>NW_027136305.1:1419490-2129235 GCF_039906515.1 Pseudorca crassidens
CCTATGCTTTCAATGCAATTCCAGTCTGCCTCCTGAAATCGGTTTCCTGCAATTCTGCCCCGCTTTCAAGTCCTCTTGGCAGCCTTACTTCAGTATATTTTTGGACGATAGCTGTCATTTATAACTCTGCAGGTTTGTGAATTACAGTGCCCCTGAGCTCCTTTCTTCAACTCGCTTTCTTTTGAGCTGGCCGCAACACCGCAGGATGGCTTCAGGCCCTAATCTGGTTCCGGCACGGCACGCTGAGCCTTTGGTTAATTCCTCTTCCTGGTGGGAAATGAGAGTTAAATTTGCCTGTCCCGACACCTCCAGCTAGTCTCTCATTGGTTCTCGCTATTCCTGTTCATCTTCCGCAGAAATTGCAAACTGGGCCAAACAGAAGGTTAAAGGGACTGACTCTCCAAGTCGGGAGGGTGTTAGTAAAGCGTCTGGAATGTTGCACCCGAGTACCAGGGTACGAAAACTGAGACATATTTGAACACGTCTCCCGATCACATGGTTGATCATACTCTAGGTTCCACATGCATGTTTTAGCTGAAGGAAGAATACCTTAAACCTGGGTAGTTGAAACCCGTGGAATGGGTACCATGCAATATGACTTCAAAGGGTCTTCATTTGCTCACCGAACCTCTCCAATCCTATCACTGCTGCATTTATGCCCCTGTACACATGCTTGATTCTCTTTCAGAGACATAGCAATCCATAGGTTTTAAGATACTTACTAGTCAGGTACATTCTTAGGCATTTAATATGCGGTGTTGAGTCCATTTCGTTGAGCAAGAGGTAGCTCTTGTCTATTCCATATTTGGCTTAAGGAACTTTATCTGTGCTCATTTCAATTTCTGGTTTTATGCAGCACCCCAACTCACCTTTACCCTTAAGAAAGCATAAGTTGGTTTTCCAAATTTGAGACCCTGTTCTGTTCTGTAATTCAGTTCCTGTGTAGCCAAGTTTACATTCCGTGTATTACTGATATCTTATGATGTTTCTTTTTCTGTGTGACTTATTTCAGTTAGAATCATCATACCTGAATCCACTCATTGTGCTGCTAAGGGCCTGATGACATAGATTTCATTGCTGAGTGATATTGCTTTGTAAGTAAATACCACAACTTCTTTATCCATTTTTCACTTTCTACGATGTTGAACTTGTACTGTAAACGAGGTTCTTGTAAACAGAGGCGTCCCAATGTTTGGGGTGGCTGTGTCTTTTTGATTTTAATTTCCCTAAGCTATAGGACCATAAGTGGAAGTGCCCTAGGCTCTGTTGCTTTGTTTTTTAGATGTTTCAGGAAACACCATACACTTCTCCCGAGTGTCTGTTGGCAATTTACATCCCGCCCATCAGCATAACAAGGCTCCCAGTTCTCCATGGCCTGTCCTGTCTTTCTGGATTTTACACTTTTTTCAGATGGCCCTTTTGACCGGGGGGAAGTGAGACTTCATTGTAGTGCACATTTCCTTTGCAAGTTTGCTTGGTTGGCCAAAAAGGGCGTATGCGTTTTTTCCTGAATATATTCAGGAAAAAACGCATACGCCCTTTTTGGCCAAGTGCATCATTGTGGACGTTCTGCCTCTTTTCCTATGCTTTCAATGCAATTCCAGTCTACCTCCTGAAATCGGTTTCCTGCAATTCTGCCCCGCTTTCAAGTCCTCTTGGCAGCCTTACTTCAGTATATTTTTGGACGATAGCTGTCATTTATAACTCTGCAGGTTTGTGAATTACAGTGCCCCTGAGCTCCTTTCTTCAACTCGCTTTCTTTTGAGCTGGCCGCAACACCGCAGGATGGCTTCAGGCCCTAATCTGGTTCCGGCACGGCACGCTGAGCCTTTGGTTAATTCCTCTTCCTGGTGGGAAATGAGAGTTAAATTTGCCCGTCCAGACACCTCCAGCTAGTCTCTCATTGGTTCTCGCTATTCCTGTTCATCTTCCGCAGAAATTGCAAACTGGGCCAAACAGGAGGTTAAAGGGACTGACTCTCCAAGTCGGGAGGGTGTTAGTAAAGCGTCTGGAATGTTGCACCCGAGTACCAGGGTACGAAAACTGAGACATATTTGAACACGTCTCCCGATCACATGGTTGATCAGACTCTAGGTTCCACATGCATGTTTTAGCTGAAGGAAGAATACCTTAAACCTGGGTAGTTGAAACCCGTGGAATGGGTACCATGCAATATGACTTCAAAGGGTCTTCATTTGCTCACCGAACCTCTCCAATCCTATCACTGCTGCGTTTATGCCCCTGTACACATGCTTGATTCTCTTTCGGAGACATAGCAATCCATAGGTTTTAAGATACTTACTAGTCAGGTACATTCTTAGGCATTTAATATGCGGTGTTGAGTCCATTTCGTTGAGCAAGGAGTAGCTCTTGTCTATTCCATATTTGGCTTAAGGAACTTTATCTGTGTTCATTTCAATCTCTGGTTTTATGCAGCACCCCAACTCACCTTTACCCTTAAGCAAGCATAAGTTGGTTTTCTAAATTTGAGACCCTGTTCTGTTCTGTAATTCAGTTCCTGTGTAGCCAAGTTTACATTCCGTGTATTACTGATATCTTATGATGTTTCTTTTTCTGTGTGACTTATTTCAGTTAGAATCATCATACCTGAATCCACTCATTGTGCTGCTAAGGGCCTGATGACATAGATTTCATTGCTGAGTGATATTGCTTTGTAAGTAAATACCACAACTTCTTTATCCATTTTTCACTTTCTGCGATGTTGAACTTGTACTGTAAACGAGGTTCTTGTAAACAGAGGCGTCCCAAACTTTGGGGTGGCTGTGTCTTTTTGATTTTAATTTCCCTAAGCTATAGGACCATAAGTGGAAGTGCCCTAGGCTCTGTTGCTTTGTTTTTTAGATGTTTCAGGAAACACCATACACTTCTCCCGAGTGTCTGTTGGCAATTTACATCCCGCCCATCAGCATAACAAGGCTCCCAGTTCTCCATGGCCTGTCCTGTCTTTCTGGATTTTACACTTTTTTCAGATGGCCCTTTTGACCGGGGGGAAGTGAGACTTCATTGTAGTGCACATTTCCTTTGCAAGTTTGCTTGGTTGGCCAAAAAGGGCGTATGCGTTTTTTCCTGAATATATTCAGGAAAAAACGCATACGCCCTTTTTGGCCAAGTGCATCATTGTGGACGTTCTGCCTCTTTTCCTATGCTTTCAATGCAATTCCAGTCTACCTCCTGAAATCGGTTTCCTGCAATTCTGCCCCGCTTTCAAGTCCTCTTGGCAGCCTTACTTCAGTATATTTTTGGACGATAGCTGTCATTTATAACTCTGCAGGTTTGTGAATTACAGTGCCCCTGAGCTCCTTTCTTCAACTCGCTTTCTTTTGAGCTGGCTGCAACACCACAGGATGGCTTCAGGCCCTAATCTGGTTCCGGCACGGCACGCTGAGCCTTTGGTTAATTCCTCTTCCTGGTGGGAAATGAGAGTTAAATTTGCCCGTCCAGACACCTCCAGCTAGTCTCTCATTGGTTCTCGCTATTCCTGTTCATCTTCCGCAGAAATTGCAAACTGGGCCAAACAGGAGGTTAAAGGGACTGACTCTCCAAGTCGGGAGGGTGTTAGTAAAGCATCTGGAATGTTGCACCCGAGTACCAGGGTACGAAAACTGAGACATATTTGAACACGTCTCCCGATCACATGGTTGATCATACTCTAGGTTCCACATGCATGTTTTAGCTGAAGGAAGAATACCTTAAACCTGGGTAGTTGAAACCCGTGGAATGGGTACCATGCAATATGACTTCAAAGGGTCTTCATTTGCTCACCGAACCTCTCCAATCCTATCACTGCTGTGTTTATGCCCCTGTACACATGATTGATTCTCTTTCGGAGACATAGCAATCCATAGGTTTTAAGATACTTACTAGTCAGGTACATTCTTAGGCGTTTAATATGCGGTGTTGAGTCCATTACTTTGAGCAAGGAGTAGCTCTTGTCTATTCCATATTTGGCTTAAGGAACTTTATCTGTGCTCATTTCAATCTCTGGTTTTATGCAGCACCCCAACTCACCTTTCCCCTTAAGCAAGCATAAGTTGGTTTTCCAAATTTGAGACCCTGTTCTGTTCTGTAATTCAGTTCCTGTGTAGCCAAGTTTACATTCCGTGTATTACTGATATCTTATGATGTTTCTTTTTCTGTGTGACTTATTTCAGTTAGAATCATCATACCTGAATCCACTCATTGTGCTGCTAAGGACCTGATGACATAGATTTCATTGCTGAGTGATATTGCTTTGTAAGTAAATACCACAACTTCTTTATCCATTTTTCACTTTCTACGATGTTGAACTTGTACTGTAAACGAGGTTCTTGTAAACAGAGGCGTCCCAATGTTTGGGGTGGCTGTGTCTTTTTGATTTTAATTTCCCTAAGCTATAGGACCATAAGTGGAAGTGCCCTAGGCTCTGTTGCTTTGTTTTTTAGATGTTTCAGGAAACACCATACACTTCTCCCGAGTGTCTGTTGGCAATTTACATCCCGCCCATCAGCATAACAAGGCTCCCAGTTCTCCATGGCCTGTCCTGTCTTTCTGGATTTTACACTTTTTTCAGATGGCCCTTTTGACCGGGGGGAAGTGAGACTTCATTGTAGTGCACATTTCCTTTGCAAGTTTGCTTGGTTGGCCAAAAAGGGCGTATGCGTTTTTTCCTGAATATATTCAGGAAAAAACGCATACGCCCTTTTTGGCCAAGTGCATCATTGTGGACGTTCTGCCTCTTTTCCTATGCTTTCAATGCAATTCCAGTCTACCTCCTGAAATCGGTTTCCTGCAATTCTGCCCCGCTTTCAAGTCCTCTTGGCAGCCTTACTTCAGTATATTTTTGGACGATAGCTGTCATTTATAACTCTGCAGGTTTGTGAATTACAGTGCCCCTGAGCTCCTTTCTTCAACTCGCTTTCTTTTGAGCTGGCCGCAACACCGCAGGATGGCTTCAGGCCCTAATCTGGTTCCGGCACGGCACGCTGAGCCTTTGGTTAATTCCTCTTCCTGGTGGGAAATGAGAGTTAAATTTGCCCGTCCAGACACCTCCAGCTAGTCTCTCATTGGTTCTCGCTATTCCTGTTCATCTTCCGCAGAAATTGCAAACTGGGCCAAACAGGAGGTTAAAGGGACTGACTCTCCAAGTCGGGAGGGTGTTAGTAAAGCGTCTGGAATGTTGCACCCGAGTACCAGGGTACGAAAACTGAGACATATTTGAACACGTCTCCCGATCACATGGTTGATCAGACTCTAGGTTCCACATGCATGTTTTAGCTGAAGGAAGAATACCTTAAACCTGGGTAGTTGAAACCCGTGGAATGGGTACCATGCAATATGACTTCAAAGGGTCTTCATTTGCTCACCGAACCTCTCCAATCCTATCACTGCTGCGTTTATGCCCCTGTACACATGCTTGATTCTCTTTCGGAGACATAGCAATCCATAGGTTTTAAGATACTTACTAGTCAGGTACATTCTTAGGCATTTAATATGCGGTGTTGAGTCCATTTCGTTGAGCAAGGAGTAGCTCTTGTCTATTCCATATTTGGCTTAAGGAACTTTATCTGTGTTCATTTCAATCTCTGGTTTTATGCAGCACCCCAACTCACCTTTACCCTTAAGCAAGCATAAGTTGGTTTTCTAAATTTGAGACCCTGTTCTGTTCTGTAATTCAGTTCCTGTGTAGCCAAGTTTACATTCCGTGTATTACTGATATCTTATGATGTTTCTTTTTCTGTGTGACTTATTTCAGTTAGAATCATCATACCTGAATCCACTCATTGTGCTGCTAAGGGCCTGATGACATAGATTTCATTGCTGAGTGATATTGCTTTGTAAGTAAATACCACAACTTCTTTATCCATTTTTCACTTTCTGCGATGTTGAACTTGTACTGTAAACGAGGTTCTTGTAAACAGAGGCGTCCCAAACTTTGGGGTGGCTGTGTCTTTTTGATTTTAATTTCCCTAAGCTATAGGACCATAAGTGGAAGTGCCCTAGGCTCTGTTGCTTTGTTTTTTAGATGTTTCAGGAAACACCATACACTTCTCCCGAGTGTCTGTTGGCAATTTACATCCCGCCCATCAGCATAACAAGGCTCCCAGTTCTCCATGGCCTGTCCTGTCTTTCTGGATTTTACACTTTTTTCAGATGGCCCTTTTGACCGGGGGGAAGTGAGACTTCATTGTAGTGCACATTTCCTTTGCAAGTTTGCTTGGTTGGCCAAAAAGGGCGTATGCGTTTTTTCCTGAATATATTCAGGAAAAAACGCATACGCCCTTTTTGGCCAAGTGCATCATTGTGGACGTTCTGCCTCTTTTCCTATGCTTTCAATGCAATTCCAGTCTACCTCCTGAAATCGGTTTCCTGCAATTCTGCCCCGCTTTCAAGTCCTCTTGGCAGCCTTACTTCAGTATATTTTTGGACGATAGCTGTCATTTATAACTCTGCAGGTTTGTGAATTACAGTGCCCCTGAGCTCCTTTCTTCAACTCGCTTTCTTTTGAGCTGGCTGCAACACCACAGGATGGCTTCAGGCCCTAATCTGGTTCCGGCACGGCACGCTGAGCCTTTGGTTAATTCCTCTTCCTGGTGGGAAATGAGAGTTAAATTTGCCCGTCCAGACACCTCCAGCTAGTCTCTCATTGGTTCTCGCTATTCCTGTTCATCTTCCGCAGAAATTGCAAACTGGGCCAAACAGGAGGTTAAAGGGACTGACTCTCCAAGTCGGGAGGGTGTTAGTAAAGCATCTGGAATGTTGCACCCGAGTACCAGGGTACGAAAACTGAGACATATTTGAACACGTCTCCCGATCACATGGTTGATCATACTCTAGGTTCCACATGCATGTTTTAGCTGAAGGAAGAATACCTTAAACCTGGGTAGTTGAAACCCGTGGAATGGGTACCATGCAATATGACTTCAAAGGGTCTTCATTTGCTCACCGAACCTCTCCAATCCTATCACTGCTGTGTTTATGCCCCTGTACACATGATTGATTCTCTTTCGGAGACATAGCAATCCATAGGTTTTAAGATACTTACTAGTCAGGTACATTCTTAGGCGTTTAATATGCGGTGTTGAGTCCATTACTTTGAGCAAGGAGTAGCTCTTGTCTATTCCATATTTGGCTTAAGGAACTTTATCTGTGCTCATTTCAATCTCTGGTTTTATGCAGCACCCCAACTCACCTTTCCCCTTAAGCAAGCATAAGTTGGTTTTCCAAATTTGAGACCCTGTTCTGTTCTGTAATTCAGTTCCTGTGTAGCCAAGTTTACATTCCGTGTATTACTGATATCTTATGATGTTTCTTTTTCTGTGTGACTTATTTCAGTTAGAATCATCATACCTGAATCCACTCATTGTGCTGCTAAGGACCTGATGACATAGATTTCATTGCTGAGTGATATTGCTTTGTAAGTAAATACCACAACTTCTTTATCCATTTTTCACTTTCTACGATGTTGAACTTGTACTGTAAACGAGGTTCTTGTAAACAGAGGCGTCCCAATGTTTGGGGTGGCTGTGTCTTTTTGATTTTAATTTCCCTAAGCTATAGGACCATAAGTGGAAGTGCCCTAGGCTCTGTTGCTTTGTTTTTTAGATGTTTCAGGAAACACCATACACTTCTCCCGAGTGTCTGTTGGCAATTTACATCCCGCCCATCAGCATAACAAGGCTCCCAGTTCTCCATGGCCTGTCCTGTCTTTCTGGATTTTACACTTTTTTCAGATGGCCCTTTTGACCGGGGGGAAGTGAGACTTCATTGTAGTGCACATTTCCTTTGCAAGTTTGCTTGGTTGGCCAAAAAGGGCGTATGCGTTTTTTCCTGAATATATTCAGGAAAAAACGCATACGCCCTTTTTGGCCAAGTGCATCATTGTGGACGTTCTGCCTCTTTTCCTATGCTTTCAATGCAATTCCAGTCTACCTCCTGAAATCGGTTTCCTGCAATTCTGCCCCGCTTTCAAGTCCTCTTGGCAGCCTTACTTCAGTATATTTTTGGACGATAGCTGTCATTTATAACTCTGCAGGTTTGTGAATTACAGTGCCCCTGAGCTCCTTTCTTCAACTCGCTTTCTTTTGAGCTGGCCGCAACACCGCAGGATGGCTTCAGGCCCTAATCTGGTTCCGGCACGGCACGCTGAGCCTTTGGTTAATTCCTCTTCCTGGTGGGAAATGAGAGTTAAATTTGCCCGTCCAGACACCTCCAGCTAGTCTCTCATTGGTTCTCGCTATTCCTGTTCATCTTCCGCAGAAATTGCAAACTGGGCCAAACAGGAGGTTAAAGGGACTGACTCTCCAAGTCGGGAGGGTGTTAGTAAAGCGTCTGGAATGTTGCACCCGAGTACCAGGGTACGAAAACTGAGACATATTTGAACACGTCTCCCGATCACATGGTTGATCAGACTCTAGGTTCCACATGCATGTTTTAGCTGAAGGAAGAATACCTTAAACCTGGGTAGTTGAAACCCGTGGAATGGGTACCATGCAATATGACTTCAAAGGGTCTTCATTTGCTCACCGAACCTCTCCAATCCTATCACTGCTGCGTTTATGCCCCTGTACACATGCTTGATTCTCTTTCGGAGACATAGCAATCCATAGGTTTTAAGATACTTACTAGTCAGGTACATTCTTAGGCATTTAATATGCGGTGTTGAGTCCATTTCGTTGAGCAAGGAGTAGCTCTTGTCTATTCCATATTTGGCTTAAGGAACTTTATCTGTGTTCATTTCAATCTCTGGTTTTATGCAGCACCCCAACTCACCTTTCCCCTTAAGCAAGCATAAGTTGGTTTTCTAAATTTGAGACCCTGTTCTGTTCTGTAATTCAGTTCCTGTGTAGCCAAGTTTACATTCCGTGTATTACTGATATCTTATGATGTTTCTTTTTCTGTGTGACTTATTTCAGTTAGAATCATCATACCTGAATCCACTCATTGTGCTGCTAAGGGCCTGATGACATAGATTTCATTGCTGAGTGATATTGCTTTGTAAGTAAATACCACAACTTCTTTATCCATTTTTCACTTTCTGCGATGTTGAACTTGTACTGTAAACGAGGTTCTTGTAAACAGAGGCGTCCCAAACTTTGGGGTGGCTGTGTCTTTTTGATTTTAATTTCCCTAAGCTATAGGACCATAAGTGGAAGTGCCCTAGGCTCTGTTGCTTTGTTTTTTAGATGTTTCAGGAAACACCATACACTTCTCCCGAGTGTCTGTTGGCAATTTACATCCCGCCCATCAGCATAACAAGGCTCCCAGTTCTCCATGGCCTGTCCTGTCTTTCTGGATTTTACACTTTTTTCAGATGGCCCTTTTGACCGGGGGGAAGTGAGACTTCATTGTAGTGCACATTTCCTTTGCAAGTTTGCTTGGTTGGCCAAAAAGGGCGTATGCGTTTTTTCCTGAATATATTCAGGAAAAAACGCATACGCCCTTTTTGGCCAAGTGCATCATTGTGGACGTTCTGCCTCTTTTCCTATGCTTTCAATGCAATTCCAGTCTACCTCCTGAAATCGGTTTCCTGCAATTCTGCCCCGCTTTCAAGTCCTCTTGGCAGCCTTACTTCAGTATATTTTTGGACGATAGCTGTCATTTATAACTCTGCAGGTTTGTGAATTACAGTGCCCCTGAGCTCCTTTCTTCAACTCGCTTTCTTTTGAGCTGGCTGCAACACCACAGGATGGCTTCAGGCCCTAATCTGGTTCCGGCACGGCACGCTGAGCCTTTGGTTAATTCCTCTTCCTGGTGGGAAATGAGAGTTAAATTTGCCCGTCCAGACACCTCCAGCTAGTCTCTCATTGGTTCTCGCTATTCCTGTTCATCTTCCGCAGAAATTGCAAACTGGGCCAAACAGGAGGTTAAAGGGACTGACTCTCCAAGTCGGGAGGGTGTTAGTAAAGCATCTGGAATGTTGCACCCGAGTACCAGGGTACGAAAACTGAGACATATTTGAACACGTCTCCCGATCACATGGTTGATCATACTCTAGGTTCCACATGCATGTTTTAGCTGAAGGAAGAATACCTTAAACCTGGGTAGTTGAAACCCGTGGAATGGGTACCATGCAATATGACTTCAAAGGGTCTTCATTTGCTCACCGAACCTCTCCAATCCTATCACTGCTGCGTTTATGCCCCTGTACACATGCTTGATTCTCTTTCGGAGACATAGCAATCCATAGGTTTTAAGATACTTACTAGTCAGGTACATTCTTAGGCATTTAATATGCGGTGTTGAGTCCATTTCGTTGAGCAAGGAGTAGCTCTTGTCTATTCCATATTTGGCTTAAGGAACTTTATCTGTGTTCATTTCAATCTCTGGTTTTATGCAGCACCCCAACTCACCTTTCCCCTTAAGCAAGCATAAGTTGGTTTTCCAAATTTGAGACCCTGTTCTGTTCTGTAATTCAGTTCCTGTGTAGCCAAGTTTACATTCCGTGTATTACTGATATCTTATGATGTTTCTTTTTCTGTGTGACTTATTTCAGTTAGAATCATCATACCTGAATCCACTCATTGTGCTGCTAAGGGCCTGATGACATAGATTTCATTGCTGAGTGATATTGCTTTGTAAGTAAATACCACAACTTCTTTATCCATTTTTCACTTTCTACGATGTTGAACTTGTACTGTAAACGAGGTTCTTGTAAACAGAGGCGTCCCAATGTTTGGGGTGGCTGTGTCTTTTTGATTTTAATTTCCCTAAGCTATAGGACCATAAGTGGAAGTGCCCTAGGCTCTGTTGCTTTGTTTTTTAGATGTTTCAGGAAACACCATACACTTCTCCCGAGTGTCTGTTGGCAATTTACATCCCGCCCATCAGCATAACAAGGCTCCCAGTTCTCCATGGCCTGTCCTGCCTTTCTGGATTTTACACTTTTTTCAGATGGCCCTTTTGACCGGGGGGAAGTGAGACTTCATTGTAGTGCAGATTTCCTTTGCAAGCTTGCTTGGTTGGCCAAAAAGGGTGTATGCGTTTTTTCCTGAAAATATTCAGGAAAAAACGCATACGCCCTTTTTGGCCAAGTGCATCATTGTGGACGTTCTGCCTCTTTTCCTATGCTTTCAATGCAATTCCAGTCTGCCTCCTGAAATCGGTTTCCTGCAATTCTGCCCCGCTTTCAAGTCCTCTTGGCAGCCTTACTTCAGTATATTTTTGGACGATAGCTGTCATTTATAACTCTGCAGGTTTGTGAATTACAGTGCCCCTGAGCTCCTTTCTTCAACTCGCTTTCTTTTGAGCTGGCCGCAACACCGCAGGATGGCTTCAGGCCCTAATCTGGTTCCGGCACGGCACGCTGAGCCTTTGGTTAATTCCTCTTCCTGGTGGGAAATGAGAGTTAAATTTGCCTGTCCCGACACCTCCAGCTAGTCTCTCATTGGTTCTCGCTATTCCTGTTCATCTTCCGCAGAAATTGCAAACTGGGCCAAACAGAAGGTTAAAGGGACTGACTCTCCAAGTCGGGAGGGTGTTAGTAAAGCGTCTGGAATGTTGCACCCGAGTACCAGGGTACGAAAACTGAGACATATTTGAACACGTCTCCCGATCACATGGTTGATCATACTCTAGGTTCCACATGCATGTTTTAGCTGAAGGAAGAATACCTTAAACCTGGGTAGTTGAAACCCGTGGAATGGGTACCATGCAATATGACTTCAAAGGGTCTTCATTTGCTCACCGAACCTCTCCAATCCTATCACTGCTGCATTTATGCCCCTGTACACATGCTTGATTCTCTTTCAGAGACATAGCAATCCATAGGTTTTAAGATACTTACTAGTCAGGTACATTCTTAGGCATTTAATATGCGGTGTTGAGTCCATTTCGTTGAGCAAGAGGTAGCTCTTGTCTATTCCATATTTGGCTTAAGGAACTTTATCTGTGCTCATTTCAATTTCTGGTTTTATGCAGCACCCCAACTCACCTTTACCCTTAAGAAAGCATAAGTTGGTTTTCCAAATTTGAGACCCTGTTCTGTTCTGTAATTCAGTTCCTGTGTAGCCAAGTTTACATTCCGTGTATTACTGATATCTTATGATGTTTCTTTTTCTGTGTGACTTATTTCAGTTAGAATCATCATACCTGAATCCACTCATTGTGCTGCTAAGGGCCTGATGACATAGATTTCATTGCTGAGTGATATTGCTTTGTAAGTAAATACCACAACTTCTTTATCCATTTTTCACTTTCTGCGATGTTGAACTTGTACTGTAAATGAGGTTCTTGTAAACAGAGGCGTCCCAAACTTTGGGGTGGCTGTGTCTTTTTGATTTTAATTTCCCTAAGCTATAGGACCATAAGTGGAAGTGCCCTAGGCTCTGTTGCTTTGTTTTTTAGATGTTTCAGGAAACACCATACACTTCTCCCGAGTGTCTGTTGGCAATTTACATCCCGCCCATCAGCATAACAAGGCTCCCAGTTCTCCATGGCCTGTCCTGCCTTTCTGGATTTTACACTTTTTTCAGATGGCCCTTTTGACCGGGGGGAAGTGAGACTTCATTGTAGTGCAGATTTCCTTTGCAAGCTTGCTTGGTTGGCCAAAAAGGGCGTATGCGTTTTTTCCTGAATATATTCAGGAAAAAACGCATACGCCCTTTTTGGCCAAGTGCATCATTGTGGACGTTCTGCCTCTTTTCCTATGCTTTCAATGCAATTCCAGTCTGCCTCCTGAAATCGGTTTCCTGCAATTCTGCCCCGCTTTCAAGTCCTCTTGGCAGCCTTACTTCAGTATATTTTTGGACGATAGCTGTCATTTATAACTCTGCAGGTTTGTGAATTACAGTGCCCCTGAGCTCCTTTCTTCAACTCGCTTTCTTGTGACCTGGCCGCAACACCGCAGGATGGCTTCAGGCCCTAATCTGGTTCCGGCACGGCACGCTGAGCCTTTGGTTAATTCCTCTTCCTGGTGGGAAATGAGAGTTAAATTTGCCCGTCCAGACACCTCCAGCTAGTCTCTCATTGGTTCTCGCTATTCCTGTTCATCTTCCGCAGAAATTGCAAACTGGGCCAAACAGGAGGTTAAAGGGACTGACTCTCCAATTCGGGAGGGTGTTAGTAAAGCGTCTGGAATGTTGCACCCGAGTACCAGGGTACGAAAACTGAGACATATTTGAACACGTCTCCCGATCACATGGTTGATCATACTCTAGGTTCCACATGCATGTTTTAGCTGAAGGAAGAATACCTTAAACCTGGGTAGTTGAAACCCGTGGAATGGGTACCATGCAATATGACTTCAAAGGGTCTTCATTTGCTCACCGAACCTCTCCAATCCTATCACTGCTGCGTTTATGCCCCTGTACACATGCTTGATTCTCTTTCGGAGACATAGCAATCCATAGGTTTTAAGATACTTACTAGTCAGGTACATTCTTAGGCATTTAATATGCGGTGTTGAGTCCATTTCGTTGAGCAAGGAGTAGCTCTTGTCTATTCCATATTTGGCTTAAGGAACTTTATCTGTGTTCATTTCAATCTCTGGTTTTATGCAGCACCCCAACTCACCTTTCCCCTTAAGCAAGCATAAGTTGGTTTTCTAAATTTGAGACCCTCTTCTGTTTTGGAATTCAGTTCCTGTGTAGCCAAGTTTAAATTCCGTGTATTAGTGATATCTTATGATGTTTCTTTTTCTGTGTGACTTATTTCAGTTAGAATCATCGTACCTGAATCCACTCATTATGCTGCTACGGGCCTGATGACATAGATTTCATTGCTGAGTGATACTGCATTGTACGTAAGTACCACAAGTTCTTTATCCATTTTTCACTTTCTGTGATATTGAACTTGTACGGTAAACGAGGTTCTTGTAAACAGAGGCGTCCCAAACTTTGGGGTGGCTGTGTCTTTTTGATTTTAATTTCCCTAAGCTATAGGACCATAAGTGGAAGTGCCCTAGGGTCTGTTGCTTTGTGTTTTAGATGTTTCAGGAAACACCATACACTTCTCCCGAGTGTCTGTTGGCAATTTACATCCCGCCCATCAGCATAACAAGGCTCCCAGTTCTCCATGGCCTGTCCTGCCTTTCTGGATTTTACACTTTTTTCAGATGGCCCTTTTGACCGGGGGGAAGTGAGACTTCATTGTAGTGCAGATTTCCTTTGCAAGCTTGCTTGGTTGGCCAAAAAGGGCGTATGCGTTTTTTCCTGAATATATTCAGGAAAAAACGCATACGCCCTTTTTGGCCAAGTGCATCATTGTGGACGTTCTGCCTCTTTTCCTATGCTTTCAATGCAATTCCAGTCTACCTCCTGAAATCGGTTTCCTGCAATTCTGCCCCGCTTTCAAGTCCTCTTGGCAGCCTTACTTCAGTATATTTTTGGACGATAGCTGTCATTTATAACTCTGCAGGTTTGTGAATTACAGTGCCCCTGAGCTCCTTTCTTCAACTCGCTTTCTTTTGAGCTGGCCGCAACACCGCAGGATGGCTTCAGGCCCTAATCTGGTTCCGGCACGGCACGCTGAGCCTTTGGTTAATTCCTCTTCCTGGTGGGAAATGAGAGTTAAATTTGCCCGTCCAGACACCTCCAGCTAGTCTCTCATTGGTTCTCGCTATTCCTGTTCATCTTCCGCAGAAATTGCAAACTGGGCCAAACAGGAGGTTAAAGGGACTGACTCTCCAAGTCGGGAGGGTGTTAGTAAAGCATCTGGAATGTTGCACCCGAGTACCAGGGTACGAAAACTGAGACATATTTGAACACGTCTCCCGATCACATGGTTGATCATACTCTAGGTTCCACATGCATGTTTTAGCTGAAGGAAGAATACCTTAAACCTGGGTAGTTGAAACCCGTGGAATGGGTACCATGCAATATGACATCAAAGGGTCTTCATTTGCTCACCGAACCTCTCCAATCCTATCACTGCTGCGTTTATGCCCCTGTACACATGCTTGATTCTCTTTCGGAGACATAGCAATCCATAGGTTTTAAGATACTTACTAGTCAGGTACATTCTTAGGCATTTAATATGCGGTGTTGAGTCCATTTCGTTGAGCAAGGAGTAGCTCTTGTCTATTCCATATTTGGCTTAAGGAACTTTATCTGTGCTCATTTCAATCTCTGGTTTTATGCAGCACCCCAACTCACCTTTCCCCTTAAGCAAGCATAAGTTGGTTTTCTAAATTTGAGACCCTGTTCTGTTCTGTAATTCAGTTCCTGTGTAGCCAAGTTTACATTCCGTGTATTACTGATATCTTATGATGTTTCTTTTTCTGTGTGACTTATTTCAGTTAGAATCATCATACCTGAATCCACTCATTGTGCTGCTAAGGGCCTGATGACATAGATTTCATTGCTGAGTGATATTGCTTTGTAAGTAAATACCACAACTTCTTTATCCATTTTTCACTTTCTGCGATGTTGAACTTGTACTGTAAACGAGGTTCTTGTAAACAGAGGCGTCCCAAACTTTGGGGTGGCTGTGTCTTTTTGATTTTAATTTCCCTAAGCTATAGGACCATAAGTGGAAGTGCCCTAGGCTCTGTTGCTTTGTTTTTTAGATGTTTCAGGAAACACCATACACTTCTCCCGAGTGTCTGTTGGCAATTTACATCCCGCCCATCAGCATAACAAGGCTCCCAGTTCTCCATGGCCTGTCCTGCCTTTCTGGATTTTACACTTTTTTCAGATGGCCCTTTTGACCGGGGGGAAGTGAGACTTCATTGTAGTGCAGATTTCCTTTGCAAGCTTGCTTGGTTGGCCAAAAAGGGCGTATGCGTTTTTTCCTGAATATATTCAGGAAAAAACGCATACGCCCTTTTTGGCCAAGTGCATCATTGTGGACGTTCTGCCTCTTTTCCTATGCTTTCAATGCAATTCCAGTCTACCTCCTGAAATCGGTTTCCTGCAATTCTGCCCCGCTTTCAAGTCCTCTTGGCAGCCTTACTTCAGTATATTTTTGGACGATAGCTGTCATTTATAACTCTGCAGTTTTGTGAATTACAGTGCCCCTGAGCTCCTTTCTTCAACTCGCTTTCTTGTGAGCTGGCTGCAACACCGCAGGATGTCTTCAGGCCCTAATCTGGTTCCGGCACGGCATGCTGAGCCTTTGGTTATTTCCTCTTCCTGGTGGGAAATGAGAGTTAAATTTGCCCGTCCAGACACCTCCAGCTAGTCTCTCATTGGTTCTCCCTATTTCTGTTCATCTTCCGCAGAAATTGCAAACTGGGCCAAACAGGAGTTTAAAGGCGCTGACTCTCCAAGTGGGGAGAGTGTTAGTAAAGCGTCTGGAATGTTGCACCCGAGTACCAGGTACGAAAACTGAGACATATTTGAACACGTCTCCCGTTCACACGGTTGATCATACTCTGGGTTCCACATGCATGTTTTAGCTGAAGGAAGAATACCTTAAACCTGGAGAGTTGAGACCCGTGTAATGGGTACCATGCAATATGACTTCAAAGGGTCTTCATTTGCTCACCGAACCTCTCCAATCCTATCACTGCTGCGTTTATGCCCCTGTACACACGCTTGATTCTCTTTTGGAGACATAGCAATCCATAGGTTTTAAGATACTTACTAGTCAGGTACATTCTTAGGCGTTTAATATTGGGTGTTGAGTCCATTTCGTTGAGCAAGGAGTAGCTCTTGTCTATTCCATATTTGGCTTAAGGAACTTTATCTGTGCTCATTTCAATCTCTGGTTTTATGCAGCACCCCAACTCACCTTTCCCCTTAAGCAAGCATAAGTTGGTTTTCTAAATTTGAGACCCTGTTCTGTTTTGGAATTCAGTTCCTGTGTAGCCAAGTTTACATTCCGTGTATTACTGATATCTTATGATGTTTCTTTTTCGGTGTGACATATTTCAGTTAGAATCATCGTACCTGAATCCACTCATTATGCTGCTATGGGCCTGATGACGTAAATTTCATTGCTGAGTGATATTGCTTTGTAAGTAAATACCACAACTTCTTTATCCATTTTTCACTGTCTGCGATGTTGTACTTGTACTGTAAATGAGGTTCTTGTAAACAGAGGCGTCCCAAACTTTGGGGTGGCTGTGTCTTTTTGATTTTAATTTCCCTAAGCTATAGGACCATAAGTGGAAGTGCCCTAGGCTCTGTTGCTTTGTTTTTTAGATGTTTCAGGAAACACCATACACTTCTCCCGAGTGTCTGTTGGCAATTTACATCCCGCCCATCAGCATAACAAGGCTCCCAGTTCTCCATGGCCTGTCCTGCCTTTCTGGATTTTACACTTTTTTCAGATGGCCCTTTTGACCGGGGGGAAGTGAGACTTCATTGTAGTGCAGATTTCCTTTGCAAGCTTGCTTGGTTGACCAAAAAGGGCGTATGCGTTTTTTCCTGAATATATTCAGGAAAAAATGCATACGCACTTTTTGGCCAAGTGCATCATTGTGGACGTTCTGCCTCTTTTCCTATGCTTTCAATGCAATTCCAGTCTACCTCCTGAAATCGGTTTCCTGCAATTCTGCCCCGCTTTCAAGTCCTCTTGGCAGCCTTACTTCAGTATATTTTTGGACGATAGCTGTCATTTATAACTCTGCAGGTTTGTGAATTACAGTGCCCCTGAGCTCCTTTCTTCAACTCGCTTTCTTTTGAGCTGGCCGCAACACCGCAGGATGGCTTCAGGCCCTAATCTGGTTCCGGCACGGCACGCTGAGCCTTTGGTTATTTCCTCTTCCTGGTGGGAAATGAGAGTTAAATTTGCCCGTCCAGACACCTCCAGCTACTCTCTCATTGGTTCTCGCTATTCCTGTTCATCTTCCGCAGAAATTGCAAACTGGGCCAAACAGGAGGTTAAAGGGACTGACTCTCCAAGTCGGGAGAGTGTTAGTAAAGCGTCTGGAATGTTGCACCCGAGTACCAGGGTATGAAAACTGAGACATATTTGAACACGTCTCCCGATCACATGGTTGATCATACTCTAGGTTCCACATGCATGTTTTAGCTGAAGGAAGAATACCTTAAACCTGGGTAGTTGAAACCCATGGAATGGGTACCATGCAATATGACTTCAAAGGGTCTTCATTTGCTCAGCGAAACTCTCCAATCCTATCACTGCTGCGTTTATGCCCCTGTACACATGCTTGATTCTCTTTCGGAGACATAGCAATACATAGGTTTTAAGATACTTATTAGTCACGTACATTCTTAGGCATTTAATATGCGGTGTTGAGTCCATTTCATTGAGCAAGGAGTAGCTCTTGTCTATTCCATATTTGGCTTAAGGAAATTTATCTGTGCTCATTTCAATCTCTGGTTTTATGCAGCAACCCCACTCACCTTTCCCCTTAAGCAAGCATAAGTTGGTTTTCTAAATTTGAGACCCTGTTCTGTTCTGTAATTCAGTTCCTGTGTAGCCAAGTTTACATTCCGTGTATTAGTGATATCTTATGATGTTTATTTTTCTGTGTGACATATTTCAGTTAGAATCATCATACCTGAATCCACTCATTGTGCTGCTAAGGGCCTGATGACATAGATTTCATTGCTGAGTGATATTGCTTTGTAAGTAAATACCACAACTTCTTTATCCATTTTTCACTTTCTGCGATGTTGAACTTGTACTGTAAACGAGGTTCTTGTAAACAGAGGCGTCCCAAACTTTGGGGTGGCTGTGTCTTTTTGATTTTAATTTCCCTAAGCTATAGGACCATAAGTGGAAGTGCCCTAGGCTCTGTTGCTTTGTTTTTTAGATGTTTCAGGAAACACCATACACTTCTCCCGAGTGTCTGTTGGCAATTTACATCCCGCCCATCAGCATAACAAGGCTCCCAGTTCTCCATGGCCTGTCCTGCCTTTCTGGATTTTACACGTTTTTCATATGGCCCTTTTGACGGGGGGAAGTGAGACTTCATTGTAGTGCAGATTTCATTTGCAAGTTTGCTTGGTTGGCCAAAAAGGGCGTATGCGTTTTTTCCTGAATGTATTCAGGAAAAAACGCATACGCCCTTTTTGGCGAAGTGCATCATTGTGGACGTTCTGCCTCTTTTCCTATGCTTTCAATGCAATTCCAGTCTACCTCCTGAAATCAGTTTCCTGCAATTCTGCCCCGCTTTCAAGTCCTCTTGGCAGCCTTACTTCAGTATATTTTTGGACGATAGCTGTCATTTATAACTCTGCAGGTTTGTGAATTACAGTGCCCCTGAGCTCCTTTCTTCAACTCGCTTTCTTTTGAGCTGGCCGCAACACCGCAGGATGGCTTCAGGCCCTAATCTGGTTCCGGCACGGCACGCTGACCCTTTGGTTAATTCCTCTTCCTGGTGGGAAATGAGAGTAAAATTTTCCCGTCCAGACACCTCCAGCTAGTCTCTCATTGGTTCTCGCTATTCCTGTTCATCTTCCGCAGAAATTGCAAACTGGGCCAAACAGGAGGTTAAAGGGACTGACTCTCCAAGTCGGGAGAGTGTTAGTAAAGTGTCTGGATTGTTGCACCCGAGTACCAGGGTATGAAAACTGAGACATATTTGAACACGTCTCCCGATCACATGGTTGATCATACTCTAGGTTCCACATGCATGTTTTAGCTGAAGGAAGAATACCTTAAACCTGGGTAGTTGAAACCTGTGGAATGGGTATCATGCAATATGACTTCAAAGGGTCTTCATTTGCTCACCGAACCTCTCCAATCCTATCACTGCTGCATTTATGCCCCTGTACACACGCTTGATTCTCTTTCGGAGACATAGCAATCCCTAGGTTTTAAGATACTTACTAGTCAGGTACATTCTTAGGCGTTTAATATGGGGTGTTGAGTCCATTTCGTTGAGCAAGGAGTAGCTCTTGTCTATTCCATATTTGGCTTAAGGAACTTTATCTGTGCTCATTTCAATCTCTGGTTTTATGCAGCACCCCAACTCACCTTTCCCCTTAAGCAAGCATAAGTTGGTTTTCTAAATTTGAGACCCTGTTCTGTTCTGTAATTCAGTTCCTGTGTAGCCAAGTTTACATTCCGTGTATTACTGATATCTTATGATGTTTCTTTTTCTGTGTGACTTATTTCAGTTAGAATCATCGTACCTGAATCCACTCATTGTGCTGCTAAGGGCCTGATGACATAGATTTCATTGCTGAGTGATATTGCTTTGTAAGTAAATACCACAACTTCTTTATCCATTTTTCACTTTCTGCGATGTTGAACTTGTACTGTAAACGAGGTTCTTGTAAACAGAGGCGTCCCAAACTTTGGGGTGGCTGTGTCTTTTTGATTTTAATTTCCCTAAGCTATAGGACCATAAGGGGAAGTGCCCTAGGCTCTGTTGCTTTGTTTTTTAGATGTTTCAGGAAACACCATACACTTCTCCCGAGTGTCTGTTGGCAATTTACATCCCGCCCATCAGCATAACAAGGCTCCCAGTTCTCCATGGCCTGTCCTGCCTTTCTGGATTTTACACTTTTTTCAGATGGCCCTTTTGACCGGGGGGAAGTGAGACTTCATTTTAGTGCAGATTTACTTTGCAAGCTTGCTTGGTTGGCCAAAACGGGCGTATGCGTTTCTTCCTGAATATATTCAGGAAAAAACGCATACGCCCTTTTTGGCCAAGTGCATCATTGTGGACGTTCTGCCTCTTTTCCTATGCTTTCAATGCAATTCCAGTCTACCTCCTGAAATCGGTTTCCTGCAATTCTGCCCCGCTTTCAAGTCCTCTTGGCAGCCTTACTTCAGTATATTTTTGGACGATAGCTGTCATTTATAACTATGCAGGTTTGTGAATTACAGTGCCCCTGATCTCCTTTCTTCAACTCGCTTTCTTTTGAGCTGGCAGCAACACCATAGTATGGCTTCAGGCCCTAATCTGGTTCCGGCACGGCACGCTGAGCCTTTGGTTAATTCCTCTTCCTGGTGGGAAATGAGAGTTAAATTTGCCCGTCCAGACACCTCCAGCTAGTCTCTCATTGGTTCTCGCTATTCCTGTTCATCTTCCGCAGAAATTGCAAACTGGGCCAAACAGGAGTTTAAAGGGACTGACTCTCCAAGTCGGGAGGATGTTAGTAAAGCGTCTGGAATGTTGCACCCGAGTACCAGGGTACGAAAACTGAGACATATTTGAACACGTCTCCCGATCACATGGTTGATCATACTCTAGGTTCCACATGCATGTTTTAGCTGAAGGAAGAATACCTTAAACCTGGGTAGTTGAAACCCGTGGAATGGGTACCATGCAATATGACTTCAAAGGGTCTTCATTTGCTCACCGAACCTCTCCAATCCTATCACTGCTGCGTTTATGCCCCTGTACACATGCTTGATTCTCTTTCGGAGACATAGCAATCCATAGGTTTTAAGATACTTACTAGTCAGGTACATTCTTAGGCATTTAATATGCGGTGTTGAGTCCATTTCGTTGAGCAAGGAGTAGCTCTTGTCTATTCCATATTTGGCTTAAGGAACTTTATCTGTGCTCATTTCAATCTCTGGTTTTATGCAGCACCCCAACTCACCTTTACCCTTAAGCAAGCATAAGTTGGTTTTCTAAATTTGAGACCCTGTTCTGTTCTGTAATTCAGTTCCTGTGTAGCCAAGTTTACATTCCGTGTATTACTGATATCTTATGATGTTTCTTTTTCTGTGTGACTTATTTCAGTTAGAATCATCATACCTGAATCCACTCATTGTGCTGCTAAGGGCCTGATGACATAGATTTCATTGCTGAGTGATATTGCTTTGTAAGTAAATACCACAACTTCTTTATCCATTTTTCACTTTCTGCGATGTTGAACTTGTACTGTAAACGAGGTTCTTGTAAACAGAGGCGTCCCAATGTTTGGGGTGGCTGTGTCTTTTTGATTTTAATTTCCCTAAGCTATAGGACCATAAGTGGAAGTGCCCTAGGCTCTGTTGCTTTGTTTTTTAGATGTTTCAGGAAACAACATACACTTCTCCCGAGTGTCTGTTGGCAATTTACATCCCGCCCATCAGCATAACAAGGCTCCCAGTTCTCCATGGCCTGTCCTGCCTTTCTGGATTTTACACGTTTTTCATATGGCCCTTTTGACGGGGGGAAGTGAGACTTTATTGTAGTGCAGATTTCATTTGCAAGTTTGCTTGGTTGGCCAAAAAGGGCGTATGCGTTTTTTCCTGAATGTATTCAGGAAAAAACGCATACGCCCTTTTTGGCGAAGTGCATCATTGTGGACGTTCTGCCTCTTTTCCTATGCTTTCAATGCAATTCCAGTCTACCTCCTGAAATCAGTTTCCTGCAATTCTGCCCCGCTTTCAAGTCCTCTTGGCAGCCTTACTTCAGTATATTTTTGGACGATAGCTGTCATTTATAACTCTGCAGGTTTGTGAGTTACAGTGCCCCTGAGCTCCTTTCTTCAACTCGCTTTCTTGTGACCTGGCCGCAACACCGCAGGATGGCTTCAGGCCCTAATCTGGTTCCTGCACGGCACGCTGACCCTTTGGTTAATTCCTCTTCCTGGTGGGAAATGAGAGTAAAATTTTCCCGTCCAGACACCTCCAGCTAGTCTCTCATTGGTTCTCGCTATTCCTGTTCATTTTCCGCAGAAATTGCAAACTGGGCCAAACAGGAGGTTAAAGGGACTGACTCTCCAAGTCGGGAGAGTGTTAGTAAAGTGTCTGGAATGTTGTACCCGAGTACCAGGGTATGAAAACTGAGACATATTTGAACACGTCTCCCGATCACATGGTTGATCATACTCTAGGTTCCACATGCATGTTTTAGCTGAAGGAAGAATACCTTAAACCTGGGTAGTTGAAACCCGTGGAATGGGTACCATGCAATATGACTTCAAAGGGTCTTCATTTGCTCACCGAACCTCTCCAATCCTATCACTGCTGCGTTTATGCCCCTGTACACATGCTTGATTCTCTTTCGGAGACATAGCAATCCATAGGTTTTAAGATACTTACTAGTCAGGTACATTCTTAGGCATTTAATATGCGGTGTTGAGTCCATTTCGTTGAGCAAGGAGTAGCTCTTGTCTATTCCATATTTGGCTTAAGGAACTTTATCTGTGCTCATTTCAATCTCTGGTTTTATGCAGCACCCCAACTCACCTTTCCCCTTAAGCAAGCATAAGTTGGTTTTCTAAATTTGAGACCCTGTTCTGTTCTGTAATTCAGTTCCTGTGTAGCCAAGTTTACATTCCGTGTATTACTGATATCTTATGATGTTTCTTTTTCTGTGTGACTTATTTCAGTTAGAATCATCATACCTGAATCCACTCATTGTGCTGCTAAGGGCCTGATGACATAGATTTCATTGCTGAGTGATATTGCTTTGTAAGTAAATACCACAACTTCTTTATCCATTTTTCACTTTCTGCGATGTTGAACTTGTACTGTAAACGAGGTTCTTGTAAACAGAGGCGTCCCAATGTTTGGGGTAGCTGTGTCTTTTTGATTTTAATTTCCCTAAGCTATAGGACCATAAGTGGAAGTGCCCTAGGCTCTGTTGCTTTGTTTTTTAGATGTTTCAGGAAACACCATACACTTCTCCCGAGTGTCTGTTGGCAATTTACATCCCGCCCATCAGCATAACAAGGCTCCCAGTTCTCCATGGCCTGTCCTGCCTTTCTGGATTTTACACTTTTTTCAGATGGCCCTTTTGACCGGGGGGAAGTGAGACTTCATTGTAGTGCAGATTTCCTTTGCAAGCTTGCTTGGTTGGCCAAAAAGGGCGTATGCGTTTTTTCCTGAATATATTCAGGAAAAAACGCATACGCCCTTTTTGGCCAAGTGCATCATTGTGGACGTTCTGCCTCTTTTCCTATGCTTTCAATGCAATTCCAGTCTACCTCCTGAAATCGGTTTCCTGCAATTCTGCCCCGCTTTCAAGTCCTCTTGGCAGCCTTACTTCAGTATATTTTTGGACGATAGCTGTCATTTATAACTCTGCAGGTTTGTGAATTACAGTGCCCCTGAGCTCCTTTCTTCAACTCGCTTTCTTTTGAGCTGGCCGCAACACCGCAGGATGGCTTCAGGCCCTAATCTGGTTCCGGCACGGCACGCTGAGCCTTTGGTTAATTCCTCTTCCTGGTGGGAAATGAGAGTTAAATTTGCCCGTCCAGACACCTCCAGCTAGTCTCTCATTGGTTCTCGCTATTCCTGTTCATCTTCCGCAGAAATTGCAAACTGGGCCAAACAGGAGGTTAAAGGGACTGACTCTCCAAGTCGGGAGGGTGTTAGTAAAGCGTCTGGAATGTTGCACCCGAGTACCAGGGTACGAAAACTGAGACATATTTGAACACGTCTCCCGATCACATGGTTGATCATACTCTAGGTTCCACATGCATGTTTTAGCTGAAGGAAGAATACCTTAAACCTGGGTAGTTGAAACCCGTGGAATGGGTACCATGCAATATGACTTCAAAGGGTCTTCATTTGCTCACCGAACCTCTCCAATCCTATCACTGCTGCGTTTATGCCCCTGTACACATGCTTGATTCTCTTTCAGAGACATAGCAATCCATAGGTTTTAAGATACTTACTAGTCAGGTACATTCTTAGGCGTTTAATATGCGGTGTTGAGTCCATTTCGTTGAGCAAGGAGTAGCTCTTGTCTATTCCATATTTGGCTTAAGGAACTTTGTCTGTGTTCATTTCAATCTCTGGTTTTATTCAGCACCCCAACTCACCTTTCCCCTTAAGCAAGCATAAGTTGGTTTTCTAAATTTGAGACCCTGTTCTGTTCTGTAATTCAGTTCCTGTGTAGCCAAGTTTACATTCCGTGTATTACTGATATCTTATGATGTTTCTTTTTCTGTGTGACTTATTTCAGTTAGAATCATCATACCTGAATCCACTCATTGTGCTGCTAAGGGCCTGATGACATAGATTTCATTGCTGAGTGATATTGCTTTGTAAGTAAATACCACAACTTCTTTATCCATTTTTCACTTTCTGCGATGTTGAACTTGTACTGTAAACGAGGTTCTTGTAAACAGAGGCGTCCCAATGTTTGGGGTGGCTGTGTCTTTTTGATTTTAATTTCCCTATGCTATAGGACCATAAGTGGAAGTGCCCTAGGCTCTGTTGCTTTGTTTTTTAGATGTTTCAGGAAACAACATACACTTCTCCCGAGTGTCTGTTGGCAATTTACATCCCGCCCATCAGCATAACAAGGCTCCCAGTTCTCCATGGCCTGTCCTGCCTTTCTGGATTTTACACGTTTTTCATATGGCCCTTTTGACGGGGGGAAGTGAGACTTTATTGTAGTGAAGATTTCATTTGCAAGTTTGCTTGGTTGGCCAAAAAGGGCGTATGCGTTTTTTCCTGAATGTATTCAGGAAAAAACGCATACGCCCTTTTTGGCGAAGTGCATCATTGTGGACGTTCTGCCTCTTTTCCTATGCTTTCAATGCAATTCCAGTCTACCTCCTGAAATCAGTTTCCTGCAATTCTGCCCCGCTTTCAAGTCCTCTTGGCAGCCTTACTTCAGTATATTTTTGGACGATAGCTGTCATTTATAACTCTGCAGGTTTGTGAGTTACAGTGCCCCTGAGCTCCTTTCTTCAACTCGCTTTCTTGTGACCTGGCCGCAACACCGCAGGATGGCTTCAGGCCCTAATCTGGTTCCTGCACGGCACGCTGACCCTTTGGTTAATTCCTCTTCCTGGTGGGAAATGAGAGTAAAATTTTCCCGTCCAGACACCTCCAGCTAGTCTCTCATTGGTTCTCGCTATTCCTGTTCATCTTCCGCAGAAATTGCAAACTGGGCCAAACAGGAGGTTAAAGGGACTGACTCTCCAAGTCGGGAGAGTGTTAGTAAAGTGTCTGGAATGTTGCACCCGAGTACCAGGGTATGAAAACTGAGACATATTTGAACACGTCTCCCGATCACATGGTTGATCATACTCTAGGTTCCACATGCATGTTTTAGCTGAAGGAAGAATACCTTAAACCTGGGTAGTTGAAACCCGTGGAATGGGTACCATGCAATATGACTTCAAAGGGTCTTCATTTGCTCACCGAACCTCTCCAATCCTATCACTGCTGCGTTTATGCCCCTGTACACATGCTTGATTCTCTTTCGGAGACATAGCAATCCATAGGTTTTAAGATACTTACTAGTCAGGTACATTCTTAGGCATTTAATATGGGGTGTTGAGTCCATTTCGTTGAGCAAGGAGTAGCTCTTGTCTATTCCATATTTGGCTTAAGGAACTTTATCTGTGCTCATTTCAATCTCTGGTTTTATGCAGCACCCCAACTCACCTTTCCCCTTAAGCAAGCATAAGTTGGTTTTCTAAATTTGAGACCCTGTTCTGTTCTGTAATTCAGTTCCTGTGTAGCCAAGTTTACATTCCGTGTATTACTGATATCTTATGATGTTTCTTTTTCTGTGTGACTTATTTCAGTTAGAATCATCATACCTGAATCCACTCATTGTGCTGCTAAGGGCCTGATGACATAGATTTCATTGCTGAGTGATATTGCTTTGTAAGTAAATACCACAACTTCTTTATCCATTTTTCACTTTCTGCGATGTTGAACTTGTACTGTAAACGAGGTTCTTGTAAACAGAGGCGTCCCAATGTTTGGGGTAGCTGTGTCTTTTTGATTTTAATTTCCCTAAGCTATAGGACCATAAGTGGAAGTGCCCTAGGCTCTGTTGCTTTGTTTTTTAGATGTTTCAGGAAACACCATACACTTCTCCCGAGTGTCTGTTGGCAATTTACATCCCGCCCATCAGCATAACAAGGCTCCCAGTTCTCCATGGCCTGTCCTGCCTTTCTGGATTTTACACTTTTTTCAGATGGCCCTTTTGACCGGGGGGAAGTGAGACTTCATTGTAGTGCAGATTTCCTTTGCAAGCTTGCTTGGTTGGCCAAAAAGGGCGTATGCGTTTTTTCCTGAATATATTCAGGAAAAAACGCATACGCCCTTTTTGGCCAAGTGCATCATTGTGGACGTTCTGCCTCTTTTCCTATGCTTTCAATGCAATTCCAGTCTACCTCCTGAAATCGGTTTCCTGCAATTCTGCCCCGCTTTCAAGTCCTCTTGGCAGCCTTACTTCAGTATATTTTTGGACGATAGCTGTCATTTATAACTCTGCAGGTTTGTGAATTACAGTGCCCCTGAGCTCCTTTCTTCAACTCGCTTTCTTTTGAGCTGGCCGCAACACCGCAGGATGGCTTCAGGCCCTAATCTGGTTCCGGCACGGCACGCTGAGCCTTTGGTTAATTCCTCTTCCTGGTGGGAAATGAGAGTTAAATTTGCCCGTCCAGACACCTCCAGCTAGTCTCTCATTGGTTCTCGCTATTCCTGTTCATCTTCCGCAGAAATTGCAAACTGGGCCAAACAGGAGGTTAAAGGGACTGACTCTCCAAGTCGGGAGGGTGTTAGTAAAGCGTCTGGAATGTTGCACCCGAGTACCAGGGTACGAAAACTGAGACATATTTGAACACGTCTCCCGATCACATGGTTGATCATACTCTAGGTTCCACATGCATGTTTTAGCTGAAGGAAGAATACCTTAAACCTGGGTAGTTGAAACCCGTGGAATGGGTACCATGCAATATGACTTCAAAGGGTCTTCATTTGCTCACCGAACCTCTCCAATCCTATCACTGCTGCGTTTATGCCCCTGTACACATGCTTGATTCTCTTTCGGAGACATAGCAATCCATAGGTTTTAAGATACTTACTAGTCAGGTACATTCTTAGGCGTTTAATATGCGGTGTTGAGTCCATTTCGTTGAGCAAGGAGTAGCTCTTGTCTATTCCATATTTGGCTTAAGGAACTTTGTCTGTGTTCATTTCAATCTCTGGTTTTATTCAGCACCCCAACTCACCTTTCCCCTTAAGCAAGCATAAGTTGGTTTTCTAAATTTGAGACCCTGTTCTGTTCTGTAATTCAGTTCCTGTGTAGCCAAGTTTACATTCCGTGTATTACTGATATCTTATGATGTTTCTTTTTCTGTGTGACTTATTTCAGTTAGAATCATCATACCTGAATCCACTCATTGTGCTGCTAAGGGCCTGATGACATAGATTTCATTGCTGAGTGATATTGCTTTGTAAGTAAATACCACAACTTCTTTATCCATTTTTCACTTTCTGTGATGTTGAACTTGTACTGTAAACGAGGTTCTTGTAAACAGAGGCGTCCCAAACTTTGGGGTGGCTGTGTCTTTTTGATTTTAATTTCCCTAAGCTATAGGACCATAAGTGGAAGTGCCCTAGGCTCTGTTGCTTTGTTTTTTAGATGTTTCAGGAAACACCATACACTTCTCCCGAGTGTCTGTTGGCAATTTACATCCCGCCCATCAGCATAACAAGGCTCCCAGTTCTCCATGGCCTGTCCTGCCTTTCTGGATTTTACACTTTTTTCAGATGGCCCTTTTGACCGGGGGGAAGTGAGACTTCATTGTAGTGCAGATTTCCTTTGCAAGCTTGCTTGGTTGGCCAAAAAGGGCGTATGCGTTTTTTCCTGAATATATTCAGGAAAAAACGCATACGCCCTTTTTGGCCAAGTGCATCATTGTGGACGTTCTGCCTCTTTTCCTATGCTTTCAATGCAATTCCAGTCTACCTCCTGAAATCGGTTTCCTGCAATTCTGCCCCGCTTTCAAGTCCTCTTGGCAGCCTTACTTCAGTATATTTTTGGACGATAGCTGTCATTTATAACTCTGCAGGTTTGTGAATTACAGTGCCCCTGAGCTCCTTTCTTCAACTCGCTTTCTTTTGAGCTGGCCGCAACACCGCAGGATGGCTTCAGGCCCTAATCTGGTTCCGGCACGGCACGCTGAGCCTTTGGTTAATTCCTCTTCCTGGTGGGAAATGAGAGTTAAATTTGCCCGTCCAGACACCTCCAGCTAGTCTCTCATTGGTTCTCGCTATTCCTGTTCATCTTCCGCAGAAATTGCAAACTGGGCCAAACAGGAGGTTAAAGGGATTGACTCTCCAAGTCGGGAGGGTGTTAGTAAAGCGTCTGGAATGTTGCACCCGAGTACCAGGGTACGAAAACTGAGACATATTTGAACACGTCTCCCGATCACATGGTTGATCATACTCTAGGTTCCACATGCATGTTTTAGCTGAAGGAAGAATACCTTAAACCTGGGTAGTTGAAACCCGTGGAATGGGTACCATGCAATATGACTTCAAAGGGTCTTCATTTGCTCACCGAACCTCTCCAATCCTATCACTGCTGCGTTTATGCCCCTGTACACATGCTTGATTCTCTTTCGGAGACATAGCAATCCATAGGTTTTAAGATACTTACTAGTCAGGTACATTCTTAGGCGTTTAATATGCGGTGTTGAGTCCATTTCGTTGAGCAAGGAGTAGCTCTTGTCTATTCCATATTTGGCTTAAGGAACTTTGTCTGTGTTCATTTCAATCTCTGGTTTTATTCAGCACCCCAACTCACCTTTCCCCTTAAGCAAGCATAAGTTGGTTTTCTAAATTTGAGACCCTGTTCTGTTCTGTAATTCAGTTCCTGTGTAGCCAAGTTTACATTCCGTGTATTACTGATATCTTATGATGTTTCTTTTTCTGTGTGACTTATTTCAGTTAGAATCATCATACCTGAATCCACTCATTGTGCTGCTAAGGGCCTGATGACATAGATTTCATTGCTGAGTGATATTGCTTTGTAAGTAAATACCACAACTTCTTTATCCATTTTTCACTTTCTGCGATGTTGAACTTGTACTGTAAACGAGGTTCTTGTAAACAGAGGCGTCCCAAACTTTGGGGTGGCTGTGTCTTTTTGATTTTAATTTCCCTAAGCTATAGGACCATAAGTGGAAGTGCCCTAGGCTCTGTTGCTTTGTTTTTTAGATGTTTCAGGAAACACCATACACTTCTCCCGAGTGTCTGTTGGCAATTTACATCCCGCCCATCAGCATAACAAGGCTCCCAGTTCTCCATGGCCTGTCCTGCCTTTCTGGATTTTACACTTTTTTCAGATGGCCCTTTTGACCGGGGGGAAGTGAGACTTCATTGTAGTGCAGATTTCCTTTGCAAGCTTGCTTGGTTGGCCAAAAAGGGCGTATGCGTTTTTTCCTGAATATATTCAGGAAAAAACGCATACGCCCTTTTTGGCCAAGTGCATCATTGTGGACGTTCTGCCTCTTTTCCTATGCTTTCAATGCAATTCCAGTCTGCCTCCTGAAATCGGTTTCCTGCAATTCTGCCCCGCTTTCAAGTCCTCTTGGCAGCCTTACTTCAGTATATTTTTGGACGATAGCTGTCATTTATAACTCTGCAGGTTTGTGAATTACAGTGCCCCTGAGCTCCTTTCTTCAACTCGCTTTCTTTTGAGCTGGCCGCAACACCGCAGGATGGCTTCAGGCCCTAATCTGGTTCCGGCACGGCATGCTGAGCCTTTGGTTAATTCCTCTTCCTGGTGGGAAATGAGAGTTAAATTTGCCCGTCCAGACACCTCCAGCTAGTCTCTCATTGGTTCTCGCTATTCCTGTTCATCTTCCGCAGAAATTGCAAACTGGGCCAAACAGGAGGTTAAAGGGACTGACTCTCCAAGTCGGGAGGGTGTTAGTAAAGCGTCTGGAATGTTGTACCCGAGTACCAGGGTACGAAAACTGAGACATATTTGAACACGTCTCCCGATCACATGGTTGATCATACTCTAGGTTGCACATGCATGTTTTAGCTGAAGGAAGAATACCTTAAACCTGGGTAGTTGAAACCCGTGGAATGGGTACCATGCAATATGACTTCAAAGGGTCTTCATTTGCTCACCGAACCTCTCCAATCCTATCACTGCTGCGTTTATGCCCCTGTACACATGCTTGATTCTCTTTCGGAGACATAGCAATCCATAGGTTTTAAGATACTTACTAGTCAGGTACATTCTTAGGCATTTAATATGCGGTGTTGAGTCCATTTCGTTGAGCAAGAGGTAGCTCTTGTCTATTCCATATTTGGCTTAAGGAACTTTATCTGTGCTCATTTCAATCTCTGGTTTTATGCAGCACCCCAACTCACCTTTCCCCTTAAGCAAGCATAAGTTGGTTTTCTAAATTTGAGACCCTGTTCTGTTCTGTAATTCAGTTCCTGTGTAGCCAAGTTTACATTCCGTGTATTACTGATATCTTATGATGTTTCTTTTTCTGTGTGACTTATTTCAGTTAGAATCATCATACCTGAATCCACTCATTGTCCTGCTAAGGGCCTGATGACATAGATTTCATTGCTGAGTGATATTGCTTTGTAAGTAAATACCACAACTTCTTTATCCATTTTTCACTTTCTGCGATGTTGAACTTGTACTGTAAACGAGGTTCTTGTAAACAGAGGCGTCCCAATGTTTGGGGTGGCTGTGTCTTTTTGATTTTAATTTCCCTAAGCTATAGGACCATAAGTGGAAGTGCCCTAGGCTCTGTTGCTTTGTTTTTTAGATGTTTCAGGAAACACCATACACTTCTCCCAAGTGTCTGTTGGCAATTTACATCCCGCCCATCAGCATAACAAGGCTCCCAGTTCTCCATGGCCTGTCCTGCCTTTCTGGATTTTACACTTTTTTCAGATGGCCCTTTTGACCGGGGGGAAGTGAGACTTCATTGTAGTGCAGATTTCCTTTGCAAGCTTGCTTGGTTGGCCAAAAAGGGCGTATGCGTTTTTACCTGAATATATTCAGGAAAAAACGCATACGCCCTTTTTGGCCAAGTGCATCATTGTGGACGTTCTGCCTCTTTTCCTATGCTTTCAATGCAATTCCAGTCTACCTCCTGAAATCGGTTTCCTGCAATTCTGCCCCGCTTTCAAGTCCTCTTGGCAGCCTTACTTCAGTATATTTTTGGATGATAGCTGTCATTTATAACTCTGCAGGTTTGTGAATTACAGTGCCCCTGAGCTCCTTTCTTCAACTCGCTTTCTTTTGAGCTGGCCGCAACACCGCAGGATGGCTTCAGGCCCTAATCTTGTTCCGGCACGGCACGCTGAGCCTTTGGTTAATTCCTCTTCCTGGTGGGAAATGAGAGTTAAATTTGCCCGTCCAGACACCTCCAGCTAGTCTCTCATTGGTTCTCGCTATTCCTGTTCATCTTCCGCAGAAATTGCAAACTGGGCCAAACAGGAGGTTAAAGGGACTGACTCTCCAAGTCGGGAGGGTGTTAGTAAAGCTTCTGGAATGTTGCACCCGAGTACCAGGGTACGAAAACTGAGACATATTTGAACACGTCTCCCGATCACATGGTTGATCAGACTCTAGGTTCCACATGCATGTTTTAGCTGAAGGAAGAATACCTTAAACCTGGGTAGTTGAAACCCGTGGAATGGGTACCATGCAATATGACTTCAGAGGGTCTTCATTTGCTCACCGAACCTCTCCAATCCTATCACTGCTGCGTTTATGCCCCTGTACACATGCTTGATTCTCTTTCGGAGACATAGCAATCCATAGGTTTTAAGATACTTACTAGTCAGGTACATTCTTAGGCGTTTAATATGCGGTATTGAGTCCATTTCGTTGAGCAAGGAGTAGCTCTTGTCTATTCCATATTTGGCTTAAGGAACTTTATCTGTGCTCATTTCAATCTCTGGTTTTATGCAGCACCCCAACTCACCTTTCCCCTTAAGCAAGCATAAGTTGGTTTTCTAAATTTGAGACCCTGTTCTGTTCTGTAATTCAGTTCCTGTGTAGCCAAGTTTACATTCCGTGTATTACTGATATCTTATGATGTTTCTTTTTCTGTGTGACTTATTTCAGTTAGAATCATCATACCTGAATCCACTCATTGTGCTGCTAAGGGCCTGATGACATAGATTTCATTGCTGAGTGATATTGCTTTGTAAGTAAATACCACAACTTCTTTATCCATTTTTCACTTTCTGCGATGTTGAACTTGTACTGTAAACGAGGTTCTTGTAAACAGAGGCGTCCCAAACTTTGGGGTGGCTGTGTCTTTTCGATTTTAATTTCCCTAAGCTATAGGACCATAAGTGGAAGTGTCCTAGGCTCTGTTGCTTTGTTTTTTAGATGTTTCAGGAAACACCATACACTTCTCCCGAGTGTCTGTTGGCAATTTACATCCCGCCCATCAGCATAACAAGGCTCCCAGTTCTCCATGGCCTGTCCTGCCTTTCTGGATTTTACACTTTTTTCAGATGGCCCTTTTGACCGGGGGGAAGTGAGACTTCATTGTAGTGCAGATTTCCTTTGCAAGCTTGCTTGGTTGGCCAAAAAGGGCGTATGCGTTTTTTCCTGAATATATTCAGGAAAAAACGCATACGCCCTTTTTGGCCAAGTGCATCATTGTGGACGTTCTGCCTCTTTTCCTATGCTTTCAATGCAATTCCAGTCTACCTCCTGAAATCGGTTTCCTGCAATTCTGCCCCGCTTTCAAGTCCTCTTGGCAGCCTTACTTCAGTATATTTTTGGACGATAGCTGTCATTTATAACTCTGCAGGTTTGTGAATTACAGTGCCCCTGAGCTCCTTTCTTCAACTCGCTTTCTTTTGAGCTGGCCGCAACACCGCAGGATGGCTTCAGGCCCTAATCTGGTTCCGGCACGGCACGCTGAGCCTTTGGTTAATTCCTCTTCCTGGTGGGAAATGAGAGTTAAATTTGCCCGTTCAGACACCTCCAGCTAGTCTCTCATTGGTTCTCGCTATTCCTGTTCATCTTCCGCAGAAATTGCAAACTGGGCCAAACAGGAGGTTAAAGGGACTGACTCTCCAAGTCGGGAGGGTGTTAGTAAAGCGTCTGGAATGTTGTACCCGAGTACCAGGGTACGAAAACTGAGACATATTTGAACACGTCTCCCGATCACATGGTTGATCATACTCTAGGTTGCACATGCATGTTTTAGCTGAAGGAAGAATACCTTAAACCTGGATAGTTGAAACCCGTGGAATGGGTCCCATGCAATATGACTTCAAAGGGTCTTCATTTGCTCACCGAACCTCTCCAATCCTATCACTGCTGCGTTTATGCCCCTGTACACATGCTTGATTCTCTTTCGGAGACATAGCAATCCATAGGTTTTAAGATACTTACTAGTCAGGTACATTCTTAGGCATTTAATATGCGGTGTAGAGTCCATTTCGTTGAGCAAGAGGTAGCTCTTGTCTATTCCATATTTGGCTTAAGGAACTTTATCTGTGCTCATTTCAATCTCTGGTTTTATGCAGCACCCCAACTCACCTTTCCCCTTAAGCAAGCATAAGTTGGTTTTCTAAATTTGAGACCCTGTTCTGTTCTGTAATTCAGTTCCTGTGTAGCCAAGTTTACATTCCGTGTATTACTGATATCTTATGATGTTTCTTTTTCTGTGTGACTTATTTCAGTTAGAATCATCATACCTGAATCCACTCATTGTGCTGCTAAGGGCCTGATGACATAGATTTCATTGCTGAGTGATATTGCTTTGTAAGTAAATACCACAACTTCTTTATCCATTTTTCACTTTCTGCGATGTTGAACTTGTACTGTAAACGAGGTTCTTGTAAACAGAGGCGTCCCAAACTTTGGGGTGGCTGTGTCTTTTTGATTTTAATTTCCCTAAGCTATAGGACCATAAGTGGAAGTGCCCTAGGCTCTGTTGCTTTGTTTTTTAGATGTTTCAGGAAACACCATACACTTCTCCCGAGTGTCTGTTGGCAATTTACATCCCGCCCATCAGCATAACAAGGCTCCCAGTTCTCCATGGCCTGTCCTGCCTTTCTGGATTTTACACTTTTTTCAGATGGCCCTTTTGACCGGGGGGAAGTGAGACTTCATTGTAGTGCAGATTTCCTTTGCAAGCTTGCTTGGTTGGCCAAAAAGGGCGTATGCGTTTTTTCCTGAATATATTCAGGAAAAAACGCATACGCCCTTTTTGGCCAAGTGCATCATTGTGGACGTTCTGCCTCTTTTCCTATGCTTTCAATGCAATTCCAGTCTGCCTCCTGAAATCGGTTTCCTGCAATTCTGCCCCGCTTTCAAGTCCTCTTGGCAGCCTTACTTCAGTATATTTTTGGACGATAGCTGTCATTTATAACTCTGCAGGTTTGTGAATTACAGTGCCCCTGAGCTCCTTTCTTCAACTCGCTTTCTTTTGAGCTGGCCGCAACACCGCAGGATGGCTTCAGGCCCTAATCTGGTTCCGGCACGGCACGCTGAGCCTTTGGTTAATTCCTCTTCCTGGTGGGAAATGAGAGTTACATTTGCCCGTTCAGACACCTCCAGCTAGTCTCTCATTGGTTCTCGCTATTCCTGTTCATCTTCCGCAGAAATTGCAAACTGGGCCAAACAGGAGGTTAAAGGGACTGACTCTCCAAGTCGGGAGGGTGTTAGTAAAGCGTCTGGAATGTTGTACCCGAGTACCAGGGTACGAAAACTGAGACATATTTGAACACGTCTCCCGATCACATGGTTGATCATACTCTAGGTTGCACATGCATGTTTTAGCTGAAGGAAGAATACCTTAAACCTGGGTAGTTGAAACCCGTGGAATGGGTACCATGCAATATGACTTCAAAGGGTCTTCATTTGCTCACCGAACCTCTCCAATCCTATCACTGCTGCGTTTATGCCCCTGTACACATGCTTGATTCTCTTTCGGAGACATAGCAATCCATAGGTTTTAAGATACTTACTAGTCAGGTACATTCTTAGGCATTTAATATGCGGTGTTGAGTCCATTTCGTTGAGCAAGAGGTAGCTCTTGTCTATTCCATATTTGGCTTAAGGAACTTTATCTGTGCTCATTTCAATCTCTGGTTTTATGCAGCACCCCAACTCACCTTTCCCCTTAAGCAAGCATAAGTTGGTTTTCTAAATTTGAGACCCTGTTCTGTTCTGTAATTCAGTTCCTGTGTAGCCAAGTTTACATTCCGTGTATTACTGATATCTTATGATGTTTCTTTTTCTGTGTGACTTATTTCAGTTAGAATCATCATACCTGAATCCACTCATTGTGCTGCTAAGGGCCTGATGACATAGATTTCATTGCTGAGTGATATTGCTTTGTAAGTAAATACCACAACTTCTTTATCCATTTTTCACTTTCTGCGATGTTGAACTTGTACTGTAAACGAGGTTCTTGTAAACAGAGGCGTCCCAAACTTTGGGGTGGCTGTGTCTTTTTGATTTTAATTTCCCTAAGCTATAGGACCATAAGTGGAAGTGTCCTAGGCTCTGTTGCTTTGTTTTTTAGATGTTTCAGGAAACACCATACACTTCTCCCGAGTGTCTGTTGGCAATTTACATCCCGCCCATCAGCATAACAAGGCTCCCAGTTCTCCATGGCCTGTCCTGCCTTTCTGGATTTTACACTTTTTTCAGATGGCCCTTTTGACCGGGGGGAAGTGAGACTTCATTGTAGTGCAGATTTCCTTTGCAAGCTTGCTTGGTTGGCCAAAAAGGGCGTATGCGTTTTTTCCTGAATATATTCAGGAAAAAACGCATACGCCCTTTTTGGCCAAGTGCATCATTGTGGACGTTCTGCCTCTTTTCCTATGCTTTCAATGCAATTCCAGTCTACCTCCTGAAATCGGTTTCCTGCAATTCTGCCCCGCTTTCAAGTCCTCTTGGCAGCCTTACTTCAGTATATTTTTGGACGATAGCTGTCATTTATAACTCTGCAGGTTTGTGAATTACAGTGCCCCTGAGCTCCTTTCTTCAACTCGCTTTCTTTTGAGCTGGCCGCAACACCGCAGGATGGCTTCAGGCCCTAATCTGGTTCCGGCACGGCACGCTGAGCCTTTGGTTAATTCCTCTTCCTGGTGGGAAATGAGAGTTAAATTTGCCCGTTCAGACACCTCCAGCTAGTCTCTCATTGGTTCTCGCTATTCCTGTTCATCTTCCGCAGAAATTGCAAACTGGGCCAAACAGGAGGTTAAAGGGACTGACTCTCCAAGAAGGGAGGGTGTTAGTAAAGCGTCTGGAATGTTGTACCCGAGTACCAGGGTACGAAAACTGAGACATATTTGAACACGTCTCCCGATCACATGGTTGATCATACTCTAGGTTGCACATGCATGTTTTAGCTGAAGGAAGAATACCTTAAACCTGGATAGTTGAAACCCGTGGAATGGGTCCCATGCAATATGACTTCAAAGGGTCTTCATTTGCTCACCGAACCTCTCCAATCCTATCACTGCTGCGTTTATGCCCCTGTACACATGCTTGATTCTCTTTCGGAGACATAGCAATCCATAGGTTTTAAGATACTTACTAGTCAGGTACATTCTTAGGCATTTAATATGCGGTGTAGAGTCCATTTCGTTGAGCAAGAGGTAGCTCTTGTCTATTCCATATTTGGCTTAAGGAACTTTATCTGTGCTCATTTCAATCTCTGGTTTTATGCAGCACCCCAACTCACCTTTCCCCTTAAGCAAGCATAAGTTGGTTTTCTAAATTTGAGACCCTGTTCTGTTCTGTAATTCAGTTCCTGTGTAGCCAAGTTTACATTCCGTGTATTACTGATATCTTATGATGTTTCTTTTTCTGTGTGACTTATTTCAGTTAGAATCATCATACCTGAATCCACTCATTGTGCTGCTAAGGGCCTGATGACATAGATTTCATTGCTGAGTGATATTGCTTTGTAAGTAAATACCACAACTTCTTTATCCATTTTTCACTTTCTGCGATGTTGAACTTGTACTGTAAACGAGGTTCTTGTAAACAGAGGCGTCCCAAACTTTGGGGTGGCTGTGTCTTTTTGATTTTAATTTCCCTAAGCTATAGGACCATAAGTGGAAGTGCCCTAGGCTCTGTTGCTTTGTTTTTTAGATGTTTCAGGAAACACCATACACTTCTCCCGAGTGTCTGTTGGCAATTTACATCCCGCCCATCAGCATAACAAGGCTCCCAGTTCTCCATGGCCTGTCCTGCCTTTCTGGATTTTACACTTTTTTCAGATGGCCCTTTTGACCGGGGGGAAGTGAGACTTCATTGTAGTGCAGATTTCCTTTGCAAGCTTGCTTGGTTGGCCAAAAAGGGCGTATGCGTTTTTTCCTGAATATATTCAGGAAAAAACGCATACGCCCTTTTTGGCCAAGTGCATCATTGTGGACGTTCTGCCTCTTTTCCTATGCTTTCAATGCAATTCCAGTCTGCCTCCTGAAATCGGTTTCCTGCAATTCTGCCCCGCTTTCAAGTCCTCTTGGCAGCCTTACTTCAGTATATTTTTGGACGATAGCTGTCATTTATAACTCTGCAGGTTTGTGAATTACAGTGCCCCTGAGCTCCTTTCTTCAACTCGCTTTCTTTTGAGCTGGCCGCAACACCGCAGGATGGCTTCAGGCCCTAATCTGGTTCCGGCACGGCACGCTGAGCCTTTGGTTAATTCCTCTTCCTGGTGGGAAATGAGAGTTACATTTGCCCGTTCAGACACCTCCAGCTAGTCTCTCATTGGTTCTCGCTATTCCTGTTCATCTTCCGCAGAAATTGCAAACTGGGCCAAACAGGAGGTTAAAGGGACTGACTCTCCAAGTCGGGAGGGTGTTAGTAAAGCGTCTGGAATGTTGTACCCGAGTACCAGGGTACGAAAACTGAGACATATTTGAACACGTCTCCCGATCACATGGTTGATCATACTCTAGGTTGCACATGCATGTTTTAGCTGAAGGAAGAATACCTTAAACCTGGGTAGTTGAAACCCGTGGAATGGGTACCATGCAATATGACTTCAAAGGGTCTTCATTTGCTCACCGAACCTCTCCAATCCTATCACTGCTGCGTTTATGCCCCTGTACACATGCTTGATTCTCTTTCGGAGACATAGCAATCCATAGGTTTTAAGATACTTACTAGTCAGGTACATTCTTAGGCATTTAATATGCGGTGTTGAGTCCATTTCGTTGAGCAAGAGGTAGCTCTTGTCTATTCCATATTTGGCTTAAGGAACTTTATCTGTGCTCATTTCAATCTCTGGTTTTATGCAGCACCCCAACTCACCTTTCCCCTTAAGCAAGCATAAGTTGGTTTTCTAAATTTGAGACCCTGTTCTGTTCTGTAATTCAGTTCCTGTGTAGCCAAGTTTACATTCCGTGTATTACTGATATCTTATGATGTTTCTTTTTCTGTGTGACTTATTTCAGTTAGAATCATCATACCTGAATCCACTCATTGTGCTGCTAAGGGCCTGATGACATAGATTTCATTGCTGAGTGATATTGCTTTGTAAGTAAATACCACAACTTCTTTATCCATTTTTCACTTTCTGCGATGTTGAACTTGTACTGTAAACGAGGTTCTTGTAAACAGAGGCGTCCCAAACTTTGGGGTGGCTGTGTCTTTTTGATTTTAATTTCCCTAAGCTATAGGACCATAAGTGGAAGTGCCCTAGGCTCTGTTGCTTTGTTTTTTAGATGTTTCAGGAAACACCATACACTTCTCCCGAGTGTCTGTTGGCAATTTACATCCCGCCCATCAGCATAACAAGGCTCCCAGTTCTCCATGGCCTGTCCTGCCTTTCTGGATTTTACACTTTTTTCAGATGGCCCTTTTGACCGGGGGGAAGTGAGACTTCATTGTAGTGCAGATTTCCTTTGCAAGCTTGCTTGGTTGGCCAAAAAGGGCGTATGCGTTTTTTCCTGAATATATTCAGGAAAAAACGCATACGCCCTTTTTGGCCAAGTGCATCATTGTGGACGTTCTGCCTCTTTTCCTATGCTTTCAATGCAATTCCAGTCTACCTCCTGAAATCGGTTTCCTGCAATTCTGCCCCGCTTTCAAGTCCTCTTGGCAGCCTTACTTCAGTATATTTTTGGACGATAGCTGTCATTTATAACTCTGCAGGTTTGTGAATTACAGTGCCCCTGAGCTCCTTTCTTCAACTCGCTTTCTTTTGAGCTGGCCGCAACACCGCAGGATGGCTTCAGGCCCTAATCTGGTTCCGGCACGGCACGCTGAGCCTTTGGTTAATTCCTCTTCCTGGTGGGAAATGAGAGTTAAATTTGCCCGTTCAGACACCTCCAGCTAGTCTCTCATTGGTTCTCGCTATTCCTGTTCATCTTCCGCAGAAATTGCAAACTGGGCCAAACAGGAGGTTAAAGGGACTGACTCTCCAAGTCGGGAGGGTGTTAGTAAAGCGTCTGGAATGTTGTACCCGAGTACCAGGGTACGAAAACTGAGACATATTTGAACACGTCTCCCGATCACATGGTTGATCATACTCTAGGTTGCACATGCATGTTTTAGCTGAAGGAAGAATACCTTAAACCTGGATAGTTGAAACCCGTGGAATGGGTACCATGCAATATGACTTCAAAGGGTCTTCATTTGCTCACCGAACCTCTCCAATCCTATCACTGCTGCGTTTATGCCCCTGTACACATGCTTGATTCTCTTTCGGAGACATAGCAATCCATAGGTTTTAAGATACTTACTAGTCAGGTACATTCTTAGGCATTTAATATGCGGTGTAGAGTCCATTTCGTTGAGCAAGAGGTAGCTCTTGTCTATTCCATATTTGGCTTAAGGAACTTTATCTGTGCTCATTTCAATCTCTGGTTTTATGCAGCACCCCAACTCACCTTTCCCCTTAAGCAAGCATAAGTTGGTTTTCTAAATTTGAGACCCTGTTCTGTTCTGTAATTCAGTTCCTGTGTAGCCAAGTTTACATTCCGTGTATTACTGATATCTTATGATGTTTCTTTTTCTGTGTGACTTATTTCAGTTAGAATCATCATACCTGAATCCACTCATTGTGCTGCTAAGGGCCTGATGACATAGATTTCATTGCTGAGTGATATTGCTTTGTAAGTAAATACCACAACTTCTTTATCCATTTTTCACTTTCTGCGATGTTGAACTTGTACTGTAAACGAGGTTCTTGTAAACAGAGGCGTCCCAAACTTTGGGGTGGCTGTGTCTTTTTGATTTTAATTTCCCTAAGCTATAGGACCATAAGTGGAAGTGTCCTAGGCTCTGTTGCTTTGTTTTTTAGATGTTTCAGGAAACACCATACACTTCTCCCGAGTGTCTGTTGGCAATTTACATCCCGCCCATCAGCATAACAAGGCTCCCAGTTCTCCATGGCCTGTCCTGCCTTTCTGGATTTTACACTTTTTTCAGATGGCCCTTTTGACCGGGGGGAAGTGAGACTTCATTGTAGTGCAGATTTCCTTTGCAAGCTTGCTTGGTTGGCCAAAAAGGGCGTATGCGTTTTTTCCTGAATATATTCAGGAAAAAACGCATACGCCCTTTTTGGCCAAGTGCATCATTGTGGACGTTCTGCCTCTTTTCCTATGCTTTCAATGCAATTCCAGTCTACCTCCTGAAATCGGTTTCCTGCAATTCTGCCCCGCTTTCAAGTCCTCTTGGCAGCCTTACTTCAGTATATTTTTGGACGATAGCTGTCATTTATAACTCTGCAGGTTTGTGAATTACAGTGCCCCTGAGCTCCTTTCTTCAACTCGCTTTCTTTTGAGCTGGCCGCAACACCGCAGGATGGCTTCAGGCCCTAATCTGGTTCCGGCACGGCACGCTGAGCCTTTGGTTAATTCCTCTTCCTGGTGGGAAATGAGAGTTAAATTTGCCCGTTCAGACACCTCCAGCTAGTCTCTCATTGGTTCTCGCTATTCCTGTTCATCTTCCGCAGAAATTGCAAACTGGGCCAAACAGGAGGTTAAAGGGACTGACTCTCCAAGTCGGGAGGGTGTTAGTAAAGCGTCTGGAATGTTGTACCCGAGTACCAGGGTACGAAAACTGAGACATATTTGAACACGTCTCCCGATCACATGGTTGATCATACTCTAGGTTGCACATGCATGTTTTAGCTGAAGGAAGAATACCTTAAACCTGGATAGTTGAAACCCGTGGAATGGGTACCATGCAATATGACTTCAAAGGGTCTTCATTTGCTCACCGAACCTCTCCAATCCTATCACTGCTGCGTTTATGCCCCTGTACACATGCTTGATTCTCTTTCGGAGACATAGCAATCCATAGGTTTTAAGATACTTACTAGTCAGGTACATTCTTAGGCATTTAATATGCGGTGTAGAGTCCATTTCGTTGAGCAAGAGGTAGCTCTTGTCTATTCCATATTTGGCTTAAGGAACTTTATCTGTGCTCATTTCAATCTCTGGTTTTATGCAGCACCCCAACTCACCTTTCCCCTTAAGCAAGCATAAGTTGGTTTTCTAAATTTGAGACCCTGTTCTGTTCTGTAATTCAGTTCCTGTGTAGCCAAGTTTACATTCCGTGTATTACTGATATCTTATGATGTTTCTTTTTCTGTGTGACTTATTTCAGTTAGAATCATCATACCTGAATCCACTCATTGTGCTGCTAAGGGCCTGATGACATAGATTTCATTGCTGAGTGATATTGCTTTGTAAGTAAATACCACAACTTCTTTATCCATTTTTCACTTTCTGCGATGTTGAACTTGTACTGTAAACGAGGTTCTTGTAAACAGAGGCGTCCCAAACTTTGGGGTGGCTGTGTCTTTTTGATTTTAATTTCCCTAAGCTATAGGACCATAAGTGGAAGTGCCCTAGGCTCTGTTGCTTTGTTTTTTAGATGTTTCAGGAAACACCATACACTTCTCCCGAGTGTCTGTTGGCAATTTACATCCCGCCCATCAGCATAACAAGGCTCCCAGTTCTCCATGGCCTGTCCTGCCTTTCTGGATTTTACACTTTTTTCAGATGGCCCTTTTGACCGGGGGGAAGTGAGACTTCATTGTAGTGCAGATTTCCTTTGCAAGCTTGCTTGGTTGGCCAAAAAGGGCGTATGCGTTTTTTCCTGAATATATTCAGGAAAAAACGCATACGCCCTTTTTGGCCAAGTGCATCATTGTGGACGTTCTGCCTCTTTTCCTATGCTTTCAATGCAATTCCAGTCTGCCTCCTGAAATCGGTTTCCTGCAATTCTGCCCCGCTTTCAAGTCCTCTTGGCAGCCTTACTTCAGTATATTTTTGGACGATAGCTGTCATTTATAACTCTGCAGGTTTGTGAATTACAGTGCCCCTGAGCTCCTTTCTTCAACTCGCTTTCTTTTGAGCTGGCCGCAACACCGCAGGATGGCTTCAGGCCCTAATCTGGTTCCGGCACGGCACGCTGAGCCTTTGGTTAATTCCTCTTCCTGGTGGGAAATGAGAGTTAAATTTGCCCGTCCAGACACCTCCAGCTAGTCTCTCATTGGTTCTCGCTATTCCTGTTCATCTTCCGCAGAAATTGCAAACTGGGCCAAACAGGAGGTTAAAGGGACTGACTCTCCAAGTCGGGAGGGTGTTAGTAAAGCTTCTGGAATGTTGCACCCGAGTACCAGGGTACGAAAACTGAGACATATTTGAACACGTCTCCCGATCACATGGTTGATCAGACTCTAGGTTCCACATGCATGTTTTAGCTGAAGGAAGAATACCTTAAACCTGGGTAGTTGAAACCCGTGGAATGGGTACCATGCAATATGACTTCAGAGGGTCTTCATTTGCTCACCGAACCTCTCCAATCCTATCACTGCTGCGTTTATGCCCCTGTACACATGCTTGATTCTCTTTCGGAGACATAGCAATCCATAGGTTTTAAGATACTTACTAGTCAGGTACATTCTTAGGCGTTTAATATGCGGTATTGAGTCCATTTCGTTGAGCAAGGAGTAGCTCTTGTCTATTCCATATTTGGCTTAAGGAACTTTATCTGTGCTCATTTCAATCTCTGGTTTTATGCAGCACCCCAACTCACCTTTCCCCTTAAGCAAGCATAAGTTGGTTTTCTAAATTTGAGACCCTGTTCTGTTCTGTAATTCAGTTCCTGTGTAGCCAAGTTTACATTCCGTGTATTACTGATATCTTATGATGTTTCTTTTTCTGTGTGACTTATTTCAGTTAGAATCATCATACCTGAATCCACTCATTGTGCTGCTAAGGGCCTGATGACATAGATTTCATTGCTGAGTGATATTGCTTTGTAAGTAAATACCACAACTTCTTTATCCATTTTTCACTTTCTGCGATGTTGAACTTGTACTGTAAACGAGGTTCTTGTAAACAGAGGCGTCCCAAACTTTGGGGTGGCTGTGTCTTTTCGATTTTAATTTCCCTAAGCTATAGGACCATAAGTGGAAGTGTCCTAGGCTCTGTTGCTTTGTTTTTTAGATGTTTCAGGAAACACCATACACTTCTCCCGAGTGTCTGTTGGCAATTTACATCCCGCCCATCAGCATAACAAGGCTCCCAGTTCTCCATGGCCTGTCCTGCCTTTCTGGATTTTACACTTTTTTCAGATGGCCCTTTTGACCGGGGGGAAGTGAGACTTCATTGTAGTGCAGATTTCCTTTGCAAGCTTGCTTGGTTGGCCAAAAAGGGCGTATGCGTTTTTTCCTGAATATATTCAGGAAAAAACGCATACGCCCTTTTTGGCCAAGTGCATCATTGTGGACGTTCTGCCTCTTTTCCTATGCTTTCAATGCAATTCCAGTCTACCTCCTGAAATCGGTTTCCTGCAATTCTGCCCCGCTTTCAAGTCCTCTTGGCAGCCTTACTTCAGTATATTTTTGGACGATAGCTGTCATTTATAACTCTGCAGGTTTGTGAATTACAGTGCCCCTGAGCTCCTTTCTTCAACTCGCTTTCTTTTGAGCTGGCCGCAACACCGCAGGATGGCTTCAGGCCCTAATCTGGTTCCGGCACGGCACGCTGAGCCTTTGGTTAATTCCTCTTCCTGGTGGGAAATGAGAGTTAAATTTGCCCGTTCAGACACCTCCAGCTAGTCTCTCATTGGTTCTCGCTATTCCTGTTCATCTTCCGCAGAAATTGCAAACTGGGCCAAACAGGAGGTTAAAGGGACTGACTCTCCAAGTCGGGAGGGTGTTAGTAAAGCGTCTGGAATGTTGTACCCGAGTACCAGGGTACGAAAACTGAGACATATTTGAACACGTCTCCCGATCACATGGTTGATCATACTCTAGGTTGCACATGCATGTTTTAGCTGAAGGAAGAATACCTTAAACCTGGATAGTTGAAACCCGTGGAATGGGTCCCATGCAATATGACTTCAAAGGGTCTTCATTTGCTCACCGAACCTCTCCAATCCTATCACTGCTGCGTTTATGCCCCTGTACACATGCTTGATTCTCTTTCGGAGACATAGCAATCCATAGGTTTTAAGATACTTACTAGTCAGGTACATTCTTAGGCATTTAATATGCGGTGTAGAGTCCATTTCGTTGAGCAAGAGGTAGCTCTTGTCTATTCCATATTTGGCTTAAGGAACTTTATCTGTGCTCATTTCAATCTCTGGTTTTATGCAGCACCCCAACTCACCTTTCCCCTTAAGCAAGCATAAGTTGGTTTTCTAAATTTGAGACCCTGTTCTGTTCTGTAATTCAGTTCCTGTGTAGCCAAGTTTACATTCCGTGTATTACTGATATCTTATGATGTTTCTTTTTCTGTGTGACTTATTTCAGTTAGAATCATCATACCTGAATCCACTCATTGTGCTGCTAAGGGCCTGATGACATAGATTTCATTGCTGAGTGATATTGCTTTGTAAGTAAATACCACAACTTCTTTATCCATTTTTCACTTTCTGCGATGTTGAACTTGTACTGTAAACGAGGTTCTTGTAAACAGAGGCGTCCCAAACTTTGGGGTGGCTGTGTCTTTTTGATTTTAATTTCCCTAAGCTATAGGACCATAAGTGGAAGTGCCCTAGGCTCTGTTGCTTTGTTTTTTAGATGTTTCAGGAAACACCATACACTTCTCCCGAGTGTCTGTTGGCAATTTACATCCCGCCCATCAGCATAACAAGGCTCCCAGTTCTCCATGGCCTGTCCTGCCTTTCTGGATTTTACACTTTTTTCAGATGGCCCTTTTGACCGGGGGGAAGTGAGACTTCATTGTAGTGCAGATTTCCTTTGCAAGCTTGCTTGGTTGGCCAAAAAGGGCGTATGCGTTTTTTCCTGAATATATTCAGGAAAAAACGCATACGCCCTTTTTGGCCAAGTGCATCATTGTGGACGTTCTGCCTCTTTTCCTATGCTTTCAATGCAATTCCAGTCTGCCTCCTGAAATCGGTTTCCTGCAATTCTGCCCCGCTTTCAAGTCCTCTTGGCAGCCTTACTTCAGTATATTTTTGGACGATAGCTGTCATTTATAACTCTGCAGGTTTGTGAATTACAGTGCCCCTGAGCTCCTTTCTTCAACTCGCTTTCTTTTGAGCTGGCCGCAACACCGCAGGATGGCTTCAGGCCCTAATCTGGTTCCGGCACGGCACGCTGAGCCTTTGGTTAATTCCTCTTCCTGGTGGGAAATGAGAGTTACATTTGCCCGTTCAGACACCTCCAGCTAGTCTCTCATTGGTTCTCGCTATTCCTGTTCATCTTCCGCAGAAATTGCAAACTGGGCCAAACAGGAGGTTAAAGGGACTGACTCTCCAAGTCGGGAGGGTGTTAGTAAAGCGTCTGGAATGTTGTACCCGAGTACCAGGGTACGAAAACTGAGACATATTTGAACACGTCTCCCGATCACATGGTTGATCATACTCTAGGTTGCACATGCATGTTTTAGCTGAAGGAAGAATACCTTAAACCTGGGTAGTTGAAACCCGTGGAATGGGTACCATGCAATATGACTTCAAAGGGTCTTCATTTGCTCACCGAACCTCTCCAATCCTATCACTGCTGCGTTTATGCCCCTGTACACATGCTTGATTCTCTTTCGGAGACATAGCAATCCATAGGTTTTAAGATACTTACTAGTCAGGTACATTCTTAGGCATTTAATATGCGGTGTTGAGTCCATTTCGTTGAGCAAGAGGTAGCTCTTGTCTATTCCATATTTGGCTTAAGGAACTTTATCTGTGCTCATTTCAATCTCTGGTTTTATGCAGCACCCCAACTCACCTTTCCCCTTAAGCAAGCATAAGTTGGTTTTCTAAATTTGAGACCCTGTTCTGTTCTGTAATTCAGTTCCTGTGTAGCCAAGTTTACATTCCGTGTATTACTGATATCTTATGATGTTTCTTTTTCTGTGTGACTTATTTCAGTTAGAATCATCATACCTGAATCCACTCATTGTGCTGCTAAGGGCCTGATGACATAGATTTCATTGCTGAGTGATATTGCTTTGTAAGTAAATACCACAACTTCTTTATCCATTTTTCACTTTCTGCGATGTTGAACTTGTACTGTAAACGAGGTTCTTGTAAACAGAGGCGTCCCAAACTTTGGGGTGGCTGTGTCTTTTTGATTTTAATTTCCCTAAGCTATAGGACCATAAGTGGAAGTGCCCTAGGCTCTGTTGCTTTGTTTTTTAGATGTTTCAGGAAACACCATACACTTCTCCCGAGTGTCTGTTGGCAATTTACATCCCGCCCATCAGCATAACAAGGCTCCCAGTTCTCCATGGCCTGTCCTGCCTTTCTGGATTTTACACTTTTTTCAGATGGCCCTTTTGACCGGGGGGAAGTGAGACTTCATTGTAGTGCAGATTTCCTTTGCAAGCTTGCTTGGTTGGCCAAAAAGGGCGTATGCGTTTTTTCCTGAATATATTCAGGAAAAAACGCATACGCCCTTTTTGGCCAAGTGCATCATTGTGGACGTTCTGCCTCTTTTCCTATGCTTTCAATGCAATTCCAGTCTACCTCCTGAAATCGGTTTCCTGCAATTCTGCCCCGCTTTCAAGTCCTCTTGGCAGCCTTACTTCAGTATATTTTTGGACGATAGCTGTCATTTATAACTCTGCAGGTTTGTGAATTACAGTGCCCCTGAGCTCCTTTCTTCAACTCGCTTTCTTTTGAGCTGGCCGCAACACCGCAGGATGGCTTCAGGCCCTAATCTGGTTCCGGCACGGCACGCTGAGCCTTTGGTTAATTCCTCTTCCTGGTGGGAAATGAGAGTTAAATTTGCCCGTTCAGACACCTCCAGCTAGTCTCTCATTGGTTCTCGCTATTCCTGTTCATCTTCCGCAGAAATTGCAAACTGGGCCAAACAGGAGGTTAAAGGGACTGACTCTCCAAGAAGGGAGGGTGTTAGTAAAGCGTCTGGAATGTTGTACCCGAGTACCAGGGTACGAAAACTGAGACATATTTGAACACGTCTCCCGATCACATGGTTGATCATACTCTAGGTTGCACATGCATGTTTTAGCTGAAGGAAGAATACCTTAAACCTGGATAGTTGAAACCCGTGGAATGGGTCCCATGCAATATGACTTCAAAGGGTCTTCATTTGCTCACCGAACCTCTCCAATCCTATCACTGCTGCGTTTATGCCCCTGTACACATGCTTGATTCTCTTTCGGAGACATAGCAATCCATAGGTTTTAAGATACTTACTAGTCAGGTACATTCTTAGGCATTTAATATGCGGTGTAGAGTCCATTTCGTTGAGCAAGAGGTAGCTCTTGTCTATTCCATATTTGGCTTAAGGAACTTTATCTGTGCTCATTTCAATCTCTGGTTTTATGCAGCACCCCAACTCACCTTTCCCCTTAAGCAAGCATAAGTTGGTTTTCTAAATTTGAGACCCTGTTCTGTTCTGTAATTCAGTTCCTGTGTAGCCAAGTTTACATTCCGTGTATTACTGATATCTTATGATGTTTCTTTTTCTGTGTGACTTATTTCAGTTAGAATCATCATACCTGAATCCACTCATTGTGCTGCTAAGGGCCTGATGACATAGATTTCATTGCTGAGTGATATTGCTTTGTAAGTAAATACCACAACTTCTTTATCCATTTTTCACTTTCTGCGATGTTGAACTTGTACTGTAAACGAGGTTCTTGTAAACAGAGGCGTCCCAAACTTTGGGGTGGCTGTGTCTTTTTGATTTTAATTTCCCTAAGCTATAGGACCATAAGTGGAAGTGCCCTAGGCTCTGTTGCTTTGTTTTTTAGATGTTTCAGGAAACACCATACACTTCTCCCGAGTGTCTGTTGGCAATTTACATCCCGCCCATCAGCATAACAAGGCTCCCAGTTCTCCATGGCCTGTCCTGCCTTTCTGGATTTTACACTTTTTTCAGATGGCCCTTTTGACCGGGGGGAAGTGAGACTTCATTGTAGTGCAGATTTCCTTTGCAAGCTTGCTTGGTTGGCCAAAAAGGGCGTATGCGTTTTTTCCTGAATATATTCAGGAAAAAACGCATACGCCCTTTTTGGCCAAGTGCATCATTGTGGACGTTCTGCCTCTTTTCCTATGCTTTCAATGCAATTCCAGTCTGCCTCCTGAAATCGGTTTCCTGCAATTCTGCCCCGCTTTCAAGTCCTCTTGGCAGCCTTACTTCAGTATATTTTTGGACGATAGCTGTCATTTATAACTCTGCAGGTTTGTGAATTACAGTGCCCCTGAGCTCCTTTCTTCAACTCGCTTTCTTTTGAGCTGGCCGCAACACCGCAGGATGGCTTCAGGCCCTAATCTGGTTCCGGCACGGCACGCTGAGCCTTTGGTTAATTCCTCTTCCTGGTGGGAAATGAGAGTTACATTTGCCCGTTCAGACACCTCCAGCTAGTCTCTCATTGGTTCTCGCTATTCCTGTTCATCTTCCGCAGAAATTGCAAACTGGGCCAAACAGGAGGTTAAAGGGACTGACTCTCCAAGTCGGGAGGGTGTTAGTAAAGCGTCTGGAATGTTGTACCCGAGTACCAGGGTACGAAAACTGAGACATATTTGAACACGTCTCCCGATCACATGGTTGATCATACTCTAGGTTGCACATGCATGTTTTAGCTGAAGGAAGAATACCTTAAACCTGGGTAGTTGAAACCCGTGGAATGGGTACCATGCAATATGACTTCAAAGGGTCTTCATTTGCTCACCGAACCTCTCCAATCCTATCACTGCTGCGTTTATGCCCCTGTACACATGCTTGATTCTCTTTCGGAGACATAGCAATCCATAGGTTTTAAGATACTTACTAGTCAGGTACATTCTTAGGCATTTAATATGCGGTGTTGAGTCCATTTCGTTGAGCAAGAGGTAGCTCTTGTCTATTCCATATTTGGCTTAAGGAACTTTATCTGTGCTCATTTCAATCTCTGGTTTTATGCAGCACCCCAACTCACCTTTCCCCTTAAGCAAGCATAAGTTGGTTTTCTAAATTTGAGACCCTGTTCTGTTCTGTAATTCAGTTCCTGTGTAGCCAAGTTTACATTCCGTGTATTACTGATATCTTATGATGTTTCTTTTTCTGTGTGACTTATTTCAGTTAGAATCATCATACCTGAATCCACTCATTGTGCTGCTAAGGGCCTGATGACATAGATTTCATTGCTGAGTGATATTGCTTTGTAAGTAAATACCACAACTTCTTTATCCATTTTTCACTTTCTGCGATGTTGAACTTGTACTGTAAACGAGGTTCTTGTAAACAGAGGCGTCCCAAACTTTGGGGTGGCTGTGTCTTTTTGATTTTAATTTCCCTAAGCTATAGGACCATAAGTGGAAGTGCCCTAGGCTCTGTTGCTTTGTTTTTTAGATGTTTCAGGAAACACCATACACTTCTCCCGAGTGTCTGTTGGCAATTTACATCCCGCCCATCAGCATAACAAGGCTCCCAGTTCTCCATGGCCTGTCCTGCCTTTCTGGATTTTACACTTTTTTCAGATGGCCCTTTTGACCGGGGGGAAGTGAGACTTCATTGTAGTGCAGATTTCCTTTGCAAGCTTGCTTGGTTGGCCAAAAAGGGCGTATGCGTTTTTTCCTGAATATATTCAGGAAAAAACGCATACGCCCTTTTTGGCCAAGTGCATCATTGTGGACGTTCTGCCTCTTTTCCTATGCTTTCAATGCAATTCCAGTCTACCTCCTGAAATCGGTTTCCTGCAATTCTGCCCCGCTTTCAAGTCCTCTTGGCAGCCTTACTTCAGTATATTTTTGGACGATAGCTGTCATTTATAACTCTGCAGGTTTGTGAATTACAGTGCCCCTGAGCTCCTTTCTTCAACTCGCTTTCTTTTGAGCTGGCCGCAACACCGCAGGATGGCTTCAGGCCCTAATCTGGTTCCGGCACGGCACGCTGAGCCTTTGGTTAATTCCTCTTCCTGGTGGGAAATGAGAGTTAAATTTGCCCGTTCAGACACCTCCAGCTAGTCTCTCATTGGTTCTCGCTATTCCTGTTCATCTTCCGCAGAAATTGCAAACTGGGCCAAACAGGAGGTTAAAGGGACTGACTCTCCAAGTCGGGAGGGTGTTAGTAAAGCGTCTGGAATGTTGTACCCGAGTACCAGGGTACGAAAACTGAGACATATTTGAACACGTCTCCCGATCACATGGTTGATCATACTCTAGGTTGCACATGCATGTTTTAGCTGAAGGAAGAATACCTTAAACCTGGATAGTTGAAACCCGTGGAATGGGTACCATGCAATATGACTTCAAAGGGTCTTCATTTGCTCACCGAACCTCTCCAATCCTATCACTGCTGCGTTTATGCCCCTGTACACATGCTTGATTCTCTTTCGGAGACATAGCAATCCATAGGTTTTAAGATACTTACTAGTCAGGTACATTCTTAGGCATTTAATATGCGGTGTAGAGTCCATTTCGTTGAGCAAGAGGTAGCTCTTGTCTATTCCATATTTGGCTTAAGGAACTTTATCTGTGCTCATTTCAATCTCTGGTTTTATGCAGCACCCCAACTCACCTTTCCCCTTAAGCAAGCATAAGTTGGTTTTCTAAATTTGAGACCCTGTTCTGTTCTGTAATTCAGTTCCTGTGTAGCCAAGTTTACATTCCGTGTATTACTGATATCTTATGATGTTTCTTTTTCTGTGTGACTTATTTCAGTTAGAATCATCATACCTGAATCCACTCATTGTGCTGCTAAGGGCCTGATGACATAGATTTCATTGCTGAGTGATATTGCTTTGTAAGTAAATACCACAACTTCTTTATCCATTTTTCACTTTCTGCGATGTTGAACTTGTACTGTAAACGAGGTTCTTGTAAACAGAGGCGTCCCAAACTTTGGGGTGGCTGTGTCTTTTTGATTTTAATTTCCCTAAGCTATAGGACCATAAGTGGAAGTGTCCTAGGCTCTGTTGCTTTGTTTTTTAGATGTTTCAGGAAACACCATACACTTCTCCCGAGTGTCTGTTGGCAATTTACATCCCGCCCATCAGCATAACAAGGCTCCCAGTTCTCCATGGCCTGTCCTGCCTTTCTGGATTTTACACTTTTTTCAGATGGCCCTTTTGACCGGGGGGAAGTGAGACTTCATTGTAGTGCAGATTTCCTTTGCAAGCTTGCTTGGTTGGCCAAAAAGGGCGTATGCGTTTTTTCCTGAATATATTCAGGAAAAAACGCATACGCCCTTTTTGGCCAAGTGCATCATTGTGGACGTTCTGCCTCTTTTCCTATGCTTTCAATGCAATTCCAGTCTACCTCCTGAAATCGGTTTCCTGCAATTCTGCCCCGCTTTCAAGTCCTCTTGGCAGCCTTACTTCAGTATATTTTTGGACGATAGCTGTCATTTATAACTCTGCAGGTTTGTGAATTACAGTGCCCCTGAGCTCCTTTCTTCAACTCGCTTTCTTTTGAGCTGGCCGCAACACCGCAGGATGGCTTCAGGCCCTAATCTGGTTCCGGCACGGCACGCTGAGCCTTTGGTTAATTCCTCTTCCTGGTGGGAAATGAGAGTTAAATTTGCCCGTTCAGACACCTCCAGCTAGTCTCTCATTGGTTCTCGCTATTCCTGTTCATCTTCCGCAGAAATTGCAAACTGGGCCAAACAGGAGGTTAAAGGGACTGACTCTCCAAGTCGGGAGGGTGTTAGTAAAGCGTCTGGAATGTTGTACCCGAGTACCAGGGTACGAAAACTGAGACATATTTGAACACGTCTCCCGATCACATGGTTGATCATACTCTAGGTTGCACATGCATGTTTTAGCTGAAGGAAGAATACCTTAAACCTGGATAGTTGAAACCCGTGGAATGGGTACCATGCAATATGACTTCAAAGGGTCTTCATTTGCTCACCGAACCTCTCCAATCCTATCACTGCTGCGTTTATGCCCCTGTACACATGCTTGATTCTCTTTCGGAGACATAGCAATCCATAGGTTTTAAGATACTTACTAGTCAGGTACATTCTTAGGCATTTAATATGCGGTGTAGAGTCCATTTCGTTGAGCAAGAGGTAGCTCTTGTCTATTCCATATTTGGCTTAAGGAACTTTATCTGTGCTCATTTCAATCTCTGGTTTTATGCAGCACCCCAACTCACCTTTCCCCTTAAGCAAGCATAAGTTGGTTTTCTAAATTTGAGACCCTGTTCTGTTCTGTAATTCAGTTCCTGTGTAGCCAAGTTTACATTCCGTGTATTACTGATATCTTATGATGTTTCTTTTTCTGTGTGACTTATTTCAGTTAGAATCATCATACCTGAATCCACTCATTGTGCTGCTAAGGGCCTGATGACATAGATTTCATTGCTGAGTGATATTGCTTTGTAAGTAAATACCACAACTTCTTTATCCATTTTTCACTTTCTGCGATGTTGAACTTGTACTGTAAACGAGGTTCTTGTAAACAGAGGCGTCCCAAACTTTGGGGTGGCTGTGTCTTTTTGATTTTAATTTCCCTAAGCTATAGGACCATAAGTGGAAGTGCCCTAGGCTCTGTTGCTTTGTTTTTTAGATGTTTCAGGAAACACCATACACTTCTCCCGAGTGTCTGTTGGCAATTTACATCCCGCCCATCAGCATAACAAGGCTCCCAGTTCTCCATGGCCTGTCCTGCCTTTCTGGATTTTACACTTTTTTCAGATGGCCCTTTTGACCGGGGGGAAGTGAGACTTCATTGTAGTGCAGATTTCCTTTGCAAGCTTGCTTGGTTGGCCAAAAAGGGCGTATGCGTTTTTTCCTGAATATATTCAGGAAAAAACGCATACGCCCTTTTTGGCCAAGTGCATCATTGTGGACGTTCTGCCTCTTTTCCTATGCTTTCAATGCAATTCCAGTCTGCCTCCTGAAATCGGTTTCCTGCAATTCTGCCCCGCTTTCAAGTCCTCTTGGCAGCCTTACTTCAGTATATTTTTGGACGATAGCTGTCATTTATAACTCTGCAGGTTTGTGAATTACAGTGCCCCTGAGCTCCTTTCTTCAACTCGCTTTCTTTTGAGCTGGCCGCAACACCGCAGGATGGCTTCAGGCCCTAATCTGGTTCCGGCACGGCACGCTGAGCCTTTGGTTAATTCCTCTTCCTGGTGGGAAATGAGAGTTACATTTGCCCGTTCAGACACCTCCAGCTAGTCTCTCATTGGTTCTCGCTATTCCTGTTCATCTTCCGCAGAAATTGCAAACTGGGCCAAACAGGAGTTTAAAGGGACTGACTCTCCAAGTCGGGAGGATGTTAGTAAAGCGTCTGGAATGTTGCACCCGAGTACCAGGGTACGAAAACTGAGACATATTTGAACACGTCTCCCGATCACCTGGTTGATCATACTCTAGGTTCCACATGCATGTTTTAGCTGAAGGAAGAATACCTTAAACCTGGGTAGTTGAAACCCGTGGAATGGGTACCATGCAATATGACTTCAAAGGGTCTTCATTTGCTCACCGAACCTCTCCAATCCTATCACTGCTGCGTTTATGCCCCTGTACACATGCTTGATTCTCTTTCGGAGACATAGCAATCCATAGGTTTTAAGATACTTACTAGTCAGGTACATTCTTAGGCATTTAATATGGGGTGTTGAGTCCATTTCGTTGAGCAAGGAGTAGCTCTTGTCTATTCCATATTTGGCTTAAGGAACTTTATCTGTGCTCATTTCAATCTCTGGTTTTATGCAGCACCCCAACTCACCTTTCCCCTTAAGCAAGCATAAGTTGGTTTTCTAAATTTGAGACCCTGTTCTGTTCTGTAATTCAGTTCCTGTGTAGCCAAGTTTACATTCCGTGTATTACTGATATCTTATGATGTTTCTTTTTCTGTGTGACTTATTTCAGTTAGAATCATCATACCTGAATCCACTCATTGTGCTGCTAAGGGCCTGATGACATAGATTTCATTGCTGAGTGATATTGCTTTGTAAGTAAATACCACAACTTCTTTATCCATTTTTCACTTTCTGCGATGTTGAACTTGTACTGTAAACGAGGTTCTTGTAAACAGAGGCGTCCCAATGTTTGGGGTGGCTGTGTCTTTTTGATTTTAATTTCCCTAAGCTATAGGACCATAAGTGGAAGTGCCCTAGGCTCTGTTGCTTTGTTTTTTAGATGTTTCAGGAAACAACATACACTTCTCCCGAGTGTCTGTTGGCAATTTACATCCCGCCCATCAGCATAACAAGGCTCCCAGTTCTCCATGGCCTGTCCTGCCTTTCTGGATTTTACACGTTTTTCATATGGCCCTTTTGACGGGGGGAAGTGAGACTTTATTGTAGTGCAGATTTCATTTGCAAGTTTGCTTGGTTGGCCAAAAAGGGCGTATGCGTTTTTTCCTGAATGTATTCAGGAAAAAACGCATACGCCCTTTTTGGCGAAGTGCATCATTGTGGACGTTCTGCCTCTTTTCCTATGCTTTCAATGCAATTCCAGTCTACCTCCTGAAATCAGTTTCCTGCAATTCTGCCCCGCTTTCAAGTCCTCTTGGCAGCCTTACTTCAGTATATTTTTGGACGATAGCTGTCATTTATAACTCTGCAGGTTTGTGAGTTACAGTGCCCCTGAGCTCCTTTCTTCAACTCGCTTTCTTGTGACCTGGCCGCAACACCGCAGGATGGCTTCAGGCCCTAATCTGGTTCCTGCACGGCACGCTGACCCTTTGGTTAATTCCTCTTCCTGGTGGGAAATGAGAGTAAAATTTTCCCGTCCAGACACCTCCAGCTAGTCTCTCATTGGTTCTCGCTATTCCTGTTCATTTTCCGCAGAAATTGCAAACTGGGCCAAACAGGAGGTTAAAGGGACTGACTCTCCAAGTCGGGAGAGTGTTAGTAAAGTGTCTGGAATGTTGCACCCGAGTACCAGGGTATGAAAACTGAGACATATTTGAACACGTCTCCCGATCACATGGTTGATCATACTCTAGGTTCCACATGCATGTTTTAGCTGAAGGAAGAATACCTTAAACCTGGGTAGTTGAAACCCGTGGAATGGGTACCATGCAATATGACTTCAAAGGGTCTTCATTTGCTCACCGAACCTCTCCAATCCTATCACTGCTGCGTTTATGCCCCTGTACACATGCTTGATTCTCTTTCGGAGACATAGCAATCCATAGGTTTTAAGATACTTACTAGTCAGGTACATTCTTAGGCATTTAATATGCGGTGTTGAGTCCATTTCGTTGAGCAAGGAGTAGCTCTTGTCTATTCCATATTTGGCTTAAGGAACTTTATCTGTGCTCATTTCAATCTCTGGTTTTATGCAGCACCCCAACTCACCTTTCCCCTTAAGCAAGCATAAGTTGGTTTTCTAAATTTGAGACCCTGTTCTGTTCTGTAATTCAGTTCCTGTGTAGCCAAGTTTACATTCCGTGTATTACTGATATCTTATGATGTTTCTTTTTCTGTGTGACTTATTTCAGTTAGAATCATCATACCTGAATCCACTCATTGTGCTGCTAAGGGCCTGATGACATAGATTTCATTGCTGAGTGATATTGCTTTGTAAGTAAATACCACAACTTCTTTATCCATTTTTCACTTTCTGCGATGTTGAACTTGTACTGTAAACGAGGTTCTTGTAAACAGAGGCGTCCCAATGTTTGGGGTAGCTGTGTCTTTTTGATTTTAATTTCCCTAAGCTATAGGACCATAAGTGGAAGTGCCCTAGGCTCTGTTGCTTTGTTTTTTAGATGTTTCAGGAAACACCATACACTTCTCCCGAGTGTCTGTTGGCAATTTACATCCCGCCCATCAGCATAACAAGGCTCCCAGTTCTCCATGGCCTGTCCTGCCTTTCTGGATTTTACACTTTTTTCAGATGGCCCTTTTGACCGGGGGGAAGTGAGACTTCATTGTAGTGCAGATTTCCTTTGCAAGCTTGCTTGGTTGGCCAAAAAGGGCGTATGCGTTTTTTCCTGAATATATTCAGGAAAAAACGCATACGCCCTTTTTGGCCAAGTGCATCATTGTGGACGTTCTGCCTCTTTTCCTATGCTTTCAATGCAATTCCAGTCTACCTCCTGAAATCGGTTTCCTGCAATTCTGCCCCGCTTTCAAGTCCTCTTGGCAGCCTTACTTCAGTATATTTTTGGACGATAGCTGTCATTTATAACTCTGCAGGTTTGTGAATTACAGTGCCCCTGAGCTCCTTTCTTCAACTCGCTTTCTTTTGAGCTGGCCGCAACACCGCAGGATGGCTTCAGGCCCTAATCTGGTTCCGGCACGGCACGCTGAGCCTTTGGTTAATTCCTCTTCCTGGTGGGAAATGAGAGTTAAATTTGCCCGTCCAGACACCTCCAGCTAGTCTCTCATTGGTTCTCGCTATTCCTGTTCATCTTCCGCAGAAATTGCAAACTGGGCCAAACAGGAGGTTAAAGGGACTGACTCTCCAAGTCGGGAGGGTGTTAGTAAAGCGTCTGGAATGTTGCACCCGAGTACCAGGGTACGAAAACTGAGACATATTTGAACACGTCTCCCGATCACATGGTTGATCATACTCTAGGTTCCACATGCATGTTTTAGCTGAAGGAAGAATACCTTAAACCTGGGTAGTTGAAACCCGTGGAATGGGTACCATGCAATATGACTTCAAAGGGTCTTCATTTGCTCACCGAACCTCTCCAATCCTATCACTGCTGCGTTTATGCCCCTGTACACATGCTTGATTCTCTTTCAGAGACATAGCAATCCATAGGTTTTAAGATACTTACTAGTCAGGTACATTCTTAGGCGTTTAATATGCGGTGTTGAGTCCATTTCGTTGAGCAAGGAGTAGCTCTTGTCTATTCCATATTTGGCTTAAGGAACTTTGTCTGTGTTCATTTCAATCTCTGGTTTTATTCAGCACCCCAACTCACCTTTCCCCTTAAGCAAGCATAAGTTGGTTTTCTAAATTTGAGACCCTGTTCTGTTCTGTAATTCAGTTCCTGTGTAGCCAAGTTTACATTCCGTGTATTACTGATATCTTATGATGTTTCTTTTTCTGTGTGACTTATTTCAGTTAGAATCATCATACCTGAATCCACTCATTGTGCTGCTAAGGGCCTGATGACATAGATTTCATTGCTGAGTGATATTGCTTTGTAAGTAAATACCACAACTTCTTTATCCATTTTTCACTTTCTGCGATGTTGAACTTGTACTGTAAACGAGGTTCTTGTAAACAGAGGCGTCCCAATGTTTGGGGTGGCTGTGTCTTTTTGATTTTAATTTCCCTAAGCTATAGGACCATAAGTGGAAGTGCCCTAGGCTCTGTTGCTTTGTTTTTTAGATGTTTCAGGAAACAACATACACTTCTCCCGAGTGTCTGTTGGCAATTTACATCCCGCCCATCAGCATAACAAGGCTCCCAGTTCTCCATGGCCTGTCCTGCCTTTCTGGATTTTACACGTTTTTCATATGGCCCTTTTGACGGGGGGAAGTGAGACTTTATTGTAGTGCAGATTTCATTTGCAAGTTTGCTTGGTTGGCCAAAAAGGGCGTATGCGTTTTTTCCTGAATGTATTCAGGAAAAAACGCATACGCCCTTTTTGGCGAAGTGCATCATTGTGGACGTTCTGCCTCTTTTCCTATGCTTTCAATGCAATTCCAGTCTACCTCCTGAAATCAGTTTCCTGCAATTCTGCCCCGCTTTCAAGTCCTCTTGGCAGCCTTACTTCAGTATATTTTTGGACGATAGCTGTCATTTATAACTCTGCAGGTTTGTGAGTTACAGTGCCCCTGAGCTCCTTTCTTCAACTCGCTTTCTTGTGACCTGGCCGCAACACCGCAGGATGGCTTCAGGCCCTAATCTGGTTCCTGCACGGCACGCTGACCCTTTGGTTAATTCCTCTTCCTGGTGGGAAATGAGAGTAAAATTTTCCCGTCCAGACACCTCCAGCTAGTCTCTCATTGGTTCTCGCTATTCCTGTTCATCTTCCGCAGAAATTGCAAACTGGGCCAAACAGGAGGTTAAAGGGACTGACTCTCCAAGTCGGGAGAGTGTTAGTAAAGTGTCTGGAATGTTGCACCCGAGTACCAGGGTATGAAAACTGAGACATATTTGAACACGTCTCCCGATCACATGGTTGATCATACTCTAGGTTCCACATGCATGTTTTAGCTGAAGGAAGAATACCTTAAACCTGGGTAGTTGAAACCCGTGGAATGGGTACCATGCAATATGACTTCAAAGGGTCTTCATTTGCTCACCGAACCTCTCCAATCCTATCACTGCTGCGTTTATGCCCCTGTACACATGCTTGATTCTCTTTCGGAGACATAGCAATCCATAGGTTTTAAGATACTTACTAGTCAGGTACATTCTTAGGCATTTAATATGGGGTGTTGAGTCCATTTCGTTGAGCAAGGAGTAGCTCTTGTCTATTCCATATTTGGCTTAAGGAACTTTATCTGTGCTCATTTCAATCTCTGGTTTTATGCAGCACCCCAACTCACCTTTCCCCTTAAGCAAGCATAAGTTGGTTTTCTAAATTTGAGACCCTGTTCTGTTCTGTAATTCAGTTCCTGTGTAGCCAAGTTTACATTCCGTGTATTACTGATATCTTATGATGTTTCTTTTTCTGTGTGACTTATTTCAGTTAGAATCATCATACCTGAATCCACTCATTGTGCTGCTAAGGGCCTGATGACATAGATTTCATTGCTGAGTGATATTGCTTTGTAAGTAAATACCACAACTTCTTTATCCATTTTTCACTTTCTGCGATGTTGAACTTGTACTGTAAACGAGGTTCTTGTAAACAGAGGCGTCCCAATGTTTGGGGTAGCTGTGTCTTTTTGATTTTAATTTCCCTAAGCTATAGGACCATAAGTGGAAGTGCCCTAGGCTCTGTTGCTTTGTTTTTTAGATGTTTCAGGAAACACCATACACTTCTCCCGAGTGTCTGTTGGCAATTTACATCCCGCCCATCAGCATAACAAGGCTCCCAGTTCTCCATGGCCTGTCCTGCCTTTCTGGATTTTACACTTTTTTCAGATGGCCCTTTTGACCGGGGGGAAGTGAGACTTCATTGTAGTGCAGATTTCCTTTGCAAGCTTGCTTGGTTGGCCAAAAAGGGCGTATGCGTTTTTTCCTGAATATATTCAGGAAAAAACGCATACGCCCTTTTTGGCCAAGTGCATCATTGTGGACGTTCTGCCTCTTTTCCTATGCTTTCAATGCAATTCCAGTCTACCTCCTGAAATCGGTTTCCTGCAATTCTGCCCCGCTTTCAAGTCCTCTTGGCAGCCTTACTTCAGTATATTTTTGGACGATAGCTGTCATTTATAACTCTGCAGGTTTGTGAATTACAGTGCCCCTGAGCTCCTTTCTTCAACTCGCTTTCTTTTGAGCTGGCCGCAACACCGCAGGATGGCTTCAGGCCCTAATCTGGTTCCGGCACAGCACGCTGAGCCTTTGGTTAATTCCTCTTCCTGGTGGGAAATGAGAGTTAAATTTGCCCGTCCAGACACCTCCAGCTAGTCTCTCATTGGTTCTCGCTATTCCTGTTCATCTTCCGCAGAAATTGCAAACTGGGCCAAACAGGAGGTTAAAGGGACTGACTCTCCAAGTCGGGAGGGTGTTAGTAAAGCGTCTGGAATGTTGCACCCGAGTACCAGGGTACGAAAACTGAGACATATTTGAACACGTCTCCCGATCACATGGTTGATCATACTCTAGGTTCCACATGCATGTTTTAGCTGAAGGAAGAATACCTTAAACCTGGGTAGTTGAAACCCGTGGAATGGGTACCATGCAATATGACTTCAAAGGGTCTTCATTTGCTCACCGAACCTCTCCAATCCTATCACTGCTGCGTTTATGCCCCTGTACACATGCTTGATTCTCTTTCGGAGACATAGCAATCCATAGGTTTTAAGATACTTACTAGTCAGGTACATTCTTAGGCGTTTAATATGCGGTGTTGAGTCCATTTCGTTGAGCAAGGAGTAGCTCTTGTCTATTCCATATTTGGCTTAAGGAACTTTGTCTGTGTTCATTTCAATCTCTGGTTTTATTCAGCACCCCAACTCACCTTTCCCCTTAAGCAAGCATAAGTTGGTTTTCTAAATTTGAGACCCTGTTCTGTTCTGTAATTCAGTTCCTGTGTAGCCAAGTTTACATTCCGTGTATTACTGATATCTTATGATGTTTCTTTTTCTGTGTGACTTATTTCAGTTAGAATCATCATACCTGAATCCACTCATTGTGCTGCTAAGGGCCTGATGACATAGATTTCATTGCTGAGTGATATTGCTTTGTAAGTAAATACCACAACTTCTTTATCCATTTTTCACTTTCTGCGATGTTGAACTTGTACTGTAAACGAGGTTCTTGTAAACAGAGGCGTCCCAAACTTTGGGGTGGCTGTGTCTTTTTGATTTTAATTTCCCTAAGCTATAGGACCATAAGTGGAAGTGCCCTAGGCTCTGTTGCTTTGTTTTTTAGATGTTTCAGGAAACACCATACACTTCTCCCGAGTGTCTGTTGGCAATTTACATCCCGCCCATCAGCATAACAAGGCTCCCAGTTCTCCATGGCCTGTCCTGCCTTTCTGGATTTTACACTTTTTTCAGATGGCCCTTTTGACCGGGGGGAAGTGAGACTTCATTGTAGTGCAGATTTCCTTTGCAAGCTTGCTTGGTTGGCCAAAAAGGGCGTATGCGTTTTTTCCTGAATATATTCAGGAAAAAACGCATACGCCCTTTTTGGCCAAGTGCATCATTGTGGACGTTCTGCCTCTTTTCCTATGCTTTCAATGCAATTCCAGTCTACCTCCTGAAATCGGTTTCCTGCAATTCTGCCCCGCTTTCAAGTCCTCTTGGCAGCCTTACTTCAGTATATTTTTGGACGATAGCTGTCATTTATAACTCTGCAGGTTTGTGAATTACAGTGCCCCTGAGCTCCTTTCTTCAACTCGCTTTCTTTTGAGCTGGCCGCAACACCGCAGGATGGCTTCAGGCCCTAATCTGGTTCCGGCACGGCACGCTGAGCCTTTGGTTAATTCCTCTTCCTGGTGGGAAATGAGAGTTAAATTTGCCCGTCCAGACACCTCCAGCTAGTCTCTCATTGGTTCTCGCTATTCCTGTTCATCTTCCGCAGAAATTGCAAACTGGGCCAAACAGGAGGTTAAAGGGATTGACTCTCCAAGTCGGGAGGGTGTTAGTAAAGCGTCTGGAATGTTGCACCCGAGTACCAGGGTACGAAAACTGAGACATATTTGAACACGTCTCCCGATCACATGGTTGATCATACTCTAGGTTCCACATGCATGTTTTAGCTGAAGGAAGAATACCTTAAACCTGGGTAGTTGAAACCCGTGGAATGGGTACCATGCAATATGACTTCAAAGGGTCTTCATTTGCTCACCGAACCTCTCCAATCCTATCACTGCTGCGTTTATGCCCCTGTACACATGCTTGATTCTCTTTCGGAGACATAGCAATCCATAGGTTTTAAGATACTTACTAGTCAGGTACATTCTTAGGCGTTTAATATGCGGTGTTGAGTCCATTTCGTTGAGCAAGGAGTAGCTCTTGTCTATTCCATATTTGGCTTAAGGAACTTTGTCTGTGTTCATTTCAATCTCTGGTTTTATTCAGCACCCCAACTCACCTTTCCCCTTAAGCAAGCATAAGTTGGTTTTCTAAATTTGAGACCCTGTTCTGTTCTGTAATTCAGTTCCTGTGTAGCCAAGTTTACATTCCGTGTATTACTGATATCTTATGATGTTTCTTTTTCTGTGTGACTTATTTCAGTTAGAATCATCATACCTGAATCCACTCATTGTGCTGCTAAGGGCCTGATGACATAGATTTCATTGCTGAGTGATATTGCTTTGTAAGTAAATACCACAACTTCTTTATCCATTTTTCACTTTCTGCGATGTTGAACTTGTACTGTAAACGAGGTTCTTGTAAACAGAGGCGTCCCAAACTTTGGGGTGGCTGTGTCTTTTTGATTTTAATTTCCCTAAGCTATAGGACCATAAGTGGAAGTGCCCTAGGCTCTGTTGCTTTGTTTTTTAGATGTTTCAGGAAACACCATACACTTCTCCCGAGTGTCTGTTGGCAATTTACATCCCGCCCATCAGCATAACAAGGCTCCCAGTTCTCCATGGCCTGTCCTGCCTTTCTGGATTTTACACTTTTTTCAGATGGCCCTTTTGACCGGGGGGAAGTGAGACTTCATTGTAGTGCAGATTTCCTTTGCAAGCTTGCTTGGTTGGCCAAAAAGGGCGTATGCGTTTTTTCCTGAATATATTCAGGAAAAAACGCATACGCCCTTTTTGGCCAAGTGCATCATTGTGGACGTTCTGCCTCTTTTCCTATGCTTTCAATGCAATTCCAGTCTGCCTCCTGAAATCGGTTTCCTGCAATTCTGCCCCGCTTTCAAGTCCTCTTGGCAGCCTTACTTCAGTATATTTTTGGACGATAGCTGTCATTTATAACTCTGCAGGTTTGTGAATTACAGTGCCCCTGAGCTCCTTTCTTCAACTCGCTTTCTTTTGAGCTGGCCGCAACACCGCAGGATGGCTTCAGGCCCTAATCTGGTTCCGGCACGGCATGCTGAGCCTTTGGTTAATTCCTCTTCCTGGTGGGAAATGAGAGTTAAATTTGCCCGTCCAGACACCTCCAGCTAGTCTCTCATTGGTTCTCACTATTCCTGTTCATCTTCCGCAGAAATTGCAAACTGGGCCAAACAGGAGGTTAAAGGGACTGACTCTCCAAGTCGGGAGGGTGTTAGTAAAGCGTCTGGAATGTTGTACCCGAGTACCAGGGTACGAAAACTGAGACATATTTGAACACGTCTCCCGATCACATGGTTGATCATACTCTAGGTTGCACATGCATGTTTTAGCTGAAGGAAGAATACCTTAAACCTGGGTAGTTGAAACCCGTGGAATGGGTACCATGCAATATGACTTCAAAGGGTCTTCATTTGCTCACCGAACCTCTCCAATCCTATCACTGCTGCGTTTATGCCCCTGTACACATGCTTGATTCTCTTTCGGAGACATAGCAATCCATAGGTTTTAAGATACTTACTAGTCAGGTACATTCTTAGGCATTTAATATGCGGTGTTGAGTCCATTTCGTTGAGCAAGAGGTAGCTCTTGTCTATTCCATATTTGGCTTAAGGAACTTTATCTGTGCTCATTTCAATCTCTGGTTTTATGCAGCACCCCAACTCACCTTTCCCCTTAAGCAAGCATAAGTTGGTTTTCTAAATTTGAGACCCTGTTCTGTTCTGTAATTCAGTTCCTGTGTAGCCAAGTTTACATTCCGTGTATTACTGATATCTTATGATGTTTCTTTTTCTGTGTGACTTATTTCAGTTAGAATCATCATACCTGAATCCACTCATTGTCCTGCTAAGGGCCTGATGACATAGATTTCATTGCTGAGTGATATTGCTTTGTAAGTAAATACCACAACTTCTTTATCCATTTTTCACTTTCTGCGATGTTGAACTTGTACTGTAAACGAGGTTCTTGTAAACAGAGGCGTCCCAATGTTTGGGGTGGCTGTGTCTTTTTGATTTTAATTTCCCTAAGCTATAGGACCATAAGTGGAAGTGCCCTAGGCTCTGTTGCTTTGTTTTTTAGATGTTTCAGGAAACACCATACACTTCTCCCGAGTGTCTGTTGGCAATTTACATCCCGCCCATCAGCATAACAAGGCTCCCAGTTCTCCATGGCCTGTCCTGCCTTTCTGGATTTTACACTTTTTTCAGATGGCCCTTTTGACCGGGGGGAAGTGAGACTTCATTGTAGTGCAGATTTCCTTTGCAAGCTTGCTTGGTTGGCCAAAAAGGGCGTATGCGTTTTTACCTGAATATATTCAGGAAAAAACGCATACGCCCTTTTTGGCCAAGTGCATCATTGTGGACGTTCTGCCTCTTTTCCTATGCTTTCAATGCAATTCCAGTCTACCTCCTGAAATCGGTTTCCTGCAATTCTGCCCCGCTTTCAAGTCCTCTTGGCAGCCTTACTTCAGTATATTTTTGGACGATAGCTGTCATTTATAACTCTGCAGGTTTGTGAATTACAGTGCCCCTGAGCTCCTTTCTTCAACTCGCTTTCTTTTGAGCTGGCCGCAACACCGCAGGATGGCTTCAGGCCCTAATCTTGTTCCGGCACGGCACGCTGAGCCTTTGGTTAATTCCTCTTCCTGGTGGGAAATGAGAGTTAAATTTGCCCGTCCAGACACCTCCAGCTAGTCTCTCATTGGTTCTCGCTATTCCTGTTCATCTTCCGCAGAAATTGCAAACTGGGCCAAACAGGAGGTTAAAGGGACTGACTCTCCAAGTCGGGAGGGTGTTAGTAAAGCTTCTGGAATGTTGCACCCGAGAACCAGGGTACGAAAACTGAGACATATTTGAACACGTCTCCCGATCACATGGTTGATCAGACTCTAGGTTCCACATGCATGTTTTAGCTGAAGGAAGAATACCTTAAACTTGGAGAGTTGAAACCCGTGGAATGGGTACCATGCAATATGACTTCAGAGGGTCTTCATTTGCTCACCGAACCTCTCCAATCCTATCACTGCTGCGTTTATGCCCCTGTACACATGCTTGATTCTCTTTCGGAGACATAGCAATCCATAGGTTTTAAGATACTTACTAGTCAGGTACATTCTTAGGCGTTTAATATGCGGTATTGAGTCCATTTCGTTGAGCAAGGAGTAGCTCTTGTCTATTCCATATTTGGCTTAAGGAACTTTATCTGTGCTCATTTCAATCTCTGGTTTTATGCAGCACCCCAACTCACCTTTCCCCTTAAGCAAGTATAAGTTGGTTTTCTAAATTTGAGACCCTGTTCTGTTCTGTAATTCAGTTCCTGTGTAGCCAAGTTTACATTCCGTGTATTACTGATATCTTATGATGTTTCTTTTTCTGTGTGACTTATTTCAGTTAGAATCATCATACCTGAATCCACTCATTGTGCTGCTAAGGGCCTGATGACATAGATTTCATTGCTGAGTGATATTGCTTTGTAAGTAAATACCACAACTTCTTTATCCATTTTTCACTTTCTGCGATGTTGAACTTGTACTGTAAACGAGGTTCTTGTAAACAGAGGCGTCCCAAACTTTGGGGTGGCTGTGTCTTTTTGATTTTAATTTCCCTAAGCTATAGGACCATAAGTGGAAGTGTCCTAGGCTCTGTTGCTTTGTTTTTTAGATGTTTCAGGAAACACCATACACTTCTCCCGAGTGTCTGTTGGCAATTTACATCCCGCCCATCAGCATAACAAGGCTCCCAGTTCTCCATGGCCTGTCCTGCCTTTCTGGATTTTACACTTTTTTCAGATGGCCCTTTTGACCGGGGGGAAGTGAGACTTCATTGTAGTGCAGATTTCCTTTGCAAGCTTGCTTGGTTGGCCAAAAAGGGCGTATGCGTTTTTTCCTGAATATATTCAGGAAAAAACGCATACGCCCTTTTTGGCCAAGTGCATCATTGTGGACGTTCTGCCTCTTTTCCTATGCTTTCAATGCAATTCCAGTCTACCTCCTGAAATCGGTTTCCTGCAATTCTGCCCCGCTTTCAAGTCCTCTTGGCAGCCTTACTTCAGTATATTTTTGGACGATAGCTGTCATTTATAACTCTGCAGGTTTGTGAATTACAGTGCCCCTGAGCTCCTTTCTTCAACTCGCTTTCTTTTGAGCTGGCCGCAACACCGCAGGATGGCTTCAGGCCCTAATCTGGTTCCGGCACGGCACGCTGAGCCTTTGGTTAATTCCTCTTCCTGGTGGGAAATGAGAGTTAAATTTGCCCGTTCAGACACCTCCAGCTAGTCTCTCATTGGTTCTCGCTATTCCTGTTCATCTTCCGCAGAAATTGCAAACTGGGCCAAACAGGAGGTTAAAGGGACTGACTCTCCAAGTCGGGAGGGTGTTAGTAAAGCGTCTGGAATGTTGTACCCGAGTACCAGGGTACGAAAACTGAGACATATTTGAACACGTCTCCCGATCACATGGTTGATCATACTCTAGGTTGCACATGCATGTTTTAGCTGAAGGAAGAATACCTTAAACCTGGATAGTTGAAACCCGTGGAATGGGTCCCATGCAATATGACTTCAAAGGGTCTTCATTTGCTCACCGAACCTCTCCAATCCTATCACTGCTGCGTTTATGCCCCTGTACACATGCTTGATTCTCTTTCGGAGACATAGCAATCCATAGGTTTTAAGATACTTACTAGTCAGGTACATTCTTAGGCATTTAATATGCGGTGTAGAGTCCATTTCGTTGAGCAAGAGGTAGCTCTTGTCTATTCCATATTTGGCTTAAGGAACTTTATCTGTGCTCATTTCAATCTCTGGTTTTATGCAGCACCCCAACTCACCTTTCCCCTTAAGCAAGCATAAGTTGGTTTTCTAAATTTGAGACCCTGTTCTGTTCTGTAATTCAGTTCCTGTGTAGCCAAGTTTACATTCCGTGTATTACTGATATCTTATGATGTTTCTTTTTCTGTGTGACTTATTTCAGTTAGAATCATCATACCTGAATCCACTCATTGTGCTGCTAAGGGCCTGATGACATAGATTTCATTGCTGAGTGATATTGCTTTGTAAGTAAATACCACAACTTCTTTATCCATTTTTCACTTTCTGCGATGTTGAACTTGTACTGTAAACGAGGTTCTTGTAAACAGAGGCGTCCCAAACTTTGGGGTGGCTGTGTCTTTTTGATTTTAATTTCCCTAAGCTATAGGACCATAAGTGGAAGTGCCCTAGGCTCTGTTGCTTTGTTTTTTAGATGTTTCAGGAAACACCATACACTTCTCCCGAGTGTCTGTTGGCAATTTACATCCCGCCCATCAGCATAACAAGGCTCCCAGTTCTCCATGGCCTGTCCTGCCTTTCTGGATTTTACACTTTTTTCAGATGGCCCTTTTGACCGGGGGGAAGTGAGACTTCATTGTAGTGCAGATTTCCTTTGCAAGCTTGCTTGGTTGGCCAAAAAGGGCGTATGCGTTTTTTCCTGAATATATTCAGGAAAAAACGCATACGCCCTTTTTGGCCAAGTGCATCATTGTGGACGTTCTGCCTCTTTTCCTATGCTTTCAATGCAATTCCAGTCTGCCTCCTGAAATCGGTTTCCTGCAATTCTGCCCCGCTTTCAAGTCCTCTTGGCAGCCTTACTTCAGTATATTTTTGGACGATAGCTGTCATTTATAACTCTGCAGGTTTGTGAATTACAGTGCCCCTGAGCTCCTTTCTTCAACTCGCTTTCTTTTGAGCTGGCCGCAACACCGCAGGATGGCTTCAGGCCCTAATCTGGTTCCGGCACGGCACGCTGAGCCTTTGGTTAATTCCTCTTCCTGGTGGGAAATGAGAGTTACATTTGCCCGTTCAGACACCTCCAGCTAGTCTCTCATTGGTTCTCGCTATTCCTGTTCATCTTCCGCAGAAATTGCAAACTGGGCCAAACAGGAGGTTAAAGGGACTGACTCTCCAAGTCGGGAGGGTGTTAGTAAAGCGTCTGGAATGTTGTACCCGAGTACCAGGGTACGAAAACTGAGACATATTTGAACACGTCTCCCGATCACATGGTTGATCATACTCTAGGTTGCACATGCATGTTTTAGCTGAAGGAAGAATACCTTAAACCTGGGTAGTTGAAACCCGTGGAATGGGTACCATGCAATATGACTTCAAAGGGTCTTCATTTGCTCACCGAACCTCTCCAATCCTATCACTGCTGCGTTTATGCCCCTGTACACATGCTTGATTCTCTTTCGGAGACATAGCAATCCATAGGTTTTAAGATACTTACTAGTCAGGTACATTCTTAGGCATTTAATATGCGGTGTTGAGTCCATTTCGTTGAGCAAGAGGTAGCTCTTGTCTATTCCATATTTGGCTTAAGGAACTTTATCTGTGCTCATTTCAATCTCTGGTTTTATGCAGCACCCCAACTCACCTTTCCCCTTAAGCAAGCATAAGTTGGTTTTCTAAATTTGAGACCCTGTTCTGTTCTGTAATTCAGTTCCTGTGTAGCCAAGTTTACATTCCGTGTATTACTGATATCTTATGATGTTTCTTTTTCTGTGTGACTTATTTCAGTTAGAATCATCATACCTGAATCCACTCATTGTGCTGCTAAGGGCCTGATGACATAGATTTCATTGCTGAGTGATATTGCTTTGTAAGTAAATACCACAACTTCTTTATCCATTTTTCACTTTCTGCGATGTTGAACTTGTACTGTAAACGAGGTTCTTGTAAACAGAGGCGTCCCAAACTTTGGGGTGGCTGTGTCTTTTTGATTTTAATTTCCCTAAGCTATAGGACCATAAGTGGAAGTGTCCTAGGCTCTGTTGCTTTGTTTTTTAGATGTTTCAGGAAACACCATACACTTCTCCCGAGTGTCTGTTGGCAATTTACATCCCGCCCATCAGCATAACAAGGCTCCCAGTTCTCCATGGCCTGTCCTGCCTTTCTGGATTTTACACTTTTTTCAGATGGCCCTTTTGACCGGGGGGAAGTGAGACTTCATTGTAGTGCAGATTTCCTTTGCAAGCTTGCTTGGTTGGCCAAAAAGGGCGTATGCGTTTTTTCCTGAATATATTCAGGAAAAAACGCATACGCCCTTTTTGGCCAAGTGCATCATTGTGGACGTTCTGCCTCTTTTCCTATGCTTTCAATGCAATTCCAGTCTACCTCCTGAAATCGGTTTCCTGCAATTCTGCCCCGCTTTCAAGTCCTCTTGGCAGCCTTACTTCAGTATATTTTTGGACGATAGCTGTCATTTATAACTCTGCAGGTTTGTGAATTACAGTGCCCCTGAGCTCCTTTCTTCAACTCGCTTTCTTTTGAGCTGGCCGCAACACCGCAGGATGGCTTCAGGCCCTAATCTGGTTCCGGCACGGCACGCTGAGCCTTTGGTTAATTCCTCTTCCTGGTGGGAAATGAGAGTTACATTTGCCCGTTCAGACACCTCCAGCTAGTCTCTCATTGGTTCTCGCTATTCCTGTTCATCTTCCGCAGAAATTGCAAACTGGGCCAAACAGGAGGTTAAAGGGACTGACTCTCCAAGTCGGGAGGGTGTTAGTAAAGCGTCTGGAATGTTGTACCCGAGTACCAGGGTACGAAAACTGAGACATATTTGAACACGTCTCCCGATCACATGGTTGATCATACTCTAGGTTGCACATGCATGTTTTAGCTGAAGGAAGAATACCTTAAACCTGGGTAGTTGAAACCCGTGGAATGGGTACCATGCAATATGACTTCAAAGGGTCTTCATTTGCTCACCGAACCTCTCCAATCCTATCACTGCTGCGTTTATGCCCCTGTACACATGCTTGATTCTCTTTCGGAGACATAGCAATCCATAGGTTTTAAGATACTTACTAGTCAGGTACATTCTTAGGCATTTAATATGCGGTGTTGAGTCCATTTCGTTGAGCAAGAGGTAGCTCTTGTCTATTCCATATTTGGCTTAAGGAACTTTATCTGTGCTCATTTCAATCTCTGGTTTTATGCAGCACCCCAACTCACCTTTCCCCTTAAGCAAGCATAAGTTGGTTTTCTAAATTTGAGACCCTGTTCTGTTCTGTAATTCAGTTCCTGTGTAGCCAAGTTTACATTCCGTGTATTACTGATATCTTATGATGTTTCTTTTTCTGTGTGACTTATTTCAGTTAGAATCATCATACCTGAATCCACTCATTGTGCTGCTAAGGGCCTGATGACATAGATTTCATTGCTGAGTGATATTGCTTTGTAAGTAAATACCACAACTTCTTTATCCATTTTTCACTTTCTGCGATGTTGAACTTGTACTGTAAACGAGGTTCTTGTAAACAGAGGCGTCCCAAACTTTGGGGTGGCTGTGTCTTTTTGATTTTAATTTCCCTAAGCTATAGGACCATAAGTGGAAGTGCCCTAGGCTCTGTTGCTTTGTTTTTTAGATGTTTCAGGAAACACCATACACTTCTCCCGAGTGTCTGTTGGCAATTTACATCCCGCCCATCAGCATAACAAGGCTCCCAGTTCTCCATGGCCTGTCCTGCCTTTCTGGATTTTACACTTTTTTCAGATGGCCCTTTTGACCGGGGGGAAGTGAGACTTCATTGTAGTGCAGATTTCCTTTGCAAGCTTGCTTGGTTGGCCAAAAAGGGCGTATGCGTTTTTTCCTGAATATATTCAGGAAAAAACGCATACGCCCTTTTTGGCCAAGTGCATCATTGTGGACGTTCTGCCTCTTTTCCTATGCTTTCAATGCAATTCCAGTCTACCTCCTGAAATCGGTTTCCTGCAATTCTGCCCCGCTTTCAAGTCCTCTTGGCAGCCTTACTTCAGTATATTTTTGGACGATAGCTGTCATTTATAACTCTGCAGGTTTGTGAATTACAGTGCCCCTGAGCTCCTTTCTTCAACTCGCTTTCTTTTGAGCTGGCCGCAACACCGCAGGATGGCTTCAGGCCCTAATCTGGTTCCGGCACGGCACGCTGAGCCTTTGGTTAATTCCTCTTCCTGGTGGGAAATGAGAGTTAAATTTGCCCGTTCAGACACCTCCAGCTAGTCTCTCATTGGTTCTCGCTATTCCTGTTCATCTTCCGCAGAAATTGCAAACTGGGCCAAACAGGAGGTTAAAGGGACTGACTCTCCAAGTCGGGAGGGTGTTAGTAAAGCGTCTGGAATGTTGTACCCGAGTACCAGGGTACGAAAACTGAGACATATTTGAACACGTCTCCCGATCACATGGTTGATCATACTCTAGGTTGCACATGCATGTTTTAGCTGAAGGAAGAATACCTTAAACCTGGATAGTTGAAACCCGTGGAATGGGTACCATGCAATATGACTTCAAAGGGTCTTCATTTGCTCACCGAACCTCTCCAATCCTATCACTGCTGCGTTTATGCCCCTGTACACATGCTTGATTCTCTTTCGGAGACATAGCAATCCATAGGTTTTAAGATACTTACTAGTCAGGTACATTCTTAGGCATTTAATATGCGGTGTAGAGTCCATTTCGTTGAGCAAGAGGTAGCTCTTGTCTATTCCATATTTGGCTTAAGGAACTTTATCTGTGCTCATTTCAATCTCTGGTTTTATGCAGCACCCCAACTCACCTTTCCCCTTAAGCAAGCATAAGTTGGTTTTCTAAATTTGAGACCCTGTTCTGTTCTGTAATTCAGTTCCTGTGTAGCCAAGTTTACATTCCGTGTATTACTGATATCTTATGATGTTTCTTTTTCTGTGTGACTTATTTCAGTTAGAATCATCATACCTGAATCCACTCATTGTGCTGCTAAGGGCCTGATGACATAGATTTCATTGCTGAGTGATATTGCTTTGTAAGTAAATACCACAACTTCTTTATCCATTTTTCACTTTCTGCGATGTTGAACTTGTACTGTAAACGAGGTTCTTGTAAACAGAGGCGTCCCAAACTTTGGGGTGGCTGTGTCTTTTTGATTTTAATTTCCCTAAGCTATAGGACCATAAGTGGAAGTGTCCTAGGCTCTGTTGCTTTGTTTTTTAGATGTTTCAGGAAACACCATACACTTCTCCCGAGTGTCTGTTGGCAATTTACATCCCGCCCATCAGCATAACAAGGCTCCCAGTTCTCCATGGCCTGTCCTGCCTTTCTGGATTTTACACTTTTTTCAGATGGCCCTTTTGACCGGGGGGAAGTGAGACTTCATTGTAGTGCAGATTTCCTTTGCAAGCTTGCTTGGTTGGCCAAAAAGGGCGTATGCGTTTTTTCCTGAATATATTCAGGAAAAAACGCATACGCCCTTTTTGGCCAAGTGCATCATTGTGGACGTTCTGCCTCTTTTCCTATGCTTTCAATGCAATTCCAGTCTACCTCCTGAAATCGGTTTCCTGCAATTCTGCCCCGCTTTCAAGTCCTCTTGGCAGCCTTACTTCAGTATATTTTTGGACGATAGCTGTCATTTATAACTCTGCAGGTTTGTGAATTACAGTGCCCCTGAGCTCCTTTCTTCAACTCGCTTTCTTTTGAGCTGGCCGCAACACCGCAGGATGGCTTCAGGCCCTAATCTGGTTCCGGCACGGCACGCTGAGCCTTTGGTTAATTCCTCTTCCTGGTGGGAAATGAGAGTTGAATTTGCCCGTTCAGACACCTCCAGCTAGTCTCTCATTGGTTCTCGCTATTCCTGTTCATCTTCCGCAGAAATTGCAAACTGGGCCAAACAGGAGGTTAAAGGGACTGACTCTCCAAGTCGGGAGGGTGTTAGTAAAGCGTCTGGAATGTTGTACCCGAGTACCAGGGTACGAAAACTGAGACATATTTGAACACGTCTCCCGATCACATGGTTGATCATACTCTAGGTTGCACATGCATGTTTTAGCTGAAGGAAGAATACCTTAAACCTGGGTAGTTGAAACCCGTGGAATGGGTACCATGCAATATGACTTCAAAGGGTCTTCATTTGCTCACCGAACCTCTCCAATCCTATCACTGCTGCGTTTATGCCCCTGTACACATGCTTGATTCTCTTTCGGAGACATAGCAATCCATAGGTTTTAAGATACTTACTAGTCAGGTACATTCTTAGGCATTTAATATGCGGTGTTGAGTCCATTTCGTTGAGCAAGAGGTAGCTCTTGTCTATTCCATATTTGGCTTAAGGAACTTTATCTGTGCTCATTTCAATCTCTGGTTTTATGCAGCACCCCAACTCACCTTTCCCCTTAAGCAAGCATAAGTTGGTTTTCTAAATTTGAGACCCTGTTCTGTTCTGTAATTCAGTTCCTGTGTAGCCAAGTTTACATTCCGTGTATTACTGATATCTTATGATGTTTCTTTTTCTGTGTGACTTATTTCAGTTAGAATCATCATACCTGAATCCACTCATTGTGCTGCTAAGGGCCTGATGACATAGATTTCATTGCTGAGTGATATTGCTTTGTAAGTAAATACCACAACTTCTTTATCCATTTTTCACTTTCTGCGATGTTGAACTTGTACTGTAAACGAGGTTCTTGTAAACAGAGGCGTCCCAAACTTTGGGGTGGCTGTGTCTTTTTGATTTTAATTTCCCTAAGCTATAGGACCATAAGTGGAAGTGTCCTAGGCTCTGTTGCTTTGTTTTTTAGATGTTTCAGGAAACACCATACACTTCTCCCGAGTGTCTGTTGGCAATTTACATCCCGCCCATCAGCATAACAAGGCTCCCAGTTCTCCATGGCCTGTCCTGCCTTTCTGGATTTTACACTTTTTTCAGATGGCCCTTTTGACCGGGGGGAAGTGAGACTTCATTGTAGTGCAGATTTCCTTTGCAAGCTTGCTTGGTTGGCCAAAAAGGGCGTATGCGTTTTTTCCTGAATATATTCAGGAAAAAACGCATACGCCCTTTTTGGCCAAGTGCATCATTGTGGACGTTCTGCCTCTTTTCCTATGCTTTCAATGCAATTCCTGTCTACCTCCTGAAATCGGTTTCCTGCAATTCTGCCCCGCTTTCAAGTCCTCTTGGCAGCCTTACTTCAGTATATTTTTGGACGATAGCTGTCATTTATAACTCTGCAGGTTTGTGAATTACAGTGCCCCTGAGCTCCTTTCTTCAACTCGCTTTCTTTTGAGCTGGCCGCAACACCGCAGGATGGCTTCAGGCCCTAATCTGGTTCCGGCACGGCACGCTGAGCCTTTGGTTAATTCCTCTTCCTGGTGGGAAATGAGAGTTAAATTTGCCCGTTCAGACACCTCCAGCTAGTCTCTCATTGGTTCTCGCTATTCCTGTTCATCTTCCGCAGAAATTGCAAACTGGGCCAAACAGGAGGTTAAAGGGACTGACTCTCCAAGTCGGGAGGGTGTTAGTAAAGCGTCTGGAATGTTGTACCCGAGTACCAGGGTACGAAAACTGAGACATATTTGAACACGTCTCCCGATCACATGGTTGATCATACTCTAGGTTCCACATGCATGTTTTAGCTGAAGGAAGAATACCTTAAACCTGGGTAGTTGAAACCCGTGGAATGGGTACCATGCAATATGACTTCAAAGGGTCTTCATTTGCTCACCGAACCTCTCCAATCCTATCACTGCTGCGTTTATGCCCCTGTACACATGCTTGATTCTCTTTCGGAGACATAGCAATCCATAGGTTTTAAGATACTTACTAGTCAGGTACATTCTTAGGCATTTAATATGTGGTGTTGAGTCCATTTCGTTGAGCAAGAGGTAGCTCTTGTCTATTCCATATTTGGCTTAAGGAACTTTATCTGTGCTCATTTCAATCTCTGGTTTTATGCAGCACCCCAACTCACCTTTACCCTTAAGCAAGCATAAGTTGGTTTTCTAAATTTGAGACCCTGTTCTGTTCTGTAATTCAGTTCCTGTGTAGCCAAGTTTACATTCCGTGTATTACTGATATCTTATGATGTTTCTTTTTCTGTGTGACTTATTTCAGTTAGAATCATCATACCTGAATCCACTCATTGTGCTGCTAAGGGCCTGATGACATAGATTTCATTGCTGAGTGATATTGCTTTGTAAGTAAATACCACAACTTCTTTATCCATTTTTCACTTTCTGCGATGTTGAACTTGTACTGTAAACGAGGTTCTTGTAAACAGAGGCGTCCCAATGTTTGGGGTGCCTGTGTCTTTTTTATTTTAATTTCCCTAAGCTATAGGACCATAAGTGGAAGTGCCCTAGGCTCTGTTGCTTTGTTTTTTAGATGTTTCAGGAAACACCATACACTTCTCCCGAGTGTCTGTTGGCAATTTACATCCCGCCCATCAGCATAACAAGGCTCCCAGTTCTCCATGGCCTGTCCTGCCTTTCTGGATTTTACACTTTTTTCAGATGGCCCTTTTGACCGGGGGGAAGTGAGACTTCATTGTAGTGCAGATTTCCTTTGCAAGCTTGCTTGGTTGGCCAAAAAGGGCGTATGCGTTTTTTCCTGAATATATTCAGGAAAAAACGCATACGCCCTTTTTGGCCAAGTGCATCATTGTGGACGTTCTGCCTCTTTTCCTATGCTTTCAATGCAATTCCAGTCTACCTCCTGAAATCGGTTTCCTGCAATTCTGCCCCGCTTTCAAGTCCTCTTGGCAGCCTTACTTCAGTATATTTTTGGACGATAGCTGTCATTTATAACTCTGCAGGTTTGTGAATTACAGTGCCCCTGAGCTCCTTTCTTCAACTCGCTTTCTTTTGAGCTGGCCGCAACACCGCAGGATGGCTTCAGGCCCTAATCTGGTTCCGGCACGGCACGCTGAGCCTTTGGTTAATTCCTCTTCCTGGTGGGAAATGAGGGTTAAATTTGCCCGTCCAGACACCTCCAGCTAATCTCTCATTGGTTCTCGCTATTCCTGTTCATCTTCTGCAGAAATTGCAAACTGGGCCAAACAGGAGGTTAAAGGCGCTGACTCTCCAAGTTGGGAGGGTGTTAGTAAAGCGTCTGGAATGTTGCACCCGAGTACCAGCGTACGAAAACTGAGACATATTTGAACACATCTCCCGATCACATGGTTGATCATACTCTAGGTTCCACATGCATGTTTTAGCTGAAGGAAGAATACCTTAAACCTGGGTAGTTGAAACCCGTGGAATGGGTACCATGCAATATGACTTCAAAGGGTCTACATTTGCTCACCGAACCGCTCCAATCCTATCACTGCTGCGTTTATGGCCCTGTACACATGCTTGATTCTCTTTCGGAGACATAGCAATCCATAGGTTTTAAGATACTTACTAGTCAGGTACATTCTTAGGCATTTAATATGGGGTGTTGAGTCCATTTCGTTGAGCAAGGAGTAGCTCTTGTCTATTCCATATTTGGCTTAAGGAACTTTATCTGTGCTCATTTCAATCTCTGGTTTTATGCAGCACCCCAACTCACCTTTCCCCTTAAGCAAGCATAAGTTGGTTTTCTAAATTTGAGACCCTGTTCTGTTCTGTAATTCAGTTCCTGTGTAGCCAAGTTTACATTCCGTGTATTACTGATATCTTATGATGTTTCTTTTTCTGTGTGACTTATTTCAGTTAGAATCATCATACCTGAATCCACTCATTGTGCTGCTAAGGGCCTGATGACATAGATTTCATTGCTGAGTGATATTGCTTTGTAAGTAAATACCACAACTTCTTTATCCATTTTTCACTTTCTGCGATGTTGAACTTGTACTGTAAACGAGGTTCTTGTAAACAGAGGCGTCCCAAACTTTGGGGTGGCTGTGTCTTTTTGATTTTAATTTCCCTAAGCTATAGGACCATAAGTGGAAGTGCCCTAGGCTCTGTTGCTTTGTTTTTTAGATGTTTCAGGAAACACCATACACTTCTCCCGAGTGTCTGTTGGCAATTTACATCCCGCCCATCAGCATAACAAGGCTCCCAATTCTCCATGGCCTGTCCTGCCTTTCTGGATTTTACACTTTTTTCAGATGGCCCTTTTGACCGGGGGGAAGTGAGACTTCATTGTAGTGCAGATTTCCTTTGCAAGCTTGCTTGGTTGGCCAAAAAGGGCGTATGCGTTTTTTCCTGAATATATTCAGGAAAAAACGCATACGCCCTTTTTGGCCAAGTGCATCATTGTGGACGTTCTGCCTCTTTTCCTATCCTTTCAATGCAATTCCAGTCTACCTCCTGAAATCGGTTTCCTGCAATTCTGCCCCGCTTTCAAGTCCTCTTGGCAGCCTTACTTCAGTATATTTTTGGACGATAGCTGTCATTTATAACTCTGCAGGTTTGTGAATTACAGTACCCCTGAGCTCCTTTCTTCAACTCGCTTTCTTTTGAGCTGGCCGCAACACCGCAGGATGGCTTCAGGCCCTAATCTGGTTCCGGCACGGCACGCTGAGCCTTTGGTTAATTCCTCTTCCTGGTGGGAAATGAGAGTTAAATTTGCCCGTCCAGACACCTCCAGCTAGTCTCTCATTGGTTCTCGCTATTCCTGTTCATCTTCCGCAGAAATTGCAAACTGGGCCAAACAGGAGGTTAAAGGGACTGACTCTCCAAGTCGGGAGGGTGTTAGTAAAGCGTCTGGAATGTTGCACCCGAGTACCAGGGTACGAAAACTGAGACATATTTGAACACGTCTCCCGATCACATGGTTGATCATACTCTAGGTTCCACATGCATGTTTTAGCTGAAGGAAGAATACCTTAAACCTGGGTAGTTGAAACCCGTGGAATGGGTACCATGCAATATGACTTCAGAGGGTCTTCATTTGCTCACCAAACCTCTCCAATCCTATCACTGCTGCGTTTATGCCCCTGTACACATGCTTGATTCTCTTTCAGAGACATAGCAATCCATAGGTTTTAAGATACTTACTAGTCAGGTACATTCTTAGGCGTTTAATATGCGGTGTTGTGTCCATTTCGTTGAGCAAGGAGTAGCTCTTGTCTATTCCATATTTGGCTTAAGGAACTTTATCTGTGCTGATTTCAATCTCTGGTTTTATGCAGCACCCCAACTCACCTTTCCCCTTAAGCAAGCATAAGTTGGTTTTCTAAATTTGAGACCCTGTTCTGTTCTGTAATTCAGTTCCTGTGTAGCCAAGTTTACATTCCGTGTATTACTGATATCTTATGATGTTTATTTTTCTGTGTGACTTATTTCAGTTAGAATCATCATACCTGAATCCACTCATTGTGCTGCTAAGGGCCTGATGACATAGATTTCATTGCAGAGTGATATTGCTTTGTAAGTAAATACCACAACTTCTTTATCCATTTTTCACTTTCTGCGATGTTGAACTTGTACTGTAAACGAGGTTCTTGTAAACAGAGGCGTCCCAAACTTTGGGGTGGCTGTGTCTTTTTGATTTTAATTTCCCTAAGCTATAGGACCATAAGTGGAAGTGCCCTAGGCTCTGTTGCTTTGTTTTTTAGATGTTTCAGGAAACACCATACACTTCTCCCGAGTGTCTGTTGGCAATTTACATCCCGCCCATCAGCATAACAAGGCTCCCAGTTCTCCATGGCCTGTCCTGCCTTTCTGGATTTTACACTTTTTTCAGATGACCCTTTTGACCGGGGGGAAGTGAGACTTCATTGTAGTGCAGATTTCCTTTGCAAGCTTGATTGGTTGGCCAAAAAGGGCGTATGAGTTTTTTCCTGAATATATTCAGGAAAAAACGCATACGCCCTTTTTGGCCAAGTGCATCATTGTGGACGTTCTGCCTCTTTTCCTATGCTTTCAATGCAATTCCAGTCTACCTCCTGAAATCGGTTTCCTGCAATTCTGCCCCGCTTTCAAGTCCTCTTGGCAGCCTTACTTCAGTATATTTTTGGACGATAGCTGTCATTTATAACTCTGCAGGTTTGTGAATTACAGTGCCCCTGAGCTCCTTTCTTCAACTCGCTTTCTTGTGAGCTGGCCGCAACACCGCAGGATGGCTTCAGGCCCTAATCTGGTTCCGGCACGGCACGCTGAGCCTTTGGTTAATTCCTCTTCCTGGTGGGAAATGAGAGTTAAATTTGCCCGTCCAGACACCTCCAGCTAGTCTCTCATTGGTTCTCGCTATTCCTGTTCATCTTCCGCAGAAACTGCAAACTGGGCCAAACAGGAGGTTAAAGGGACTGACTCTCCAAGTCGGGAGGGTGTTAGTAAAGCGTCTGGAATGTTGCACCCGAGTACCAGGGTACGAAAACTGAGACATATTTGAACACGTCTCCCGATCACATGGTTGATCAGACTCTAGGTTCCACATGCATGTTTTACCTGAAGGAAGAATACCTTAAACCTGGGTAGTTGAAACCCGTGGAATGGGTACCATGCAATATGACTTCAAAGGGTCTTCATTTGCTCACCGAACCTCTCCAATCCTATCACTGCTGTGTTTATGCCCCTGTACACATGATTGATTCTCTTTCGGAGACATAGCAATCCATAGGTTTTAAGATACTTACTAGTCAGGTACATTCTTAGGCGTTTAATATGCGGTGTTGAGTCCATTTCTTTGAGCAAGGAGTAGCTCTTGTCTATTCCATATTTGGCTTAAGGAACTTTATCTGTGCTCATTTCAATCTCTGGTTTTATGCAGCACCCCAACTCACCTTTCCCCTTAAGCAAGCATAAGTTGGTTTTCTAAATTTGAGACCCTGTTCTGTTCTGTGATTCAGTTCCTGTGTAGCCAAGTTTACATTCCGTGTATTACTGATATCTTATGATGTTTCTTTTTCTGTGTGACTTATTTCAGTTAGAATCATCATACCTGAATCCACTCATTGTGCTGCTAAGGGCCTGATGACATAGATTTCATTGCTGAGTGATATTGCTTTGTAAGTAAATACCACAACTTCTTTATCCATTTTTCACTTTCTGTGATGTTGAACTTGTACTGTAAACGAGGTTCTTGTAAACAGAGGCGTCCCAAACTTTGGGGTGGCTGTGTCTTTTTGATTTTAATTTCCCTAAGCTATAGGACCATAAGTGGAAGTGCCCTAGGCTCTGTTGCTTTGTTTTTTAGATGTTTCAGGAAACACCATACACTTCTCCCGAGTGTCTGTTGGCAATTTACATCCCGCCCATCAGCATAACAAGGCTCCCAGTTCTCCATGGCCTGTCCTGCCTTTCTGGATTTTACACTTTTTTCAGATGGCCCTTTTGACCGGGGGGAAGTGAGACTTCATTGTAGTGCAGATTTCCTTTGCAAGCTTGATTGGTTGGCCAAAAAGGGCGTATGAGTTCTTTCCTGAATATATTCAGGAAAAAACGCATACGCCCTTTTTGGCCAAGTGCATCATTGTGGACGTTCTGCCTCTTTTCCTATGCTTTCAATGCAATTCCAGTCTACCTCCTGAAATCGGTTTCCTGCAATTTTGCCCCGCTTTCAAGTCCTCTTGGCAGCCTTACTTCAGTATATTTTTGGACGATAGCTGTCATTTATAACTCTGCAGGTTTGTGAATTACAGTGCCCCTGAGCTCCTTTCTTCAACTCGCTTTCTTGTGAGCTGGCCGCAACACCGCAGGATGGCTTCAGGCCCTAATCTGGTTCCGGCACGGCACGCTGAGCCTTTGGTTAATTCCTCTTCCTGGTGGGAAATGAGAGTTAAATTTGCCCGTCCAGACACCTCCAGCTAGTCTCTCATTGGTTCTCGCTATTCCTGTTCATCTTCCGCAGAAACTGCAAACTGGGCCAAACAGGAGGTTAAAGGGACTGACTCTCCAAGTCGGGAGGGTGTTAGTAAAGCGTCTGGAATGTTGCACCCGAGTACCAGGGTACGAAAACTGAGACATATTTGAACACGTCTCCCGATCACATGGTTGATCAGACTCTAGGTTCCACATGCATGTTTTAGCTGAAGGAAGAATACCTTAAACCTGGGTAGTTGAAACCCGTGGAATGGGTACCATGCAATATGACTTCAGAGGGTCTTCATTTGCTCACCGAACCTCTCCAATCCTATCACTGCTGTGTTTATGCCCCTGTACACATGATTGATTCTCTTTCGGAGACATAGCAATCCATAGGTTTTAAGATACTTAGTAGTCAGGTACATTCTTAGGCGTTTAATATGCGGTGTTGAGTCCATTTCTTTGAGCAAGGAGTAGCTCTTGTCTATTCCATATTTGGCTTAAGGAACTTTATCTGTGTTCATTTCAATCTCTGGTTTTATGCAGCACCCCAACTCACCTTTCCCCTTAAGCAAGCATAAGTTGGTTTTCTAAATTTGAGACCCTGTTCTGTTCTGTGATTCAGTTCCTGTGTAGCCAAGTTTACATTCCGTGTATTACTGATATCTTATGATGTTTCTTTTTCTGTGTGACTTATTTCAGTTAGAATCATCATACCTGAATCCACTCATTGTGCTGCTAAGGGCCTGATGACATAGATTTCATTGCTGAGTGATATTGCTTTGTAAGTAAATACCACAACTTCTTTATCCATTTTTCACTTTCTGCGATGTTGAACTTGTACTGTAAACGAGGTTTTTGTAAACAGAGGCGTCCCAAACTTTGGGGTGGCTGTGTCTTTTTGATTTTAATTTCCCTAAGCTATAGGACCATAAGTGGAAGTGCCCTAGGCTCTGTTGCTTTGTTTTTTAGATGTTTCAGGAAACACCATACACTTCTCCCGAGTGTCTGTTGGCAATTTACATCCCGCCCATCAGCATAACAAGGCTCCCAGTTCTCCATGGCCTGTCCTGCCTTTCTGGATTTTACACTTTTTTCAGATGGCCCTTTTGACCGGGGGGAAGTGAGACTTCATTGTAGTGCAGATTTCCTTTGCAAGCTTGCTTGGTTGGCCAAAAAGGGCGTATGCGTTTTTTCCTGAATATATTCAGGAAAAAACGCATATGCCCTTTTTGGCCAAGTGCATCATTGTGGACGTTCTGCCTCTTTTCCTATGCTTTCAATGCAATTCCAGTCTACCTCCTGAAATCGGTTTCCTGCAATTCTGCCCCGCTTTCAAGTCCTCTTGGCAGCCTTACTTCAGTATATTTTTGGACGATAGCTGTCATTTATAACTCTGCAGGTTTGTGAATTACAGTGCCCCTGAGCTCCTTTCTTCAACTCGCTTTCTTTTGAGCTGGCCGCAACACCGCAGGATGGCTTCAGGCCCTAATCTGGTTCCGGCACGGCACGCTGAGCCTTTGGTTAATTCCTCTTCCTGGTGGGAAATGAGAGTTAAATTTGCCCGTCCAGACACCTCCAGCTAGTCTCTCATTGGTTCTCGCTATTCCTGTTCATCTTCCGCAGAAATTGCAAACTGGGCCAAATAGGAGGTTAAAGGGACTGACTCTCCAAGTCGGGAGGGTGTTAGTAAAGCGTCTGGAATGTTGCACCCGAGTACCAGGGTACGAAAACTGAGACATATTTGAACACGTCTCCCGATCACATGGTTGATCATACTCTAGGTTCCACATGCATGTTTTAGCTGAAGGAAGAATACCTTAAACCTGGGAAGTTGAAACCCGTGGAATGGGTACCATGCAATATGACTTCAGAGGGTCTTCATTTGCTCACCAAACCTCTCCAATCCTATCACTGCTGCGTTTATGCCCCTGTACACATGCTTCATTCTCTTTTGGAGACATAGCAATCCATAGGTTTTAAGATACTTACTAGTCAGGTACATTCTTAGGCGTTTAATATGCGGTGTTGTGTCCATTTCGTTGAGGAAGGAGTAGCTCTTGTCTATTCCATATTTGGCTTAAGGAACTTTATCTGTGCTCATTTCAATCTCTGGTTTTATGCAGCACCCCAACTCACCTTTCCCCTTAAGCAAGCATAAGTTGGTTTTCTAAATTTGAGACCCTGTTCTGTTTTGGAATTCAGTTCCTGTGTAGCCAAGTTTACATTCCGTGTATTACTGATATCTTATGATGTTTCTTTTTCTGTGTGACTTATTTCAGTTAGAATCATCATACCTGAATCCACTCATTGTGCTGCTAAGGGCCTGATGACATAGATTTCATTGCAGAGTGATATTGCTTTGTAAGTAAATACCACAACTTCTTTATCCATTTTTCAATTTCTGCAATGTTGAACTTGTACTGTAAACGAGGTTCTTGTAAACAGAGGCGTCCCAAACTTTGGGGTGGCTGTGTCTTTTTGATTTTAATTTCCCTAATCTATAGGACCATAAGTGGAAGTGCCCTAGGCTCTGTTGCTTTGTTTTTTAGTTGTTTCAGGAAACACCATACACTTCTCCCGAGTGTCTGTTGGCAATTTACATCCCGCCCATCAGCATAACAAGGCTCCCAGTTATCCATGGCCTGTCCTGCCTTTCTGGATTTTACACTTTTTTCAGATGGCCCTTTTGACCGGGGGGAAGTGAGACTTCATTGTAGTGCAGATTTCCTTTGCAAGCTTGCTTGGTTGGCCAAAAAGGGCGTATGCGTTTTTTCCTGAATATATTCAGGAAAAAACGCATACGCCCTTTTTGGCCAAGTGCATCATTGTGGACGTTCTGCCTCTTTTCCTATGCTTTCAATGCAATTCCAGTCTACCTCCTGAAATCGGTTTCCTGCAATTCTGCCCCACTTTCAAGTCCTCTTGGCAGCCTTACTTCAGTATATTTTTGGACGATAGCTGTCATTTATAACTCTGCAGGTTTGTGAATTACAGTGCCCCTGAGCTCCTTTCTTCAACTCGCTTTCTTGTGACCTGGCCGCAACACCGCAGGATGGCTTCAGGCCCTAATCTGGTTCCAGCACGGCACGCTGAGCCTTTGGTTAATTCCTCTTCCTGGTGGGAAATGAGAGTTAAATTTGCCCGTCCAGACACCTCCAGCTAGTCTCTCATTGGTTCTCGCTATTCCTGTTCATCTTCCGCAGAAATTGCAAACTGGGCCAAACAGGAGGTTAAAGGACTGACTCTCCAAATCAGGAGGGTGTTAGTAAAGCGTCTGGAATGTTGCACCCGAGTACCAGGGTACGAAAACTGAGACATATTTGAACACGTCTCCCGATCACATGGTTGATCAGACTCTAGGTTCCACATGCATGTTTTAGCTGAAGGAAGAATACCTTAAACCTGGGTAGTTGAAACCCGTGGAATGGGTACCATGCAATATGACTTCAGAGGGTCTTCATTTGCTCACCAAACCTCTCCAATCCTATCACTGCTGCGTTTATGCCCCTGTACACATGCTTGATTCTCTTTCGGAGACATAGCAATCCATAGGTTTTAAGATACTTACTAGTCAGGTACATTCTTAGGCGTTTAATATGCGGTGTTGTGTCCATTTCGTTGAGCAAGGAGTAGCTCTTGTCTATTCCATATTTGGCTTAAGGAACTTTATCTGTGCTCATTTCAATCTCTGGTTTTATGCAGCACCCCAACTCACCTTTCCCCTTAAGCAAGCATAAGTTGGTTTTCTAAATTTGAGACCCTGTTCTGTTTTGGAATTCAGTTCCTGTGTAGCCAAGTTTACATTCCGTGTATTACTGATATCTTATGATGTTTCTTTTTCTGTGTGACTTATTTCAGTTAGAATCATCATACCTGAATCCACTCATTGTGCTGCTAAGGGCCTGATGACATAGATTTCATTGCAGAGTGATATTGCTTTGTAAGTAAATACCACAACTTCTTTATCCATTTTTCACTTTCTGTGATGTTGAACTTGTACTGTAAACGAGGTTCTTGTAAACAGAGGCGTCCCAAACTTTGGGGTGGCTGTGTCTTTTTGATTTTAATTTCCCTAAGCTATAGGACCATAAGTGGAAGTGCCCTAGGCTCTGTTGCTTTGTTTTTTAGATGTTTCAGGAAACACCATACACTTCTCCCGAGTGTCTGTTGGCAATTTACATCCCGCCCATCAGCATAACAAGGCTCCCAGTTCTCCATGGCCTGTCCTGCCTTTCTGGATTTTACACTTTTTTCAGATGGCCCTTTTGACCGGGGGGAAGTGAGACTTCATTGTAGTGCAGATTTCCTTTGCAAGCTTGCTTGGTTGGCCAAAAAGGGCGTATGCGTTTTTTCCTGAATATATTCAGGAAAAAACGCATACGCCCTTTTTGGCCAAGTGCATCATTGTGGACGTTCTGCCTCTTTTCCTATGCTTTCAATGCAATTCCAGTCTGCCTCCTGAAATCGGTTTCCTGCAATTCTGCCCCGCTTTCAAGTCCTCTTGGCAGCCTTACTTCAGTATATTTTTGGACGATAGCTGTCATTTATAACTCTGCAGGTTTGTGAATTACAGTGCCCCTGAGCTCCTTTCTTCAACTCGCTTTCTTTTGAGCTGGCCGCAACACCGCAGGATGGCTTCAGGCCCTAATCTGGTTCCGGCACGGCACGCTGAGCCTTTGGTTAATTCCTCTTCCTGGTGGGAAATGAGAGTTACATTTGCCCGTTCAGACACCTCCAGCTAGTCTCTCATTGGTTCTCGCTATTCCTGTTCATCTTCCGCAGAAATTGCAAACTGGGCCAAACAGGAGGTTAAAGGGACTGACTCTCCAAGTCGGGAGGGTGTTAGTAAAGCGTCTGGAATGTTGTACCCGAGTACCAGGGTACGAAAACTGAGACATATTTGAACACGTCTCCCGATCACATGGTTGATCATACTCTAGGTTGCACATGCATGTTTTAGCTGAAGGAAGAATACCTTAAACCTGGGTAGTTGAAACCCGTGGAATGGGTACCATGCAATATGACTTCAAAGGGTCTTCATTTGCTCACCGAACCTCTCCAATCCTATCACTGCTGCGTTTATGCCCCTGTACACATGCTTGATTCTCTTTCGGAGACATAGCAATCCATAGGTTTTAAGATACTTACTAGTCAGGTACATTCTTAGGCATTTAATATGCGGTGTTGAGTCCATTTCGTTGAGCAAGAGGTAGCTCTTGTCTATTCCATATTTGGCTTAAGGAACTTTATCTGTGCTCATTTCAATCTCTGGTTTTATGCAGCACCCCAACTCACCTTTACCCTTAAGCAAGCATAAGTTGGTTTTCTAAATTTGAGACCCTGTTCTGTTCTGTAATTCAGTTCCTGTGTAGCCAAGTTTACATTCCGTGTATTACTGATATCTTATGATGTTTCTTTTTCTGTGTGACTTATTTCAGTTAGAATCATCATACCTGAATCCACTCATTGTGCTGCTAAGGGCCTGATGACATAGATTTCATTGCTGAGTGATATTGCTTTGTAAGTAAATACCACAACTTCTTTATCCATTTTTCACTTTCTGCGATGTTGAACTTGTACTGTAAACGAGGTTCTTGTAAACAGAGGCGTCCCAAACTTTGGGGTGGCTGTGTCTTTTTGATTTTAATTTCCCTAAGCTATAGGACCATAAGTGGAAGTGTCCTAGGCTCTGTTGCTTTGTTTTTTAGATGTTTCAGGAAACACCATACACTTCTCCCGAGTGTCTGTTGGCAATTTACATCCCGCCCATCAGCATAACAAGGCTCCCAGTTCTCCATGGCCTGTCCTGCCTTTCTGGATTTTACACTTTTTTCAGATGGCCCTTTTGACCGGGGGGAAGTGAGACTTCATTGTAGTGCAGATTTCCTTTGCAAGCTTGCTTGGTTGGCCAAAAAGGGCGTATGCGTTTTTTCCTGAATATATTCAGGAAAAAACGCATACGCCCTTTTTGGCCAAGTGCATCATTGTGGACGTTCTGCCTCTTTTCCTATGCTTTCAATGCAATTCCAGTCTACCTCCTGAAATCGGTTTCCTGCAATTCTGCCCCGCTTTCAAGTCCTCTTGGCAGCCTTACTTCAGTATATTTTTGGACGATAGCTGTCATTTATAACTCTGCAGGTTTGTGAATTACAGTGCCCCTGAGCTCCTTTCTTCAACTCGCTTTCTTTTGAGCTGGCCGCAACACCGCAGGATGGCTTCAGGCCCTAATCTGGTTCCGGCACGGCACGCTGAGCCTTTGGTTAATTCCTCTTCCTGGTGGGAAATGAGAGTTAAATTTGCCCGTTCAGACACCTCCAGCTAGTCTCTCATTGGTTCTCGCTATTCCTGTTCATCTTCCGCAGAAATTGCAAACTGGGCCAAACAGGAGGTTAAAGGGACTGACTCTCCAAGTCGGGAGGGTGTTAGTAAAGCGTCTGGAATGTTGTACCCAGGTACCAGGGTACGAAAACTGAGACATATTTGAACACGTCTCCCGATCACATGGTTGATCATACTCTAGGTTCCACATGCATGTTTTAGCTGAAGGAAGAATACCTTAAACCTGGGTAGTTGAAACCCGTGGAATGGGTACCATGCAATATGACTTCAAAGGGTCTTCATTTGCTCACCAAACCTCTCCAATCCTATCACTGCTGCGTTTATGCCCCTGTACACATGCTTGATTCTCTTTCGGAGACATAGCAATCCATAGGTTTTAAGATACTTACTAGTCAGGTACATTCTTAGGCATTTAATATGTGGTGTTGAGTCCATTTCGTTGAGCAAGAGGTAGCTCTTGTCTATTCCATATTTGGCTTAAGGAACTTTATCTGTGCTCATTTCAATCTCTGGTTTTATGCAGCACCCCAACTCACCTTTCCCCTTAAGCAAGCATAAGTTGGTTTTCTAAATTTGAGACCCTGTTCTGTTCTGTAATTCAGTTCCTGTGTAGCCAAGTTTACATTCCGTGTATTACTGATATCTTATGATGTTTCTTTTTCTGTGTGACTTATTTCAGTTAGAATCATCATACCTGAATCCACTCATTGTGCTGCTAAGGGCCTGATGACATAGATTTCATTGCTGAGTGATATTGCTTTGTAAGTAAATACCACAACTTCTTTATCCATTTTTCACTTTCTGCGATGTTGAACTTGTACTGTAAACGAGGTTCTTGTAAACAGAGGCGTCCCAATGTTTGGGGTGCCTGTGTCTTTTTTATTTTAATTTCCCTAAGCTATAGGACCATAAGTGGAAGTGCCCTAGGCTCTGTTGCTTTGTTTTTTAGATGTTTCAGGAAACACCATACACTTCTCCCGAGTGTCTGTTGGCAATTTACATCCCGCCCATCAGCATAACAAGGCTCCCAGTTCTCCATGGCCTGTCCTGCCTTTCTGGATTTTACACTTTTTTCAGATGGCCCTTTTGACCGGGGGGAAGTGAGACTTCATTGTAGTGCAGATTTCCTTTGCAAGCTTGCTTGGTTGGCCAAAAAGGGCGTATGCGTTTTTTCCTGAATATATTCAGGAAAAAACGCATACGCCCTTTTTGGCCAAGTGCATCATTTTGGACGTTCTGCCTCTTTTCCTATGCTTTCAATGCAATTCCAGTCTACCTCCTGAAATCGGTTTCCTGCAATTCTGCCCCGCGTTCAAGTCCTCTTGGCAGCCTTACTTCAGTATATTTTTGGACGATAGCTGTCATTTATAACTCTGCAGGTTTGTGAATTACAGTGCCCCTGAGCTCCTTTCTTCAACTCGCTTTCTTTTGAGCTGGCCGCAACACCGCAGGATGGCTTCAGGCCCTAATCTGGTTCCGGCACAGCACGCTGAGCCTTTGGTTAATTCCTCTTCCTGGTGGGAAATGAGGGTTAAATTTGCCCGTCCAGACACCTCCAGCTAATCTCTCATTGGTTCTCGCTATTCCTGTTCATCTTCCGCAGAAATTGCAAACTGGTCCAAACAGGAGGTTAAAGGCGCTGACTCTCCAAGTTGGGAGGGTGTTAGTAAAGCGTCTGGAATGTTGCACCCGAGTACCAGCGTACGAAAACTGAGACATATTTGAACACATCTCCCGATCACATGGTTGATCATACTCTAGGTTCCACATGCATGTTTTAGCTGAAGGAAGAATACCTTAAACCTGGGTAGTTGAAACCCGTGGAATGGGTACCATGCAATATGACTTCAAAGGGTCTACATTTGCTCACCGAACCTCTCCAATCCTATCACTGCTGCGTTTATGGCCCTGTACACATGCTTGATTCTCTTTCGGAGACATAGCAATCCATAGGTTTTAAGATACTTACTAGTCAGGTACATTCTTAGGCATTTAATATGGGGTGTTGAGTCCATTTCGTTGAGCAAGGAGTAGCTCTTGTCTATTCCATATTTGGCTTAAGGAACTTTATCTGTGCTCATTTCAATCTCTGGTTTTATGCAGCACCCCAACTCACCTTTCCCCTTAAGCAAGCATAAGTTGGTTTTCTAAATTTGAGACCCTGTTCTGTTCTGTAATTCAGTTCCTGTGTAGCCAAGTTTACATTCCGTGTATTACTGATATCTTATGATGTTTCTTTTTCTGTGTGACTTATTTCAGTTAGAATCATCATACCTGAATCCACTCATTGTGCTGCTAAGGGCCTGATGACATAGATTTCATTGCTGAGTGATATTGCTTTGTAAGTAAATACCACAACTTCTTTATCCATTTTTCACTTTCTGCGATGTTGAACTTGTACTGTAAACGAGGTTCTTGTAAACAGAGGCGTCCCAAACTTTGGGGTGGCTGTGTCTTTTTGATTTTAATTTCCCTAAGCTATAGGACCATAAGTGGAAGTGCCCTAGGCTCTGTTGCTTTGTTTTTTAGATGTTTCAGGAAACACCATACACTTCTCCCGAGTGTCTGTTGGCAATTTACATCCCGCCCATCAGCATAACAAGGCTCCCAATTCTCCATGGCCTGTCCTGCCTTTCTGGATTTTACACTTTTTTCAGATGGCCCTTTTGACCGGGGGGAAGTGAGACTTCATTGTAGTGCAGATTTCCTTTGCAAGCTTGCTTGGTTGGCCAAAAAGGGCGTATGCGTTTTTTCCTGAATATATTCAGGAAAAAACGCATACGCCCTTTTTGGCCAAGTGCATCATTGTGGACGTTCTGCCTCTTTTCCTATCCTTTCAATGCAATTCCAGTCTACCTCCTGAAATCGGTTTCCTGCAATTCTGCCCCGCTTTCAAGTCCTCTTGGCAGCCTTACTTCAGTATATTTTTGGACGATAGCTGTCATTTATAACTCTGCAGGTTTGTGAATTACAGTACCCCTGAGCTCCTTTCTTCAACTCGCTTTCTTTTGAGCTGGCCGCAACACCGCAGGATGGCTTCAGGCCCTAATCTGGTTCCGGCACGGCACGCTGAGCCTTTGGTTAATTCCTCTTCCTGGTGGGAAATGAGAGTTAAATTTGCCCGTCCAGACACCTCCAGCTAGTCTCTCATTGGTTCTCGCTATTCCTGTTCATCTTCCGCAGAAATTGCAAACTGGGCCAAACAGGAGGTTAAAGGGACTGACTCTCCAAGTCGGGAGGGTGTTAGTAAAGCGTCTGGAATGTTGCACCCGAGTACCAGGGTACGAAAACTGAGACATATTTGAACACGTCTCCCGATCACATGGTTGATCATACTCTAGGTTCCACATGCATGTTTTAGCTGAAGGAAGAATACCTTAAACCTGGGTAGTTGAAACCCGTGGAATGGGTACCATGCAATATGACTTCAGAGGGTCTTCATTTGCTCACCAAACCTCTCCAATCCTATCACTGCTGCGTTTATGCCCCTGTACACATGCTTGATTCTCTTTCGGAGACATAGCAATCCATAGGTTTTAAGATACTTACTAGTCAGGTACATTCTTAGGCGTTTAATATGCGGTGTTGTGTCCATTTCGTTGAGCAAGGAGTAGCTCTTGTCTATTCCATATTTGGCTTAAGGAACTTTATCTGTGCTGATTTCAATCTCTGGTTTTATGCAGCACCCCAACTCACCTTTCCCCTTAAGCAAGCATAAGTTGGTTTTCTAAATTTGAGACCCTGTTCTGTTCTGTGATTCAGTTCCTGTGTAGCCAAGTTTACATTCCGTGTATTACTGATATCTTATGATGTTTCTTTTTCTGTGTGACTTATTTCAGTTAGAATCATCATACCTGAATCCACTCATTGTGCTGCTAAGGGCCTGATGACATAGATTTCATTGCAGAGTGATATTGCTTTGTAAGTAAATACCACAACTTCTTTATCCATTTTTCACTTTCTGCGATGTTGAACTTGTACTGTAAACGAGGTTCTTGTAAACAGAGGCGTCCCAAACTTTGGGGTGGCTGTGTCTTTTTGATTTTAATTTCCCTAAGCTATAGGACCATAAGTGGAAGTGCCCTAGGCTCTGTTGCTTTGTTTTTTAGATGTTTCAGGAAACACCATACACTTCTCCCGAGTGTCTGTTGGCAATTTACATCCCGCCCATCAGCATAACAAGGCTCCCAGTTCTCCATGGCCTGTCCTGCCTTTCTGGATTTTACACTTTTTTCAGATGGCCCTTTTGACCGGGGGGAAGTGAGACTTCATTGTAGTGCAGATTTCCTTTGCAAGCTTGATTGGTTGGCCAAAAAGGGCGTATGAGTTTTTTCCTGAATATATTCAGGAAAAAACGCATACGCCCTTTTTGGCCAAGTGCATCATTGTGGACGTTCTGCCTCTTTTCCTATGCTTTCAATGCAATTCCAGTCTACCTCCTGAAATCGGTTTCCTGCAATTCTGCCCCGCTTTCAAGTCCTCTTGGCAGCCTTACTTCAGTATATTTTTGGACGATAGCTGTCATTTATAACTCTGCAGGTTTGTGAATTACAGTGCCCCTGAGCTCCTTTCTTCAACTCGCTTTCTTGTGAGCTGGCCGCAACACCGCAGGATGGCTTCAGGCCCTAATCTGGTTCCGGCACGGCACGCTGAGCCTTTGGTTAATTCCTCTTCCTGGTGGGAAATGAGAGTTAAATTTGCCCGTCCAGACACCTCCAGCTAGTCTCTCATTGGTTCTCGCTATTCCTGTTCATCTTCCGCAGAAACTGCAAACTGGGCCAAACAGGAGGTTAAAGGGACTGACTCTCCAAGTCGGGAGGGTGTTAGTAAAGCGTCTGGAATGTTGCACCCGAGTACCAGGGTACGAAAACTGAGACATATTTGAACACGTCTCCCGATCACATGGTTGATCAGACTCTAGGTTCCACATGCATGTTTTAGCTGAAGGAAGAATACCTTAAACCTGGGTAGTTGAAACCCGTGGAATGGGTACCATGCAATATGACTTCAAAGGGTCTTCATTTGCTCACCGAACCTCTCCAATCCTATCACTGCTGTGTTTATGCCCCTGTACACATGATTGATTCTCTTTCGGAGACATAGCAATCCATAGGTTTTAAGATACTTACTAGTCAGGTACATTCTTAGGCGTTTAATATGCGGTGTTGAGTCCATTTCTTTGAGCAAGGAGTAGCTCTTGTCTATTCCATATTTGGCTTAAGGAACTTTATCTGTGCTCATTTCAATCTCTGGTTTTATGCAGCACCCCAACTCACCTTTCCCCTTAAGCAAGCATAAGTTGGTTTTCTAAATTTGAGACCCTGTTCTGTTCTGTAATTCAGTTCCTGTGTAGCCAAGTTTACATTCCGTGTATTACTGATATCTTATGATGTTTCTTTTTCTGTGTGACTTATTTCAGTTAGAATCATCATACCTGAATCCACTCATTGTGCTGCTAAGGGCCTGATGACATAGATTTCATTGCTGAGTGATATTGCTTTGTAAGTAAATACCACAACTTCTTTATCCATTTTTCACTTTCTGCGATGTTGAACTTGTACTGTAAACGAGGTTCTTGTAAACAGAGGCGTCCCAAACTTTGGGGTGGCTGTGTCTTTTTGATTTTAATTTCCCTAAGCTATAGGACCATAAGTGGAAGTGCCCTAGGCTCTGTTGCTTTGTTTTTTAGATGTTTCAGGAAACACCATACACTTCTCCCGAGTGTCTGTTGGCAATTTACATCCCGCCCATCAGCATAACAAGGCTCCCAGTTCTCCATGGCCTGTCCTGCCTTTCTGGATTTTACACTTTTTTCAGATGGCCCTTTTGACCGGGGGGAAGTGAGACTTCATTGTAGTGCAGATTTCCTTTGCAAGCTTGCTTGGTTGGCCAAAAAGGGCGTATGCGTTTTTTCCTGAATATATTCAGGAAAAAACGCATACGCCCTTTTTGGCCAAGTGCATCATTGTGGACGTTCTGCCTCTTTTCCTATGCTTTCAATGCAATTCCAGTCTACCTCCTGAAATCGGTTTCCTGCAATTCTGCCCCGCTTTCAAGTCCTCTTGGCAGCCTTACTTCAGTATATTTTTGGACGATAGCTGTCATTTATAACTCTGCAGGTTTGTGAATTACAGTGCCCCTGAGCTCCTTTCTTCAACTCGCTTTCTTTTGAGCTGGCCGCAACACCGCAGGATGGCTTCAGGCCCTAATCTGGTTCCGGCACGGCACGCTGAGCCTTTGGTTAATTCCTCTTCCTGGTGGGAAATGAGAGTTAAATTTGCCCGTCCAGACACCTCCAGCTAGTCTCTCATTGGTTCTCGCTATTCCTGTTCATCTTCCGCAGAAATTGCAAACTGGGCCAAATAGGAGGTTAAAGGGACTGACTCTCCAAGTCGGGAGGGTGTTAGTAAAGCGTCTGGAATGTTGCACCCGAGTACCAGGGTACGAAAACTGAGACATATTTGAACACGTCTCCCGATCACATGGTTGATCATACTCTAGGTTCCACATGCATGTTTTAGCTGAAGGAAGAATACCTTAAACCTGGGAAGTTGAAACCCGTGGAATGGGTACCATGCAATATGACTTCAGAGGGTCTTCATTTGCTCACCAAACCTCTCCAATCCTATCACTGCTGCGTTTATGCCCCTGTACACATGCTTCATTCTCTTTTGGAGACATAGCAATCCATAGGTTTTAAGATACTTACTAGTCAGGTACATTCTTAGGCGTTTAATATGCGGTGTTGTGTCCATTTCGTTGAGGAAGGAGTAGCTCTTGTCTATTCCATATTTGGCTTAAGGAACTTTATCTGTGCTCATTTCAATCTCTGGTTTTATGCAGCACCCAAACTCACCTTTCCCCTTAAGCAAGCATAAGTTGGTTTTCTAAATTTGAGACCCTGTTCTGTTTTGGAATTCAGTTCCTGTGTAGCCAAGTTTACATTCCGTGTATTACTGATATCTTATGATGTTTCTTTTTCTGTGTGACTTATTTCAGTTAGAATCATCATACCTGAATCCACTCATTGTGCTGCTAAGGGCCTGATGACATAGATTTCATTGCAGAGTGATATTGCTTTGTAAGTAAATACCACAACTTCTTTATCCATTTTTCAATTTCTGCAATGTTGAACTTGTACTGTAAACGAGGTTCTTGTAAACAGAGGCGTCCCAAACTTTGGGGTGGCTGTGTCTTTTTGATTTTAATTTCCCTAATCTATAGGACCATAAGTGGAAGTGCCCTAGGCTCTGTTGCTTTGTTTTTTAGTTGTTTCAGGAAACACCATACACTTCTCCGGAGTGTCTGTTGGCAATTTACATCCCGCCCATCAGCATAACAAGGCTCCCAGTTCTCCATGGCCTGTCCTGCCTTTCTGGATTTTACACTTTTTTCAGATGGCCCTTTTGACCGGGGGGAAGTGAGACTTCATTGTAGTGCAGATTTCCTTTGCAAGCTTGCTTGGTTGGCCAAAAAGGGCGTATGCGTTTTTTCCTGAATATATTCAGGAAAAAACGCATACGCCCTTTTTGGCCAAGTGCATCATTGTGGACGTTCTGCCTCTTTTCCTATGCTTTCAATGCAATTCCAGTCTACCTCCTGAAATCGGTTTCCTGCAATTCTGCCCCACTTTCAAGTCCTCTTGGCAGCCTTACTTCAGTATATTTTTGGACGATAGCTGTCATTTATAACTCTGCAGGTTTGTGAATTACAGTGCCCCTGAGCTCCTTTCTTCAACTCGCTTTCTTGTGACCTGGCCGCAACACCGCAGGATGGCTTCATGCCCTAATCTGGTTCCAGCACGGCACGCTGAGCCTTTGGTTAATTCCTCTTCCTGGTGGGAAATGAGAGTTAAATTTGCCCGTCCAGACACCTCCAGCTAGTCTCTCATTGGTTCTCGCTATTCCTGTTCATCTTCCGCAGAAATTGCAAACTGGGCCAAACAGGAGGTTAAAGGACTGACTCTCCAAATCAGGAGGGTGTTAGTAAAGCGTCTGGAATGTTGCACCCGAGTACCAGGGTACGAAAACTGAGACATATTTGAACACGTCTCCCGATCACATGGTTGATCAGACTCTAGGTTCCACATGCATGTTTTAGCTGAAGGAAGAATACCTTAAACCTGGGTAGTTGAAACCCGTGGAATGGGTACCATGCAATATGACTTCAGAGGGTCTTCATTTGCTCACCAAACCTCTCCAATCCTATCACTGCTGCGTTTATGCCCCTGTACACATGCTTGATTCTCTTTCGGAGACATAGCAATCCATAGGTTTTAAGATACTTACTAGTCAGGTACATTCTTAGGCGTTTAATATGCGGTGTTGTGTCCATTTCGTTGAGCAAGGAGTAGCTCTTGTCTATTCCATATTTGGCTTAAGGAACTTTATCTGTGCTCATTTCAATCTCTGGTTTTATGCAGCACCCCAACTCACCTTTCCCCTTAAGCAAGCATAAGTTGGTTTTCTAAATTTGAGACCCTGTTCTGTTTTGGAATTCAGTTCCTGTGTAGCCAAGTTTACATTCCGTGTATTACTGATATCTTATGATGTTTCTTTTTCTGTGTGACTTATTTCAGTTAGAATCATCATACCTGAATCCACTCATTGTGCTGCTAAGGGCCTGATGACATAGATTTCATTGCAGAGTGATATTGCTTTGTAAGTAAATACCACAACTTCTTTATCCATTTTTCACTTTCTGTGATGTTGAACTTGTACTGTAAACGAGGTTCTTGTAAACAGAGGCGTCCCAAACTTTGGGGTGGCTGTGTCTTTTTGATTTTAATTTCCCTAAGCTATAGGACCATAAGTGGAAGTGCCCTAGGCTCTGTTGCTTTGTTTTTTAGATGTTTCAGGAAACACCATACACTTCTCCCGAGTGTCTGTTGGCAATTTACATCCCGCCCATCAGCATAACAAGGCTCCCAGTTCTCCATGGCCTGTCCTGCCTTTCTGGATTTTACACTTTTTTCAGATGGCCCTTTTGACCGGGGGGAAGTGAGACTTCATTGTAGTGCAGATTTCCTTTGCAAGCTTGCTTGGTTGGCCAAAAAGGGCGTATGCGTTTTATCCTGAATATATTCAGGAAAAAACGCATACACACTTTTTGGCCAAGTGCATCATTGTGGACGTTCTGCCTCTTTTCCTATGCTTTCAATGCAATTCCAGTCTACCTCCTGAAATCGGTTTCCTGCAATTCTGCCCCGCTTTCAAGTCCTCTTGGCAGCCTTACTTCAGTATATTTTTGGACGATAGCTGTCATTTATAACTCTGCAGGTTTGTGAATTACAGTGCCCCTGAGCTCCTTTCTTCAACTCGCTTTCTTTTGAGCTGGCCGCAACACCGCAGGATGGCTTCAGGCCCTAATCTGGTTCCGGCACGGCACGCTGAGCCTTTGGTTAATTCCTCTTCCTGGTGGGAAATGAGAGTTAAATTTGCCCGTCCAGACACCTCCAGCTAGTCTCTCATTGGTTCTCGCTATTCCTGTTCATCTTCCGCAGAAATTGCAAACTGGGCCAAATAGGAGGTTAAAGGGACTGACTCTCCAAGTCGGGAGGGTGTTAGTAAAGCATCTGGAATGTTGCACCCGAGTACCAGGGTACGAAAACTGAGACATATTTGAACACGTCTCCCGATCACATGGTTGATCATACTCTAGGTTCCACATGCATGTTTTAGCTGAAGGAAGAATACCTTAAACCTGGGTAGTTGAAACCCGTGGAATGGGTACCATGCAATATGACTTCAGAGGGTCTTCATTTGCTCACCAAACCTCTCCAATCCTATCACTGCTGCGTTTATGCCCCTGTACACATGCTTCATTCTCTTTTGGAGACATAGCAATCCATAGGTTTTAAGATACTTACTAGTCAGGTACATTCTTAGGCGTTTAATATGCGGTGTTGTGTCCATTTCGTTGAGCAAGGAGTAGCTCTTGTCTATTCCATATTTGGCTTAAGGAACTTTATCTGTGCTCATTTCAATCTCTGGTTTTATGCAGCACCCCAACTCACCTTTCCCCTTAAGCAAGCATAAGTTGGTTTTCTAAATTTGAGACCCTGTTCTGTTTTGGAATTCAGTTCCTGTGTAGCCAAGTTTACATTCCGTGTATTACTGATATCTTATGATGTTTCTTTTTCTGTGTGACTTATTTCAGTTAGAATCATCATACCTGAATCCACTCATTGTGCTGCTAAGGGCCTGATGACATAGATTTCATTGCAGAGTGATATTGCTTTGTAAGTAAATACCACAACTTCTTTATCCATTTTTCACTTTCTGCGATGTTGAACTTGTACTGTAAACGAGGTTCTTGTAAACAGAGGCGTCCCAAACTTTGGGGTGGCTGTGTCTTTTTGATTTTAATTTCCCTAAGCTATAGGACCATAAGTGGAAGTGCCCTAGGCTCTGTTGCTTTGTTTTTTAGATGTTTCAGGAAACACCATACACTTCTCCCGAGTGTCTGTTGGCAATTTACATCCCGCCCATCAGCATAACAAGGCTCCCAGTTCTCCATGGCCTGTCCTGCCTTTCTGGATTTTACACTTTTTTCAGATGGCCCTTTTGACCGGGGGGAAGTGAGACTTCATTGTAGTGCAGATTTCCTTTGCAAGCTTGCTTGGTTGGCCAAAAAGGGCGTATGCGTTTTATCCTGAATATATTCAGGAAAAAACGCATACACACTTTTTGGCCAAGTGCATCATTGTGGACGTTCTGCCTCTTTTCCTATGCTTTCAATGCAATTCCAGTCTACCTCCTGAAATCGGTTTCCTGCAATTCTGCCCCGCTTTCAAGTCCTCTTGGCAGCCTTACTTCAGTATATTTTTGGACGATAGCTGTCATTTATAACTCTGCAGGTTTGTGAATTACAGTGCCCCTGAGCTCCTTTCTTCAACTCGCTTTCTTTTGAGCTGGCCGCAACACCGCAGGATGGCTTCAGGCCCTAATCTGGTTCCGGCACGGCACGCTGAGCCTTTGGTTAATTCCTCTTCCTGGTGGGAAATGAGAGTTAAATTTGCCCGTCCAGACACCTCCAGCTAGTCTCTCATTGGTTCTCGCTATTCCTGTTCATCTTCCGCAGAAATTGCAAACTGGGCCAAATAGGAGGTTAAAGGGACTGACTCTCCAAGTCGGGAGGGTGTTAGTAAAGCGTCTGGAATGTTGCACCCGAGTACCAGGGTACGAAAACTGAGACATATTTGAACACGTCTCCCGATCACATGGTTGATCATACTCTAGGTTCCACATGCATGTTTTAGCTGAAGGAAGAATACCTTAAACCTGGGTAGTTGAAACCCGTGGAATGGGTACCATGCAATATGACTTCAGAGGGTCTTCATTTGCTCACCAAACCTCTCCAATCCTATCACTGCTGCGTTTATGCCCCTGTACACATGCTTCATTCTCTTTTGGAGACATAGCAATCCATAGGTTTTAAGATACTTACTAGTCAGGTACATTCTTAGGCGTTTAATATGCGGTGTTGTGTCCATTTCGTTGAGCAAGGAGTAGCTCTTGTCTATTCCATATTTTGCTTAAGGAACTTTATCTGTGCTCATTTCAATCTCTGGTTTTATGCAGCACCCCAACTCACCTTTCCCCTTAAGCAAGCATAAGTTGGTTTTCTAAATTTGAGACCCTGTTCTGTTTTGGAATTCAGTTCCTGTGTAGCCAAGTTTACATTCCGTGTATTACTGATATCTTATGATGTTTCTTTTTCTGTGTGACTTATTTCAGTTAGAATCATCATACCTGAATCCACTCATTGTGCTGCCAAGGGCCTGATGACATAGATTTCATTGCAGAGTGATATTGCTTTGTAAGTAAATACCACAACTTCTTTATCCATTTTTCACTTTCTGCAATGTTGAACTTGTACTGTAAACGAGGTTCTTGTAAACAGAGGCGTCCCAAACTTTGGGGTGGCTGTGTCTTTTTGATTTTAATTTCCCTAATCTATAGGACCATAAGTGGAAGTGCCCTAGGCTCTGTTGCTTTGTTTTTTAGTTGTTTCAGGAAACACCATACACTTCTCCCGAGTGTCTGTTGGCAATTTACATCCCGCCCATCAGCATAACAAGGCTCCCAGTTCTCCATGGCCTGTCCTGCCTTTCTGGATTTTACACTTTTTTCAGATGGCCCTTTTGACCGGGGGGAAGTGAGACTTCATTGTAGTGCAGATTTCCTTTGCAAGCTTGCTTGGTTGGCCAAAAAGGGCGTATGCGTTTTTTCCTGAATATATTCAGGAAAAAACGCATACGCCCTTTTTGGCCAAGTGCATCATTGTGGACGTTCTGCCTCTTTTCCTATGCTTTCAATGCAATTCCAGTCTACCTCCTGAAATCGGTTTCCTGCAATTCTGCCCCGCTTTCAAGTCCTCTTGGCAGCCTTACTTCAGTATATTTTTGGACGATAGCTGTCATTTATAACTCTGCAGGTTTGTGAATTACAGTGCCCCTGAGCTCCTTTCTTCAACTCGCTTTCTTGTGACCTGGCCGCAACACCGCAGGATGGCTTCAGGCCCTAATCTGGTTCCAGCACGGCACGCTGAGCCTTTGGTTAATTCCTCTTCCTGGTGGGAAATGAGAGTTAAATTTGCCCGTCCAGACACCTCCAGCTAGTCTCTCATTGGTTCTCGCTATTCCTGTTCATCTTCCGCAGAAATTGCAAACTGGGCCAAACAGGAGGTTAAAGGGACTGACTCTCCAAGTCAGGAGGGTGTTAGTAAAGCGTCTGGAATGTTGCACCCGAGTACCAGGGTACGAAAACTGAGACATATTTGAACACGTCTCCCGATCACATGGTTGATCAGACTCTAGGTTCCACATGCATGTTTTACCTGAAGGAAGAATACCTTAAACCTGGGTAGTTGAAACCCGTGGAATGGGTACCATGCAATATGACTTCAGAGGGTCTTCATTTGCTCACCGAACCTCTCCAATCCTATCACTGCTGCGTTTATGCCCCTGTACACATGCTTGATTCTCTTTCGGAGACATAGCAATCCATAGGTTTTAAGATACTTACTAGTCAGGTACATTCTTAGGCGTTTAATATGCGGTGTTGTGTCCATTTCGTTGAGCAAGGAGTAGCTCTTGTCTATTCCATATTTGGCTTAAGGAACTTTATCTGTGCTCATTTCAATCTCTGGTTTTATGCAGCACCCCAACTCACCTTTCCCCTTAAGCAAGCATAAGTTGGTTTTCTAAATTTGAGACCCTGTTCTGTTTTGGAATTCAGTTCCTGTGTAGCCAAGTTTACATTCCGTGTATTACTGATATCTTATGATGTTTCTTTTTCTGTGTGACTTATTTCAGTTAGAATCATCATACCTGAATCCACTCATTGTGCTGCTAAGGGCCTGATGACATAGATTTCATTGCAGAGTGATATTGCTTTGTAAGTAAATACCACAACTTCTTTATCCATTTTTCACTTTCTGCGATGTTGAACTTGTACTGTAAACGAGGTTCTTGTAAACAGAGGCGTCCCAAACTTTGGGGTGGCTGTGTCTTTTTGATTTTAATTTCCCTAATCTATAGGACCATAAGTGGAAGTGCCCTAGGCTCTGTTGCTTTGTTTTTTAGATGTTTCAGGAAACACCATACACTTCTCCTGAGTGTCTGTTGGCAATTTACATCCCGCCCATCAGCATAACAAGGCTCCCAGTTCTCCATGGCCTGTCCTGCCTTTCTGGATTTTACACTTTTTTCAGATGGCCCTTTTGACCGGGGGGAAGTGAGACTTCATTGTAATGCAGATTTCCTTTGCAAGCTTGCTTGGTTGGCCAAAAAGGGCGTATGCGTTTTTTCCTGAATATATTCAGGAAAAAACGCATACGCCCTTTTTGGCCAAGTGCATCATTGTGGACGTTCTGCCTCTTTTCCTATGCTTTCAATGCAATTCCAGTCTACCTCCTGAAATCGGTTTCCTGCAATTCTGCCCCGCTTTCAAGTCCTCTTGGCAGCCTTACTTCAGTATATTTTTGGACGATAGCTGTCATTTATAACTCTGCAGGTTTGTGAATTACAGTGCCCCTGAGCTCCTTTCTTCAACTCGCTTTCTTGTGACCTGGCCGCAACACCGCAGGATGGCTTCAGGCCCTAATGTGGTTCCGGCACGGCACGCTGAGCCTTTGGTTAATTCCTCTTCCTGGTGGGAAATGAGAGTTAAATTTGCCCATCCAGACACCTCCAGCTAGTCTCTCATTGGTTCTCGCTATTCCTGTTCATCTTCCGCAGAAATTGCAAACTGGGCCAAACAGGAGGTTAAAGGGACTGACTCTCCAAGTCAGGAGGGTGTTAGTAAAGCGTCTGGAATGTTGCACCCGAGTACCAGGGTACGAAAACTGAGACATATTTGAACACGTCTCCCGATCACATGGTTGATCAGACTCTAGGTTCCACATGCATGTTTTACCTGAAGGAAGAATACCTTAAACCTGGGTAGTTGAAACCCGTGGAATGGGTACCATGCAATATGACTTCAAAGGGTCTTCATTTGCTCACCGAACCTCTCCAATCCTATCACTGCTGTGTTTATGCCCCTGTACACATGCTTGATTCTCTTTCGGAGACATAGCAATCCATAGGTTTTAAGATACTTACTAGTCAGGTACATTCTTAGACGTTTAATATGCGGTGTTGAGTCCATTTCTTTGAGCAAGGAGTAGCTCTTGTCTATTCCATATTTGGCTTAAGGAACTTTATCTGTGCTCATTTCAATCTCTGGTTTTATGCAGCACCCCAACTCACCTTTCCCCTTAAGCAAGCATAAGTTGGTTTTCTAAATTTGAGACCCTGTTCTGTTCTGTAATTCAGTTCCTGTGTAGCCAAGTTTACATTCCGTGTATTACTGATATCTTATGATGTTTCTTTTTCTGTGTGACTTATTTCAGTTAGAATCATCATACCTGAATCCACTCATTGTGCTGCTAAGGGCCTGATGACATAGATTTCATTGCTGAGTGATATTGCTTTGTAAGTAAATACCACAACTTCTTTATCCATTTTTCACTTTCTGCGATGTTGAACTTGTACTGTAAACGAGGTTCTTGTAAACAGAGGCGTCCCAAACTTTGGGGTGGCTGTGTCTTTTTGATTTTAATTTCCCTAAGCTATAGGACCATAAGTGGAAGTGCCCTAGGCTCTGTTGCTTTGTTTTTTAGATGTTTCAGGAAACACCATACACTTCTCCCGAGTGTCTGTTGGCAATTTACATCCCGCCCATCAGCATAACAAGGCTCCCAGTTCTCCATGGCCTGTCCTGCCTTTCTGGATTTTACACTTTTTTCAGATGGCCCTTTTGACCGGGGGGAAGTGAGACTTCATTGTAGTGCAGATTTCCTTTGCAAGCTTGCTTGGTTGGCCAAAAAGGGCGTATGCGTTTTTTCCTGAATATATTCAGGAAAAAACGCATACGCCCTTTTTGGCCAAGTGCATCATTGTGGACGTTCTGCCTCTTTTCCTATGCTTTCAATGCAATTCCAGTCTACCTCCTGAAATCGGTTTCCTGCAATTCTGCCCCGCTTTCAAGTCCTCTTGGCAGCCTTACTTCAGTATATTTTTGGATGATAGCTGTCATTTATAACTCTGCAGGTTTGTGAATTACAGTGCCCCTGAGCTCCTTTCTTCAACTCGCTTTCTTTTGAGCTGGCCGCAACACCGCAGGATGGCTTCAGGCCCTAATCTGGTTCCGGCACGGCACGCTGAGCCTTTGGTTAATTCCTCTTCCTGGTGGGAAATGAGAGTTAAATTTGCCCGTCCAGACACCTCCAGCTAGTCTCTCATTGGTTCTCGCTATTCCTGTTCATCTTCCGCAGAAATTGCAAACTGGGCCAAACAGGAGGTTAAAGGGACTGACTCTCCAAGTCGGGAGGGTGTTAGTAAAGCGTCTGGAATGTTGCACCCGAGTACCAGGGTACGAAAACTGAGACATATTTGAACACGTCTCCCGATCACATGGTTGATCATACTCTAGGTTCCACATGCATGTTTTAGCTGAAGGAAGAATACCTTAAACCTGGGTAGTTGAAACCCATGGAATGGGTACCATGCAATATGACTTCAGAGGGTCTTCATTTGCTCACCGAACCTCTCCAATCCTATCACTGCTGCGTTTATGCCCCTGTACACATGCTTGATTCTCTTTCGGAGACATAGCAATCCATAGGTTTTAAGATACTTACTAGTCAGGTACATTCTTAGGCATTTAATATGCGGTGTTGAGTCCATTTCGTTGAGCAAGGAGTAGCTCTTGTCTATTCCATATTTGGCTTAAGGAACTTTATCTGTGCTCATTTCAATCTCTGGTTTTATGCAGCACCCCAACTCACCTTTACCCTTAAGCAAGCATAAGTTGGTTTTCTAAATTTGAGACCCTGTTCTGTTCTGTAATTCAGTTCCTGTGTAGCCAAGTTTACATTCCGTGTATTACTGATATCTTATGATGTTTCTTTTTCTGTGTGACTTATTTCAGTTAGAATCATCATACCTGAATCCACTCATTGTGCTGCTAAGGGCCTGATGACATAGATTTCATTGCTGAGTGATATTGCTTTGTAAGTAAATACCACAACTTCTTTATCCATTTTTCACTTTCTGCGATGTTGAACTTGTACTGTAAACGAGGTTCTTGTAAACAGAGGCGTCCCAAACTTTGGGGTGGCTGTGTCTTTTTGATTTTAATTTCCCTAATCTATAGGACCATAAGTGGAAGTGCCCTAGGCTCTGTTGCTTTGTTTTTTAGATGTTTCAGGAAACACCATACACTTCTCCCGAGTGTCTGTTGGCAATTTACATCCCGCCCATCAGCATAACAAGGCTCCCAGTTCTCCATGGCCTGTCCTGCCTTTCTGGATTTTACACTTTTTTCAGATGGCCCTTTTGACCGGGGGGAAGTGAGACTTCATTGTAGTGCAGATTTCCTTTGCAAGCTTGCTTGGTTGGCCAAAAAGGGCGTATGCGTTTTTTCCTGAATATATTCAGGAAAAAACGCATACGCCCTTTTTGGCCAAGTGCATCATTGTGGACGTTCTGCCTCTTTTCCTATGCTTTCAATGCAATTCCAGTCTACCTCCTGAAATCGGTTTCCTGCAATTCTGCCCCGCTTTCAAGTCCTCTTGGCAGCCTTACTTCAGTATATTTTTGGACGATAGCTGTCATTTATAACTCTGCAGGTTTGTGAATTACAGTGCCCCTGAGCTCCTTTCTTCAACTCGCTTTCTTTTGAGCTGGCCGCAACACCGCAGGATGGCTTCAGGCCCTAATGTGGTTCCGGCACGGCACGCTGAGCCTTTGGTTAATTCCTCTTCCTGGTGGGAAATGAGAGTTAAATTTGCCCATCCAGACACATCCAGCTAGTCTCTCATTGGTTCTCGCTATTCCTGTTCATCTTCCGCAGAAATTGCAAACTGGGCCAAACAGGAGGTTAAAGGGACTGACTCTCTAAGTCAGGAGGGTGTTAGTAAAACGTCTGGAATGTTGCACCCGAGTACCAGGGTACGAAAACTGAGACATATTTGAACACGTCTCCCGATCACATGGTTGATCAGACTCTAGGTTCCACATGCATGTTTTACCTGAAGGAAGAATACCTTAAACCTGGGTAGTTGAAACCCGTGGAATGGGTACCATGCAATATGACTTCAAAGGGTCTTCATTTGCTCACCGAACCTCTCCAATCCTATCACTGCTGTGTTTATGCCCCTGTACACATGCTTGATTCTCTTTCGGAGACATAGCAATCCATAGGTTTTAAGATACTTACTAGTCAGGTACATTCTTAGACGTTTAATATGCGGTGTTGAGTCCATTTCTTTGAGCAAGGAGTAGCTCTTGTCTATTCCATATTTGGCTTAAGGAACTTTATCTGTGCTCATTTCAATCTCTGGTTTTATGCAGCACCCCAACTCACCTTTACCCTTAAGCAAGCATAAGTTGGTTTTCTAAATTTGAGACCCTGTTCTGTTCTGTAATTCAGTTCCTGTGTAGCCAAGTTTACATTCCGTGTATTACTGATATCTTATGATGTTTCTTTTTCTGTGTGACTTATTTCAGTTAGAATCATCATACCTGAATCCACTCATTGTGCTGCTAAGGGCCTGATGACATAGATTTCATTGCTGAGTGATATTGCTTTGTAAGTAAATACCACAACTTCTTTATCCATTTTTCACTTTCTGCGATGTTGAACTTGTACTGTAAACGAGGTTCTTGTAAACAGAGGCGTCCCAAACTTTGGGGTGGCTGTGTCTTTTTGATTTTAATTTCCCTAAGCTATAGGACCATAAGTGGAAGTGCCCTAGGCTCTGTTGCTTTGTTTTTTAGATGTTTCAGGAAACACCATACACTTCTCCCGAGTGTCTGTTGGCAATTTACATCCCGCCCATCAGCATAACAAGGCTCCCAGTTCTCCATGGCCTGTCCTGCCTTTCTGGATTTTACACTTTTTTCAGATGGCCCTTTTGACCGGGGGGAAGTGAGACTTCATTGTAGTGCAGATTTCCTTTGCAAGCTTGCTTGGTTGGCCAAAAAGGGCGTATGCGTTTTTTCCTGAATATATTCAGGAAAAAACGCATACGCCCTTTTTGGCCAAGTGCATCATTGTGGACGTTCTGCCTCTTTTCCTATGCTTTCAATGCAATTCCAGTCTACCTCCTGAAATCGGTTTCCTGCAATTCTGCCCCGCTTTCAAGTCCTCTTGGCAGCCTTACTTCAGTATATTTTTGGACGATAGCTGTCATTTATAACTCTGCAGGTTTGTGAATTACAGTGCCCCTGAGCTCCTTTCTTCAACTCGCTTTCTTTTGAGCTGGCCGCAACACCGCAGGATGGCGTCAGGCCCTAATCTGGTTCCGGCACGGCACGCTGAGCCTTTGGTTAATTCCTCTTCCTGGTGGGAAATGAGAGTTAAATTTGCCCGTCCAGACACCTCCAGCTAGTCTCTCATTGGTTCTCGCTATTCCTGTTCATCTTCCGCAGAAATTGCAAACTGGGCCAAACAGGAGGTTAAAGGGACTGACTCTCCAAGTCGGGAGGGTGTTAGTAAAGCGTCTGGAATGTTGCACCCGAGTACCAGGGTACGAAAACTGAGACATATTTGAACACGTCTCCCGATCACATGGTTGATCAGACTCTAGGTTCCACATGCATGTTTTAGCTGAAGGAAGAATACCTTAAACCTGGGTAGTTGAAACCCGTGGAATGGGTACCATGCAATATGACTTCAGAGGGTCTTCATTTGCTCACCGAACCTCTCCAATCCTATCACTGCTGCGTTTATGCCCCTGTACACATGCTTGATTCTCTTTCGGAGACATAGCAATCCATAGGTTTTAAGATACTTACTAGTCAGGTACATTCTTAGGCGTTTAATATGCGGTATTGAGTCCATTTCGTTGAGCAAGGAGTAGCTCTTGTCTATTCCATATTTGGCTTAAGGAACTTTATCTGTGCTCATTTCAATCTCTGGTTTTATGCAGCACCCCAACTCACCTTTCCCCTTAAGCAAGCATAAGTTGGTTTTCTAAATTTGAGACCCTGTTCTGTTCTGTAATTCAGTTCCTGTGTAGCCAAGTTTACATTCCGTGTATTACTGATATCTTATGATGTTTCTTTTTCTGTGTGACTTATTTCAGTTAGAATCATCATACCTGAATCCACTCATTGTGCTGCTAAGGGCCTGATGACATAGATTTCATTGCTGAGTGATATTGCTTTGTAAGTAAATACCACAACTTCTTTATCCATTTTTCACTTTCTGCGATGTTGAACTTGTACTGTAAACGAGGTTCTTGTAAACAGAGGCGTCCCAAACTTTGGGGTGGCTGTGTCTTTTTGATTTTAATTTCCCTAAGCTATAGGACCATAAGTGGAAGTGCCCTAGGCTCTGTTGCTTTGTTTTTTAGATGTTTCAGGAAACACCATACACTTCTCCCGAGTGTCTGTTGGCAATTTACATCCCGCCCATCAGCATAACAAGGCTCCCAGTTCTCCATGGCCTGTCCTGCCTTTCTGGATTTTACACTTTTTTCAGATGGCCCTTTTGACCGGGGGGAAGTGAGACTTCATTGTAGTGCAGATTTCCTTTGCAAGCTTGCTTGGTTGGCCAAAAAGGGCGTATGCGTTTTTTCCTGAATATATTCAGGAAAAAACGCATACGCCCTTTTTGGCCAAGTGCATCATTGTGGACGTTCTGCCTCTTTTCCTATGCTTTCAATGCACTTCCAGTCTGCCTCCTGAAATCGGTTTCCTGCAATTCTGCCCCGCTTTCAAGTCCTCTTGGCAGCCTTACTTCAGTATATTTTTGGACGATAGCTGTCATTTATAACTCTGCAGGTTTGTGAATTACAGTGCCCCTGAGCTCCTTTCTTCAACTCGCTTTCTTTTGAGCTGGCCGCAACACCGCAGGATGGCTTCAGGCCCTAATCTGGTTCCGGCACGGCACGCTGAGCCTTTGGTTAATTCCTCTTCTTGGTGGGAAATGAGAGTTAAATTTGCCCGTTCAGACACCTCCAGCTAGTCTCTCATTGGTTCTCGCTATTCCTGTTCATCTTCCGCAGAAATTGCAAACTGGGCCAAACAGGAGGTTAAAGGGACTGACTCTCCAAGTCGGGAGGGTGTTAGTAAAGCGTCTGGAATGTTGTACCCAGGTACCAGGGTACGAAAACTGAGACATATTTGAACACGTCTCCCGATCACATGGTTGATCATACTCTAGGTTGCACATGCATGTTTTAGCTGAAGGAAGAATACCTTAAACCTGGGTAGTTGAAACCCGTGGAATGGGTACCATGCAATATGACTTCAAAGGGTCTTCATTTGCTCACCGAACCTCTCCAATCCTATCACTGCTGTGTTTATGCCCCTGTACACATGCTTGATTCTCTTTCGGAGACATAGCAATCCATAGGTTTTAAGATACTTACTAGTCAGGTACATTCTTAGGCATTTAATATGTGGTGTTGAGTCCATTTCGTTGAGCAAGAGGTAGCTCTTGTCTATTCCATATTTGGCTTAAGGAACTTTATCTGTGCTCATTTCAATCTCTGGTTTTATGCAGCACCCCAACTTACCTTTACCCTTAAGCAAGCATAAGTTGGTTTTCTAAATTTGAGACCCTGTTCTGTTCTGTAATTCAGTTCCTGTGTAGCCAAGTTTACATTCCGTGTATTACTGATATCTTATGATGTTTCTTTTTCTGTGTGACTTATTTCAGTTAGAATCATCATACCTGAATCCACTCATTGTGCTGCTAAGGGCCTGATGACATAGATTTCATTGCTGAGTGATATTGCTTTGTAAGTAAATACCACAACTTCTTTATCCATTTTTCACTTTCTGCGATGTTGAACTTGTACTGTAAACGAGGTTCTTGTAAACAGAGGCGTCCCAAACTTTGGGGTGGCTGTGTCTTTTTGATTTTAATTTCCCTAAGCTATAGGACCATAAGTGGAAGTGCCCTAGGCTCTGTTGCTTTGTTTTTTAGATGTTTCAGGAAACACCATACACTTCTCCCGAGTGTCTGTTGGCAATTTACATCCCGCCCATCAGCATAACAAGGCTCCCAGTTCTCCATGGCCTGTCCTGCCTTTCTGGATTTTACACTTTTTTCAGATGGCCCTTTTGACCGGGGGGAAGTGAGACTTCATTGTAGTGCAGATTTCCTTTGCAAGCTTGCTTGGTTGGCCAAAAAGGGCGTATGCGTTTTTTCCTGAATATATTCAGGAAAAAACGCATACGCCCTTTTTGGCCAAGTGCATCATTGTGGACGTTCTGCCTCTTTTCCTATGCTTTCAATGCAATTCCAGTCTACCTCCTGAAATCGGTTTCCTGCAATTCTGCCCCGCTTTCAAGTCCTCTTGGCAGCCTTACTTCAGTATATTTTTGGACGATAGCTGTCATTTATAACTCTGCAGGTTTGTGAATTACAGTGCCCCTGAGCTCCTTTCTTCAACTCGCTTTCTTTTGAGCTGGCCGCAACACCGCAGGATGGCTTCAGGCCCTAATCTGGTTCCGGCACGGCACGCTGAGCCTTTGGTTAATTCCTCTTCCTGGTGGGAAATGAGAGTTAAATTTGCCCGTCCAGACACCTCCAGCTAGTCTCTCATTGGTTCTCGCTATTCCTGTTCATCTTCCGCAGAAATTGCAAACTGGGCCAAACAGGAGGTTAAAGGGACTGACTCTCCAAGTCGGGAGGGTGTTAGTAAAGCGTCTGGAATGTTGCACCCGAGTACCAGGGTACGAAAACTGAGACATATTTGAACACGTCTCCCGATCACATGGTTGATCATACTCTAGGTTCCACATGCATGTTTTAGCTGAAGGAAGAATACCTTAAACCTGGGTAGTTGAAACCCGTGGAATGGGTACCATGCAATATGACTTCAAAGGGTCTTCATTTGCTCACCGAACCTCTCCAATCCTATCACTGCTGCGTTTATGCCCCTGTACACATGCTTGATTCTCTTTCGGAGACATAGCAATCCATAGGTTTTAAGATACTTACTAGTCAGGTACATTCTTAGGCATTTAATATGTGGTGTTGTGTCCATTTCGTTGAGCAAGGAGTAGCTCTTGTCTATTCCATATTTGGCTTAAGGAACTTTATCTGTGCTCATTTCAATCTCTGGTTTTATGCAGCACCCCAACTCACCTTTCCCCTTAAGCAAGCATAAGTTGGTTTTCTAAATTTGAGACCCTGTTCTGTTCTGTAATTCAGTTCCTGTGTAGCCAAGTTTACATTCCGTGTATTACTGATATCTTATGATGTTTCTTTTTCTGTGTGACTTATTTCAGTTAGAATCATCATACCTGAATCCACTCATTGTGCTGCTAAGGGCCTGATGACATAGATTTCATTGCTGAGTGATATTGCTTTGTAAGTAAATACCACAACTTCTTTATCCATTTTTCACTTTCTGCGATGTTGAACTTGTACTGTAAACGAGGTTCTTGTAAACAGAGGCGTCCCAAACTTTGGGGTGGCTGTGTCTTTTTGATTTTAATTTCCCTAAGCTATAGGACCATAAGTGGAAGTGCCCTAGGCTCTGTTGCTTTGTTTTTTAGATGTTTCAGGAAACACCATACACTTCTCCCGAGTGTCTGTTGGCAATTTACATCCCGCCCATCAGCATAACAAGGCTCCCAGTTCTCCATGGCCTGTCCTGCCTTTCTGGATTTTACACTTTTTTCAGATGGCCCTTTTGACCGGGGGGAAGTGAGACTTCATTGTAGTGCAGATTTCCTTTGCAAGCTTGCTTGGTTGGCCAAAACGGGCGTATGCGTTTTTTCCTGAATATATTCAGGAAAAAACGCATACGCCCTTTTTGGCCAAGTGCATCATTGTGGACGTTCTGCCTCTTTTCCTATGCTTTCAATGCAATTCCAGTCTACCTCCTGAAATCGGTTTCCTGCAATTCTGCCCCGCTTTCAAGTCCTCTTGGCAGCCTTACTTCAGTATATTTTTGGACGATAGCTGTCATTTATAACTCTGCAGGTTTGTGAATTACAGTGCCCCTGAGCTCCTTTCTTCAACTCGCTTTCTTTTGAGCTGGCCGCAACACCGCAGGATGGCTTCAGGCCCTAATCTGGTTCCGGCACGACACGCTGAGCCTTTGGTTAATTCCTCTTCCTGGTGGGAAATGAGAGTTAAATTTGCCCGTCCAGACACCTCCAGCTAGTCTCTCATTGGTTCTCGCTATTCCTGTTCATCTTCCGCAGAAATTGCAAACTGGGCCAAACAGAAGGTTAAAGGGACTGACTCTCCAAGTCGGGAGGGTGTTAGTAAAGCGTCTGGAATGTTGCACCCGAGTACCAGGGTACGAAAACTGAGACATATTTGAACACGTCTCCCGATCACATGGTTGATCATACTCTAGGTTCCACATGCATGTTTTAGCTGAAGGAAGAATACCTTAAACCTGGGTAGTTGAAACCCGTGGAATGGGTACCATGCAATATGACTTCAAAGGGTCTTCATTTGCTCACCGAACCTCTCCAATCCTATCACTGCTGCGTTTATGCCCCTGTACACATGCTTGATTCTCTTTCGGAGACATAGCAATCCATAGGTTTTAAGATACTTACTAGTCAGGTACATTCTTAGGCATTTAATATGCGGTGTTGAGTCCATTTCGTTGAGCAAGGAGTAGCTCTTGTCTATTCCATATTTGGCTTAAGGAACTTTATCTGTGCTCATTTCAATCTCTGGTTTTATGCAGCACCCCAACTCACCTTTCCCCTTAAGCAAGCATAAGTTGGTTTTCTAAATTTGAGACCCTGTTCTGTTCTGTAATTCAGTTCCTGTGTAGCCAAGTTTACATTCCGTGTATTACTGATATCTTATGATGTTTCTTTTTCTGTGTGACTTATTTCAGTTAGAATCATCATACCTGAATCCACTCATTGTGCTGCTAAGGGCCTGATGACATAGATTTCATTGCTGAGTGATATTGCTTTGTAAGTAAATACCACAACTTCTTTATCCATTTTTCACTTTCTGCGATGTTGAACTTGTACTGTAAACGAGGTTCTTGTAAACAGAGGCGTCCCAAACTTTGGGGTGGCTGTGTCTTTTTGATTTTAATTTCCCTAAGCTATAGGACCATAAGTGGAAGTGCCCTAGGCTCTGTTGCTTTGTTTTTTAGATGTTTCAGGAAACACCATACACTTCTCCCGAGTGTCTGTTGGCAATTTACATCCCGCCCATCAGCATAACAAGGCTCCCAGTTCTCCATGGCCTGTCCTGCCTTTCTGGATTTTACACTTTTTTCAGATGGCCCTTTTGACCGGGGGGAAGTGAGACTTCATTGTAGTGCAGATTTCCTTTGCAAGCTTGCTTGGTTGGCCAAAAAGGGCGTATGCGTTTTTTCCTGAATATATTCAGGAAAAAACGCATACGCCCTTTTTGGCCAAGTGCATCATTGTGGACGTTCTGCCTCTTTTCCTATGCTTTCAATGCAATTTCAGTCTGCCTCCTGAAATCGGTTTCCTGCAATTCTGCCCCGCTTTCAAGTCCTCTTGGCAGCCTTACTTCAGTATATTTTTGGACGATAGCTGTCATTTATAACTCTGCAGGTTTGTGAATTACAGTGCCCCTGAGCTCCTTTCTTCAACTCGCTTTCTTTTGAGCTGGCCGCAACACCGCAGGATGGCTTCAGGCCCTAATCTGGTTCCGGCACGGCACGCTGAGCCTTTGGTTAATTCCTCTTCTTGGTGGGAAATGAGAGTTAAATTTGCCCGTTCAGACACCTCCAGCTAGTCTCTCATTGGTTCTCGCTATTCCTGTTCATCTTCCGCAGAAATTGCAAACTGGGCCAAACAGGAGGTTAAAGGGACTGACTCTCCAAGTCGGGAGGGTGTTAGTAAAGCGTCTGGAATGTTGTACCCGAGTACCAGGGTACGAAAACTGAGACATATTTGAACACGTCTCCCGATCACATGGTTGATCATACTCTAGGTTGCACATGCATGTTTTAGCTGAAGGAAGAATACCTTAAACCTGGGTAGTTGAAACCCGTGGAATGGGTACCATGCAATATGACTTCAAAGGGTCTTCATTTGCTCACCGAACCTCTCCAAGCCTATCACTGCTGTGTTTATGCCCCTGTACACATGCTTGATTCTCTTTCGGAGACATAGCAATCCATAGGTTTTAAGATACTTACTAGTCAGGTACATTCTTAGGCATTTAATATGTGGTGTTGAGTCCATTTCGTTGAGCAAGAGGTAGCTCTTGTCTATTCCATATTTGGCTTAAGGAACTTTATCTGTGCTCATTTCAATCTCTGGTTTTATGCAGCACCCTAACTTACCTTTACCCTTAAGCAAGCATAAGTTGGTTTTCTAAATTTGAGACCCTGTTCTGTTCTGTAATTCAGTTCCTGTGTAGCCAAGTTTACATTCCGTGTATTACTGATATCTTATGATGTTTCTTTTTCTGTGTGACTTATTTCAGTTAGAATCATCATACCTGAATCCACTCATTGTGCTGCTAAGGGCCTGATGACATAGATTTCATTGCTGAGTGATATTGCTTTGTAAGTAAATACCACAACTTCTTTATCCATTTTTCACTTTCTGCGATGTTGAACTTGTACTGTAAACGAGGTTCTTGTAAACAGAGGCGTCCCAAACTTTGGGGTGGCTGTGTCTTTTTGATTTTAATTTCCCTAAGCTATAGGACCATAAGTGGAAGTGCCCTAGGCTCTGTTGCTTTGTTTTTTAGATGTTTCAGGAAACACCATACACTTCTCCCGAGTGTCTGTTGGCAATTTACATCCCGCCCATCAGCATAACAAGGCTCCCAGTTCTCCATGGCCTGTCCTGCCTTTCTGGATTTTACACTTTTTTCAGATGGCCCTTTTGACCGGGGGGAAGTGAGACTTCATTGTAGTGCAGATTTCCTTTGCAAGCTTGCTTGGTTGGCCAAAAAGGGCGTATGCGTTTTTTCCTGAATATATTCAGGAAAAAACGCATACGCCCTTTTTGGCCAAGTGCATCATTGTGGACGTTCTGCCTCTTTTCCTATGCTTTCAATGCAATTCCAGTCTACCTCCTGAAATCGGTTTCCTGCAATTCTGCCCCGCTTTCAAGTCCTCTTGGCAGCCTTACTTCAGTATATTTTTGGACGATAGCTGTCATTTATAACTCTGCAGGTTTGTGAATTACAGTGCCCCTGAGCTCCTTTCTTCAACTCGCTTTCTTTTGAGCTGGCCGCAACACCGCAGGATGGCTTCAGGCCCTAATCTGGTTCCGGCACGGCACGCTGAGCCTTTGGTTAATTCCTCTTCCTGGTGGGAAATGAGAGTTAAATTTGCCCGTCCAGACACCTCCAGCTAGTCTCTCATTGGTTCTCGCTATTCCTGTTCATCTTCCGCAGAAATTGCAAACTGGGCCAAACAGGAGGTTAAAGGGACTGACTCTCCAAGTCGGGAGGGTGTTAGTAAAGCGTCTGGAATGTTGCACCCGAGTACCAGGGTACGAAAACTGAGACATATTTGAACACGTCTCCCGATCACATGGTTGATCATACTCTAGGTTCCACATGCATGTTTTAGCTGAAGGAAGAATACCTTAAACCTGGGTAGTTGAAACCCGTGGAATGGGTACCATGCAATATGACTTCAAAGGGTCTTCATTTGCTCACCGAACCTCTCCAATCCTATCACTGCTGCGTTTATGCCCCTGTACACATGCTTGATTCTCTTTCGGAGACATAGCAATCCATAGGTTTTAAGATACTTACTAGTCAGGTACATTCTTAGGCATTTAATATGTGGTGTTGTGTCCATTTCGTTGAGCAAGGAGTAGCTCTTGTCTATTCCATATTTGGCTTAAGGAACTTTATCTGTGCTCATTTCAATCTCTGGTTTTATGCAGCACCCCAACTCACCTTTCCCCTTAAGCAAGCATAAGTTGGTTTTCTAAATTTGAGACCCTGTTCTGTTCTGTAATTCAGTTCCTGTGTAGCCAAGTTTACATTCCGTGTATTACTGATATCTTATGATGTTTCTTTTTCTGTGTGACTTATTTCAGTTAGAATCATCATACCTGAATCCACTCATTGTGCTGCTAAGGGCCTGATGACATAGATTTCATTGCTGAGTGATATTGCTTTGTAAGTAAATACCACAACTTCTTTATCCATTTTTCACTTTCTGCGATGTTGAACTTGTACTGTAAACGAGGTTCTTGTAAACAGAGGCGTCCCAAACTTTGGGGTGGCTGTGTCTTTTTGATTTTAATTTCCCTAAGCTATAGGACCATAAGTGGAAGTGCCCTAGGCTCTGTTGCTTTGTTTTTTAGATGTTTCAGGAAACACCATACACTTCTCCCGAGTGTCTGTTGGCAATTTACATCCCGCCCATCAGCATAACAAGGCTCCCAGTTCTCCATGGCCTGTCCTGCCTTTCTGGATTTTACACTTTTTTCAGATGGCCCTTTTGACCGGGGGGAAGTGAGACTTCATTGTAGTGCAGATTTCCTTTGCAAGCTTGCTTGGTTGGCCAAAAAGGGCGTATGCGTTTTTTCCTGAATATATTCAGGAAAAAACGCATACGCCCTTTTTGGCCAAGTGCATCATTGTGGACGTTCTGCCTCTTTTCCTATGCTTTCAATGCAATTCCAGTCTACCTCCTGAAATCGGTTTCCTGCAATTCTGCCCCGCTTTCAAGTCCTCTTGGCAGCCTTACTTCAGTATATTTTTGGACGATAGCTGTCATTTATAACTCTGCAGGTTTGTGAATTACAGTGCCCCTGAGCTCCTTTCTTCAACTCGCTTTCTTTTGAGCTGGCCGCAACACCGCAGGATGGCTTCAGGCCCTAATCTGGTTCCGGCACGACACGCTGAGCCTTTGGTTAATTCCTCTTCCTGGTGGGAAATGAGAGTTAAATTTGCCCGTCCAGACACCTCCAGCTAGTCTCTCATTGGTTCTCGCTATTCCTGTTCATCTTCCGCAGAAATTGCAAACTGGGCCAAACAGGAGGTTAAAGGGACTGACTCTCCAAGTCGGGAGGGTGTTAGTAAAGCGTCTGGAATGTTGCACCCGAGTACCAGGGTACGAAAACTGAGACATATTTGAACACGTCTCCCGATCACATGGTTGATCATACTCTAGGTTCCACATGCATGTTTTAGCTGAAGGAAGAATACCTTAAACCTGGGTAGTTGAAACCCGTGGAATGGGTACCATGCAATATGACTTCAAAGGGTCTTCATTTGCTCACCGAACCTCTCCAATCCTATCACTGCTGCGTTTATGCCCCTGTACACATGCTTGATTCTCTTTCGGAGACATAGCAATCCATAGGTTTTAAGATACTTACTAGTCAGGTACATTCTTAGGCATTTAATATGCGGTGTTGAGTCCATTTCGTTGAGCAAGGAGTAGCTCTTGTCTATTCCATATTTGGCTTAAGGAACTTTATCTGTGCTCATTTCAATCTCTGGTTTTATGCAGCACCCCAACTCACCTTTCCCCTTAAGCAAGCATAAGTTGGTTTTCTAAATTTGAGACCCTGTTCTGTTCTGTAATTCAGTTCCTGTGTAGCCAAGTTTACATTCCGTGTATTACTGATATCTTATGATGTTTCTTTTTCTGTGTGACTTATTTCAGTTAGAATCATCATACCTGAATCCACTCATTGTGCTGCTAAGGGCCTGATGACATAGATTTCATTGCTGAGTGATATTGCTTTGTAAGTAAATACCACAACTTCTTTATCCATTTTTCACTTTCTGCGATGTTGAACTTGTACTGTAAACGAGGTTCTTGTAAACAGAGGCGTCCCAAACTTTGGGGTGGCTGTGTCTTTTTGATTTTAATTTCCCTAAGCTATAGGACCATAAGTGGAAGTGCCCTAGGCTCTGTTGCTTTGTTTTTTAGATGTTTCAGGAAACACCATACACTTCTCCCGAGTGTCTGTTGGCAATTTACATCCCGCCCATCAGCATAACAAGGCTCTCAGTTCTCCATGGCCTGTACTGCCTTTCTGGATTTTACACTTTTTTCAGATGGCCCTTTTGACCGGGGGGAAGTGAGACTTCATTGTAGTGCAGATTTCCTTTGCAAGCTTGCTTGGTTGGCCAAAAAGGGCGTATGCGTTTTTTCCTGAATATATTCAGGAAAAAACGCATACGCCCTTTTTGGCCAAGTGCATCATTGTGGACGTTCTGCCTCTTTTCCTATGCTTTCAATGCAATTCCAGTCTACCTCCTGAAATCGGTTTCCTGCAATTCTGCCCCGCTTTCAAGTCCTCTTGGCAGCCTTACTTCAGTATATTTTTGGACGATAGCTGTCATTTATAACTCTGCAGGTTTGTGAATTACAGTGCCCCTGAGCTCCTTTCTTCAACTCGCTTTCTTTTGAGCTGGCCGCAACACCGCAGGATGGCTTCAGGCCCTAATCTGGTTCCGGCACGGCACGCTGAGCCTTTGGTTAATTCCTCTTCCTGGTGGGAAATGAGAGTTAAATTTGCCCGTCCAGACACCTCCAGCTAGTCTCTCATTGGTTCTCGCTATTCCTGTTCATCTTCCGCAGAAATTGCAAACTGGGCCAAACAGGAGGTTAAAGGGACTGACTCTCCAAGTCGGGAGGGTGTTAGTAAAGCGTCTGGAATGTTGCACCCGAGTACCAGGGTACGAAAACTGAGACATATTTGAACACGTCTCCCGATCACATGGTTGATCAGACTCTAGGTTCCACATGCATGTTTTAGCTGAAGGAAGAATACCTTAAACCTGGGTAGTTGAAACCCGTGGAATGGGTACCATGCAATATGACTTCAAAGGGTCTTCATTTGCTCACCGAACCTCTCCAATCCTATCACTGCTGCGTTTATGCCCCTGTACACATGCTTGATTCTCTTTCGGAGACATAGCAATCCATAGGTTTTAAGATACTTACTAGTCAGGTACATTCTTAGGCATTTAATATGCGGTGTTGAGTCCATTTCGTTGAGCAAGAGGTAGCTCTTGTCTATTCCATATTTGGCTTAAGGAACTTTATCTGTGCTCATTTCAATCTCTGGTTTTATGCAGCACCCCAACTCACCTTTACCCTTAAGCAAGCATAAGTTGGTTTTCTAAATTTGAGACCCTGTTCTGTTCTGTAATTCAGTTCCTGTGTAGCCAAGTTTACATTCCGTGTATTACTGATATCTTATGATGTTTCTTTTTCTGTGTGACTTATTTCAGTTAGAATCATCATACCTGAATCCACTCATTGTGCTGCTAAGGGCCTGATGACATAGATTTCATTGCTGAGTGATATTGCTTTGTAAGTAAATACCACAACTTCTTTATCCATTTTTCACTTTCTGCGATGTTGAACTTGTACTGTAAACGAGGTTCTTGTAAACAGAGGCGTCCCAAACTTTGGGGTGGCTGTGTCTTTTTGATTTTAATTTCCCTAAGCTATAGGACCATAAGTGGAAGTGCCCTAGGCTCTGTTGCTTTGTTTTTTAGATGTTTCAGGAAACACCATACACTTCTCCCGAGTGTCTGTTGGCAATTTACATCCCGCCCATCAGCATAACAAGGCTCCCAGTTCTCCATGGCCTGTCCTGCCTTTCTGGATTTTACACTTTTTTCAGATGGCCCTTTTGACCGGGGGGAAGTGAGACTTCATTGTAGTGCAGATTTCCTTTGCAAGCTTGCTTGGTTGGCCAAAAAGGGCGTATGCGTTTTTTCCTGAATATATTCAGGAAAAAACGCATACGCCCTTTTTGGCCAAGTGCATCATTGTGGACGTTCTGCCTCTTTTCCTATGCTTTCAATGCAATTCCAGTCTACCTCCTGAAATCGGTTTCCTGCAATTCTGCCCCGCTTTCAAGTCCTCTTGGCAGCCTTACTTCAGTATATTTTTGGACGATAGCTGTCATTTATAACTCTGCAGGTTTGTGAATTACAGTGCCCCTGAGCTCCTTTCTTCAACTCGCTTTCTTTTGAGCTGGCCGCAACACCGCAGGATGGCTTCAGGCCCTAATCTGGTTCCGGCACGGCACGCTGAGCCTTTGGTTAATTCCTCTTCCTGGTGGGAAATGAGGGTTAAATTTGCCCGTCCAGACACCTCCAGCTAGTCTCTCATTGGTTCTCGCTATTCCTGTTCATCTTCCGCAGAAATTGCAAACTGGGCCAAACAGGAGGTTAAAGGGACTGACTCTCCAAGTCGGGAGGGTGTTAGTAAAGCGTCTGGAATGTTGCACCCGAGTACCAGGGTACGAAAACTGAGACATATTTGAACACGTCTCCCGATCACATGGTTGATCATACTCTAGGTTCCACATGCATGTTTTAGCTGAAGGAAGAATACCTTAAACCTGGGTAGTTGAAACCCGTGGAATGGGTACCATGCAATATGACTTCAAAGGGTCTTCATTTGCTCACCGAACCTCTCCAATCCTATCACTGCTGTGTTTATGCCCCTGTACACATGCTTGATTCTCTTTCGGAGACATAGCAATCCATAGGTTTTAAGATACTTACTAGTCAGGTACATTCTTAGGCGTTTAATATGCGGTGTTGAGTCCATTTCTTTGAGCAAGGAGTAGCTCTTGTCTATTCCATATTTGGCTTAAGGAACTTTATCTGTGCTCATTTCAATCTCTGGTTTTATGCAGCACCCCAACTCACCTTTCCCCTTAAGCAAGCATAAGTTGGTTTTCTAAATTTGAGACCCTGTTCTGTTCTGTAATTCAGTTCCTGTGTAGCCAAGTTTACATTCCGTGTATTACTGATATCTTATGATGTTTCTTTTTCTGTGTGACTTATTTCAGTTAGAATCATCATACCTGAATCCACTCATTGTGCTGCTAAGGGCCTGATGACATAGATTTCATTGCTGAGTGATATTGCTTTGTAAGTAAATACCACAACTTCTTTATCCATTTTTCACTTTCTGCGATGTTGAACTTGTACTGTAAACGAGGTTCTTGTAAACAGAGGCGTCCCAAACTTTGGGGTGGCTGTGTCTTTTTGATTTTAATTTCCCTAAGCTATAGGACCATAAGTGGAAGTGCCCTAGGCTCTGTTGCTTTGTTTTTTAGATGTTTCAGGAAACACCATACACTTCTCCCGAGTGGCTGTTGGCAATTTACATCCCGCCCATCAGCATAACAAGGCTCCCAGTTCTCCATGGCCTGTCCTGCCTTTCTGGATTTTACACTTTTTTCAGATGGCCCTTTTGACCGGGGGGAAGTGAGACTTCATTGTAGTGCAGATTTCCTTTGCAAGCTTGCTTGGTTGGCCAAAAAGGGCGTATGCGTTTTTTCCTGAATATATTCAGGAAAAAACGCATACGCCCTTTTTGGCCAAGTGCATCATTGTGGACGTTCTGCCTCTTTTCCTATGCTTTCAATGCAATTCCAGTCTACCTCCTGAAATCGGTTTCCTGCAATTCTGCCCCGCTTTCAAGTCCTCTTGGCAGCCTTACTTCAGTATATTTTTGGACGATAGCTGTCATTTATAACTCTGCAGGTTTGTGAATTACAGTGCCCCTGAGCTCCTTTCTTCAACTCGCTTTCTTTTGAGCTGGCCGCAACACCGCAGGATGGCTTCAGGCCCTAATCTGGTTCCGGCACGGCACGCTGAGCCTTTGGTTAATTCCTCTTCCTGGTGGGAAATGAGAGTTAAATTTGCCCGTCCAGACACCTCCAGCTAGTCTCTCATTGGTTCTCGCTATTCCTGTTCATCTTCCGCAGAAATTGCAAACTGGGCCAAACAGGAGGTTAAAGGGACTGACTCTCCAAGTCGGGAGGGTGTTAGTAAAGCGTCTGGAATGTTGCACCCGAGTACCAGGGTACGAAAACTGAGACATATTTGAACACGTCTCCCGATCACATGGTTGATCAGACTCTAGGTTCCACATGCATGTTTTAGCTGAAGGAAGAATACCTTAAACCTGGGTAGTTGAAACCCGTGGAATGGGTACCATGCAATATGACTTCAGAGGGTCTTCATTTGCTCACCAAACCTCTCCAATCCTATCACTGCTGCGTTTATGCCCCTGTACACATGCTTGATTCTCTTTCGGAGACATAGCAATCCATAGGTTTTAAGATACTTACTAGTCAGGTACATTCTTAGGCGTTTAATATGCGGTGTTGTGTCCATTTCGTTGAGCAAGGAGTAGCTCTTGTCTATTCCATATTTGGCTTAAGGAACTTTATCTGTGCTCATTTCAATCTCTGGTTTTATGCAGCACCCCAACTCACCTTTCCCCTTAAGCAAGCATAAGTTGGTTTTCTAAATTTGAGACCCTGTTCTGTTTTGGAATTCAGTTCCTGTGTAGCGAAGTTTACATTCCGTGTATTACTGATATCTTATGATGTTTCTTTTTCTGTGTGACTTATTTCAGTTAGAATCATCGTACCTGAATCCACTCATTATGCTGCTACGGGCCTGATGACATAGATTTCATTGCTGAGTGATATTGCTTTGTAAGTAAATACCACAACTTCTTTATCCATTTTTCACTTTCTGCGATGTTGAAATTGTACTGTAAACGAGGTTCTTGTAAACAGAGGTGTCCCAAACTTTGGGGTGGCTGTGTCTTTTTGATTTTAATTTCCCTAAGCTATAGGACCATAAGTGGAAGTGCCCTAGGCTCTGTTGCTTTGTTTTTTAGATGTTTCAGGAAACACCATACACTTCTCCCGAGTGTCTGTTGGCAATTTACATCCCGCCCATCAGCATAACAAGGCTCCCAGTTCTCCATGGCCTGTCCTGCCTTTCTGGATTTTACACTTTTTTCAGATGGCCCTTTTGACCGGGGGGAAGTGAGACTTCATTGTAGTGCAGATTTCCTTTGCAAGCTTGCTTGGTTGGCCAAAAAGTGCGTATGCGTTTTTTCCTGAATATATTCAGGAAAAAACACATACCCCCTTTTTGGCCAAGTGCATCATTGTGGACGTTCTGCCTCTTTTCCTATGCTTTCAATACAATTCCAGTCTACCTCCTGAAATCGGTTTCCTGCAATTCTGCCCCGCTTTCAAGTCCTCTTGGCAGCCTTACTTCAGTATATTTTTGGACGATAGCTGTCATTTATAACTCTGCAGGTTTGTGAATTACAGTGGCCCTGAGCTCCTTTCTTCAACTCGCTTTCTTTTGAGCTGGCCGCAACACCGCAGGATGGCTTCAGGCCCTAATCTGGTTCCGGCACGGCACGCTGAGCCTTTGGTTAATTCCTCTTCCTGGTGGGAAATGAGAGTTAAATTTGCCCGTCCAGACACCTCCAGCTAGTCTCTCATTGGTTCTCACTATTCCTGTTCATCTTCCGCAGAAATTGCAAACTGGGCCAAACAGGAGGTTGAAGGGACTGACTCTCCAAGTCGGGAGGGTGTTAATAAAGCGTCTGGAATGTTGCACCCGAGTACCAGGGTACGAAAACTGAGACATATTTGAACACGTCTCCCGATCACATGGTTGATCATACTCTAGGTTCCCCATGCATGTTTTACCTGAAGGAAGAATACCTTAAAACTGGGTAGTTGAAACCCGTGGAATGGGTACCATGCAGTATGACTTCAAAGGGTCTTCATTTGCTCACCGAACCTCTCCAATCCTATCACTGCTGCGTTTATGCCCCTGTACACATGCTTGATTCTCTTTCGGAGACATAGCAATCCATAGGTTTTAAGATACTGACTAGTCAGGTACATTCTTAGGCGTTTAATATGCGGTGTTGAGTCCATTTCGTTGAGCAAGGAGTAGCTCTTGTCTATTCCATATTTGGCTTAAGGAACTTTATCTGTGCTCATTTCAATCTCTGGTTTTATGCAGCACCCCAACTCACCTTTACCCTTAAGCAAGCATAAGTTGGTTTTCTAAATTTGAGACCCTGTTCTGTTCTGTAATTCAGTTCCTGTGTAGCCAAGTTTACATTCCGTGTATTACTGATATCTTATGATGTTTCTTTTTCGGTGTGACTTATTTCAGTTAGAATCATCATACCTGAATCCACTCATTGTGCTGCTAAGGTCCTGATGACATAGATTTCATTGCTGAGTGATATTGCTTTGTAAGTAAATACCACAACTTCTTTATCCATTTTTCACTTTCTGTGATGTTGAACTTGTACTGTAAACGAGGTTCTTGTAAACAGAGGCGTCCCAAACTTTGGGGTGGCTGTGTCTTTTTGATTTTAATTTCCCTAAGCTATAGGACCATAAGTGGAAGTGCCCTAGGCTCTGTTGCTTTGTTTTTTAGATGTTTCAGGAAACACCATACACTTCTCCCGAGTGTCTGTTGGCAATTTACATCCCGCCCATCAGCATAACAAGGCTCCCAGTTCTCCGTGGCCTGTCCTGCCTTTCTGGATTTTACACTTTTTTCAGATGGCCCTTTTGACCGGGGGGAAGTGAGACTTCATTGTAGTTCAGATTTCCTTTGCAAGCTTGCTTGGTTGGCCAAAAAGGGCGTATGCGTTTTTTCCTGAATATATTCAGGAAAAAACGCATACGCTCTTTTTGGCCAAGTGCATCATTGTGGACGTTCTGCCTCTTTTCCTATGCTTTCAATGCAATTCCAGTCTACCTCCTGAAATCGGTTTCCTGCAATTCTGCCCCGCTTTCAAGTCCTCTTGGCAGCCTTACTTCAGTATATTTTTGGACGATAGCTGTCATTTATAACTCTGCAGGTTTGTGAATTACAGTGCCCCTGAGCTCCTTTCTTCAACTCGCTTTCTTTTGAGCTGGCCGCAACACCGCAGGATGGCTTCAGGCCCTAATCTGGTTCCGGCACGGCACGCTGAGCCTTTGGTTAATTCCTCTTCCTGGTGGGAAATGAGAGTTAAATTTGCCCGTCCAGACACCTCCAGCTAGTCTCTCATTGGTTCTCGCTATTCCTGTTCATCTTCCGCAGAAATTGCAAACTGGGCCAAACAGGAGGTTAAAGGGACTGACTCTCCAAGTCGGGAGGGTGTTAGTAAAGCGTCTGGAATGTTGCACCCGAGTACCAGGGTACGAAAACTGAGACATATTTGAACACGTCTCCCGATCACATGGTTGATCATACTCTAGGTTCCACATGCATGTTTTAGCTGAAGGAAGAATACCTTAAACCTGGGTAGTTGAGACCCGTGGAATGGGTACCATGCAATATGACTTCAAAGGGTCTTCATTTGCTCACCGAACCTCTCCAATCCTATCACTGCTGCGTTTATGCCCCTGTACACATGCTTGATTCTCTTTCGGAGACATAGCAATCCATAGGTTTTAAGATACTTACTAGTCAGGTACATTCTTAGGCATTTAATATGCGGTGTTGAGTCCATTTCGTTGAGCAAGGAGTAGCTCTTGTCTATTCCATATTTGGCTTAAGGAACTTTATCTGTGCTCATTTCAATCTCTGGTTTTATGCAGCACCCCAACTCACCTTTACCCTTAAGCAAGCATAAGTTGGTTTTCTAAATTTGAGACCCTGTTCTGTTCTGTAATTCAGTTCCTGTGTAGCCAAGTTTACATTCTGTGTATTACTGATATCTTATGATGTTTCTTTTTCTGTGTGACTTATTTCAGTTAGAATCATCATACCTGAATCCACTCATTGTGCTGCTAAGGGCCTGATGACATAGATTTCATTGCTGAGTGATATTGCTTTGTAAGTAAATACCACAACTTCTTTATCCATTTTTCACTTTCTGCGATGTTGAACTTGTACTGTAAACGAGGTTCTTGTAAACAGAGGCGTCCCAAACTTTGGGGTGGCTGTGTCTTTTTGATTTTAATTTCCCTAAGCTATAGGACCATAAGTGGAAGTGCCCTAGGCTCTGTTGCTTTGTTTTTTAGATGTTTCAGGAAACACCATACACTTCTCCCGAGTGTCTGTTGGCAATTTACATCCCGCCCATCAGCATAACAAGGCTCTCAGTTCTCCATGGCCTGTCCTGCCTTTCTGGATTTTACACTTTTTTCAGATGGCCCTTTTGACCGGGGGGAAGTGAGACTTCATTGTAGTGCAGATTTCCTTTGCAAGCTTGCTTGGTTGGCCAAAAAGGGCGTATGCGTTTTTTCCTGAATATATTCAGGAAAAAACGCATACGCCCTTTTTGGCCAAGTGCATCATTGTGGACGTTCTGCCTCTTTTCCTATGCTTTCAATGCAATTCCAGTCTACCTCCTGAAATCGGTTTCCTGCAATTCTGCCCCGCTTTCAAGTCCTCTTGGCAGCCTTACTTCAGTATATTTTTGGACGATAGCTGTCATTTATAACTCTGCAGGTTTGTGAATTACAGTGCCCCTGAGCTCCTTTCTTCAACTCGCTTTCTTTTGAGCTGGCCGCAACACCGCAGGATGGCTTCAGGCCCTAATCTGGTTCCGGCATGGCATGCTGAGCCTTTGGTTATTTCCTTTTCCTGGTGGGAAATGAGAGTTAAATTTGCCCGTCCAGACACCTCCAGCTAGTCTCTCATTGGTTCTCCCTATTTCTGTTCATCTTCCGCAGAAATTGCAAACTGGGCCAAACAGGAGCTTAAAGGTGCTGACTCTCCAAGTGCGGAGAGTGTTAGTAAAGCGTCTGGAATGTTGCACCCGAGAACCAGGGGAGGACAACTGAGACATATTTGAACATGTCTCCCGTTCACACGGTTGATCATACTCTGGGTTCCACATGCATGTTTTAGCTGAAGGAAGAATACCTTAAACCTGGAGAGTTGAGACCCGTGGAATGGGTACCATGCAATATGACTTCAAAGGGTCTTCATTTGCTCACTGAACCTCTCCAATCCTATCACTGCTGCGTTTATACCCCTGTACACATGCTTGATTCTCTTTTGGAGACATAGCAATCCATAGGTTTTAAGATACTTACTAGTCAGGTACATTCTTAGACGTTTAATATGGGGTGTTGAGTCCATTTCATTGAGCAAGGAGTAGCTCTTGCTATTCCATATTTGGCTTAAGGAACTTTATCTGTGCTCATTTCAATCTCTGGTTTTATGCAGCACCCCAACTCACCTTTCCCCTTAAGCAAGCATAAGTTGGTTTTCTAATTTTGAGACCCTGTTCTGTTTTGGAATTCAGTTCCTGTGTAGCCAAGTTTACATTCCGTGTATTAGTGATATCTTATGATGTTTCTTTTTCTGTGTGATTTATTTCAGTTAGAATCATCGTACCTGAATCCACTCATTATGCTGCTACGGGCCTGATGACATAGATTTCATTGTTGAGTGATACTGCATTGTACGTAAGTACCACAAGTACTTTATCCATTTTTCACTTTCTGTGATATTGAAATTGTACGGTAAACGAGGTTCTTGTAAACAGAGGCGTCCCAAACTTTGGGGTGGCTGTGTCTTTTTGATTTTAATTTCCCTAAGCTATAGGACCATAAGTGGAAGTGCCCTAGGCTCTGTTGCTTTGTTTTTTAGATGTTTCAGGAAACACCATACACTTCTCCCGAGTGTCTGTTGGCAATTTACATCCCGCCCATCAGCATAACAAGGCTCCCAGTTCTCCATGGCCTGTCCTGCCTTTCTGGATTTTACACTTTTTTCAGATGGCCCTTTTGACCGGGGGGAAGTGAGACTTCATTGTAGTGCAGATTTCCTTTGCAAGTTTGCTTGGTTGGCCAAAAAGGGCGTATGCGTTTTTTCCTGAATATATTCAGGAAAAAACGCATACGCCCTTTTTGGCCAAGTGCATCATTGTGGACGTTCTGCCTCTTTTCCTATGCTTTCAATGCAATTCCAGTCTACCTCCTGAAATCGGTTTCCTGCAATTCTGCCCTGCTTTCAAGTCCTCTTGGCAGCCTTACTTCAGTATATTTTTGGACGATAGCTGTCATTTATAACTCTGCAGGTTTGTGAATTACAGTGGCCCTGAGCTCCTTTCTTCAACTCGCTTTCTTTTGAGCTGGCCGCAACACCGCAGGATGGCTTCAGGCCCTAATCTGGTTCCGGCACGGCACGCTGAGCCTTTGGTTAATTCCTCTTCCTGGTGGGAAATGAGAGTTAAATTTGCCCGTCCAGACACCTCCAGCTAGTCTCTCATTGGTTCTCACTATTCCTGTTCATCTTCCGCAGAAATTGCAAACTGGGCCAAACAGGAGGTTGAAGGGACTGACTCTCCAAGTCGGGAGGGTGTTAATAAAGCGTCTGGAATGTTGCACCCGAGTACCAGGGTACGAAAACTGAGACATATTTGAACACGTCTCCCGATCACATGGTTGATCATACTCTAGGTTCCCCATGCATGTTTTACCTGAAGGAAGAATACCTTAAAACTGGGTAGTTGAAACCCGTGGAATGGGTACCATGCAGTATGACTTCAAAGGGTCTTCATTTGCTCACCGAACCTCTCCAATCCTATCACTGCTGCGTTTATGCCCCTGTACACATGCTTGATTCTCTTTCGGAGACATAGCAATCCATAGGTTTTAAGATACTGACTAGTCAGGTACATTCTTAGGCGTTTAATATGCGGTGTTGAGTCCATTTCGTTGAGCAAGGAGTAGCTCTTGTCTATTCCATATTTGGCTTAAGGAACTTTATCTGTGCTCATTTCAATCTCTGGTTTTATGCAGCACCCCAACTCACCTTTACCCTTAAGCAAGCATAAGTTGGTTTTCTAAATTTGAGACCCTGTTCTGTTCTGTAATTCAGTTCCTGTGTAGCCAAGTTTACATTCCGTGTATTACTGATATCTTATGATGTTTCTTTTTCGGTGTGACTTATTTCAGTTAGAATCATCATACCTGAATCCACTCATTGTGCTGCTAAGGTCCTGATGACATAGATTTCATTGCTGAGTGATATTGCTTTGTAAGTAAATACCACAACTTCTTTATCCATTTTTCACTTTCTGTGATGTTGAACTTGTACTGTAAACGAGGTTCTTGTAAACAGAGGCGTCCCAAACTTTGGGGTGGCTGTGTCTTTTTGATTTTAATTTCCCTAAGCTATAGGACCATAAGTGGAAGTGCCCTAGGCTCTGTTGCTTTGTTTTTTAGATGTTTCAGGAAACACCATACACTTCTCCCGAGTGTCTGTTGGCAATTTACATCCCGCCCATCAGCATAACAAGGCTCCCAGTTCTCCATGGCCTGTCCTGCCTTTCTGGATTTTACACTTTTTTCAGATGGCCCTTTTGACCGGGGGGAAGTGAGACTTCATTGTAGTGCAGATTTCCTTTGCAAGCTTGCTTGGTTGGCCAAAAAGGGCGTATGCGTTTTTTCCTGAATATATTCAGGAAAAAACGCATACGCCCTTTTTGGCCAAGTGCATCATTGTGGACGTTCTGCCTCTTTTCCTATGCTTTCAATGCAATTCCAGTCTACCTCCTGAAATCGGTTTCCTGCAATTCTGCCCCGCTTTCAAGTCCTCTTGGCAGCCTTACTTCAGTATATTTTTGGACGATAGCTGTCATTTATAACTCTGCAGGTTTGTGAATTACAGTGCCCCTGAGCTCCTTTCTTCAACTCGCTTTCTTTTGAGCTGGCCGCAACACCGCAGGATGGCTTCAGGCCCTAATCTGGTTCCGGCACGGCACGCTGAGCCTTTGGTTAATTCCTCTTCCTGGTGGGAAATGAGAGTTAAATTTGCCCGTCCAGACACCTCCAGCTAGTCTCTCATTGGTTCTCGCTATTCCTGTTCATCTTCTGCAGAAATTGCAAACTGGGCCAAACAGGAGGTTAAAGGGACTGACTCTCCAAGTCGGGAGGGTGTTAGTAAAGCGTCTGGAATGTTGCACCCGAGTACCAGGGTACGAAAACTGAGACATATTTGAACACGTCTCCCGATCACATGGTTGATCATACTCTAGGTTCCACATGCATGTTTTAGCTGAAGGAAGAATACCTTAAACCTGGGTAGTTGAGACCCGTGGAATGGGTACCATGCAATATGACTTCAAAGGGTCTTCATTTGCTCACCGAACCTCTCCAATCCTATCACTGCTGCGTTTATGCCCCTGTACACATGCTTGATTCTCTTTCGGAGACATAGCAATCCATAGGTTTTAAGATACTTACTAGTCAGGTACATTCTTAGGCATTTAATATGCGGTGTTGAGTCCATTTCGTTGAGCAAGGAGTAGCTCTTGTCTATTCCATATTTGGCTTAAGGAACTTTATCTGTGCTCATTTCAATCTCTGGTTTTATGCAGCACCCCAACTCACCTTTCCCCTTAAGCAAGCATAAGTTGGTTTTCTAAATTTGAGACCCTGTTCTGTTCTGTAATTCAGTTCCTGTGTAGCCAAGTTTACATTCCGTGTATTACTGATATCTTATGATGTTTCTTTTTCTGTGTGACTTATTTCAGTTAGAATCATCATACCTGAATCCACTCATTGTGCTGCTAAGGGCCTGATGACATAGATTTCATTGCTGAGTGATATTGCTTTGTAAGTAAATACCACAACTTCTTTATCCATTTTTCACTTTCTGCGATGTTGAACTTGTACTGTAAACGAGGTTCTTGTAAACAGAGGCGTCCCAAACTTTGGGGTGGCTGTGTCTTTTTGATTTTAATTTCCCTAAGCTATAGGACCATAAGTGGAAGTGCCCTAGGCTCTGTTGCTTTGTTTTTTAGATGTTTCAGGAAACACCATACACTTCTCCCGAGTGTCTGTTGGCAATTTACATCCCGCCCATCAGCATAACAAGGCTCCCAGTTCTCCATGGCCTGTCCTGCCTTTCTGGATTTTACACTTTTTTCAGATGGCCCTTTTGACCGGGGGGAAGTGAGACTTCATTGTAGTGCAGATTTCCTTTGCAAGCTTGCTTGGTTGGCCAAAAAGGGCGTATGCGTTTTTTCCTGAATATATTCAGGAAAAAACGCATACGCCCTTTTTGGCCAAGTGCATCATTGTGGACGTTCTGCCTCTTTTCCTATGCTTTCAATGCAATTTCAGTCTGCCTCCTGAAATCGGTTTCCTGCAATTCTGCCCCGCTTTCAAGTCCTCTTGGCAGCCTTACTTCAGTATATTTTTGGACGATAGCTGTCATTTATAACTCTGCAGGTTTGTGAATTACAGTGCCCCTGAGCTCCTTTCTTCAACTCGCTTTCTTTTGAGCTGGCTGCAACACCGCAGGATGGCTTCAGGCCCTAATCTGGTTCCGGCACGGCACGCTGAGCCTTTGGTTAATTCCTCTTCCTGGTGGGAAATGAGAGTTAAATTTGCCCGTTCAGACACCTCCAGCTAGTCTCTCATTGGTTCTCGCTATTCCTGTTCATCTTCCGCAGAAATTGCAAACTGGGCCAAACAGGAGGTTAAAGGGACTGACTCTCCAAATCGGGAGGGTGTTAGTAAAGCGTCTGGAATGTTGTACCCGAGTACCAGGGTACGAAAACTGAGACATATTTGAACACGTCTCCCGATCACATGGTTGATCATACTCTAGGTTGCACATGCATGTTTTAGCTGAAGGAAGAATACCTTAAACCTGGGTAGTTGAAACCCGTGGAACGGGTACCATGCAATATGACTTCAAAGGGTCTTCATTTGCTCACCGAACCTCTCCAATCCTATCACTGCTGCGTTTATGCCCCTGTACACATGCTTGATTCTCTTTCGGAGACATAGCAATCCATAGGTTTTAAGATACTTACTAGTCAGGTACATTCTTAGGCATTTAATATGCGGTGTTGAGTCCATTTCGTTGAGCAAGAGGTAGCTCTTGTCTATTCCATATTTGGCTTAAGGAACTTTATCTGTGCTGATTTCAATCTCTGGTTTTATGCAGCACCCCAACTCACCTTTACCCTTAAGCAAGCATAAGTTGGTTTTCTAAATTTGAGACCCTGTTCTGTTCTGTAATTCAGTTCCTGTGTAGCCAAGTTTACATTCCGTGTATTACTGATATCTTATGATGTTTCTTTTTCTGTGTGACTTATTTCAGTTAGAATCATCATACCTGAATCCACTCATTGTGCTGCTAAGGGCCTGATGACATAGATTTCATTGCTGAGTGATATTGCTTTGTAAGTAAATACCACAACTTCTTTATCCATTTTTCACTTTCTGCGATGTTGAACTTGTACTGTAAACGAGGTTCTTGTAAACAGAGGCGTTCCAATGTTTGGGGTGGCTGTGTCTTTTTGATTTTAATTTCCCTAAGCTATAGGACCATAAGTGGAAGTGCCCTAGGCTCTGTTGCTTTGTTTTTTAGATGTTTCAGGAAACACCATACACTTCTCCCGAGTGTCTGTTGGCAATTTACATCCCGCCCATCAGCATAACAAGGCTCTCAGTTCTCCATGGCCTGTCCTGCCTTTCTGGATTTTACACTTTTTTCAGATGGCCCTTTTGACCGGGGGGAAGTGAGACTTCATTGTAGTGCAGATTTCCTTTGCAAGCTTGCTTGGTTGGCCAAAAAGGGCGTATGCGTTTTTTCCTGATTATATTCAGGAAAAAACGCATACGCCCTTTTTGGCCAAGTGCATCATTGTGGACGTTCTGCCTCTTTTCCTATGCTTTCAATGCAATTCCAGTCTACCTCCTGAAATCGGTTTCCTGCAATTCTGCCCCGCTTTCAAGTCCTCTTGGCAGCCTTACTTCAGTATATTTTTGGACGATAGCTGTCATTTATAACTCTGCAGGTTTGTGAATTACAGTGCCCCTGAGCTCCTTTCTTCAACTCGCTTTCTTTTGAGCTGGCCGCAACACCGCAGGATGGCTTCAGGCCCTAATCTGGTTCCGGCACGGCACGCTGAGCCTTTGGTTAATTCCTCTTCCTGGTGGGAAATGAGAGTTAAATTTGCCCGTCCAGACACCTCCAGCTAGTCTCTCATTGGTTCTCGCTATTCCTGTTCATCTTCCGCAGAAATTGCAAACTGGGCCAAACAGGAGGTTAAAGGGACTGACTCTCCAAGTCGGGAGGGTGTTAGTAAAGCGTCTGGAATGTTGCACCCGAGTACCAGGGTACGAAAACTGAGACATATTTGAACACGTCTCCCGATCACATGGTTGATCAGACTCTAGGTTCCACATGCATGTTTTAGCTGAAGGAAGAATACCTTAAACCTGGGTAGTTGAAACCCGTGGAATGGGTACCATGCAATATGACTTCAAAGGGTCTTCATTTGCTCACCGAACCTCTCCAATCCTATCACTGCTGCGTTTATGCCCCTGTACACATGCTTGATTCTCTTTCGGAGACATAGCAATCCATAGGTTTTAAGATACTTACTAGTCAGGTACATTCTTAGGCATTTAATATGCGGTGTTGAGTCCATTTCGTTGAGCAAGAGGTAGCTCTTGTCTATTCCATATTTGGCTTAAGGAACTTTATCTGTGCTGATTTCAATCTCTGGTTTTATGCAGCACCCCAACTCACCTTTACCCTTAAGCAAGCATAAGTTGGTTTTCTAAATTTGAGACCCTGTTCTGTTCTGTAATTCAGTTCCTGTGTAGCCAAGTTTACATTCCGTGTATTACTGATATCTTATGATGTTTCTTTTTCTGTGTGACTTATTTCAGTTAGAATCATCATACCTGAATCCACTCATTGTGCTGCTAAGGGCCTGATGACATAGATTTCATTGCTGAGTGATATTGCTTTGTAAGTAAATACCACAACTTCTTTATCCATTTTTCACTTTCTGCGATGTTGAACTTGTACTGTAAACGAGGTTCTTGTAAACAGAGGCGTCCCAAACTTTGGGGTGGCTGTGTCTTTTTGATTTTAATTTCCCTAAGCTATAGGACCATAAGTGGAAGTGCCCTAGGCTCTGTTGCTTTGTTTTTTAGATGTTTCAGGAAACACCATACACTTCTCCCGAGTGTCTGTTGGCAATTTACATCCCGCCCATCAGCATAACAAGGCTCCCAGTTCTCCATGGCCTGTCCTGCCTTTCTGGATTTTACACTTTTTTCAGATGGCCCTTTTGACCGGGGGGAAGTGAGACTTCATTGTAGTGCAGATTTCCTTTGCAAGCTTGCTTGGTTGGCCAAAAAGGGCGTATGCGTTTTTTCCTGAATATATTCAGGAAAAAACGCATACGCCCTTTTTGGCCAAGTGCATCATTGTGGACGTTCTGCCTCTTTTCCTATGCTTTCAATGCAATTCCAGTCTACCTCCTGAAATCGGTTTCCTGCAATTCTGCCCCGCTTTCAAGTCCTCTTGGCAGCCTTACTTCAGTATATTTTTGGACGATAGCTGTCATTTATAACTCTGCAGGTTTGTGAATTACAGTGCCCCTGAGCTCCTTTCTTCAACTCGCTTTCTTTTGAGCTGGCCGCAACACCGCAGGATGGCTTCAGGCCCTAATCTGGTTCCGGCACGGCACGCTGAGCCTTTGGTTAATTCCTCTTCCTGGTGGGAAATGAGGGTTAAATTTGCCCGTCCAGACACCTCCAGCTAGTCTCTCATTGGTTCTCGCTATTCCTGTTCATCTTCCGCAGAAATTGCAAACTGGGCCAAACAGGAGGTTAAAGGGACTGACTCTCCAAGTCGGGAGGGTGTTAGTAAAGCGTCTGGAATGTTGCACCCGAGTACCAGGGTACGAAAACTGAGACATATTTGAACACGTCTCCCGATCACATGGTTGATCATACTCTAGGTTCCACATGCATGTTTTAGCTGAAGGAAGAATACCTTAAACCTGGGTAGTTGAAACCCGTGGAATGGGTACCATGCAATATGACTTCAGAGGGTCTTCATTTGCTCACCAAACCTCTCCAATCCTATCACTGCTGCGTTTATGCCCCTGTACACATGCTTGATTCTCTTTCGGAGACATAGCAATCCATAGGTTTTAAGATACTTACTAGTCAGGTACATTCTTAGGCATTTAATATGCGGTGTTGAGTCCATTTCGTTGAGCAAGGAGTAGCTCTTGTCTATTCCATATTTGGCTTAAGGAACTTTATCTGTGTTCATTTCAATCTCTGGTTTTATGCAGCACCCCAACTCACCTTTCCCCTTAAGCAAGCATAAGTTGGTTTTCTAAATTTGAGACCCTGTTCTGTTCTGTAATTCAGTTCCTGTGTAGCCAAGTTTACATTCCGTGTATTACTGATATCTTATGATGTTTCTTTTTCTGTGTGACTTATTTCAGTTAGAATCATCATACCTGAATCCACTCATTGTGCTGCTAAGGGCCTGATGACATAGATTTCATTGCTGAGTGATATTGCTTTGTAAGTAAATACCACAACTTCTTTATCCATTTTTCACTTTCTGCGATGTTGAACTTGTACTGTAAACGAGGTTCTTGTAAACAGAGGCATCCCAAACTTTGGGGTGGCTGTGTCTTTTTGATTTTAATTTCCCTAAGCTATAGGACCATAAGTGGAAGTGCCCTAGGCTCTGTTGCTTTGTTTTTTAGATGTTTCAGGAAACACCATACACTTCTCCCGAGTGTCTGTTGGCAATTTACATCCCGCCCATCAGCATAACAAGGCTCCCAGTTCTCCATGGCCTGTCCTGCCTTTCTGGATTTTACACTTTTTTCAGATGGCCCTTTTGACCGGGGGGAAGTGAGACTTCATTGTAGTGCAGATTTCCTTTGCAAGCTTGCTTGGTTGGCCAAAAAGGGCGTATGCGTTTTTTCCTGAATATATTCAGGAAAAAACGCATACGCCCTTTTTGGCCAAGTGCATCATTGTGGACGTTCTGCCTCTTTTCCTATGCTTTCAATGCAATTCCAGTCTACCTCCTGAAATCGGTTTCCTGCAATTCTGCCCCGCTTTCAAGTCCTCTTGGCAGCCTTACTTCAGTATATTTTTGGACGATAGCTGTCATTTATAACTCTGCAGGTTTGTGAATTACAGTGCCCCTGAGCTCCTTTCTTCAACTCGCTTTCTTTTGAGCTGGCCGCAACACCGCAGGATGGCTTCAGGCCCTAATCTGGTTCCGGCACGGCACGCTGAGCCTTTGGTTAATTCCTCTTCCTGGTGGGAAATGAGAGTTAAATTTGCCCGTCCAGACACCTCCAGCTAGTCTCTCATTGGTTCTCGCTATTCCTGTTCATCTTCCGCAGAAATTGCAAACTGGGCCAAACAGGAGGTTAAAGGGACTGACTCTCCAAGTCGGGAGGGTGTTAGTAAAGCGTCTGGAATGTTGCACCCGAGTACCAGGGTACGAAAACTGAGACATATTTGAACACGTCTCCCGATCACATGGTTGATCATACTCTAGGTTCCACATGCATGTTTTAGCTGAAGGAAGAATACCTTAAACCTGGGTAGTTGAAACCCGTGGAATGGGTACCATGCAATATGACTTCAGAGGGTCTTCATTTGCTCACCAAACCTCTCCAATCCTATCACTGCTGCGTTTATGCCCCTGTACACATGCTTGATTCCCTTTCGGAGACATAGCAATCCATAGGTTTTAAGATACTTACTAGTCAGGTACATTCTTAGGCGTTTAATATGCGGTGTTGTGTCCATTTCGTTGAGCAAGGAGTAGCTCTTGTCTATTCCATATTTGGCTTAAGGAACTTTATCTGTGCTGATTTCAATCTCTGGTTTTATGCAGCACCCCAACTCACCTTTCCCCTTAAGCAAGCATAAGTTGGTTTTCTAAATTTGAGACCCTGTTCTGTTCTGTAATTCAGTTCCTGTGTAGCCAAGTTTACATTCCGTGTATTACTGATATCTTATGATGTTTCTTTTTCTGTGTGACTTATTTCAGTTAGAATCATCATACCTGAATCCACTCATTGTGCTGCTAAGGGCCTGATGACATAGATTTCATTGCTGAGTGATATTGCTTTGTAAGTAAATACCACAACTTCTTTATCCATTTTTCACTTTCTGCGATGTTGAACTTGTACTGTAAACGAGGTTCTTGTAAACAGAGGCATCCCAATGTTTGGGGTGGCTGTGTCTTTTTGATTTTAATTTCCCTAAGCTATAGGACCATAAGTGGAAGTGCCCTAGGCTCTGTTGCTTTGTTTTTTAGATGTTTCAGGAAACACCATACACTTCTCCCGAGTTTCTGTTGGCAATTTACATCCCGCCCATCAGCATAACAAGGCTCCCAGTTCTCCATGGCCTGTCCTGCCTTTCTGGATTTTACACTTTTTTCAGATGGCCCTTTTGACCGGGGGGAAGTGAGACTTCATTGTAGTGCAGATTTCCTTTGCAAGTTTGCTTGGTTGGCCAAAAAGGGCGTATGCGTTTTTTCCTGAATATATTCAGGAAAAAACGCATACGCCCTTTTTGGCCAAGTGCATCATTGTGGACGTTCTGCCTCTTTTCCTATGCTTTCAATGCAATTCCAGTCTACCTCCTGAAATCGGTTTCCTGCAATTCTGCCCCGCTTTCAAGTCCTCTTGGCAGCCTTACTTCAGTATATTTTTGGACGATAGCTGTCATTTATAACTCTGCAGGTTTGTGAATTACAGTGCCCCTGAGCTCCTTTCTTCAACTCGCTTTCTTTTGAGCTGGCCGCAACACCGCAGGATGGCTTCAGGCCCTAATCTGGTTCCGGCACGGCACGCTGAGCCTTTGGTTAATTCCTCTTCCTGGTGGGAAATGAGAGTTAAATTTGCCCGTCCAGACACCTCCAGCTAGTCTCTCATTGGTTCTCGCTATTCCTGTTCATCTTCTGCAGAAATTGCAAACTGGGCCAAACAGGAGGTTAAAGGGACTGACTCTCCAAGTCGGGAGGGTGTTAGTAAAGCGTCTGGAATGTTGCACCCGAGTACGAAAACTGAGACATATTTGAACACGTCTCCCGATTACATGGTTGATCATACTCTAGGTTCCACATGCATGTTTTAGCTGAAGGAAGAATACCTTAAACCTGGGTAGTTGAGACCCGTGGAATGGGTACCATGCAATATGACTTCAAAGGGTCTTCATTTGCTCACCGAACCTCTCCAATCCTATCACTGCTGCGTTTATGCCCCTGTAAACATGCTTGATTCTCTTTCGGAGACATAGCAATCCATAGGTTTTAAGATACTTACTAGTCAGGTACATTCTTAGGCATTTAATATGCGGTGTTGAGTCCATTTCGTTGAGCAAGGAGTAGCTCTTGTCTATTCCATATTTGGCTTAAGGAACTTTATCTGTGCTCATTTCAATCTCTGGTTTTATGCAGCACCCCAACTCACCTTTACCCTTAAGCAAGCATAAGTTGGTTTTCTAAATTTGAGACCCTGTTCTGTTCTGTAATTCAGTTCCTGTGTAGCCAAGTTTACATTCTGTGTATTACTGATATCTTATGATGTTTCTTTTTCTGTGTGACTTATTTCAGTTAGAATCATCATACCTGAATCCACTCATTGTGCTGCTAAGGGCCTGATGACATAGATTTCATTGCTGAGTGATATTGCTTTGTAAGTAAATACCACAACTTCTTTATCCATTTTTCACTTTCTGCGATGTTGAACTTGTACTGTAAACGAGGTTCTTGTAAACAGAGGCGTCCCAAACTTTGGGGTGGCTGTGTCTTTTTGATTTTAATTTCCCTAAGCTATAGGACCATAAGTGGAAGTGCCCTAGGCTCTGTTGCTTTGTTTTTTAGATGTTTCAGGAAACACCATACACTTCTCCCGAGTGTCTGTTGGCAATTTACATCCCGCCCATCAGCATAACAAGGCTCTCAGTTCTCCATGGCCTGTCCTGCCTTTCTGGATTTTACACTTTTTTCAGATGGCCCTTTTGACCGGGGGGAAGTGAGACTTCATTGTAGTGCAGATTTCCTTTGCAAGCTTGCTTGGTTGGCCAAAAAGGGCGTATGCGTTTTTTCCTGAATATATTCAGGAAAAAACGCATATGCCCTTTTTGGCCAAGTGCATCATTGTGGACGTTCTGCCTCTTTTCCTATGCTTTCAATGCAATTCCAGTCTACCTCCTGAAATCGGTTTCCTGCAATTCTGCCCCGCTTTCAAGTCCTCTTGGCAGCCTTACTTCAGTATATTTTTGGACGATAGCTGTCATTTATAACTCTGCAGGTTTGTGAATTACAGTGCCCCTGAGCTCCTTTCTTCAACTCGCTTTCTTTTGAGCTGGCCGCAACACCGCAGGATGGCTTCAGGCCCTAATCTGGTTCCGGCATGGCATGCTGAGCCTTTGGTTATTTCCTTTTCCTGGTGGGAAATGAGAGTTAAATTTGCCCGTCCAGACACCTCCAGCTAGTCTCTCATTGGTTCTCCCTATTTCTGTTCATCTTCCGCAGAAATTGCAAACTGGGCCAAACAGGAGCTTAAAGGTGCTGACTCTCCAAGTGCGGAGAGTGTTAGTAAAGCGTCTGGAATGTTGCACCCGAAAACCAGGGGAGGACAACTGAGACATATTTGAACATGTCTCCCGTTCACACGGTTGATCATACTCTGGGTTCCACATGCATGTTTTAGCTGAAGGAAGAATACCTTAAACCTGGAGAGTTGAGACCCGTGGAATGGGTACCATGCAATATGACTTCAAAGGGTCTTCATTTGCTCACTGAACCTCTCCAATCCTATCACTGCTGCGTTTATACCCCTGTACACATGCTTGATTCTCTTTTGGAGACATAGCAATCCATAGGTTTTAAGATACTTACTAGTCAGGTACATTCTTAGACGTTTAATATGGGGTGTTGAGTCCATTTCATTGAGCAAGGAGTAGCTCTTGCTATTCCATATTTGGCTTAAGGAACTTTATCTGTGCTCATTTCAATCTCTGGTTTTATGCAGCACCCCAACTCACCTTTCCCCTTAAGCAAGCATAAGTTGGTTTTCTAATTTTGAGACCCTGTTCTGTTTTGGAATTCAGTTCCTGTGTAGCCAAGTTTACATTCCGTGTATTAGTGATATCTTATGATGTTTCTTTTTCTGTGTGATTTATTTCAGTTAGAATCATCGTACCTGAATCCACTCATTATGCTGCTACGGGCCTGATGACATAGATTTCATTGTTGAGTGATACTGCATTGTACGTAAGTACCACAAGTACTTTATCCATTTTTCACTTTCTGTGATATTGAAATTGTACGGTAAACGAGGTTCTTGTAAACAGAGGCGTCCCAAACTTTGGGGTGGCTGTGTCTTTTTGATTTTAATTTCCCTAAGCTATAGGACCATAAGTGGAAGTGCCCTAGGCTCTGTTGCTTTGTTTTTTAGATGTTTCAGGAAACACCATACACTTCTCCCGAGTGTCTGTTGGCAATTTACATCCCGCCCATCAGCATAACAAGGCTCCCAGTTCTCCATGGCCTGTCCTGCCTTTCTGGATTTTACACTTTTTTCAGATGGCCCTTTTGACCGGGGGGAAGTGAGACTTCATTGTAGTGCAGATTTCCTTTGCAAGTTTGCTTGGTTGGCCAAAAAGGGCGTATGCGTTTTTTCCTGAATATATTCAGGAAAAAACGCATACGCCCTTTTTGGCCAAGTGCATCATTGTGGACGTTCTGCCTCTTTTCCTATGCTTTCAATGCAATTCCAGTCTACCTCCTGAAATCGGTTTCCTGCAATTCTGCCCTGCTTTCAAGTCCTCTTGGCAGCCTTACTTCAGTATATTTTTGGACGATAGCTGTCATTTATAACTCTGCAGGTTTGTGAATTACAGTGGCCCTGAGCTCCTTTCTTCAACTCGCTTTCTTTTGAGCTGGCCGCAACACCGCAGGATGGCTTCAGGCCCTAATCTGGTTCCGGCACGGCACGCTGAGCCTTTGGTTAATTCCTCTTCCTGGTGGGAAATGAGAGTTAAATTTGCCCGTCCAGACACCTCCAGCTAGTCTCTCATTGGTTCTCACTATTCCTGTTCATCTTCCGCAGAAATTGCAAACTGGGCCAAACAGGAGGTTGAAGGGACTGACTCTCCAAGTCGGGAGGGTGTTAATAAAGCGTCTGGAATGTTGCACCCGAGTACCAGGGTACGAAAACTGAGACATATTTGAACACGTCTCCCGATCACATGGTTGATCATACTCTAGGTTCCCCATGCATGTTTTACCTGAAGGAAGAATACCTTAAAACTGGGTAGTTGAAACCCGTGGAATGGGTACCATGCAGTATGACTTCAAAGGGTCTTCATTTGCTCACCGAACCTCTCCAATCCTATCACTGCTGCGTTTATGCCCCTGTACACATGCTTGATTCTCTTTCGGAGACATAGCAATCCATAGGTTTTAAGATACTGACTAGTCAGGTACATTCTTAGGCGTTTAATATGCGGTGTTGAGTCCATTTCGTTGAGCAAGGAGTAGCTCTTGTCTATTCCATATTTGGCTTAAGGAACTTTATCTGTGCTCATTTCAATCTCTGGTTTTATGCAGCACCCCAACTCACCTTTACCCTTAAGCAAGCATAAGTTGGTTTTCTAAATTTGAGACCCTGTTCTGTTCTGTAATTCAGTTCCTGTGTAGCCAAGTTTACATTCCGTGTATTACTGATATCTTATGATGTTTCTTTTTCGGTGTGACTTATTTCAGTTAGAATCATCATACCTGAATCCACTCATTGTGCTGCTAAGGTCCTGATGACATAGATTTCATTGCTGAGTGATATTGCTTTGTAAGTAAATACCACAACTTCTTTATCCATTTTTCACTTTCTGTGATGTTGAACTTGTACTGTAAACGAGGTTCTTGTAAACAGAGGCGTCCCAAACTTTGGGGTGGCTGTGTCTTTTTGATTTTAATTTCCCTAAGCTATAGGACCATAAGTGGAAGTGCCCTAGGCTCTGTTGCTTTGTTTTTTAGATGTTTCAGGAAACACCATACACTTCTCCCGAGTGTCTGTTGGCAATTTACATCCCGCCCATCAGCATAACAAGGCTCCCAGTTCTCCATGGCCTGTCCTGCCTTTCTGGATTTTACACTTTTTTCAGATGGCCCTTTTGACCGGGGGGAAGTGAGACTTCATTGTAGTGCAGATTTCCTTTGCAAGCTTGCTTGGTTGGCCAAAAAGGGCGTATGCGTTTTTTCCTGAATATATTCAGGAAAAAACGCATACGCCCTTTTTGGCCAAGTGCATCATTGTGGACGTTCTGCCTCTTTTCCTATGCTTTCAATGCAATTCCAGTCTACCTCCTGAAATCGGTTTCCTGCAATTCTGCCCCGCTTTCAAGTCCTCTTGGCAGCCTTACTTCAGTATATTTTTGGACGATAGCTGTCATTTATAACTCTGCAGGTTTGTGAATTACAGTGCCCCTGAGCTCCTTTCTTCAACTCGCTTTCTTTTGAGCTGGCCGCAACACCGCAGGATGGCTTCAGGCCCTAATCTTGTTCCGGCACGGCACGCTGAGCCTTTGGTTAATTCCTCTTCCTGGTGGGAAATGAGAGTTAAATTTGCCCGTCCAGACACCTCCAGCTAGTCTCTCATTGGTTCTCGCTATTCCTGTTCATCTTCTGCAGAAATTGCAAACTGGGCCAAACAGGAGGTTAAAGGGACTGACTCTCCAAGTCGGGAGGGTGTTAGTAAAGCGTCTGGAATGTTGCACCCGAGTACCAGGGTACGAAAACTGAGACATATTTGAACACGTCTCCCGATCACATGGTTGATCATACTCTAGGTTCCACATGCATGTTTTAGCTGAAGGAAGAATACCTTAAACCTGGGTAGTTGAGACCCGTGGAATGGGTACCATGCAATATGACTTCAAAGGGTCTTCATTTGCTCACCGAACCTCTCCAATCCTATCACTGCTGCGTTTATGCCCCTGTACACATGCTTGATTCTCTTTCGGAGACATAGCAATCCATAGGTTTTAAGATACTTACTAGTCAGGTACATTCTTAGGCATTTAATATGCGGTGTTGAGTCCATTTCGTTGAGCAAGGAGTAGCTCTTGTCTATTCCATATTTGGCTTAAGGAACTTTATCTGTGCTCATTTCAATCTCTGGTTTTATGCAGCACCCCAACTCACCTTTACCCTTAAGCAAGCATAAGTTGGTTTTCTAAATTTGAGACCCTGTTCTGTTCTGTAATTCAGTTCCTGTGTAGCCAAGTTTACATTCTGTGTATTACTGATATCTTATGATGTTTCTTTTTCTGTGTGACTTATTTCAGTTAGAATCATCATACCTGAATCCACTCATTGTGCTGCTAAGGGCCTGATGACATAGATTTCATTGCTGAGTGATATTGCTTTGTAAGTAAATACCACAACTTCTTTATCCATTTTTCACTTTCTGCGATGTTGAACTTGTACTGTAAACGAGGTTCTTGTAAACAGAGGCGTCCCAAACTTTGGGGTGGCTGTGTCTTTTTGATTTTAATTTCCCTAAGCTATAGGACCATAAGTGGAAGTGCCCTAGGCTCTGTTGCTTTGTTTTTTAGATGTTTCAGGAAACACCATACACTTCTCCCGAGTGTCTGTTGGCAATTTACATCCCGCCCATCAGCATAACAAGGCTCTCAGTTCTCCATGGCCTGTCCTGCCTTTCTGGATTTTACACTTTTTTCAGATGGCCCTTTTGACCGGGGGGAAGTGAGACTTCATTGTAGTGCAGATTTCCTTTGCAAGCTTGCTTGGTTGGCCAAAAAGGGCGTATGCGTTTTTTCCTGAATATATTCAGGAAAAAACGCATACGCCCTTTTTGGCCAAGTGCATCATTGTGGACGTTCTGCCTCTTTTCCTATGCTTTCAATGCAATTCCAGTCTACCTCCTGAAATCGGTTTCCTGCAATTCTGCCCCGCTTTCAAGTCCTCTTGGCAGCCTTACTTCAGTATATTTTTGGACGATAGCTGTCATTTATAACTCTGCAGGTTTGTGAATTACAGTGCCCCTGAGCTCCTTTCTTCAACTCGCTTTCTTTTGAGCTGGCCGCAACACCGCAGGATGGCTTCAGGCCCTAATCTGGTTCCGGCATGGCATGCTGAGCCTTTGGTTATTTCCTTTTCCTGGTGGGAAATGAGAGTTAAATTTGCCCGTCCAGACACCTCCAGCTAGTCTCTCATTGGTTCTCCCTATTTCTGTTCATCTTCCGCAGAAATTGCAAACTGGGCCAAACAGGAGCTTAAAGGTGCTGACTCTCCAAGTGCGGAGAGTGTTAGTAAAGCGTCTGGAATGTTGCACCCGAGAACCAGGGGAGGACAACTGAGACATATTTGAACATATCTCCCGTTCACACGGTTGATCATACTCTGGGTTCCACATGCATGTTTTAGCTGAAGGAAGAATACCTTAAACCTGGAGAGTTGAGACCCGTGGAATGGGTACCATGCAATATGACTTCAAAGGGTCTTCATTTGCTCACTGAACCTCTCCAATCCTATCACTGCTGCGTTTATACCCCTGTACACATGCTTGATTCTCTTTTGGAGACATAGCAATCCATAGGTTTTAAGATACTTACTAGTCAGGTACATTCTTAGACGTTTAATATGGGGTGTTGAGTCCATTTCATTGAGCAAGGAGTAGCTCTTGCTATTCCATATTTGGCTTAAGGAACTTTATCTGTGCTCATTTCAATCTCTGGTTTTATGCAGCACCCCAACTCACCTTTCCCCTTAAGCAAGCATAAGTTGGTTTTCTAATTTTGAGACCCTGTTCTGTTTTGGAATTCAGTTCCTGTGTAGCCAAGTTTACATTCCGTGTATTAGTGATATCTTATGATGTTTCTTTTTCTGTGTGATTTATTTCAGTTAGAATCATCGTACCTGAATCCACTCATTATGCTGCTACGGGCCTGATGACATAGATTTCATTGTTGAGTGATACTGCATTGTACGTAAGTACCACAAGTACTTTATCCATTTTTCACTTTCTGTGATATTGAAATTGTACGGTAAACGAGGTTCTTGTAAACAGAGGCGTCCCAAACTTTGGGGTGGCTGTGTCTTTTTGATTTTAATTTCCCTAAGCTATAGGACCATAAGTGGAAGTGCCCTAGGCTCTGTTGCTTTGTTTTTTAGATGTTTCAGGAAACACCATACACTTCTCCCGAGTGTCTGTTGGCAATTTACATCCCGCCCATCAGCATAACAAGGCTCCCAGTTCTCCATGGCCTGTCCTGCCTTTCTGGATTTTACACTTTTTTCAGATGGCCCTTTTGACCGGGGGGAAGTGAGACTTCATTGTAGTGCAGATTTCCTTTGCAAGTTTGCTTGGTTGGCCAAAAAGGGCGTATGCGTTTTTTCCTGAATATATTCAGGAAAAAACGCATACGCCCTTTTTGGCCAAGTGCATCATTGTGGACGTTCTGCCTCTTTTCCTATGCTTTCAATGCAATTCCAGTCTACCTCCTGAAATCGGTTTCCTGCAATTCTGCCCTGCTTTCAAGTACTCTTGGCAGCCTTACTTCAGTATATTTTTGGACGATAGCTGTCATTTATAACTCTGCAGGTTTGTGAATTACAGTGCCCCTGAGCTCCTTTCTTCAACTCGCTTTCTTTTGAGCTGGCCGCAACACCGCAGGATGGCTTCAGGCCCTAATCTGGTTCCGGCACGGCACGCTGAGCCTTTGGTTAATTCCTCTTCCTGGTGGGAAATGAGAGTTAAATTTGCCCGTCCAGACACCTCCAGCTAGTCTCTCATTGGTTCTCACTATTCCTGTTCATCTTCCGCAGAAATTGCAAACTGGGCCAAACAAGAGGTTAAAGGGACTGACTCTCCAAGTCGGGAGGGTGTTAGTAAAGCGTCTGGAATGTTGCACCCGAGTACCAGGGTACGAAAACTGAGACATATTTGAACACGTCTCCCGATCACATGGTTGATCATACTCTAGGTTCCACATGCATGTTTTAGCTGAAGGAAGAATACCTTAAACCTGGGTAGTTGAAACCCGTGGAATGGGTACCATGCAATATGACTTCAAAGGGTCTTCATTTGCTCACCGAACCTCTCCAATCCTATCACTGCTGCGTTTATGCCCCTGTACACATGCTTGATTCTCTTTCGGAGACATAGCAATCCATAGGTTTTAAGATACTTACTAGTCAGGTACATTCTTAGGCATTTAATATGCGGTGTTGAGTCCATTTCGTTGAGCAAGGAGTAGCTCTTGTCTATTCCATATTTGGCTTAAGGAACTTTATCTGTGCTCATTTCAATCTCTGGTTTTATGCAGCACCCCAACTCACCTTTCCCCTTAAGCAAGCATAAGTTGGTTTTCTAAATTTGAGACCCTGTTCTGTTCTGTAATTCAGTTCCTGTGTAGCCAAGTTTACATTCCGTGTATTACTGATATCTTATGATGTTTCTTTTTCGGTGTGACTTATTTCAGTTAGAATCATCATACCTGAATCCACTCATTGTGCTGCTAAGGGCCTGATGACATAGATTTCATTGCTGAGTGATATTGCTTTGTAAGTAAATACCACAACTTCTTTATCCATTTTTCACTTTCTGCGATGTTGAACTTGTACTGTAAACGAGGTTCTTGTAAACAGAGGCGTCCCAAACTTTGGGGTGGCTGTGTCTTTTTGATTTTAATTTCCCTAAGCTATAGGACCATAAGTGGAAGTGCCCTAGGCTCTGTTGCTTTGTTTTTTAGATGTTTCAGGAAACACCATACACTTCTCCCGAGTGTCTGTTGGCAATTTACATCCCGCCCATCAGCATAACAAGGCTCCCAGTTCTCCATGGCCTGTCCTGCCTTTCTGGATTTTACACTTTTTTCAGATGGCCCTTTTGACCGGGGGGAAGTGAGACTTCATTGTAGTGCAGATTTCCTTTGCAAGCTTGCTTGGTTGGCCAAAAAGGGCGTATGCGTTTTTTCCTGAATATATTCAGGAAAAAACGCATACGCCCTTTTTGGCCAAGTGCATCATTGTGGACGTTCTGCCTCTTTTCCTATGCTTTCAATGCAATTCCAGTCTACCTCCTGAAATCGGTTTCCTGCAATTCTGCCCCGCTTTCAAGTCCTCTTGGCAGCCTTACTTCAGTATATTTTTGGACGATAGCTGTCATTTATAACTCTGCAGGTTTGTGAATTACAGTGCCCCTGAGCTCCTTTCTTCAACTCGCTTTCTTTTGAGCTGGCCGCAACACCGCAGGATGGCTTCAGGCCCTAATCTGGTTCCGGCACGGCATGCTGAGCCTTTGGTTATTTCCTCTTCCTGGTGGGAAATGAGAGTTAAATTTGCGCGTCCAGACACCTCCAGCTAGTCTCTCATTGGTTCTCCCTATTTCTGTTCATCTTCCGCAGAAATTGCAAACTGGGCCAAACAGGAGCTTAAAGGTGCTGACTCTCCAAGTGCGGAGAGTGTTAGTAAAGCGTCTGGAATGTTGCACCCGAGAACCAGGGGAGGACAACTGAGACATATTTGAACATGTCTCCCGTTCACATGGTTGATCATACTCTGGGTTCCACATGCATGTCTTAGCTGAAGGAAGAATACCTTAAACCTGGAGAGTTGAGACCCGTGGAATGTGTACCATGCAATATGACTTCAAAGGGTCTTCATTTGCTCACTGAACCTCTCCAACCCTATCACTGCTGCGTTTATGCCCCTGTACACATGCTTGATTCTCTTTTGGAGACATAGCAATCCATAGGTTTTAAGATACTTACTAGTCAGGTACATTGTTAGACGTTTAATATGGGGTGTTGAGTCCATTTCATTGAGCAAGGAGTAGCTGTTGCTATTCCATATTTGGCTTAAGGAACTTTATCTGTGCTCATTTCAATGTCTGGTTTTATGCAGCACCCCAACTCACCTTTCCCCTTAAGCAAGCATAAGTTGGTTTTCTAATTTTGAGACCCTGTTCTGTTCTGTAATTCAGTTCCTGTGTAGCCAAGTTTACATTCCGTGTATTAGTGATATCTTATGATGTTTCTTTTTCTGTGTGACTTATTTCAGTTAGAATCATCGTACCTGAATCCACTCATTATGCTGCTACGGGCCTGATGACATAGATTTCATTGTTGAGTGATACTGCATTGTACGTAAGTACCACAAGTTCTTTATCCATTTTTCACTTTCTGTGATATTGAACTTGTACGGTAAATGAGGTTCTTGTAAACAGAGGCGTCCCAAACTTTGGGGTGGCTGTGTCTTTTTGATTTTAATTTTCCTAAGCTATAGGACCATAAGTGGAAGTGCCCTAGGCTCTGTTGCTTTGTTTTTTAGATGTTTCAGGAAACACCATACACTTCTCCCGAGTGTCTGTTGGCAATTTACATCCCGCCCATCAGCATAACAAGGCTCCCAGTTCTCCATGGCCTGTCCTGCCTTTCTGGATTTTACACTTTTTTCAGATGGCCCTTTTGACCGGGGGGAAGTGAGACTTCATTGTAGTGCAGATTTCCATTGCAAGCTTGCTTGGTTGGCCAAAAGGGGCGTATGCGTTTTTTCCTGAATATATTCAGGAAAAAACGCATACGCCCTTTATGGCCAAGTACATCATTGTGGACGTTCTGCCTCTTTTCCTATGCTTTCAATGCAATTCCAGTCTACCTCCTGAAATCGGTTTCCTGCAATTCTGCCCCGCTTTCAAGTCCTCTTGGCAGCCTTACTTCAGTATATTTTTGGACGATAGCTGTCATTTATAACTCTGCAGGTTTGTGAATTACAGTGCCCCTGAGCTCCTTTCTTCAACTCGCTTTCTTTTGAGCTGGCCGCAACACCGCAGGATGGCTTCAGGCCCTAATCTGGTTCCGGCACGGCACGCTGAGCCTTTGGTTAATTCCTCTTCCTGGTGGGAAATGAGAGTTAAATTTGCCCGTCCAGACACCTCCAGCTAGTCTCTCATTGGTTCTCGCTATTCCTGTTCATCTTCCGCAGAAATTGCAAACTGGGCCAAACAGGAGGTTAAAGGGACTGACTCTCCAAGTCGGGAGGGTGTTAGTAAAGCGTCTGGAATGTTGCACCCGAGTACCAGGGTACGAAAACTGAGACATATTTGAACACGTCTCCCGATCACATGGTTGATCATACTCTAGGTTCCACATGCATGTTTTAGCTGAAGGAAGAATACCTTAAACCTGGGTAGTTGAAACCCGTGGAATGGGTACCATGCAATATGACTTCAAAGGGTCTTCATTTGCTCACCGAACCTCTCCAATCCTATCACTGCTGCGTTTATGCCCCTGTACACATGCTTGATTCTCTTTCGGAGACATAGCAATCCATAGGTTTTAAGATACTTACTAGTCAGGTACATTCTTAGGCATTTAATATGCGGTGTTGAGTCCATTTCGTTGAGCAAGAGGTAGCTCTTGTCTATTCCATATTTGGCTTAAGGAACTTTATCTGTGCTCATTTCAATCTCTGGTTTTATGCAGCACCCCAACTCACCTTTCCCCTTAAGCAAGCATAAGTTGGTTTTCTAAATTTGAGACCCTGTTCTGTTCTGTAATTCAGTTCCTGTGTAGCCAAGTTTACATTCCGTGTATTACTGATATCTTATGATGTTTCTTTTTCTGTGTGACTTATTTCAGTTAGAATCATCATACCTGAATCCACTCATTGTGCTGCTAAGGGCCTGATGACCTAGATTTCATTGCTGAGTGATATTGCTTTGTAAGTAAATACCACAACTTCTTTATCCATTTTTCACTTTCTGCGATGTTGAACTTGTACTGTAAACGAGGTTCTTGTAAACAGAGGCGTCCCAAACTTTGGGGTGGCTGTGTCTTTTTGATTTTAATTTCCCTAAGCTATAGGACCATAAGTGGAAGTGCCCTAGGCTCTGATGCTTTGTTTTTTAGATGTTTCAGGAAACACCATACACTTCTCCCGAGTGTCTGTTGGCAATTTACATCCCGCCCATCAGCATAACAAGGCTCCCAGTTCTCCATTGCATGTCCTGTCTTTCTGGATTTTACACTTTTTTCAGATGGCCCTTTTGACCGGGGGGAAGTGAGACTTCATTGTAGTGCAGATTTCCTTTGCAAGCTTGCTTGGTTGGCCAAAAAGGGCGTATGCGTTTTTTCCTGAATATATTCAGGAAAAAACGCATACGCACTTTTTGGCCAAGTGCATCATTGTGGACGTTCTGCCTCTTTTCCTATGCTTTCAATGCAATTCCAGTCTGCCTCCTGAAATCGGTTTCCTGCAATTCTGCCCCGCTTTCAAGTCCTCTTGGCAGCCTTACTTCAGTATATTTTTGGACGATAGCTGTCATTTATAACTCTGCAGGTTTGTGAATTACAGTGCCCCTGAGCTCCTTTCTTCAACTCGCTTTCTTTTGAGCTGGCCGCAACACCGCAGGATGGCTTCAGGCCCTAATCTGGTTCCGGCACGGCACGCTGAGCCTTTGGTTAATTCCTCTTCCTGGTGGGAAATGAGAGTTAAATTTGCCCGTCCAGACACCTCCAGCTAGTCTCTCATTGGTTCTCGCTATTCCTGTTCATCTTCCGCAGAAATTGCAAACTGGGCCAAACAGGAGGTTAAAGGGACTGACTCTCCAAGTCGGGAGGGTGTTAGTAAAGCGTCTGGAATGTTGCACCCGAGTACCAGGGTACGAAAACTGAGACATATTTGAACACGTCTCCCGATCACATGGTTGATCATACTCTAGGTTCCACATGCATGTTTTAGCTGAAGGAAGAATACCTTAAACCTGGGTAGTTGAAACCCGTGGAATGGGTACCATGCAATATGACTTCAAAGGGTCTTCATTTGCTCACCGAACCTCTCCAATCCTATCACTGCTGCGTTTATGCCCCTGTACACATGCTTGATTCTCTTTCGGAGACATAGCAATCCATAGGTTTTAAGATACTTACTAGTCAGGTACATTCTTAGGCATTTAATATGCGGTGTTGAGTCCATTTCGTTGAGCAAGGAGTAGCTCTTGTCTATTCCATATTTGGCTTAAGGAACTTTATCTGTGTTCATTTCAATCTCTGGTTTTATGCAGCACCGCAACTCACCTTTACCCTTAAGCAAGCATAAGTTGGTTTTCTAAATTTGAGACCCTGTTCTGTTCTGTAATTCAGTTCCTGTGTAGCCAAGTTTACATTCCGTGTATTACTGATATCTTATGATGTTTCTTTTTCTGTGTGACTTATTTCAGTTAGAATCATCATACCTGAATCCACTCATTGTGCTGCTAAGGGCCTGATGACATAGATTTCATTGCTGAGTGATATTGCTTTGTAAGTAAATACCACAACTTCTTTATCCATTTTTCACTTTCTGCGATGTTGAACTTGTACTGTAAACGAGGTTCTTGTAAACAGAGGCGTCCCAAACTTTGGGGTGGCTGTGTCTTTTTGATTTTAATTTCCCTAAGCTATAGGACCATAAGTGGAAGTGCCCTAGGCTCTGTTGCTTTGTTTTTTAGATGTTTCAGGAAACACCATACACTTCTCCCGAGTGTCTGTTGGCAATTTACATCCCGCCCATCAGCATAACAAGGCTCCCAGTTCTCCATGGCCTGTCCTGCCTTTCTGGATTTTACACTTTTTTCAGATGGCCCTTTTGACCGGGGGGAAGTGAGACTTCATTGTAGTGCAGATTTCCATTGCAAGCTTGCTTGGTTGGCCAAAAGGGGCGTATGCGTTTTTTCCTGAATATATTCAGGAAAAAACGCATATGCCCTTTTTGGCCAAGTGCATCATTGTGGACGTTCTGCCTCTTTTCCTATGCTTTCAATGCAATTCCAGTCTGCCTCCTGAAATCGGTTTCCTGCAATTCTGCCCCGCTTTCAAGTCCTCTTGGCAGCCTTACTTCAGTATATTTTTGGACGATAGCTGTCATTTATAACTCTGCAGGTTTGTGAATTACAGTGCCCCTGAGCTCCTTTCTTCAACTCGCTTTCTTTTGAGCTGGCCGCAACACCGCAGGATGGCTTCAGGCCCTAATCTGGTTCCGGCACGGCACGCTGAGCCTTTGGTTAATTCCTCTTCCTGGTGGGAAATGAGAGTTAAATTTGCCCGTCCAGACACCTCCAGCTAGTCTCTCATTGGTTCTCGCTATTCCTGTTCATCTTCCGCAGAAATTGCAAACTGGGCCAAACAGGAGGTTAAAGGGACTGACTCTCCAAGTCGGGAGGGTGTTAGTAAAGCGTCTGGAATGTTGCACCCGAGTACCAGGGTACGAAAACTGAGACATATTTGAACACGTCTCCCGATCACATGGTTGATCATACTCTAGGTTCCACATGCATGTTTTAGCTGAAGGAAGAATACCTTAAACCTGGGTAGTTGAAACCCGTGGAATGGGTACCATGCAATATGACTTCAAAGGGTCTTCATTTGCTCACCGAACCTCTCCAATCCTATCACTGCTGCGTTTATGCCCCTGTACACATGCTTGATTCTCTTTCGGAGACATAGCAATCCATAGGTTTTAAGATACTTACTAGTCAGGTACATTCTTAGGCATTTAATATGCGGTGTTGAGTCCATTTCGTTGAGCAAGGAGTAGCTCTTGTCTATTCCATATTTGGCTTAAGGAACTTTATCTGTGCTCATTTCAATTTCTGGTTTTATGCAGCACCCCAACTCACCTTTACCCTTAAGAAAGCATAAGTTGGTTTTCCAAATTTGAGACACTGTTCTGTTCTGTAATTCAGTTCCTGTGTAGCCAAGTTTACATTCCGTGTATTACTGATATCTTATGATGTTCCTTTTTCTGTGTTACTTATTTCAGTTAGAATCATCATACCTGAATCCACTCATTGTGCTGCTAAGGGCCTGATGACATAGATTTCATTGCTGAGTGATATTGCTTTGTAAGTAAATACCACAACTTCTTTATCCATTTTTCACTTTCTGCGATGTTGAACTTGTACTGTAAACGAGGTTCTTGTAAACAGAGGCGTCCCAAACTTTGGGGTGGCTGTGTCTTTTTGATTTTAATTTCCCTAAGCTATAGGACCATAAGTGGAAGTGCCCTAGGCTCTGTTGCTTTGTTTTTTAGATGTTTCAGGAAACACCATACACTTCTCCCGAGTGTCTGTTGGCAATTTACATCCCGCCCATCAGCATAACAAGGCTCCCAGTTCTCCATGGCCTGTCCTGCCTTTCTGGATTTTACACTTTTTTCAGATGGCCCTTTTGACCGGGGGGAAGTGAGACTTCATTGTAGTGCAGATTTCCTTTGCAAGCTTGCTTGGTTGGCCAAAAAGGGCGTATGCGTTTTTTCCTGAATATATTCAGGAAAAAACGCATACGCCCTTTTTGGCCAAGTGCATCATTGTGGACGTTCTGCCTCTTTTCCTATGCTTTCAATGCAATTCCAGTCTGCCTCCTGAAATCGGTTTCCTGCAATTCTGCCCCGCTTTCAAGTCCTCTTGGCAGCCTTACTTCAGTATATTTTTGGACGATAGCTGTCATTTATAACTCTGCAGGTTTGTGAATTACAGTGCCCCTGAGCTCCTTTCTTCAACTCGCTTTCTTTTGAGCTGGCCGCAACACCGCAGGATGGCTTCAGGCCCTAATCTGGTTCCGGCACGGCACGCTGAGCCTTTGGTTAATTCCTCTTCCTGGTGGGAAATGAGAGTTAAATTTGCCCGTCCAGACACCTCCAGCTAGTCTCTCATTGGTTCTCGCTATTCCTGTTCATCTTCCGCAGAAATTGCAAACTGGGCCAAACAGGAGGTTAAAGGGACTGACTCTCCAAGTCGGGAGGGTGTTAGTAAAGCGTCTGGAATGTTGCACCCGAGTACCAGGGTACGAAAACTGAGACATATTTGAACACGTCTCCCGATCACATGGTTGATCATACTCTAGGTTCCACATGCATGTTTTAGCTGAAGGAAGAATACCTTAAACCTGGGTAGTTGAAACCCGTGGAATGGGTACCATGCAATATGACTTCAAAGGGTCTTCATTTGCTCACCGAACCTCTCCAATCCTATCACTGCTGCGTTTATGTCCCTGTACACATGCTTGATTCTCTTTCGGAGACATAGCAATCCATAGGTTTTAAGATACTTACTAGTCAGGTACATTCTTAGGCATTTAATATGCGGTGTTGAGTCCATTTCGTTGAGCAAGAGGTAGCTCTTGTCTATTCCATATTTGGCTTAAGGAACTTTATCTGTGCTCATTTAAATCTCTGGTTTTATGCAGCACCCCAACTCACCTTTACCCTTAAGCAAGCATAAGTTGGTTTTCTAAATTTGAGACCCTGTTCTGTTCTGTAATTCAGTTCCTGTGTAGCCAAGTTTACATTCCGTGTATTACTGATATCTTATGATGTTTATTTTTCTGTGTGACTTATTTCAGTTAGAATCATCATACCTGAATCCACTCATTGTGCTGCTAAGGGCCTGATGACATAGATTTCATTGCTGAGTGATATTGCTTTGTAAGTAAATACCACAACTTCTTTATCCATTTTTCACTTTCTGCGATGTTGAACTTGTACTGTAAACGAGGTTCTTGTAAACAGAGGCGTCCCAAACTTTGGGGTGGCTGTGTCTTTTTGATTTTAATTTCCCTAAGCTATAGGACCATAAGTGGAAGTGCCCTAGGCTCTGTTGCTTTGTTTTTTAGATGTTTCAGGAAACACCATACACTTCTCCCGAGTGTCTGTTGGCAATTTACATCCCGCCCATCAGCATAACAAGGCTCCCAGTTCTCCATGGCCTGTCCTGCCTTTCTGGATTTTACACTTTTTTCAGATGGCCCTTTTGACCGGGGGGAAGTGAGACTTCATTGTAGTGCAGATTTCCTTTGCAAGCTTGCTTGGTTGGCCAAAAAGGGCGTATGCGTTTTTTCCTGAATATATTCAGGAAAAAACGCATACGCCCTTTTTGGCCAAGTGCATCATTGTGGACGTTCTGCCTCTTTTCCTATGCTTTCAATGCAATTCCAGTCTGCCTCCTGAAATCGGTTTCCTGCAATTCTGCCCCGCTTTCAAGTCCTCTTGGCAGCCTTACTTCAGTATATTTTTGGACGATAGCTGTCATTTATAACTCTGCAGGTTTGTGAATTACAGTGCCCCTGAGCTCCTTTCTTCAACTCGCTTTCTTTTGAGCTGGCCGCAACACCGCAGGATGGCTTCAGGCCCTAATCTGGTTCCGGCACGGCACGCTGAGCCTTTGGTTAATTCCTCTTCCTGGTGGGAAATGAGAGTTAAATTTGCCCGTCCAGACACCTCCAGCTAGTCTCTCATTGGTTCTCGCTATTCCTGTTCATCTTCCGCAGAAATTGCAAACTGGGCCAAACAGGAGGTTAAAGGGACTGACTCTCCAAGTCGGGAGGGTGTTAGTAAAGCGTCTGGAATGTTGCACCCGAGTACCAGGGTACGAAAACTGAGACATATTTGAACACGTCTCCCGATCACATGGTTGATCATACTCTAGGTTCCACATGCATGTTTTAGCTGAAGGAAGAATACCTTAAACCTGGGTAGTTGAAACCCGTGGAATGGGTACCATGCAATATGACTTCAAAGGGTCTTCATTTGCTCACCGAACCTCTCCAATCCTATCACTGCTGCGTTTATGCCCCTGTACACATGCTTGATTCTCTTTCGGAGACATAGCAATCCATAGGTTTTAAGATACTTACTAGTCAGGTACATTCTTAGGCATTTAATATGCGGTGTTGAGTCCATTTCGTTGAGCAAGGAGTAGCTCTTGTCTATTCCATATTTGGCTTAAGGAACTTTATCTGTGCTCATTTCAATCTCTGGTTTTATGCAGCACCCCAACTCACCTTTACCCTTAAGAAAGCATAAGTTGGTTTTCTAAATTTGAGACCCTGTTCTGTTCTGTAATTCAGTTCCTGTGTAGCCAAGTTTACATTCCGTGTATTACTGATATCTTATGATGTTCCTTTTTCTGTGTGACTTATTTCAGTTAGAATCATCATACCTGAATCCACTCATTGTGCTGCTAAGGGCCTGATGACATAGATTTCATTGCTGAGTGATATTGCTTTGTAAGTAAATACCACAACTTCTTTATCCATTTTTCACTTTCTGTGATGTTGAACTTGTACTGTAAACGAGGTTCTTGTAAACAGAGGCGTCCCAAACTTTGGGGTGGCTGTGTCTTTTTGATTTTAATTTCCCTAAGCTATAGGACCATAAGTGGAAGTGCCCTAGGCTCTGTTGCTTTGTTTTTTAGATGTTTCAGGAAACACCATACACTTCTCCCGAGTGTCTGTTGGCAATTTACATCCCGCCCATCAGCATAACAAGGCTCCCAGTTCTCCATGGCCTGTCCTGCCTTTCTGGATTTTACACTTTTTTCAGATGGCCCTTTTGACCGGGGGGAAGTGAGACTTCATTGTAGTGCACATTTCCTTTGCAAGCTTGCTTGGTTGGCCAAAAAGGGCGTATGCGTTTTTTCCTGAATATATTCAGGAAAAAACGCATACGCCCTTTTTGGCCAAGTGCATCATTGTGGACGTTCTGCCTCTTTTCCTATGCTTTCAATGCAATTCCAGTCTGCCTCCTGAAATCGGTTTCCTGCAATTCTGCCCCGCTTTCAAGTCCTCTTGGCAGCCTTACTTCAGTATATTTTTGGACGATAGCTGTCATTTATAACTCTGCAGGTTTGTGAATTACAGTGCCCCTGAGCTCCTTTCTTCAACTCGCTTTCTTTTGAGCTGGCCGCAACACCGCAGGATGGCTTCAGGCCCTAATCTGGTTCCGGCACGGCACGCTGAGCCTTTGGTTAATTCCTCTTCCTGGTGGGAAATGAGAGTTAAATTTGCCCGTCCAGACACCTCCAGCTAGTCTCTCATTGGTTCTCGCTATTCCTGTTCATCTTCCGCAGAAATTGCAAACTGGGCCAAACAGGAGGTTAAAGGGACTGACTCTCCAAGTCGGGAGGGTGTTAGTAAAGCGTCTGGAATGTTGCACCCGAGTACCAGGGTACGAAAACTGAGACATATTTGAACACGTCTCCCGATCACATGGTTGATCATACTCTAGGTTCCACATGCATGTTTTAGCTGAAGGAAGAATACCTTAAACCTGGGTAGTTGAAACCCGTGGAATGGGTACCATGCAATATGACTTCAAAGGGTCTTCATTTGCTCACCGAACCTCTCCAATCCTATCACTGCTGCGTTTATGCCCCTGTACACATGCTTGATTCTCTTTCGGAGACATAGCAATCCATAGGTTTTAAGATACTTACTAGTCAGGTACATTCTTAGGCATTTAATATGCGGTGTTGAGTCCATTTCGTTGAGCAAGGAGTAGCTCTTGTCTATTCCATATTTGGCTTAAGGAACTTTATCTGTGCTCATTTCAATCTCTGGTTTTATGCAGCACCCCAACTCACCTTTACCCTTAAGAAAGCATAAGTTGGTTTTCTAAATTTGAGACCCTGTTCTGTTCTGTAATTCAGTTCCTGTGTAGCCAAGTTTACATTCCGTGTATTACTGATATCTTATGATGTTCCTTTTTCTGTGTGACTTATTTCAGTTAGAATCATCATACCTGAATCCACTCATTGTGCTGCTAAGGGCCTGATGACATAGATTTCATTGCTGAGTGATATTGCTTTGTAAGTAAATACCACAACTTCTTTATCCATTTTTCACTTTCTGCGATGTTGAACTTGTACTGTAAACGAGGTTCTTGTAAACAGAGGCGTCCCAAACTTTGGGGTGGCTGTGTCTTTTTGATTTTAATTTCCCTAAGCTATAGGACCATAAGTGGAAGTGCCCTAGGCTCTGTTGCTTTGTTTTTTAGATGTTTCAGGAAACACCATACACTTCTCCCGAGTGTCTGTTGGCAATTTACATCCCGCCCATCAGCATAACAAGGCTCCCAGTTCTCCATGGCCTGTCCTGCCTTTCTGGATTTTACACTTTTTTCAGATGGCCCTTTTGACCGGGGGGAAGTGAGACTTCATTGTAGTTCAGATTTCCTTTGCAAGCTTGCTTGGTTGGCCAAAAAGGGCGTATGCGTTTTTTCCTGAATATATTCAGGAAAAAACGCATACGCCCTTTTTGGCCAAGTGCATCATTGTGGACGTTCTGCCTCTTTTCCTATGCTTTCAATGCAATTCCAGTCTACCTCCTGAAATCGGTTTCCTGCAATTCTGCCCCGCTTTCAAGTCCTCTTGGCAGCCTTACTTCAGTATATTTTTGGACGATAGCTGTCATTTATAACTCTGCAGGTTTGTGAATTACAGTGCCCCTGAGCTCCTTTCTTCAACTCGCTTTCTTTTGAGCTGGCCGCAACACCGCAGGATGGCTTCAGGCCCTAATCTGGTTCCGGCACGGCACGCTGAGCCTTTGGTTAATTCCTCTTCCTGGTGGGAAATGAGAGTTAAATTTGCCCGTCCAGACACCTCCAGCTAGTCTCTCATTGGTTCTCGCTATTCCTGTTCATCTTCCGCAGAAATTGCAAACTGGGCCAAACAGGAGGTTAAAGGGACTGACTCTCCAAGTCGGGAGGGTGTTAGTAAAGCGTCTGGAATGTTGCACCCGAGTACCAGGGTACGAAAACTGAGACATATTTGAACACGTCTCCCGATCACATGGTTGATCATACTCTAGGTTCCACATGCATGTTTTAGCTGAAGGAAGAATACCTTAAACCTGGGTAGTTGAAACCCGTGGAATGGGTACCATGCAATATGACTTCAAAGGGTCTTCATTTGCTCACCGAACCTCTCCAATCCTATCACTGCTGCGTTTATGCCCCTGTACACATGCTTGATTCTCTTTCGGAGACATAGCAATCCATAGGTTTTAAGATACTTACTAGTCAGGTACATTCTTAGGCATTTAATATGCGGTGTTGAGTCCATTTCGTTGAGCAAGGAGTAGCTCTTGTCTATTCCATATTTGGCTTAAGGAACTTTATCTGTGTTCATTTCAATCTCTGGTTTTATGCAGCACCCCAACTCACCTTTCCCCTTAAGCAAGCATAAGTTGGTTTTCTAAATTTGAGACCCTGTTCTGTTCTGTAATTCAGTTCCTGTGTAGCCAAGTTTACATTCCGTGTATTACTGATATCTTATGATGTTTCTTTTTCTGTGTGACTTATTTCAGTTAGAATCATCATACCTGAATCCACTCATTGAGCTGCTAAGGGCCTGATGACATAGATTTCATTGCTGAGTGATATTGCTTTGTAAGTAAATACCACAACTTCTTTATCCATTTTTCACTTTCTGCGATGTTGAACTTGTACTGTAAACGAGGTTCTTGTAAACAGAGGCGTCCCAAACTTTGGGGTGGCTGTGTCTTTTTGATTTTAATTTCCCTAAGCTATAGGACCATAAGTGGAAGTGCCCTAGGCTCTGTTGCTTTGTTTTTTAGATGTTTCAGGAAACACCATACACTTCTCCCGAGTGTCTGTTGGCAATTTACATCCCGCCCATCAGCATAACAAGGCTCCCAGTTCTCCATGGCCTGTCCTGTCTTTCTGGATTTTACACTTTTTTCAGATGGCCCTTTTGACCGGGGGGAAGTGAGACTTCATTGTAGTGCAGATTTCCTTTGCAAGCTTGCTTGGTTGGCCAAAAAGGGCGTATGCGTTTTTTCCTGAATATATTCAGGAAAAAACGCATACGCCCTTTTTGGCCAAGTGCATCATTGTGGACGTTCTGCCTCTTTTCCTATGCTTTCAATGCAATTCCAGTCTACCTCCTGAAATCGGTTTCCTGCAATTCTGCCCCGCTTTCAAGTCCTCTTGGCAGCCTTACTTCAGTATATTTTTGGACGATAGCTGTCATTTATAACTCTGCAGGTTTGTGAATTACAGTGCCCCTGAGCTCCTTTCTTCAACTCGCTTTCTTTTGAGCTGGCCGCAACACCGCAGGATGGCTTCAGGCCCTAATCTGGTTCCGGCACGGCACGCTGAGCCTTTGGTTAATTCCTCTTCCTGGTGGGAAATGAGAGTTAAATTTGCCCGTCCAGACACCTCCAGCTAGTCTCTCATTGGTTCTCGCTATTCCTGTTCATCTTCCGCAGAAATTGCAAACTGGGCCAAACAGGAGGTTAAAGGGACTGACTCTCCAAGTCGGGAGGGTGTTAGTAAAGCGTCTGGAATGTTGCACCCGAGTACCAGGGTACGAAAACTGAGACATATTTGAACACGTCTCCCGATCACATGGTTGATCATACTCTAGGTTCCACATGCATGTTTTAGCTGAAGGAAGAATACCTTAAACCTGGGTAGTTGAAACCCGTGGAATGGGTACCATGCAATATGACTTCAAAGGGTCTTCATTTGCTCACCGAACCTCTCCAATCCTATCACTGCTGCGTTTATGCCCCTGTACACATGCTTGATTCTCTTTTGGAGACATAGCAATCCATAGGTTTTAAGATACTTACTAGTCAGGTACATTCTTAGGCATTTAATATGCGGTGTTGAGTCCATTTCGTTGAGCAAGAGGTAGCTCTTGTCTATTCCATATTTGGCTTAAGGAACTTTATCTGTGCTCATTTCAATCTCTGGTTTTATGCAGCACCCCAACTCACCTTTACCCTTAAGAAAGCATAAGTTGGTTTTCCAAATTTGAGACCCTGTTCTGTTCTGTAATTCAGTTCCTGTGTAGCCAAGTTTACATTCCGTGTATTACTGATATCTTATGATGTTTCTTTTTCTGTGTGACTTATTTCAGTTAGAATCATCATACCTGAATCCACTCATTGTGCTGCTAAGGGCCTGATGACATAGATTTCATTGCTGAGTGATATTGCTTTGTAAGTAAATACCACAACTTCTTTATCCATTTTTCACTTTCTGCGATGTTGAACTTGTACTGTAAACGAGGTTCTTGTAAACAGAGGCGTCCCAAACTTTGGGGTGGCTGTGTCTTTTTGATTTTAATTTCCCTAAGCTATAGGACCATAAGTGGAAGTGCCCTAGGCTCTGTTGCTTTGTTTTTTAGATGTTTCAGGAAACACCATACACTTCTCCCGAGTGTCTGTTGGCAATTTACATCCCGCCCATCAGCATAACAAGGCTCCCAGTTCTCCATGGCCTGTCCTGCCTTTCTGGATTTTACACTTTTTTCAGATGGCCCTTTTGACCGGGGGGAAGTGAGACTTCATTGTAGTGCAGATTTCCTTTGCAAGCTTGCTTGGTTGGCCAAAAAGGGCGTATGCGTTTTTTCCTGAATATATTCAGGAAAAAACGCATACGCCCTTTTTGGCCAAGTGCATCATTGTGGACGTTCTGCCTCTTTTCCTATGCTTTCAATGCAATTCCAGTCTACCTCCTGAAATCGGTTTCCTGCAATTCTGCCCCGCTTTCAAGTCCTCTTGGCAGCCTTACTTCAGTATATTTTTGGACGATAGCTGTCATTTATAACTCTGCAGGTTTGTGAATTACAGTGCCCCTGAGCTCCTTTCTTCAACTCGCTTTCTTTTGAGCTGGCCGCAACACCGCAGGATGGCTTCAGGCCCTAATCTGGTTCCGGCACGGCACGCTGAGCCTTTGGTTAATTCCTCTTCCTGGTGGGAAATGAGAGTTAAATTTGCCCGTCCAGACACCTCCAGCTAGTCTCTCATTGGTTCTCGCTATTCCTGTTCATCTTCCGCAGAAATTGCAAACTGGGCCAAACAGGAGGTTAAAGGGACTGACTCTCCAAGTCGGGAGGGTGTTAGTAAAGCGTCTGGAATGTTGCACCCGAGTACCAGGGTACGAAAACTGAGACATATTTGAACACGTCTCCCGATCACATGGTTGATCATACTCTAGGTTCCACATGCATGTTTTAGCTGAAGGAAGAATACCTTAAACCTGGGTAGTTGAAACCCGTGGAATGGGTACCATGCAATATGACTTCAAAGGGTCTTCATTTGCTCACCGAACCTCTCCAATCCTATCACTGCTGCGTTTATGCCCCTGTACACATGCTTGATTCTCTTTCGGAGACATAGCAATCCATAGGTTTTAAGATACTTACTAGTCAGGTACATTCTTAGGCATTTAATATGCGGTGTTGAGTCCATTTCGTTGAGCAAGGAGTAGCTCTTGTCTATTCCATATTTGGCTTAAGGAACTTTATCTGTGCTCATTTCAATCTCTGGTTTTATGCAGCACCCCAACTCACCTTTACCCTTAAGAAAGCATAAGTTGGTTTTCTAAATTTGAGACCCTGTTCTGTTCTGTAATTCAGTTCCTGTGTAGCCAAGTTTACATTCCGTGTATTACTGATATCTTATGATGTTCCTTTTTCTGTGTGACTTATTTCAGTTAGAATCATCATACCTGAATCCACTCATTGTGCTGCTAAGGGCCTGATGACATAGATTTCATTGCTGAGTGATATTGCTTTGTAAGTAAATACCACAACTTCTTTATCCATTTTTCACTTTCTGTGATGTTGAACTTGTACTGTAAACGAGGTTCTTGTAAACAGAGGCGTCCCAAACTTTGGGGTGGCTGTGTCTTTTTGATTTTAATTTCCCTAAGCTATAGGACCATAAGTGGAAGTGCCCTAGGCTCTGTTGCTTTGTTTTTTAGATGTTTCAGGAAACACCATACACTTCTCCCGAGTGTCTGTTGGCAATTTACATCCCGCCCATCAGCATAACAAGGCTCCCAGTTCTCCATGGCCTGTCCTGCCTTTCTGGATTTTACACTTTTTTCAGATGGCCCTTTTGACCGGGGGGAAGTGAGACTTCATTGTAGTGCACATTTCCTTTGCAAGCTTGCTTGGTTGGCCAAAAAGGGCGTATGCGTTTTTTCCTGAATATATTCAGGAAAAAACGCATACGCCCTTTTTGGCCAAGTGCATCATTGTGGACGTTCTGCCTCTTTTCCTATGCTTTCAATGCAATTCCAGTCTGCCTCCTGAAATCGGTTTCCTGCAATTCTGCCCCGCTTTCAAGTCCTCTTGGCAGCCTTACTTCAGTATATTTTTGGACGATAGCTGTCATTTATAACTCTGCAGGTTTGTGAATTACAGTGCCCCTGAGCTCCTTTCTTCAACTCGCTTTCTTTTGAGCTGGCCGCAACACCGCAGGATGGCTTCAGGCCCTAATCTGGTTCCGGCACGGCACGCTGAGCCTTTGGTTAATTCCTCTTCCTGGTGGGAAATGAGAGTTAAATTTGCCCGTCCAGACACCTCCAGCTAGTCTCTCATTGGTTCTCGCTATTCCTGTTCATCTTCCGCAGAAATTGCAAACTGGGCCAAACAGGAGGTTAAAGGGACTGACTCTCCAAGTCGGGAGGGTGTTAGTAAAGCGTCTGGAATGTTGCACCCGAGTACCAGGGTACGAAAACTGAGACATATTTGAACACGTCTCCCGATCACATGGTTGATCATACTCTAGGTTCCACATGCATGTTTTAGCTGAAGGAAGAATACCTTAAACCTGGGTAGTTGAAACCCGTGGAATGGGTACCATGCAATATGACTTCAAAGGGTCTTCATTTGCTCACCGAACCTCTCCAATCCTATCACTGCTGCGTTTATGCCCCTGTACACATGCTTGATTCTCTTTCGGAGACATAGCAATCCATAGGTTTTAAGATACTTACTAGTCAGGTACATTCTTAGGCATTTAATATGCGGTGTTGAGTCCATTTCGTTGAGCAAGGAGTAGCTCTTGTCTATTCCATATTTGGCTTAAGGAACTTTATCTGTGCTCATTTCAATCTCTGGTTTTATGCAGCACCCCAACTCACCTTTACCCTTAAGAAAGCATAAGTTGGTTTTCTAAATTTGAGACCCTGTTCTGTTCTGTAATTCAGTTCCTGTGTAGCCAAGTTTACATTCCGTGTATTACTGATATCTTATGATGTTCCTTTTTCTGTGTGACTTATTTCAGTTAGAATCATCATACCTGAATCCACTCATTGTGCTGCTAAGGGCCTGATGACATAGATTTCATTGCTGAGTGATATTGCTTTGTAAGTAAATACCACAACTTCTTTATCCATTTTTCACTTTCTGCGATGTTGAACTTGTACTGTAAACGAGGTTCTTGTAAACAGAGGCGTCCCAAACTTTGGGGTGGCTGTGTCTTTTTGATTTTAATTTCCCTAAGCTATAGGACCATAAGTGGAAGTGCCCTAGGCTCTGTTGCTTTGTTTTTTAGATGTTTCAGGAAACACCATACACTTCTCCCGAGTGTCTGTTGGCAATTTACATCCCGCCCATCAGCATAACAAGGCTCCCAGTTCTCCATGGCCTGTCCTGCCTTTCTGGATTTTACACTTTTTTCAGATGGCCCTTTTGACCGGGGGGAAGTGAGACTTCATTGTAGTTCAGATTTCCTTTGCAAGCTTGCTTGGTTGGCCAAAAAGGGCGTATGCGTTTTTTCCTGAATATATTCAGGAAAAAACGCATACGCCCTTTTTGGCCAAGTGCATCATTGTGGACGTTCTGCCTCTTTTCCTATGCTTTCAATGCAATTCCAGTCTACCTCCTGAAATCGGTTTCCTGCAATTCTGCCCCGCTTTCAAGTCCTCTTGGCAGCCTTACTTCAGTATATTTTTGGACGATAGCTGTCATTTATAACTCTGCAGGTTTGTGAATTACAGTGCCCCTGAGCTCCTTTCTTCAACTCGCTTTCTTTTGAGCTGGCCGCAACACCGCAGGATGGCTTCAGGCCCTAATCTGGTTCCGGCACGGCACGCTGAGCCTTTGGTTAATTCCTCTTCCTGGTGGGAAATGAGAGTTAAATTTGCCCGTCCAGACACCTCCAGCTAGTCTCTCATTGGTTCTCGCTATTCCTGTTCATCTTCCGCAGAAATTGCAAACTGGGCCAAACAGGAGGTTAAAGGGACTGACTCTCCAAGTCGGGAGGGTGTTAGTAAAGCGTCTGGAATGTTGCACCCGAGTACCAGGGTACGAAAACTGAGACATATTTGAACACGTCTCCCGATCACATGGTTGATCATACTCTAGGTTCCACATGCATGTTTTAGCTGAAGGAAGAATACCTTAAACCTGGGTAGTTGAAACCCGTGGAATGGGTACCATGCAATATGACTTCAAAGGGTCTTCATTTGCTCACCGAACCTCTCCAATCCTATCACTGCTGCGTTTATGCCCCTGTACACATGCTTGATTCTCTTTCGGAGACATAGCAATCCATAGGTTTTAAGATACTTACTAGTCAGGTACATTCTTAGGCATTTAATATGCGGTGTTGAGTCCATTTCGTTGAGCAAGGAGTAGCTCTTGTCTATTCCATATTTGGCTTAAGGAACTTTATCTGTGTTCATTTCAATCTCTGGTTTTATGCAGCACCCCAACTCACCTTTCCCCTTAAGCAAGCATAAGTTGGTTTTCTAAATTTGAGACCCTGTTCTGTTCTGTAATTCAGTTCCTGTGTAGCCAAGTTTACATTCCGTGTATTACTGATATCTTATGATGTTTCTTTTTCTGTGTGACTTATTTCAGTTAGAATCATCATACCTGAATCCACTCATTGAGCTGCTAAGGGCCTGATGACATAGATTTCATTGCTGAGTGATATTGCTTTGTAAGTAAATACCACAACTTCTTTATCCATTTTTCACTTTCTGCGATGTTGAACTTGTACTGTAAACGAGGTTCTTGTAAACAGAGGCGTCCCAAACTTTGGGGTGGCTGTGTCTTTTTGATTTTAATTTCCCTAAGCTATAGGACCATAAGTGGAAGTGCCCTAGGCTCTGTTGCTTTGTTTTTTAGATGTTTCAGGAAACACCATACACTTCTCCCGAGTGTCTGTTGGCAATTTACATCCCGCCCATCAGCATAACAAGGCTCCCAGTTCTCCATGGCCTGTCCTGTCTTTCTGGATTTTACACTTTTTTCAGATGGCCCTTTTGACCGGGGGGAAGTGAGACTTCATTGTAGTGCAGATTTCCTTTGCAAGCTTGCTTGGTTGGCCAAAAAGGGCGTATGCGTTTTTTCCTGAATATATTCAGGAAAAAACGCATACGCCCTTTTTGGCCAAGTGCATCATTGTGGACGTTCTGCCTCTTTTCCTATGCTTTCAATGCAATTCCAGTCTACCTCCTGAAATCGGTTTCCTGCAATTCTGCCCCGCTTTCAAGTCCTCTTGGCAGCCTTACTTCAGTATATTTTTGGACGATAGCTGTCATTTATAACTCTGCAGGTTTGTGAATTACAGTGCCCCTGAGCTCCTTTCTTCAACTCGCTTTCTTTTGAGCTGGCCGCAACACCGCAGGATGGCTTCAGGCCCTAATCTGGTTCCGGCACGGCACGCTGAGCCTTTGGTTAATTCCTCTTCCTGGTGGGAAATGAGAGTTAAATTTGCCCGTCCAGACACCTCCAGCTAGTCTCTCATTGGTTCTCGCTATTCCTGTTCATCTTCCGCAGAAATTGCAAACTGGGCCAAACAGGAGGTTAAAGGGACTGACTCTCCAAGTCGGGAGGGTGTTAGTAAAGCGTCTGGAATGTTGCACCCGAGTACCAGGGTACGAAAACTGAGACATATTTGAACACGTCTCCCGATCACATGGTTGATCATACTCTAGGTTCCACATGCATGTTTTAGCTGAAGGAAGAATACCTTAAACCTGGGTAGTTGAAACCCGTGGAATGGGTACCATGCAATATGACTTCAAAGGGTCTTCATTTGCTCACCGAACCTCTCCAATCCTATCACTGCTGCGTTTATGCCCCTGTACACATGCTTGATTCTCTTTTGGAGACATAGCAATCCATAGGTTTTAAGATACTTACTAGTCAGGTACATTCTTAGGCATTTAATATGCGGTGTTGAGTCCATTTCGTTGAGCAAGAGGTAGCTCTTGTCTATTCCATATTTGGCTTAAGGAACTTTATCTGTGCTCATTTCAATCTCTGGTTTTATGCAGCACCCCAACTCACCTTTACCCTTAAGAAAGCATAAGTTGGTTTTCCAAATTTGAGACCCTGTTCTGTTCTGTAATTCAGTTCCTGTGTAGCCAAGTTTACATTCCGTGTATTACTGATATCTTATGATGTTTCTTTTTCTGTGTGACTTATTTCAGTTAGAATCATCATACCTGAATCCACTCATTGTGCTGCTAAGGGCCTGATGACATAGATTTCATTGCTGAGTGATATTGCTTTGTAAGTAAATACCACAACTTCTTTATCCATTTTTCACTTTCTGCGATGTTGAACTTGTACTGTAAACGAGGTTCTTGTAAACAGAGGCGTCCCAAACTTTGGGGTGGCTGTGTCTTTTTGATTTTAATTTCCCTAAGCTATAGGACCATAAGTGGAAGTGCCCTAGGCTCTGTTGCTTTGTTTTTTAGATGTTTCAGGAAACACCATACACTTCTCCCGAGTGTCTGTTGGCAATTTACATCCCGCCCATCAGCATAACAAGGCTCCCAGTTCTCCATGGCCTGTCCTGCCTTTCTGGATTTTACACTTTTTTCAGATGGCCCTTTTGACCGGGGGGAAGTGAGACTTCATTGTAGTGCAGATTTCCTTTGCAAGCTTGCTTGGTTGGCCAAAAAGGGCGTATGCGTTTTTTCCTGAATATATTCAGGAAAAAACGCATACGCCCTTTTTGGCCAAGTGCATCATTGTGGACGTTCTGCCTCTTTTCCTATGCTTTCAATGCAATTCCAGTCTACCTCCTGAAATCGGTTTCCTGCAATTCTGCCCCGCTTTCAAGTCCTCTTGGCAGCCTTACTTCAGTATATTTTTGGACGATAGCTGTCATTTATAACTCTGCAGGTTTGTGAATTACAGTGCCCCTGAGCTCCTTTCTTCAACTCGCTTTCTTTTGAGCTGGCCGCAACACCGCAGGATGGCTTCAGGCCCTAATCTGGTTCCGGCACGGCACGCTGAGCCTTTGGTTAATTCCTCTTCCTGGTGGGAAATGAGAGTTAAATTTGCCCGTCCAGACACCTCCAGCTAGTCTCTCATTGGTTCTCGCTATTCCTGTTCATCTTCCGCAGAAATTGCAAACTGGGCCAAACAGGAGGTTAAAGGGACTGACTCTCCAAGTCGGGAGGGTGTTAGTAAAGCGTCTGGAATGTTGCACCCGAGTACCAGGGTACGAAAACTGAGACATATTTGAACACGTCTCCCGATCACATGGTTGATCATACTCTAGGTTCCACATGCATGTTTTAGCTGAAGGAAGAATACCTTAAACCTGGGTAGTTGAAACCCGTGGAATGGGTACCATGCAATATGACTTCAAAGGGTCTTCATTTGCTCACCGAACCTCTCCAATCCTATCACTGCTGCGTTTATGCCCCTGTACACATGCTTGATTCTCTTTCGGAGACATAGCAATCCATAGGTTTTAAGATACTTACTAGTCAGGTACATTCTTAGGCATTTAATATGCGGTGTTGAGTCCATTTCGTTGAGCAAGGAGTAGCTCTTGTCTATTCCATATTTGGCTTAAGGAACTTTATCTGTGTTCATTTCAATCTCTGGTTTTATGCAGCACCCCAACTCACCTTTACCCTTAAGCAAGCATAAGTTGGTTTTCCAAATTTGAGACCCTGTTCTGTTCTGTAATTCAGTTCCTGTGTAGCCAATTTTACATTCCGTGTATTACTGATATCTTATGATGTTTATTTTTCTGTGTGACTTATTTCAGTTAGAATCATCATACCTGAATCCACTCATTGTGCTGCTAAGGGCCTGATGACATAGATTTCATTGCTGAGTGATATTGCTTTGTAAGTAAATACCACAACTTCTTTATCCATTTTTCACTTTCTGCGATGTTGAACTTGTACTGTAAACGAGGTTCTTGTAAACAGAGGCGTCCCAAACTTTGGGGTGGCTGTGTCTTTTTGATTTTAATTTCCCTAAGCTATAGGACCATAAGTGGAAGTGCCCTAGGCTCTGTTGCTTTGTTTTTTAGATGTTTCAGGAAACACCATACACTTCTCCCGAGTATCTGTTGGCAATTTACATCCCGCCCATCAGCATAACAAGGCTCCCAGTTCTCCATGGCCTGTCCTGTCTTTCTGGATTTTACACTTTTTTCAGATGGCCCTTTTGACCGGGGGGAAGTGAGACTTCATTGTAGTGCAGATTTCCTTTGCAAGCTTGCTTGGTTGGCCAAAAAGGGCGTATGCGTTTTTTCCTGAATATATTCAGGAAAAAACGCATACGCCCTTTTTGGCCAAGTGCATCATTGTGGACGTTCTGCCTCTTTTCCTATGCTTTCAATGCAATTCCAGTCTACCTCCTGAAATCGGTTTCCTGCAATTCTGCCCCGCTTTCAAGTCCTCTTGGCAGCCTTACTTCAGTATATTTTTGGACGATAGCTGTCATTTATAACTCTGCAGGTTTGTGAATTACAGTGCCCCTGAGCTCCTTTCTTCAACTCGCTTTCTTTTGAGCTGGCCGCAACACCGCAGGATGGCTTCAGGCCCTAATCTGGTTCCGGCACGGCACGCTGAGCCTTTGGTTAATTCCTCTTCCTGGTGGGAAATGAGAGTTAAATTTGCCCGTCCAGACACCTCCAGCTAGTCTCTCATTGGTTCTCGCTATTCCTGTTCATCTTCCGCAGAAATTGCAAACTGGGCCAAACAGGAGGTTAAAGGGACTGACTCTCCAAGTCGGGAGGGTGTTAGTAAAGCGTCTGGAATGTTGCACCCGAGTACCAGGGTACGAAAACTGAGACATATTTGAACACGTCTCCCGATCACATGGTTGATCATACTCTAGGTTCCACATGCATGTTTTAGCTGAAGGAAGAATACCTTAAACCTGGGTAGTTGAAACCCGTGGAATGGGTACCATGCAATATGACTTCAAAGGGTCTTCATTTGCTCACCGAACCTCTCCAATCCTATCACTGCTGCGTTTATGCCCCTGTACACTTGCTTGATTCTCTTTCGGAGACATAGCAATCCATAGGTTTTAAGATACTTACTAGTCAGGTACATTCTTAGGCATTTAATATGCGGTGTTGAGTCCATTTCGTTGAGCAAGAGGTAGCTCTTGTCTATTCCATATTTGGCTTAAGGAACTTTATCTGTGCTCATTTCAATCTCTGGTTTTATGCAGCACCCCAACTAACCTTTACCCTTAAGAAAGCATAAGTTGGTTTTCCAAATTTGAGACCCTGTTCTGTTCTGTAATTCAGTTCCTGTGTAGCCAAGTTTACATTCCGTGTATTACTGATATCTTATGATGTTTCTTTTTCTGTGTGACTTATTTCAGTTAGAATCATCATACCTGAATCCACTCATTGTGCTGCTAAGGGCCTGATGACATAGATTTCATTGCTGAGTGATATTGCTTTGTAAGTAAATACCACAACTTCTTTATCCATTTTTCACTTTCTGCGATGTTGAACTTGTACTGTAAACGAGGTTCTTGTAAACAGAGGCGTCCCAAACTTTGGGGTGGCTGTGTCTTTTTGATTTTAATTTCCCTAAGCTATAGGACCATAAGTGGAAGTGCCCTAGGCTCTGTTGCTTTGTTTTTTAGATGTTTCAGGAAACACCATACACTTCTCCCGAGTGTCTGTTGGCAATTTACATCCCGCCCATCAGCATAACAAGGCTCCCAGTTCTCCATGGCCTGTCCTGCCTTTCTGGATTTTACACTTTTTTCAGATGGCCCTTTTGACCGGGGGGAAGTGAGACTTCATTGTAGTGCAGATTTCCTTTGCAAGCTTGCTTGGTTGGCCAAAAAGGGCGTATGCGTTTTTTCCTGAATATATTCAGGAAAAAACGCATACGCCCTTTTTGGCCAAGTGCATCATTGTGGACGTTCTGCCTCTTTTCCTATGCTTTCAATGCAATTCCAGTCTGCCTCCTGAAATCGGTTTCCTGCAATTCTGCCCCGCTTTCAAGTCCTCTTGGCAGCCTTACTTCAGTATATTTTTGGACGATAGCTGTCATTTATAACTCTGCAGGTTTGTGAATTACAGTGCCCCTGAGCTCCTTTCTTCAACTCGCTTTCTTTTGAGCTGGCCGCAACACCGCAGGATGGCTTCAGGCCCTAATCTGGTTCCGGCACGGCACGCTGAGCCTTTGGTTAATTCCTCTTCCTGGTGGGAAATGAGAGTTAAATTTGCCCGTCCAGACACCTCCAGCTAGTCTCTCATTGGTTCTCGCTATTCCTGTTCATCTTCCGCAGAAATTGCAAACTGGGCCAAACAGGAGGTTAAAGGGACTGACTCTCCAAGTCGGGAGGGTGTTAGTAAAGCGTCTGGAATGTTGCACCCGAGTACCAGGGTACGAAAACTGAGACATATTTGAACACGTCTCCCGATCACATGGTTGATCATACTCTAGGTTCCACATGCATGTTTTAGCTGAAGGAAGAATACCTTAAACCTGGGTAGTTGAAACCCGTGGAATGGGTACCATGCAATATGACTTCAAAGGGTCTTCATTTGCTCACCGAACCTCTCCAATCCTATCACTGCTGCGTTTATGCCCCTGTACACATGCTTGATTCTCTTTCGGAGACATAGCAATCCATAGGTTTTAAGATACTTACTAGTCAGGTACATTCTTAGGCATTTAATATGCGGTGTTGAGTCCATTTCGTTGAGCAAGGAGTAGCTCTTGTCTATTCCATATTTGGCTTAAGGAACTTTATCTGTGCTCATTTCAATCTCTGGTTTTATGCAGCACCCCAACTCACCTTTACCCTTAAGCAAGCATAAGTTGGTTTTCTAAATTTGAGACCCTGTTCTGTTCTGTAATTCAGTTCCTGTGTAGCCAAGTTTACATTCCGTGTATTACTGATATCTTATGATGTTTCTTTTTCTGTGTGACTTATTTCAGTTAGAATCATCATACCTGAATCCACTCATTGTGCTGCTAAGGGCCTGATGACATAGATTTCATTGCTGAGTGATATTGCTTTGTAAGTAAATACCACAACTTCTTTATCCATTTTTCACTTTCTGCGATGTTGAACTTGTACTGTAAACGAGGTTCTTGTAAACAGAGGCGTCCCAAACTTTGGGGTGGCTGTGTCTTTTTGATTTTAATTTCCCTAAGCTATAGGACCATAAGTGGAAGTGCCCTAGGCTCTGTTGCTTTGTTTTTTAGATGTTTCAGGAAACACCATACACTTCTCCCGAGTGTCTGTTGGCAATTTACATCCCGCCCATCAGCATAACAAGGCTCCCAGTTCTCCATGGCCTGTCCTGCCTTTCTGGATTTTACACTTTTTTCAGATGGCCCTTTTGACCGGGGGGAAGTGAGACTTCATTGTAGTGCAGATTTCCTTTGCAAGCTTGCTTGGTTGGCCAAAAAGGGCGTATGCGTTTTTTCCTGAATATATTCAGGAAAAAACGCATACGCCCTTTTTGGCCAAGTGCATCATTGTGGACGTTCTGCCTCTTTTCCTATGCTTTCAATGCAATTCCAGTCTACCTCCTGAAATCGGTTTCCTGCAATTCTGCCCCGCTTTCAAGTCCTCTTGGCAGCCTTACTTCAGTATATTTTTGGACAATAGCTGTCATTTATAACTCTGCAGGTTTGTGAATTACAGTGCCCCTGAGCTCCTTTCTTCAACTCGCTTTCTTTTGAGCTGGCCGCAACACCGCAGGATGGCTTCAGGCCCTAATCTGGTTCCGGCACGGCACGCTGAGCCTTTGGTTAATTCCTCTTCCTGGTGGGAAATGAGAGTTAAATTTGCCCGTCCAGACACCTCCAGCTAGTCTCTCATTGGTTCTCGCTATTCCTGTTCATCTTCCGCAGAAATTGCAAACTGGGCCAAACAGGAGGTTAAAGGGACTGACTCTCCAAGTCGGGAGGGTGTTAGTAAAGCGTCTGGAATGTTGCACCCGAGTACCAGGGTACGAAAACTGAGACATATTTGAACACGTCTCCCGATCACATGGTTGATCATACTCTAGGTTCCACATGCATGTTTTAGCTGAAGGAAGAATACCTTAAACCTGGGTAGTTGAAACCCGTGGAATGGGTACCATGCAATATGACTTCAAAGGGTCTTCATTTGCTCACCGAACCTCTCCAATCCTATCACTGCTGCGTTTATGCCCCTGTACACATGCTTGATTCTCTTTCGGAGACATAGCAATCCATAGGTTTTAAGATACTTACTAGTCAGGTACATTCTTAGGCATTTAATATGCGGTGTTGAGTCCATTTCGTTGAGCAAGAGGTAGCTCTTGTCTATTCCATATTTGGCTTAAGGAACTTTATCTGTGCTCATTTCAATTTCTGGTTTTATGCAGCACCCCAACTCACCTTTACCCTTAAGAAAGCATAAGTTGGTTTTCCAAATTTGAGACCCTGTTCTGTTCTGTAATTCAGTTCCTGTGTAGCCAAGTTTACATTCCGTGTATTACTGATATCTTATGATGTTTATTTTTCTGTGTGACTTATTTCAGTTAGAATCATCATACCTGAATCCACTCATTGTGCTGCTAAGGGCCTGATGACATAGATTTCATTGCTGAGTGATATTGCTTTGTAAGTAAATACCACAACTTCTTTATCCATTTTTCACTTTCTGCGATGTTGAACTTGTACTGTAAACGAGGTTCTTGTAAACAGAGGCGTCCCAAACTTTGGGGTGGCTGTGTCTTTTTGATTTTAATTTCCCTAAGCTATAGGACCATAAGTGGAAGTGCCCTAGGCTCTGTTGCTTTGTTTTTTAGATGTTTCAGGAAACACCATACACTTCTCCCGAGTGTCTGTTGGCAATTTACATCCCGCCCATCAGCATAACAAGGCTCCCAGTTCTCCATGGCCTGTCCTGCCTTTCTGGATTTTACACTTTTTTCAGATGGCCCTTTTGACCGGGGGGAAGTGAGACTTCATTGTAGTGCAGATTTCCTTTGCAAGCTTGCTTGGTTGGCCAAAAAGGGCGTATGCGTTTTTTCCTGAATATATTCAGGAAAAAACGCATACGCCCTTTTTGGCCAAGTGCATCATTGTGGACGTTCTGCCTCTTTTCCTATGCTTTCAATGCAATTCCAGTCTACCTCCTGAAATCGGTTTCCTGCAATTCTGCCCCGCTTTCAAGTCCTCTTGGCAGCCTTACTTCAGTATATTTTTGGACGATAGCTGTCATTTATAACTCTGCAGGTTTGTGAATTACAGTGCCCCTGAGCTCCTTTCTTCAACTCGCTTTCTTTTGAGCTGGCCGCAACACCGCAGGATGGCTTCAGGCCCTAATCTGGTTCCGGCACGGCACGCTGAGCCTTTGGTTAATTCCTCTTCCTGGTGGGAAATGAGAGTTAAATTTGCCCGTCCAGACACCTCCAGCTAGTCTCTCATTGGTTCTCGCTATTCCTGTTCATCTTCCGCAGAAATTGCAAACTGGGCCAAACAGGAGGTTAAAGGGACTGACTCTCCAAGTCGGGAGGGTGTTAGTAAAGCGTCTGGAATGTTGCACCCGAGTACCAGGGTACGAAAACTGAGACATATTTGAACACGTCTCCCAATCACATGGTTGATCATACTCTAGGTTCCACATGCATGTTTTAGCTGAAGGAAGAATACCTTAAACCTGGGTAGTTGAAACCCGTGGAATGGGTACCATGCAATATGACTTCAAAGGGTCTTCATTTGCTCACCGAACCTCTCCAATCCTATCACTGCTGCGTTTATGCCCCTGTACACATGCTTGATTCTCTTTCGGAGACATAGCAATCCATAGGTTTTAAGATACTTACTAGTCAGGTACATTCTTAGGCATTTAATATGCGGTGTTGAGTCCATTTCGTTGAGCAAGGAGTAGCTCTTGTCTATTCCATATTTGGCTTAAGGAACTTTATCTGTGTTCATTTCAATCTCTGGTTTTATGCAGCACCCCAACTCACCTTTACCCTTAAGCAAGCATAAGTTGGTTTTCTAAATTTGAGACCCTGTTCTGTTCTGTAATTCAGTTCCTGTGTAGCCAAGTTTACATTCCGTGTATTACTGATATCTTATGATGTTTCTTTTTCTGTGTGACTTATTTCAGTTAGAATCATCATACCTGAATCCACTCATTGTGCTGCTAAGGGCCTGATGACATAGATTTCATTGCTGAGTGATATTGCTTTGTAAGTAAATACCACAACTTCTTTATCCATTTTTCACTTTCTGCGATGTTGAACTTGTACTGTAAACGAGGTTCTTGTAAACAGAGGCGTCCCAAACTTTGGGGTGGCTGTGTCTTTTTGATTTTAATTTCCCTAAGCTATAGGACCATAAGTGGAAGTGCCCTAGGCTCTGTTGCTTTGTTTTTTAGATGTTTCAGGAAACACCATACACTTCTCCCGAGTGTCTGTTGGCAATTTACATCCCGCCCATCAGCATAACAAGGCTCCCAGTTCTCCATGGCCTGTCCTGCCTTTCTGGATTTTACACTTTTTTCAGATGGCCCTTTTGACCGGGGGGAAGTGAGACTTCATTGTAGTGCAGATTTCCTTTGCAAGCTTGCTTGGTTGGCCAAAAAGGGCGTATGCGTTTTTTCCTGAATATATTCAGGAAAAAACGCATACGCCCTTTTTGGCCAAGTGCATCATTGTGGACGTTCTGCCTCTTTTCCTATGCTTTCAATGCAATTCCAGTCTACCTCCTGAAATCGGTTTCCTGCAATTCTGCCCCGCTTTCAAGTCCTCTTGGCAGCCTTACTTCAGTATATTTTTGGACGATAGCTGTCATTTATAACTCTGCAGGTTTGTGAATTACAGTGCCCCTGAGCTCCTTTCTTCAACTCGCTTTCTTTTGAGCTGGCCGCAACACCGCAGGATGGCTTCAGGCCCTAATCTGGTTCCGGCACGGCACGCTGAGCCTTTGGTTAATTCCTCTTCCTGGTGGGAAATGAGAGTTAAATTTGCCCGTCCAGACACCTCCAGCTAGTCTCTCATTGGTTCTCGCTATTCCTGTTCATCTTCCGCAGAAATTGCAAACTGGGCCAAACAGGAGGTTAAAGGGACTGACTCTCCAAGTCGGGAGGGTGTTAGTAAAGCGTCTGGAATGTTGCACCCGAGTACCAGGGTACGAAAACTGAGACATATTTGAACACGTCTCCCGATCACATGGTTGATCATACTCTAGGTTCCACATGCATGTTTTAGCTGAAGGAAGAATACCTTAAACCTGGGTAGTTGAAACCCGTGGAATGGGTACCATGCAATATGACTTCAAAGGGTCTTCATTTGCTCACCGAACCTCTCCAATCCTATCACTGCTGCGTTTATGCCCCTGTACACATGCTTGATTCTCTTTCGGAGACATAGCAATCCATAGGTTTTAAGATACTTACTAGTCAGGTACATTCTTAGGCATTTAATATGCGGTGTTGAGTCCATTTCGTTGAGCAAGGAGTAGCTCTTGTCTATTCCATATTTGGCTTAAGGAACTTTATCTGTGTTCATTTCAATCTCTGGTTTTATGCAGCACCCCAACTCACCTTTACCCTTAAGCAAGCATAAGTTGGTTTTCTAAATTTGAGACCCTGTTCTGTTCTGTAATTCAGTTCCTGTGTAGCCAAGTTTACATTCCGTGTATTACTGATATCTTATGATGTTTCTTTTTCTGTGTGACTTATTTCAGTTAGAATCATCATACCTGAATCCACTCATTGTGCTGCTAAGGGCCTGATGACATAGATTTCATTGCTGAGTGATATTGCTTTGTAAGTAAATACCACAACTTCTTTATCCATTTTTCACTTTCTGCGATGTTGAACTTGTACTGTAAACGAGGTTCTTGTAAACAGAGGCGTCCCAAACTTTGGGGTGGCTGTGTCTTTTTGATTTTAATTTCCCTAAGCTATAGGACCATAAGTGGAAGTGCCCTAGGCTCTGTTGCTTTGTTTTTTAGATGTTTCAGGAAACACCATACACTTCTCCCGAGTGTCTGTTGGCAATTTACATCCCGCCCATCAGCATAACAAGGCTCCCAGTTCTCCATGGCCTGTCCTGCCTTTCTGGATTTTACACTTTTTTCAGATGGCCCTTTTGACCGGGGGGAAGTGAGACTTCATTGTAGTGCAGATTTCCTTTGCAAGCTTGCTTGGTTGGCCAAAAAGGGCGTATGCGTTTTTTCCTGAATATATTCAGGAAAAAACGCATACGCCCTTTTTGGCCAAGTGCATCATTGTGGACGTTCTGCCTCTTTTCCTATGCTTTCAATGCAATTCCAGTCTACCTCCTGAAATCGGTTTCCTGCAATTCTGCCCCGCTTTCAAGTCCTCTTGGCAGCCTTACTTCAGTATATTTTTGGACGATAGCTGTCATTTATAACTCTGCAGGTTTGTGAATTACAGTGCCCCTGAGCTCCTTTCTTCAACTCGCTTTCTTTTGAGCTGGCCGCAACACCGCAGGATGGCTTCAGGCCCTAATCTGGTTCCGGCACGGCACGCTGAGCCTTTGGTTAATTCCTCTTCCTGGTGGGAAATGAGAGTTAAATTTGCCCGTCCAGACACCTCCAGCTAGTCTCTCATTGGTTCTCGCTATTCCTGTTCATCTTCCGCAGAAATTGCAAACTGGGCCAAACAGGAGGTTAAAGGGACTGACTCTCCAAGTCGGGAGGGTGTTAGTAAAGCGTCTGGAATGTTGCACCCGAGTACCAGGGTACGAAAACTGAGACATATTTGAACACGTCTCCCGATCACATGGTTGATCATACTCTAGGTTCCACATGCATGTTTTAGCTGAAGGAAGAATACCTTAAAACTGGGTAGTTGAAACCCGTGGAATGGGTACCATGCAATATGACTTCAAAGGGTCTTCATTTGCTCACCGAACCTCTCCAATCCTATCACTGCTGCGTTTATGCCCCTGTACACATGCTTGATTCTCTTTCGGAGACATAGCAATCCATAGGTTTTAAGATACTTACTAGTCAGGTACATTCTTAGGCATTTAATATGCGGTGTTGAGTCCATTTCGTTGAGCAAGGAGTAGCTCTTGTCTATTCCATATTTGGCTTAAGGAACTTTATCTGTGTTCATTTCAATCTCTGGTTTTATGCAGCACCCCAACTCACCTTTACCCTTAAGCAAGCATAAGTTGGTTTTCTAAATTTGAGACCCTGTTCTGTTCTGTAATTCAGTTCCTGTGTAGCCAAGTTTACATTCCGTGTATTACTGATATCTTATGATGTTTATTTTTCTGTGTGACTTATTTCAGTTAGAATCATCATACCTGAATCCACTCATTGTGCTGCTAAGGGCCTGATGACATAGATTTCATTGCTGAGTGATATTGCTTTGTAAGTAAATACCACAACTTCTTTATCCATTTTTCACTTTCTGCGATGTTGAACTTGTACGCTAAACGAGGTTCTTGTAAACAGAGGCGTCCCAAACTTTGGGGTGGCTGTGTCTTTTTGATTTTAATTTCCCTAAGCTATAGGACCATAAGTGGAAGTGCCCTAGGCTCTGTTGCTTTGTTTTTTAGATGTTTCAGGAAACACCATACACTTCTCCCGAGTATCTGTTGGCAATTTACATCCCGCCCATCAGCATAACAAGGCTCCCAGTTCTCCATGGCCTGTCCTGTCTTTCTGGATTTTACACTTTTTTCAGATGGCCCTTTTGACCGGGGGGAAGTGAGACTTCATTGTAGTGCAGATTTCCTTTGCAAGCTTGCTTGGTTGGCCAAAAAGGGCGTATGCGTTTTTTCCTGAATATATTCAGGAAAAAACGCATACGCCCTTTTTGGCCAAGTGCATCATTGTGGACGTTCTGCCTCTTTTCCTATGCTTTCAATGCAATTCCAGTCTACCTCCTGAAATCGGTTTCCTGCAATTCTGCCCCGCTTTCAAGTCCTCTTGGCAGCCTTACTTCAGTATATTTTTGGACGATAGCTGTCATTTATAACTCTGCAGGTTTGTGAATTACAGTGCCCCTGAGCTCCTTTCTTCAACTCGCTTTCTTTTGAGCTGGCCGCAACACCGCAGGATGGCTTCAGGCCCTAATCTGGTTCCGGCACGGCACGCTGAGCCTTTGGTTAATTCCTCTTCCTGGTGGGAAATGAGAGTTAAATTTGCCCGTCCAGACACCTCCAGCTAGTCTCTCATTGGTTCTCGCTATTCCTGTTCATCTTCCGCAGAAATTGCAAACTGGGCCAAACAGGAGGTTAAAGGGACTGACTCTCCAAGTCGGGAGGGTGTTAGTAAAGCGTCTGGAATGTTGCACCCGAGTACCAGGGTACGAAAACTGAGACATATTTGAACACGTCTCCCGATCACATGGTTGATCATACTCTAGGTTCCACATGCATGTTTTAGCTGAAGGAAGAATACCTTAAACCTGGGTAGTTGAAACCCGTGGAATGGGTACCATGCAATATGACTTCAAAGGGTCTTCATTTGCTCACCGAACCTCTCCAATCCTATCACTGCTGCGTTTATGCCCCTGTACACATGCTTGATTCTCTTTCGGAGACATAGCAATCCATAGGTTTTAAGATACTTACTAGTCAGGTACATTCTTAGGCATTTAATATGCGGTGTTGAGTCCATTTCGTTGAGCAAGGAGTAGCTCTTGTCTATTCCATATTTGGCTTAAGGAACTTTATCTGTGTTCATTTCAATCTCTGGTTTTATGCAGCACCCCAACTCACCTTTACCCTTAAGCAAGCATAAGTTGGTTTTCTAAATTTGAGACCCTGTTCTGTTCTGTAATTCAGTTCCTGTGTAGCCAAGTTTACATTCCGTGTATTACTGATATCTTATGATGTTTCTTTTTCTGTGTGACTTATTTCAGTTAGAATCATCATACCTGAATCCACTCATTGTGCTGCTAAGGGCCTGATGACATAGATTTCATTGCTGAGTGATATTGCTTTGTAAGTAAATACCACAACTTCTTTATCCATTTTTCACTTTCTGCGATGTTGAACTTGTACTGTAAACGAGGTTCTTGTAAACAGAGGCGTCCCAAACTTTGGGGTGGCTGTGTCTTTTTGATTTTAATTTCCCTAAGCTATAGGACCATAAGTGGAAGTGCCCTAGGCTCTGTTGCTTTGTTTTTTAGATGTTTCAGGAAACACCATACACTTCTCCCGAGTATCTGTTGGCAATTTACATCCCGCCCATCAGCATAACAAGGCTCCCAGTTCTCCATGGCCTGTCCTGTCTTTCTGGATTTTACACTTTTTTCAGATGGCCCTTTTGACCGGGGGGAAGTGAGACTTCATTGTAGTGCAGATTTCCTTTGCAAGCTTGCTTGGTTGGCCAAAAAGGGCGTATGCGTTTTTTCCTGAATATATTCAGGAAAAAACGCATACGCCCTTTTTGGCCAAGTGCATCATTGTGGACGTTCTGCCTCTTTTCCTATGCTTTCAATGCAATTCCAGTCTACCTCCTGAAATCGGTTTCCTGCAATTCTGCCCCGCTTTCAAGTCCTCTTGGCAGCCTTACTTCAGTATATTTTTGGACGATAGCTGTCATTTATAACTCTGCAGGTTTGTGAATTACAGTGCCCCTGAGCTCCTTTCTTCAACTCGCTTTCTTTTGAGCTGGCCGCAACACCGCAGGATGGCTTCAGGCCCTAATCTGGTTCCGGCACGGCACGCTGAGCCTTTGGTTAATTCCTCTTCCTGGTGGGAAATGAGAGTTAAATTTGCCCGTCCAGACACCTCCAGCTAGTCTCTCATTGGTTCTCGCTATTCCTGTTCATCTTCCGCAGAAATTGCAAACTGGGCCAAACAGGAGGTTAAAGGGACTGACTCTCCAAGTCGGGAGGGTGTTAGTAAAGCGTCTGGAATGTTGCACCCGAGTACCAGGGTACGAAAACTGAGACATATTTGAACACGTCTCCCGATCACATGGTTGATCATACTCTAGGTTCCACATGCATGTTTTAGCTGAAGGAAGAATACCTTAAACCTGGGTAGTTGAAACCCGTGGAATGGGTACCATGCAATATGACTTCAAAGGGTCTTCATTTGCTCACCGAACCTCTCCAATCCTATCACTGCTGCGTTTATGCCCCTGTACACATGCTTGATTCTCTTTCGGAGACATAGCAATCCATAGGTTTTAAGATACTTACTAGTCAGGTACATTCTTAGGCATTTAATATGCGGTGTTGAGTCCATTTCGTTGAGCAAGGAGTAGCTCTTGTCTATTCCATATTTGGCTTAAGGAACTTTATCTGTGCTCATTTCAATCTCTGGTTTTATGCAGCACCCCAACTCACCTTTACCCTTAAGCAAGCATAAGTTGGTTTTCTAAATTTGAGACCCTGTTCTGTTCTGTAATTCAGTTCCTGTGTAGCCAAGTTTACATTCCGTGTATTACTGATATCTTATGATGTTTCTTTTTCTGTGTGACTTATTTCAGTTAGAATCATCATACCTGAATCCACTCATTGTGCTGCTAAGGGCCTGATGACATAGATTTCATTGCTGAGTGATATTGCTTTGTAAGTAAATACCACAACTTCTTTATCCATTTTTCACTTTCTGCGATGTTGAACTTGTACTGTAAACGAGGTTCTTGTAAACAGAGGCGTCCCAAACTTTGGGGTGGCTGTGTCTTTTTGATTTTAATTTCCCTAAGCTATAGGACCATAAGTGGAAGTGCCCTAGGCTCTGTTGCTTTGTTTTTTAGATGTTTCAGGAAACACCATACACTTCTCCCGAGTGTCTGTTGGCAATTTACATCCCGCCCATCAGCATAACAAGGCTCCCAGTTCTCCATGGCCTGTCCTGCCTTTCTGGATTTTACACTTTTTTCAGATGGCCCTTTTGACCGGGGGGAAGTGAGACTTCATTGTAGTGCAGATTTCCTTTGCAAGCTTGCTTGGTTGGCCAAAAAGGGCGTATGCGTTTTTTCCTGAATATATTCAGGAAAAAACGCATACGCCCTTTTTGGCCAAGTGCATCATTGTGGACGTTCTGCCTCTTTTCCTATGCTTTCAATGCAATTCCAGTCTGCCTCCTGAAATCGGTTTCCTGCAATTCTGCCCCGCTTTCAAGTCCTCTTGGCAGCCTTACTTCAGTATATTTTTGGACGATAGCTGTCATTTATAACTCTGCAGGTTTGTGAATTACAGTGCCCCTGAGCTCCTTTCTTCAACTCGCTTTCTTTTGAGCTGGCCGCAACACCGCAGGATGGCTTCAGGCCCTAATCTGGTTCCGGCACGGCACGCTGAGCCTTTGGTTAATTCCTCTTCCTGGTGGGAAATGAGAGTTAAATTTGCCCGTCCAGACACCTCCAGCTAGTCTCTCATTGGTTCTCGCTATTCCTGTTCATCTTCCGCAGAAATTGCAAACTGGGCCAAACAGGAGGTTAAAGGGACTGACTCTCCAAGTCGGGAGGGTGTTAGTAAAGCGTCTGGAATGTTGCACCCGAGTACCAGGGTACGAAAACTGAGACATATTTGAACACGTCTCCCGATCACATGGTTGATCATACTCTAGGTTCCACATGCATGTTTTAGCTGAAGGAAGAATACCTTAAACCTGGGTAGTTGAAACCCGTGGAATGGGTACCATGCAATATGACTTCAAAGGGTCTTCATTTGCTCACCGAACCTCTCCAATCCTATCACTGCTGCGTTTATGCCCCTGTACACATGCTTGATTCTCTTTCGGAGACATAGCAATCCATAGGTTTTAAGATACTTACTAGTCAGGTACATTCTTAGGCATTTAATATGCGGTGTTGAGTCCATTTCGTTGAGCAAGGAGTAGCTCTTGTCTATTCCATATTTGGCTTAAGGAACTTTATCTGTGCTCATTTCAATCTCTGGTTTTATGCAGCACCCCAACTCACCTTTACCCTTAAGCAAGCATAAGTTGGTTTTCTAAATTTGAGACCCTGTTCTGTTCTGTAATTCAGTTCCTGTGTAGCCAAGTTTACATTCCGTGTATTACTGATATCTTATGATGTTTCTTTTTCTGTGTGACTTATTTCAGTTAGAATCATCATACCTGAATCCACTCATTGTGCTGCTAAGGGCCTGATGACATAGATTTCATTGCTGAGTGATATTGCTTTGTAAGTAAATACCACAACTTCTTTATCAATTTTTCACTTTCTGCGATGTTGAACTTGTACGCTAAACGAGGTTCTTGTAAACAGAGGCGTCCCAAACTTTGGGGTGGCTGTGTCTTTTTGATTTTAATTTCCCTAAGCTATAGGACCATAAGTGGAAGTGCCCTAGGCTCTGTTGCTTTGTTTTTTAGATGTTTCAGGAAACACCATACACTTCTCCCGAGTGTCTGTTGGCAATTTACATCCCGCCCATCAGCATAACAAGGCTCCCAGTTCTCCATGGCCTGTCCTGCCTTTCTGGATTTTACACTTTTTTCAGATGGCCCTTTTGACCGGGGGGAAGTGAGACTTCATTGTAGTGCAGATTTCCTTTGCAAGCTTGCTTGGTTGGCCAAAAAGGGCGTATGCGTTTTTTCCTGAATATATTCAGGAAAAAACGCATACGCCCTTTTTGGCCAAGTGCATCATTGTGGACGTTCTGCCTCTTTTCCTATGCTTTCAATGCAATTCCAGTCTGCCTCCTGAAATCGGTTTCCTGCAATTCTGCCCCGCTTTCAAGTCCTCTTGGCAGCCTTACTTCAGTATATTTTTGGACGATAGCTGTCATTTATAACTCTGCAGGTTTGTGAATTACAGTGCCCCTGAGCTCCTTTCTTCAACTCGCTTTCTTTTGAGCTGGCCGCAACACCGCAGGATGGCTTCAGGCCCTAATCTGGTTCCGGCACGGCACGCTGAGCCTTTGGTTAATTCCTCTTCCTGGTGGGAAATGAGAGTTAAATTTGCCCGTCCAGACACCTCCAGCTAGTCTCTCATTGGTTCTCGCTATTCCTGTTCATCTTCCGCAGAAATTGCAAACTGGGCCAAACAGGAGGTTAAAGGGACTGACTCTCCAAGTCGGGAGGGTGTTAGTAAAGCGTCTGGAATGTTGCACCCGAGTACCAGGGTACGAAAACTGAGACATATTTGAACACGTCTCCCGATCACATGGTTGATCATACTCTAGGTTCCACATGCATGTTTTAGCTGAAGGAAGAATACCTTAAACCTGGGTCGTTGAAACCCGTGGAATGGGTACCATGCAATATGACTTCAAAGGGTCTTCATTTGCTCACCGAACCTCTCCAATCCTATCACTGCTGCGTTTATGCCCCTGTACACATGCTTGATTCTCTTTCGGAGACATAGCAATCCATAGGTTTTAAGATACTTACTAGTCAGGTACATTCTTAGGCATTTAATATGCGGTGTTGAGTCCATTTCGTTGAGCAAGGAGTAGCTCTTGTCTATTCCATATTTGGCTTAAGGAACTTTATCTGTGTTCATTTCAATCTCTGGTTTTATGCAGCACCCCAACTCACCTTTACCCTTAAGCAAGCATAAGTTGGTTTTCTAAATTTGAGACCCTGTTCTGTTCTGTAATTCAGTTCCTGTGTAGCCAAGTTTACATTCCGTGTATTACTGATATCTTATGATGTTTCTTTTTCTGTGTGACTTATTTCAGTTAGAATCATCATACCTGAATCCACTCATTGTGCTGCTAAGGGCCTGATGACATAGATTTCATTGCTGAGTGATATTGCTTTGTAAGTAAATACCACAACTTCTTTATCCATTTTTCACTTTCTGCGATGTTGAACTTGTACTGTAAACGAGGTTCTTGTAAACAGAGGCGTCCCAAACTTTGGGGTGGCTGTGTCTTTTTGATTTTAATTTCCCTAAGCTATAGGACCATAAGTGGAAGTGCCCTAGGCTCTGTTGCTTTGTTTTTTAGATGTTTCAGGAAACACCATACACTTCTCCCGAGTGTCTGTTGGCAATTTACATCCCGCCCATCAGCATAACAAGGCTCCCAGTTCTCCATGGCCTGTCCTGCCTTTCTGGATTTTACACTTTTTTCAGATGGCCCTTTTGACCGGGGGGAAGTGAGACTTCATTGTAGTGCAGATTTCCTTTGCAAGCTTGCTTGGTTGGCCAAAAAGGGCGTATGCGTTTTTTCCTGAATATATTCAGGAAAAAACGCATACGCCCTTTTTGGCCAAGTGCATCATTGTGGACGTTCTGCCTCTTTTCCTATGCTTTCAATGCAATTCCAGTCTGCCTCCTGAAATCGGTTTCCTGCAATTCTGCCCCGCTTTCAAGTCCTCTTGGCAGCCTTACTTCAGTATATTTTTGGACGATAGCTGTCATTTATAACTCTGCAGGTTTGTGAATTACAGTGCCCCTGAGCTCCTTTCTTCAACTCGCTTTCTTTTGAGCTGGCCGCAACACCGCAGGATGGCTTCAGGCCCTAATCTGGTTCCGGCACGGCACGCTGAGCCTTTGGTTAATTCCTCTTCCTGGTGGGAAATGAGAGTTAAATTTGCCCGTCCAGACACCTCCAGCTAGTCTCTCATTGGTTCTCGCTATTCCTGTTCATCTTCCGCAGAAATTGCAAACTGGGCCAAACAGGAGGTTAAAGGGACTGACTCTCCAAGTCGGGAGGGTGTTAGTAAAGCGTCTGGAATGTTGCACCCGAGTACCAGGGTACAAAAACTGAGACATATTTGAACACGTCTCCTGATCACATGGTTGATCATACTCTAGGTTCCACATGCATGTTTTAGCTGAAGGAAGAATACCTTAAACCTGGGTAGTTGAAACCCGTGGAATGGGTACCATGCAATATGACTTCAAAGGGTCTTCATTTGCCCACCGAACCTCTCCAATCCTATCACTGCTGCGTTTATGCCCCTGTACACATGCTTGATTCTCTTTCGGAGACATAGCAATCCATAGGTTTTAAGATACTTACTAGTCAGGTACATTCTTAGGCATTTAATATGCGGTGTTGAGTCCATTTCGTTGAGCAAGGAGTAGCTCTTGTCTATTCCATATTTGGCTTAAGGAACTTTATCTGTGCTCATTTCAATCTCTGGTTTTATGCAGCACCCCAACTCACCTTTCCCCTTAAGCAAGCATAAGTTGGTTTTCTAAATTTGAGACCCTGTTCTGTTCTGTAATTCAGTTCCTGTGTAGCCAAGTTTACATTCCGTGTATTACTGATATCTTATGATGTTTCTTTTTCTGTGTGACTTATTTCAGTTAGAATCATCATACCTGAATCCACTCATTGTGCTGCTAAGGGCCTGATGACATAGATTTCATTGCTGAGTGATATTGCTTTGTAAGTAAATACCACAACTTCTTTATCCATTTTTCACTTTCTGCGATGTTGAACTTGTACGCTAAACGAGGTTCTTGTAAACAGAGGCGTCCCAAACTTTGGGGTGGCTGTGTCTTTTTGATTTTAATTTCCCTAAGCTATAGGACCATAAGTGGAAGTGCCCTAGGCTCTGTTGCTTTGTTTTTTAGATGTTTCAGGAAACACCATACACTTCTCCCGAGTGTCTGTTGGCAATTTACATCCCGCCCATCAGCATAACAAGGCTCCCAGTTCTCCATGGCCTGTCCTGCCTTTCTGGATTTTACACTTTTTTCAGATGGCCCTTTTGACCGGGGGGAAGTGAGACTTCATTGTAGTGCAGATTTCCTTTGCAAGCTTGCTTGGTTGGCCAAAAAGGGCGTATGCGTTTTTTCCTGAATATATTCAGGAAAAAACGCATACGCCCTTTTTGGCCAAGTGCATCATTGTGGACGTTCTGCCTCTTTTCCTATGCTTTCAATGCAATTCCAGTCTACCTCCTGAAATCGGTTTCCTGCAATTCTGCCCCGCTTTCAAGTCCTCTTGGCAGCCTTACTTCAGTATATTTTTGGACGATAGCTGTCATTTATAACTCTGCAGGTTTGTGAATTACAGTGCCCCTGAGCTCCTTTCTTCAACTCGCTTTCTTTTGAGCTGGCCGCAACACCGCAGGATGGCTTCAGGCCCTAATCTGGTTCCGGCACGGCACGCTGAGCCTTTGGTTAATTCCTCTTCCTGGTGGGAAATGAGAGTTAAATTTGCCCGTCCAGACACCTCCAGCTAGTCTCTCATTGGTTCTCGCTATTCCTGTTCATCTTCCGCAGAAATTGCAAACTGGGCCAAACAGGAGGTTAAAGGGACTGACTCTCCAAGTCGGGAGGGTGTTAGTAAAGCGTCTGGAATGTTGCACCTGAGTACCAGGGTACGAAAACTGAGACATATTTGAACACGTCTCCCGATCACATGGTTGATCATACTCTAGGTTCCACATGCATGTTTTAGCTGAAGGAAGAATACCTTAAACCTGGGTAGTTGAAACCCGTGGAATGGGTACCATGCAATATGACTTCAAAGGGTCTTCATTTGCTCACCGAACCTCTCCAATCCTATCACTGCTGCGTTTATGCCCCTGTACACATGCTTGATTCTCTTTCGGAGACATAGCAATCCATAGGTTTTAAGATACTTACTAGTCAGGTACATTCTTAGGCATTTAATATGCGGTGTTGAGTCCATTTCGTTGAGCAAGGAGTAGCTCTTGTCTATTCCATATTTGGCTTAAGGAACTTTATCTGTGCTCATTTCAATCTCTGGTTTTATGCAGCACCCCAACTCACCTTTCCCCTTAAGCAAGCATAAGTTGGTTTTCTAAATTTGAGACCCTGTTCTGTTCTGTAATTCAGTTCCTGTGTAGCCAAGTTTACATTCCGTGTATTACTGATATCTTATGATGTTTCTTTTTCTGTGTGACTTATTTCAGTTAGAATCATCATACCTGAATCCACTCATTGTGCTGCTAAGGGCCTGATGACATAGATTTCATTGCTGAGTGATACTGCATTGTACGTAAGTACCACAAGTTCTTTATCCATTTTTCACTTTCTGTGATGTTGAACTTGTACGGTTAACGAGGTTCTTGTAAACAGAGGCGTCCCAAATTTTGGGGTGGCTGTGTCTTTTTGATTTTAATTTCCCTAAGCTATAGGACCATAAGTGGAAGTGCCCTAGGCTCTGTTGCTTTGTTTTTTAGATGTTTCAGGAAACACCATACACATCCCGCCCATCAGCATAGCAAGGCTCCCAGTTCTCCATGGCCTGTCCTGCCTTTCTGGATTTTACACTTTTTTCAGATGGCCCTTTTGACCAGGGGGAAGTGAGACTTCATTGTAGTGCAGATTTCCTTTGCAAGCTTGCTTGGTTGGCCAAAAAGGGCGTATGCCTTTTTTCCTGAATAAATTCAGGAAAAAAGGCATACGCCCTTTTTGGCCAAGTGAATCATTGTGGACGTTCTGCCTCTTTTCCTATGCTTTAAATGCAATTCCAGTCTACCTCCTGAAATCGTTTTCCTGCAATTCTGCCTTGCTTTCAATGCCTCTTCATAGCCTTACCTCAATATATTTTTTGAAAATAGTTGGCCTTTATAACTCTGCAGGTTTTTGAATTGCAGTGGCCCTTAGCTCCATTTTTCAGCTCTTATTTTTGTGATCTTGCCTCATAACCACAGGATTCCTTCAGGCCCTATTCTTCTTCTGGGGCACCTTGCTGTGCCTTTGGTTTATTCTTCTTACTGATGTGAATTTAGAGTGACATGTGCCCATTGAAACCGCTACAGCTAGTTTCTCACTGGTTCCCCCTATTCCCATTCATCCTCCGCACTAACTGCAGACTGTGCGATACCAGAACTTAAAGGCATTGACTCTCCATGTGGGGATATTTTTGGTAAAGCGGCTGGAATGTCGATCCGGAGCCCCAGGAGAGGAAAAATGAGGTGCGTTTTAGAAACCTTTCCCGATCATATGGTATACCAGTCGCTGGGTTTCCCAAGCATGGTTTAGCTGTAGGAAGATTCCCTTCAACCTGGAGTGTTGGGACCCTTGGAATGAGTAGCATGAAGTATTGCATTAAACTTTTGGCAGTTGCTCACCAAAGCTCATCAATCCTCTCAGCCCCAAGTGTCCAGCCTTATGTCTTATCCAGCTGTGGGTTTATATGTGGTCAATCCAGGTTGCATCACAGCCCCTGAGCGAATTTTGTAAGAATTTTTCTCTCTTTCATTGTTTCTGCGTTTTGTTTTTAAAATTTATTTCTATAATGGGGTTTAGCTCATTTTCACTGCTGTGTTTGTGCCACTCTGCACACACTTGATTCCCTTATGGAGATATATCAATACATGGGTTTTAAGATTCTTATTACTCAGATATATTTCTCTGCGGTGTATAGGGTGTGTTGAGGCCAGTTCATTGAGCAAGGTGTAGATCTTGTCTAATATCTATTTGGTTTATTGAACGGTATCTGTGCTAATTTCAAACTCTGGTTTTATGCATCACCCCACCTCTCCTTTCCCCTTAAGCTGAAATAAGTGTGTTTTCTAAATGTGAGACACTGTTCTGTTCTGTAATTCATTTCTTGTGCAGCCATATTTACCCTCCCTCTATAAGTGATATCTTATGATATGTTTCTTTTTCTGTTTGACTTATTTCAAGTAGTATTATCGGACCTAAATCCACTCTTTATCCTTCTACTAGCCTTATTACATTGATTTCATGGTGAAGAGATATTCCATTGTACATAAGTACCACATCTTCTTTATCCATTGTTCTCTTTCCTGGGATATTTAAGGTATACTGAAGTTGAGGTTCTTGTAAACAGAGTAGCCCTAAACTGTGGTGTGCTTGTGTCTTGTTAATTTTTAGATTTCCCTAGATATACTCCCATGATTGGAAGTGTCCTATGCTCTGTAGCTCTGTTTTTTAGATGATTTAGGAACCACCATACACTTCTCCAGAGTGGCTCTCGGCAGTTCACACACTGCCCATCAGCGTATAAAGGCTCCCTGTTCTCCATGGCCTGTCCTGCATTTCTGGTTTTTACAATTTTTTAGGATGGCCCTTTTGACCAGTGGGAAATGAGACTTCTTTGTTGTGCACATTTGCATTGCTTGCTTGCTTCGTTGCCCATAAAGTGTGTATGCGTTTTTTCCTGGATATAATCAGGAAAAAACGCATACGCCCTTTTGGGCCAACTGCATCATTGTCGAAATTCTGCCGCTTTTCATGTGCTTTAAAGACGAGTCCAATCTATCTCTTGAAATCTGTTTCTTGCAATTCTGTCTTGCATTCAGATCCTCTTCTTTGCCTTACCTCAACATATTTTTGGACGTTAGTTTTCATTTATAACTCTGCAGGTTTGTGAATTGCAGTGACCCTGAGCTCCATTTTTTAAGTTGCTCTTTTGTGAGCTGGCCTCAAACCCGCAGGATTGCTTCAGGCCCTATTTTGGCTCGGGCGAGGCGGGCTGAGCCTTTTTTCAATTCTTATTCTTAATGGGAAATTAGAGTGATATGTGCCCGTCCAAACCCCTACAACTATTCTCTCATTGGTTCCCCGTTCATCCTCCTCACAATTTGCAAAATGTGTGAAACAGAAGTTGAAATGTGCTGATTCTCCAAGTGGGGAGATTCTAAGTAACGTGGCTGGAATGGTGAATAGGAGCACCAGGAGAGGATAAATGAGCTGCATTTTAGACACATCTCCCGATCACATGGTGTACAGTCCTCTGGGTTTTCCATGCATGTTTTAGCTGTAGGAAGATCCCTTGAACCTGCATATTTGGGACCCATTGAATGGGTACCAGGTAGTATTACTTTAAAGGGTGTGCATTTCCTCACCCAACCTCACATTTCTCTTAGCGCAAACAGTTTCCAGCCTTATGTCTCATCCTGCTGTGGGTCTAGATGTGTTCAATCCATGTTGCATCACCGGCCCTGAGGAAAAGTTGTAAGAGGTTTTCTCTGTCTCTCTGTCGTTTATTTTTTTCAATTTATTACTATATTGGTTACAGCTGATTTTCAAAGCTCTGTTTCTTGCTGCTGTACATCCACTTGATTCACGTACAGAGAGACATCAGTAAATTCTTTTTCAGATTCTTACCAGTTGTATATATTCTTTTCCGGTGACTTGAGTGTGCTGAGTGCAGTTCTTTTAGCTACCGTGTAGGCCTTGTTGATTATCAGTTTGGTATTTGGAATGGTATCTTTGCTAATTTCAACCTCCTGGGTGATGCCTCACCCCTCCCCACCTTTCCCGTTTAGCAGCCTTATGCGTGTTTTCTACATATTTGACTATGTTTTTGTTTTGTAATTTATTTCATGTGTAGCCATTTTGGATTCCACCTTTAAGTGATATCTTATGATATGTGTCTTTTTCTTTTTGAATTATGTCACTTAGAAAGATCATACGTAACTCCTCCGGAGTTGTTACAACTGGCCATATTTCATTGATTTCCAGGCTGAATAATATTCCACTCTACCTAAGTACCACATCTCTACCCATTTTTTCCCTCCAGAGACATTTAAGTTATATCCTAGTTGAGGATCTTTTAAACAGAGAGGGGGTAAACATTGGGGTGCCTGTGTCCTCTCGATTTTTGTTTTTCTCAAGATATACGCCCATGAGTGCAAGTGCCCTATGCTCTGTAGCTCATTTTTTAGATGCTTTAGTAAACACAATACACTTCTCCAGAATGGCCGTTGGCAATATACATTTCCACTATAAGTCTCACAGGGCTCCCTCTTCTCCTTGCCCTGTCCTGCATTTCTGTTGTTTACGCTTTATGAGGATGGCTCTTCTGACTGATGCGAAGTGATATCTTTTGTAGTATTGACTTCCAGTGCCCACCTGTTTGGTTGGCTAAAAAAGTGTATGCCCTTTTCTTGAATATATACAGAAAAAAACGCATACACCCTTTTTGGCCAACTGCAATGTTGGCAATGTTCAGCTCCTTTTCTTGTGCTTAATGGCGAGTCCTTTCTACCTCCTCAAATCCCTTTCCTGCCATTCTCCCTTGCTTACAAGTCCTTTTCTCTGACTTTCCTCAAGACATTTTTCAGTGATGGATATTTTCAACTCTGCAGTTTCGTGAATTTTACTGCCCCTGAGTTCCATTGTTCAACTTGTGTTTATGGGAACTGGCCACAAAGCAGCGGGATTTCCTCAAGCCCTATACTGTTTCCATGGGCAACCCTAGCCTTTGGTCAATTCGTCTTCCTGATTGGAAATTAGAGTGACATGTGCCTGTCTGAACACCTAGGACTTGTCTCTCATTGTTCCTCATCCTTCCGCTTCATCCTCTGGACAAATTCCAAACTGTACGCAACAGGATGTTGACAGTGCTGACATCTCCAAGTGGGGAGACTGTTAGTAAAGACGCTGGAGGGGTGAACCCGAGCACCAGGAGATGAGGAGAGGAGATGCCTTTTCCAAACTCTTCCCGATCAGACGGTATACCATCCTCTGGGTGTGACAGACATGTTTTAGCAGTAGGAAGAGTCCCATTCATGTAAGGAGAACACCAGGGCTTTTTCAAAATCAGTGTCTCCCCGAAACCCAAACTGGGGAATTTTTTAAGCTACGGCTACACATATGTTCATTAAGGGCCTTGGGAAGTAGGCAGAGTCCAAACTTTATATGATTGAAGTCTTCAGGGTCAGAAGCACTCACCACCAGCTTCCCTTAGGTTACACTTTAACTGTCATTGATAGATGATGTCAATAAAAATATCTATTCTTTTTCAGATTATTTCCCCTTATAGGTTATTGCAAAATGTTGAGTGTAGTTCCCTGTGCTATACAGTAGTTCCTTGTTGATGATCTATTTTATACATAGCAGTGTGTATGTGTTAATCCCAAACTGTTAATTTATCCCTCCTCCCACCTTTCCCCTTTGGTAATAATAAATTATAAGATTTTATACTTCTCAGAAATGGGGGAGCTGAAAGAGAGGTATCATTTTCAATGGAAAAGCATTTAAAACAAGATTGAAGCTTTAACCAAGATTATTAGATGTACATCCTTGGAAAGAAATCACTTCATTTCTCTAATATTGACCTGACAAATAAGACAAACCTTTTCACTGAACTTGCTTATAATAAAGTGATGGAAATATCAAATGGAAGTGTTAGAAACATCTTATTTTACCCGAGCCTTATACACTGTTCTATGTTAACTACAGTTTGGCTCACACATCTGTTCATTGAGGTTACAATAGTCTCAATTTCTGTTACTGATCCTCCAGAGTGGACCCCAACAAGTGTCCCCCTGCCCAGTGTCATTGGGGCCAACAGATCGAGACTGAGTTTGGTTCACAAGCAAAGGAAACTTTATATTTTGATCAGAGAATGGAGAGGTGAGAGCATGCACTACCCCGTGGGCTGTGGGCTGGGCTGCTGTGTAGAGATCCTGTCAGAGTCAGTGGGAGGGAGGGGGCGGAGCTCTCGAGGGCCAGGTTGGCTGCAGCTCAGGCTCTATATCGCGGAGTCTGCACTGGGCCCCAGGAGCTGAGGTGTCGACCCAGCCATTCTGCACTAGGAAATCTGGTCTGAAGTGCCGGGTGTGGAACCTCTGCATGCGGGACCCTAGGAGCACGTGAAATTAGACAAAGCACAAAGGATAAAAAAGGTTAGACTTGACTTTATTGCCCAGATTCTATTTTTATCTCCCAGGGATTTTTAATGGGCTTTGCTGGGGACAAACCCCTCCTCTGCCTTTTGTCCCGTTCCTCATTCTTGGAGTGCTGAGGGTGCAGACACTTCTTCTGTAACTGCTGAGTGCTGAGTTGGGAGCCCTAATACCCGGGGGCGAGGGTCAGAGCTTCTCCCCAGCAGCCTCCAGGTGACGTTGATTGTCCCCAGGCCCCCTGCCTCCTTGCTCGTCCACCTGAGCACCAGCATTGGAAGTGTTATAGATTCTAATGACCTTTAAGGGTCCAGGAAAGAGATGTGCAGAGACGCTGTGGGGGCCGGTTTCACCCCGCCCCACATTTGTTCGGCCACCTTAGGCTGACCATTTCTGTCAGCCTAGATGCTCTGACCAGTAGTCTGCGCTTTCTTCAATTAGGCCCCTGAATTAACGTACAAACAGCACCAGGTGTCAGAGCCCTGCCCGCTCAACTCCCAGACAGTCCAGGGTCAGTGGTGATCAAGGACCATGATGACCACTGAGTCAACAGCCTTTTGAAGTAAACAGGAGTCCAGCCGGTCTTATTGGCCACCATCATCACGGTGTCTGTAGGCTTTTCTATGGTGACAGTGTGATATACGGTTCCCCCGCCAAGATTATTAGCTCCCCTCTGGGTGCAGTAAGTCCTGCAAGCAGTAGTCTACTCTTTTGGGACACACTCTTATTGTTTTATGAGAGAAACTCCAGGTCAAGTGATGTTCACACGAGTCGTCATGGTGCCCTGTTGCCCCCGGTTATCTCTCTGGATGTTGGAGTTGGAGGGCCTCCTCACTCGAGGTCGGTGTGCCCACGGAGCGAACCCTGCAACTTCAGGGCATCGTTGGTGGTTAGGATCACCACGTGGGGTCCTTTTCCCTTAGGAAGGAGGTGGCCTTTTGGGCTGCTGATTTCCAGGTTTTTAGATACCGCCAGTATCTTGGCCAGATGCGGCAGTGGGCCAAGCCCCTTGGTGACCGTAGTTTATCCTACCTGGATGGCATTCTTGCATTGTTCCATTTCAAGTGGTCCCAGTTTTTGCACTAATTCTCCAATGGCGATTCACCTTTCACCGGGAATGTAAAGGTCAAAGGGTTTAGCTAAATTAGGGAGTTCCAGGGCAAGGGTCTGAATTGACTGCTCTTTCCATTCTTGAAAGGCCACTTCTGGATTCTATTCAAAAGGATCATCATCTTTTCCTTTCAGTGTTTCATATAGAGGCCCAGCTAGTAGACTGTAGTTAGGGATCCAGAAGCAGCAAACCCTGGCCTCCCCAGGAACCCCTAAGCTGTCTTCTAGTTTTAGAAAGGGGTAAGGCTGCAAATGGTTTCTTCCCTTTCCTGAGATGGGCTTCTCCGACCTTCTGTGAGAATGAAGCCCAGGCAGGTCACCGCAGTCTGTGATATTTGAGCTTTTTCTTGGACAACTTCTATCCTTTATTGGCTTGGTAGTTCAGAGGCCTCCTTAGTAGGGCTGGCGATCAGAATGTCGTCTGCGTACTGAAGGAGGGTTTCCTTTTCCAGAGGTAGAACTTTTAGGTCTTTAGCTAAGCTTTCCCCAAAGATGGTGTGGGAATTTTTGCACCCTTGGGGCAAGACGGCCCGGAAGTATTGTTTTAGTTGTATGTTGAGTCCTGCCACTCACAAGCCAAAATTTCTTGTGACTCTGGGACTAATGGAATACAAAAGAAGGCATCATTGAAGACTAATACAGAATACCATGTCCTGGTGGTTGGTAGAATGACCAGCAGGGTGTAGGAATTAGGAGCAACTGGAGGTATATCCTCGGTGGCTTCACTGACTGTCCTGACATCCTTTACCAGGTCCCCAGCAGCCCATGGGGCTCTCGTGGTCAGACCAATCCCAGAATATGGAGCTCACCTGGGCAGGTACCCCACCCCCACCCCAGCCCACGGGGCTCTCGTGGTCAGGCCCTTCCCAGGATACAGAGCTACCCTTGCAGGTACCATGGCAGGGCTGGGCACACAGGAACCGTGCACATAGCCCTCATTGCAGAGCACCCCCAGCTCACCTGTCGCTCAGAGCTGGCACAGAGCACCTCAGAGCAGGACTTGAACTAACAAACAGCAGCTGCGACAGGTCTGTGACCCTGGGCATCACTCTGTGCGGCCTCCCTCCACCTGGTCTTCCAGAGACTTCCACTGCACCCGGGGCACCAGGCCTCTGTCTCCAACCACCACCCACCCCTCCTCTCCCTGACTCCTGGGTTCCTCTCATAAGGAGAGGGTTTTCTTGAAGTTGTCTCCCACTCATGGGCCAGATAAAATGATTAGAAAACAAGCCAAAGCTGCAGCCCCTTGTCTATCCTGACTCTCAGGAGCCCACACCTGTTCCTTGGACCTGGCCGGTTCAGCAAGTTCCATTTTCTGCAACTGTGAGCCCCTGAGGGGTGATGATTGGCTGACCTGGGCAGCCTTACCGTGCGGGCCAGCCCTCCCCAGGTGTGCCTGGGTTGAGATCAGTATAAATACCACTCCAGGCAGCAAGAGCCCCTGCAGCCGTGCCTGACGCCATTTTCTCTGCCCTGTCAGCAGTCTCGGGGCTGGGCTGGTGGGAGGGAGTGAGAGGCCACGGCTTTGTGGGTGGCCCAGTGTGAGTGGGGCTCTGCTGGACTTTCTGCAGCAGTTGCCAGGCTGCCACCTGCTAAAGAAGAGGATGTGTCACCCATACCTGCTGCTGGAATTTCTCCCTGGGCAGAGGTGAGGAAGGAAAAAAGCAGTGGGGGCAGGGACAGGACGGGTATCTCAGTCAGGGAAATGGAAATCTTCCAGAAGAGCACCCAGGGCCAGGACCATCCTGGCTGGCCTGCAGGCACCAAGTCGGCCGGCATGCTGTCACTCGTGTGGCTCTATGGCCCTTCCTCTAGGCTTTCAAGTCCTTGTATATATTCAGGTGTTTTACCTGGGACGGGTGGGAATAGTTCAGCAGCAACTGGCCTGGGGCTCAGCTCACGTTTACTCACAGATGCCTCGGCACGGTGCCCCAGCTTTGCAATGAGGACGCTTGTTGCGTGGGGGCTGCTGGCTGAATGGGAGACGATTCCCCACCACTGGCCAACTTCAGAATTGTTTACAACTGGAGCAAGTGCCCTGATACGGTTTTCCTCTGTGGAACTGGTGGGTTCTGTGTTTTTTTTCTCTTTTTCGTTTTTGGTTCAAGGTAGATTTTATTCCTCTTTTTTGTATTTACAGATATAAGCATGGAAATAATTTATTCATATAAATACATGTATGTGAAGGGAATAATTGTTTTTTCTGTTTTATTTTTTAAATTTTATTTCTTTTTAATTTTGAATTTTATTTTATATTTTTATACAGCAGGTTCTTATTGGTTATCTATTTTATACATATAAATGTATACATGCCAATCCCAGTCTCTCAACTCCTCCCACCACCACCCCCCCAACAGCTTTCCCCCCTTGTTGTCCATACATTTGTTGTCTACATCTGTTGCTCTATTTATGCCTTGCAAAATGGTTAATCTGTACAGTTTTTCTAGGTTCCACATATATGCATGAATATACAAGATTTGTTTTTCTCTTTCTGACTTACTTCACTCTGTATGACAGTCTCTAGATCCATCGACGTCTCTACAAATGACCCAATTTCATTCCTTTTCATGGCTTAGTAATATTCCATTTTATATATGTACCACAGCTTTATGCATTCGTCTGTCTGTGGGCATTTAGGTTGCTTCCATTACCTCGATATTGTAAATAGTGATGCAATGAACATTGCGGTGAATGTCTCGTTTTGATTTATGGTTTTGTCTGGGTATATGTCCAGTACTGGGATTGCTGTATCATATGGTAATTCTATTGTTAGTTTCTTAAGAAACTCCATATTGTTCTCCGTAGTGACTGTATCAATTTATATTCCCAACAATAGTGGAAGAGGGTTCCTTTTCTCCACACCCTTTCCAGCATTTTTGTTTGTAGATTTTCTCATGATGCCCATTCTATCAGGTGTGAGGTGATACCTCATTGTTGAGTCCATTTTGTTGAGCAAGGGGTAGGTCTTGTCTATTACATATTTGGCTTATTGAATGGTATCTGTGCTAATTTCAAACTCTGGTTTTATGCAGCACCCCAACTCACTTTCCCCCTTAAGGAAGCATAAGTTGGTTTTCTAAACTTGAGACCCTGTTCTGTTTTGTAATTCAGTTCATGTGTAGCCAAGTTCACATTCCATGTATTAGTGATATCTTATGATGTTTCTTTTTCTGTGTGACATATTTCAGTTAGAATCATCATACCTGAATCCACTCATTATGCTGCTACGGGCCTGATGACATAGATTTCATGGCTCAGTGATTTTGCATTGTACATAAGTACCACAACTTCTTTATCCATTTTTCACTTTCTGCGATATTGAACTTGTACCGTAAACGAGGTTCTTGTAAACAGAGCTGTCCCAAACTGTGGGGTGGCTGTGTCTTTTTGATTTTAATTTCCCTAAGCTATAGGACCATAAGTGGAAGTGCCCTAGGCTCTGTTGCTTTGTTTTTTAGATGTTTCAGGAAACACCATACACTTCTCCCGAGTGTCTGTTGGCAATTTACATCCCGCCCATCAGCATAACAAGGCTCCCAGTTCTCCATGGCCTGTCCTGCCTTTCTGGATTTTACACTTTTTTCAGATGGCCCTTCTGACCGGGGGGAAGTGAGACTTCATTGTAGTGCAGATTTCCTTTGCAAGCTTGCTTGGTTGGCTAAAAAGTGCGTATGCGTTTTTTCCTGATTCAGGAAAAAACGCATACGCCCTTTTTGGCCAAGTGCATCATTGTGGACGTTCTGCCTCTTTTCCTATGCTTAAAATGCAATTCCAGTCTACCTCCTGAAATCGGTTTCCTGCAATTCTGCCCCGCTTTCAAGTCCTCTTGGCAGCCTTACTTCAGTATATTTTTGGACGATTGCTGTCATTTATAACTCTGCAGGTTTGTGAATTCCTGTGCCCCTGAGCTCCGTTCTTCATCTCGCTTTCTTGTGAGCTGGCCGCAACACCGCAGGATTGCTTCAGGCCCTAATCTGGTTCCGGCACGGCACGCTGAGCCTTTGGTTAATTCCTGTCCTTGGTGGGAAATGAGAGTTAAATTTGCCCGTCCAGAAACCTCCAGCTTGTCTCTCATTGGTTCTCCCTATTCCTGTTCATCTTCCACTGAAATTGAAAACAGGGCCAAACAGGAGGTTAAAGGCACTGACTCTCCAAGTCGGGAGAGTGTTAGTAAAGCGTCTGGAATGTTGCACCCGAGTACCAGGGGACGAAAACTGAGACATATTTGAACACGTCTCCCGCTCACATGGTTGATCATACTCTGGGTTCCACATGCATGTTTTAGCTGAAGGAAGAATCCCTGAAACCTGGAGAGTTGAGACCCGTGGAATTAGTACCATGCAATATGATTTCAAAGGGTCTTCATTTGCTCACCAAACCTCTCCAATCCTATCACTGCTGCATTTATGCCCCTGTACACACGCTTGATTCCCTTTCGGAGACATAGCAATCCATAGGTTTTAAGATAATTACTAGTCAGGTACATTCTTAGGCATTTAATATGGGGTGTTGAGTCCATTTCGTTGAGCAAGGAGTAGCTCTTGTCTATTACATATTTGGCTTAAGGAAGTTTATCTGTGCTCATTTCAATGTCTGGTTTTATGCAGCACCCCAACTCACCTTTCCCCTTAAGCAAGCATAAGTTGGTTTTCTAAATTTGAGACACTGTTCTGTTTTGTAATTCAGTTCCTGTGTAGCCAAGTTTACATTCCGTGTATTAGTGATATCTTATGATGTTTCTTTTTCTGTGTGACTTATTTCAGTTAGAATCATCATACCTGAATCCACTCATTGTGCTGCTAAGGGCCTGATGACATAGATTTCATTGCTGAGTGATATTGCTTTGTAAGTAAATACCACAACTTCTTTATCCATTTTTCACTTTCTGCGATGTTGAACTTGTACGGTAAATGAGGTTCTTGTAAACAGAGGCGTCCCAAACTTTGGGGTGGCTGTGTCTTTTTGATTTTAATTTCCCTAAGCTATAGGACCATAAGTGGAAGTGCCCTAGGCTCTGTTGCTTTGTTTTTTAGGTGTTTCAGGAAACACCATACACTTCTCCCGAGTGTCTGTTGGCAATTTACATCCCGCCCATCAGCATAACAAGGCTCCCAGTTCTCCATGGCCTGTCCTGCCTTTCTGGATTTTACACTTTTTTCAGATGGCCCTTTTGACCGGGGGGAAGTGAGACTTCATTGTAGTGCAGATTTCCTTTGCAAGCTTGCTTGGTTGGCCAAAAAGGGCGTATGCGTTTTTTCCTGAATATATTCAGGAAAAAACGCATACGCCCTTTTTGGCCAAGTGCATCATTGTGGACGTTCTGCCTCTTTTCCTATGCTTTCAATGCAATTCCAGTCTACCTCCTGAAATCGGTTTCCTGCAATTCTGCCCCGCTTTCAAGTCCTCTTGGCAGCCTTACTTCAGTATATTTTTGGACGATAGCTGTTATTTATAACTCTGCAGGTTTGTGAATTACAGTGCCCCTGAGCTCCTTTCTTCAACTCACTTTCTTGTGAGCTGGCCGCAACACCGCAGGATGGCTTCAGGCCCTAATCTGGTTCCGGCACGGCATGCTGAGCCTTTGGTTATTTCCTCTTCCTGGTGGGAAATGAGAGTTAAATTTGCCCGTCCAGACACCTCCAGCTAGTCTCTCATTGGTTCTCGCTATTCCTGTTCATCTTCCGCAGAAATTGCAAACTGGGCCAAACAGGAGGTTAAAGGGACTGACTCTCCAAGTCGGGAGGGTGTTAGTAAAGCGTCTGGAATGTTGCACCCGAGTACCAGGGGAGGAAAACTGAGACATATTTGAACATGTTTCCCGTTCACACGGTTGATCATACTCTGGGTTCCACATGCATGTTTTAGCTGAAGGAAGAATACCTTAAACTTGGAGAGTTGAGACCCGTGGAATTGGTACCATGCAATATGACTTCAAAGGGTCTTCATTTGCTCACTGAACCTCTCCAATCCTATCACTGCTGCGTTTATGCCCCTGTACACATGCTTGATTCTCTTTTGGAGACATAGCAATCCATAGGTTTTAAGATACTTACTAGTCAGGTACATTCTTAGGCGTTTAATATGGGGTGTTGAGTCCATTTCGTTGAGCAAGGAGTAGCTCTTGTCTATTCCATATTTGGCTTAAGGAACTTTATCTGTGTTCATTTCAATCTCTGGTTTTATGCAGCACCCCAACTCACCTTTCCCCTTAAGCAAGCATAAGTTGGTTTTCTAAATTTGAGACCCTGTTCTGTTCTGTAATTCAGTTCCTGTGTAGCCAAGTTTACATTCCGTGTATTAGTGATATCTTATGATGTTTCTTTTTCTGTGCGTCTTATTTCAGTTAGAATCATCGTACCTGAATCCACTCATTATGCTGCTACGGGCCTGATTACATAGACTTCATTGCTGAGTGATACTGCATTGTACGTAAGTACCACAAGTTCTTTATCCATTTTTCACTTTCTGTGATATTGAACTTGTACTGTAAACGAGGTTCTTGTAAACAGAGGCGTCCCAAACATTGGGGTGGCTGTGTCTTTTTGATTTTAATTTCCCTAAGCTATAGGACCATAAGTGGAAGTGCCCTAGGCTCTGTTGCTTTGTTTTTTAGATGTTTCAGGAAACACCATACACATCCCGCCCATCAGCATAACAAGGCTCCCAGTTCTCCATGGCCTGTCCTGCCTTTCTGGATTTTACACTTTTTTCAGATGGCCCTTTTGACCAGGGGGAAGTGAGACTTCATTGTAGTGCAGATTTCCTTTGCAAGCTTGCTTGGTTGGCCAAAAAGGGCGTATGCCTTTTTTCCTGAATAAATTCAGGAAAAAAGGCATACACCCTTTTTGGCCAAGTGAATCATTGTGGACGTTCTGCCTCTTTTCCTATGCTTTAAATGCAATTCCAGTCTACCTCCTGAAATCGTTTTCCTGCAATTCTGCCTTGCTTTCAATGCCTCTTCATAGCCTTACCTCAATATATTTTTTGAAAATAGTTGGCCTTTATAACTCTGCAGGTTTTTGAATTGCAGTGGCCCTTAGCTCCATTTTTCAGCTCTTATTTTTGTGATCTTGCCTCATAACCACAGGATTCCTTCAGGCCCTATTCTTCTTCTGGGGCACCTTGCTGTGCCTTTGGTTTATTCTTCTTACTGATGTGAATTTAGAGTGACATGTGCCCATTGAAACCGCTACAGCTAGTTTCTCACTGGTTCCCCCTATTCCCATTCATCCTCCGCACTAACTGCAGACTGTGCGATACCAGAACTTAAAGGCATTGACTCTCCATGTGGGGATATTTTTGGTAAAGCGGCTGGAATGTCGATCCGGAGCCCCAGGAGAGGAAAAATGAGGTGCGTTTTAGAAACCTTTCCCGATCATATGGTATACCAGTCGCTGGGTTTCCCAAGCATGGTTTAGCTGTAGGAAGATTCCCTTCAACCTGGAGTGTTGGGACCCTTGGAATGAGTAGCATGAAGTATTGCATTAAACTTTTGGCAGTTGCTCACCAAAGCTCATCAATCCTCTCAGCCCCAAGTGTCCAGCCTTATGTCTTATCCAGCTGTGGGTTTATATGTGGTCAATCCAGGTTGCATCACAGCCCCTGAGCGAATTTTGTAAGAATTTTTCTCTCTTTCATTGTTTCTGCGTTTTGTTTTTAAAATTTATTTCTATAATGGGGTTTAGCTCATTTTCACTGCTGTGTTTGTGCCACTCTGCACACACTTGATTCCCTTATGGAGATATATCAATACATGGGTTTTAAGATTCTTATTACTCAGATATATTTCTCTGCGGTGTATAGGGTGTGTTGAGGCCAGTTCATTGAGCAAGGTGTAGATCTTGGCTAATATCTATTTGGTTTATTGAACGGTATCTGTGCTAATTTCAAACTCTGGTTTTATGCATCACCCCACCTCTCCTTTCCCCTTAAGCTGAAATAAGTGTGTTTTCTAAATGTGAGACACTGTTCTGTTCTGTAATTCATTTCTTGTGCAGCCATATTTACCCTCCCTCTATAAGTGATATCTTATGATATGTTTCTTTTTCTGTTTGACTTATTTCAAGTAGTATTATCGGACCTAAATCCACTCTTTATCCTTCTACTAGCCTTATTACATTGATTTCATGGTGAAGAGATATTCCATTGTACATAAGTACCACATCTTCTTTATCCATTGTTCTCTTTCCTGGGATATTTAAGGTATACTGAAGTTGAGGTTCTTGTAAACAGAGTAGCCCTAAACTGTGGTGTGCTTGTGTCTTGTTAATTTTTAGATTTCCCTAGATATACTCCCATGATTGGAAGTGTCCTATGCTCTGTAGCTCTGTTTTTTAGATGATTTAGGAACCACCATACACTTCTCCAGAGTGGCTCTCGGCAGTTCACACACTGCCCATCAGCGTATAAAGGCTCCCTGTTCTCCATGGCCTGTCCTGCATTTCTGGTTTTTACAATTTTTTAGGATGGCCCTTTTGACCAGTGGGAAATGAGACTTCTTTGTTGTGCACATTTGCATTGCTTGCTTGCTTCGTTGCCCATAAAGTGCGTATGCGTTTTTTCCTGGATATAATCAGGAAAAAACGCATACGCCCTTTTGGGCCAACTGCATCATTGTCGAAATTCTGCCGCTTTTCATGTGCTTTAAAGACGAGTCCAATCTATCTCTTGAAATCTGTTTCTTGCAATTCTGTCTTGCATTCAGATCCTCTTCTTTGCCTTACCTCAACATATTTTTGGACGTTAGTTTTCATTTATAACTCTGCAGGTTTGTGAATTGCAGTGACCCTGAGCTCCATTTTTTAAGTTGCTCTTTTGTGAGCTGGCCTCAAACCCGCAGGATTGCTTCAGGCCCTATTTTGGCTCGGGCGAGGCGGGCTGAGCCTTTTTTCAATTCTTATTCTTAATGGGAAATTAGAGTGATATGTGCCCGTCCAAACCCCTACAACTATTCTCTCATTGGTTCCCCGTTCATCCTCCTCACAATTTGCAAAATGTGTGAAACAGAAGTTGAAATGTGCTGATTCTCCAAGTGGGGAGATTCTAAGTAACGTGGCTGGAATGGTGAATAGGAGCACCAGGAGAGGATAAATGAGCTGCATTTTAGACACATCTCCCGATCACATGGTGTACAGTCCTCTGGGTTTTCCATGCATGTTTTAGCTGTAGGAAGATCCCTTGAACCTGCATATTTGGGACCCATTGAATGGGTACCAGGTAGTATTACTTTAAAGGGTGTGCATTTCCTCACCCAACCTCACATTTCTCTTAGCGCAAACAGTTTCCAGCCTTATGTCTCATCCTGCTGTGGGTCTAGATGTGTTCAATCCATGTTGCATCACCGGCCCTGAGGAAAAGTTGTAAGAGGTTTTCTCTGTCTCTCTGTCGTTTATTTTTTTCAATTTATTACTATATTGGTTACAGCTGATTTTCAAAGCTCTGTTTCTTGCTGCTGTACATCCACTTGATTCACGTACAGAGAGACATCAGTAAATTCTTTTTCAGATTCTTACCAGTCGTATATATTCTTTTCCGGTGACTTGAGTGTGCTGAGTGCAGTTCTTTTAGCTACCGTGTAGGCCTTGTTGATTATCAGTTTGGTATTTGGAATGGTATCTTTGCTAATTTCAACCTCCTGGGTGATGCCTCACCCCTCCCCACCTTTCCCGTTTAGCAGCCTTATGCGTGTTTTCTACATATTTGACTATGTTTTTGTTTTGTAATTTATTTCATGTGTAGCCATTTTGGATTCCACCTTTAAGTGATATCTTATGATATGTGTCTTTTTCTTTTTGAATTATGTCACTTAGAAAGATCATACGTAACTCCTCCGGAGTTGTTACAACTGGCCATATTTCATTGATTTCCAGGCTGAATAATATTCCACTCTACCTAAGTACCACATCTCTACCCATTTTTTCCCTCCAGAGACATTTAAGTTATATCCTAGTTGAGGATCTTTTAAACAGAGAGGGGGTAAACATTGGGGTGCCTGTGTCCTCTCGATTTTTGTTTTTCTCAAGATATACGCCCATGAGTGCAAGTGCCCTATGCTCTGTAGCTCATTTTTTAGATGCTTTAGTAAACACAATACACTTCTCCAGAATGGCCGTTGGCAATATACATTTCCACTATAAGTCTCACAGGGCTCCCTCTTCTCCTTGCCCTGTCCTGCATTTCTGTTGTTTACGCTTTATGAGGATGGCTCTTCTGACTGATGCGAAGTGATATCTTTTGTAGTATTGACTTCCAGTGCCCACCTGTTTGGTTGGCTAAAAAAGTGTATGCCCTTTTCTTGAATATATACAGAAAAAAACGCATACACCCTTTTTGGCCAACTGCAATGTTGGCAATGTTCAGCTCCTTTTCTTGTGCTTAATGGCGAGTCCTTTCTACCTCCTCAAATCCCTTTCCTGCCATTCTCCCTTGCTTACAAGTCCTTTTCTCTGACTTTCCTCAAGACATTTTTCAGTGATGGATATTTTCAACTCTGCAGTTTCGTGAATTTTACTGCCCCTGAGTTCCATTGTTCAACTTGTGTTTATGGGAACTGGCCACAAAGCAGCGGGATTTCCTCAAGCCCTATACTGTTTCCATGGGCAACCCTAGCCTTTGGTCAATTCGTCTTCCTGATTGGAAATTAGAGTGACATGTGCCTGTCTGAACACCTAGGACTTGTCTCTCATTGTTCCTCATCCTTCCGCTTCATCCTCTGGACAAATTCCAAACTGTACGCAACAGGATGTTGACAGTGCTGACATCTCCAAGTGGGGAGACTGTTAGTAAAGACGCTGGAGGGGTGAACCCGAGCACCAGGAGATGAGGAGAGGAGATGCCTTTTCCAAACTCTTCCCGATCAGACGGTATACCATCCTCTGGGTGTGACAGACATGTTTTAGCAGTAGGAAGAGTCCCATTCATGTAAGGAGAACACCAGGGCTTTTTCAAAATCAGTGTCTCCCCGAAACCCAAACTGGGGAATTTTTTAAGCTACGGCTACACATATGTTCATTAAGGGCCTTGGGAAGTAGGCAGAGTCCAAACTTTAGATGATTGAAGTCTTCAGGGTCAGAAGCACTCACCACCAGCTTCCCTTAGGTTACACTTTAACTGTCATTGATAGATGATGTCAATAAAAATATCTATTCTTTTTCAGATTATTTCCCCTTATAGGTTATTGCAAAATGTTGAGTGTAGTTCCCTGTGCTATACAGTAGTTCCTTGTTGATGATCTATTTTATACATAGCAGTGTGTATGTGTTAATCCCAAACTGTTAATTTATCCCTCCTCCCACCTTTCCCCTTTGGTAATAATAAATTATAAGATTTTATACTTCTCAGAAATGGGGGAGCTGAAAGAGAGGTATCATTTTCAATGGAAAAGCATTTAAAACAAGATTGAAGCTTTAACCAAGATTATTAGATGTACATCCTTGGAAAGAAATCACTTCATTTCTCTAATATTGACCTGACAAATAAGACAAACCTTTTCACTGAACTTGCTTATAATAAAGTGATGGAAATATCAAATGGAATTGTTAGAAACATCTTATTTTACCCGAGCCTTATACACTGTTCTATGTTAACTACAGTTTGGCTCACACATCTGTTCATTGAGGTTACAATAGTCTCAATTTCTGTTACTGATCCTCCAGAGTGGACCCCAACAAGTGTCCCCCTGCCCAGTGTCATTGGGGCCAACAGATCGAGACTGAGTTTGGTTCACAAGCAAAGGAAACTTTATATTTTGATCAGAGAATGGAGAGGTGAGAGCATGCACTACCCCGTGGGCTGTGGGCTGGGCTGCTGTGTAGAGATCCTGTCAGAGTCAGTGGGAGGGAGGGGGCGGAGCTCTCGAGGGCCAGGTTGGCTGCAGCTCAGGCTCTATATCGCGGAGTCTGCACTGGGCCCCAGGAGCTGAGGTGTCGACCCAGCCATTCTGCACTAGGAAATCTGGTCTGAAGTGCCGGGTGTGGAACCTCTGCATGCGGGACCCTAGGAGCACGTGAAATTAGACAAAGCACAAAGGATAAAAAAGGTTAGACTTGACTTTATTGCCCAGATTCTATTTTTATCTCCCAGGGATTTTTAATGGGCTTTGCTGGGGACAAACCCCTCCTCTGCCTTTTGTCCCGTTCCTCATTCTTGGAGTGCTGAGGGTGCAGACACTTCTTCTGTAACTGCTGAGTGCTGAGTTGGGAGCCCTAATACCCGGGGGCGAGGGTCAGAGCTTCTCCCCAGCAGCCTCCAGGTGACGTTGATTGTCCCCAGGCCCCCTGCCTCCTTGCTCGTCCACCTGAGCACCAGCATTGGAAGTGTTATAGATTCTAATGACCTTTAAGGGTCCAGGAAAGAGATGTGCAGAGACGCTGTGGGGGCCGGTTTCACCCCGCCCCACATTTGTTCGGCCACCTTAGGCTGACCATTTCTGTCAGCCTAGATGCTCTGACCAGTAGTCTGCGCTTTCTTCAATTAGGCCCCTGAATTAACGTACAAACAGCACCAGGTGTCAGAGCCCTGCCCGCTCAACTCCCAGACAGTCCAGGGTCAGTGGTGATCAAGGACCATGATGACCACTGAGTCAACAGCCTTTTGAAGTAAACAGGAGTCCAGCCGGTCTTATTGGCCACCATCATCACGGTGTCTGTAGGCTTTTCTATGGTGACAGTGTGATATACGGTTCCCCCGCCAAGATTATTAGCTCCCCTCTGGGTGCAGTAAGTCCTGCAAGCAGTAGTCTACTCTTTTGGGACACACTCTTATTGTTTTATGAGAGAAACTCCAGGTCAAGTGATGTTCACACGAGTCGTCATGGTGCCCTGTTGCCCCCGGTTATCTCTCTGGATGTTGGAGTTGGAGGGCCTCCTCACTCGAGGTCGGTGTGCCCACGGAGCGAACCCTGCAACTTCAGGGCATCGTTGGTGGTTAGGATCACCACGTGGGGTCCTTTTCCCTTAGGAAGGAGGTGGCCTTTTGGGCTGCTGATTTCCAGGTTTTTAGATACCGCCAGTATCTTGGCCAGATGCGGCAGTGGGCCAAGCCCCTTGGTGACCGTAGTTTATCCTACCTGGATGGCATTCTTGCATTGTTCCATTTCAAGTGGTCCCAGTTTTTGCACTAATTCTCCAATGGCGATTCACCTTTCACCGGGAATGTAAAGGTCAAAGGGTTTAGCTAAATTAGGGAGTTCCAGGGCAAGGGTCTGAATTGACTGCTCTTTCCATTCTTGAAAGGCCACTTCTGGATTCTATTCAAAAGGATCATCATCTTTTCCTTTCAGTGTTTCATATAGAGGCCCAACTAGTAGACTGTAGTTAGGGATCCAGAAGCAGCAAACCCTGGCCTCCCCAGGAACCCCTAAGCTGTCTTCTAGTTTTAGAAAGGGGTAAGGCTGCAAATGGTTTCTTCCCTTTCCTGAGATGGGCTTCTCCGACCTTCTGTGAGAATGAAGCCCAGGCAGGTCACCGCAGTCTGTGATATTTGAGCTTTTTCTTGGACAACTTCTATCCTTTATTGGCTTGGTAGTTCAGAGGCCTCCTTAGTAGGGCTGGCGATCAGAATGTCGTCTGCGTACTGAAGGAGGGTTTCCTTTTCCAGAGGTAGAACTTTTAGGTCTTTAGCTAAGCTTTCCCCAAAGATGGTGTGGGAATTTTTGCACCCTTGGGGCAAGACGGCCCGGAAGTATTGTTTTAGTTGTATGTTGAGTCCTGCCACTCACAAGCCAAAATTTCTTGTGACTCTGGGACTAATGGAATACAAAAGAAGGCATCATTGAAGACTAATACAGAATACCATGTCCTGGTGGTTGGTAGAATGACCAGCAGGGTGTAGGAATTAGGAGCAACTGGAGGTATATCCTCGGTGGCTTCACTGACTGTCCTGACATCCTTTACCAGGTCCCCAGCAGCCCATGGGGCTCTCGTGGTCAGACCAATCCCAGAATATGGAGCTCACCTGGGCAGGTACCCCACCCCCACCCCAGCCCACGGGGCTCTCGTGGTCAGGCCCTTCCCAGGATACAGAGCTACCCTTGCAGGTACCATGGCAGGGCTGGGCACACAGGAACCGTGCACATAGCCCTCATTGCAGAGCACCCCCAGCTCACCTGTCGCTCAGAGCTGGCACAGAGCACCTCAGAGCAGGACTTGAACTAACAAACAGCAGCTGCGACAGGTCTGTGACCCTGGGCATCACTCTGTGCGGCCTCCCTCCACCTGGTCTTCCAGAGACTTCCACTGCACCCGGGGCACCAGGCCTCTGTCTCCAACCACCACCCACCCCTCCTCTCCCTGACTCCTGGGTTCCTCTCATAAGGAGAGGGTTTTCTTGAAGTTGTCTCCCACTCATGGGCCAGATAAAATGATTAGAAAACAAGCCAAAGCTGCAGCCCCTTGTCTATCCTGACTCTCAGGAGCCCACACCTGTTCCTTGGACCTGGCCGGTTCAGCAAGTTCCATTTTCTGCAACTGTGAGCCCCTGAGGGGTGATGATTGGCTGACCTGGGCAGCCTTACCGTGCGGGCCAGCCCTCCCCAGGTGTGCCTGGGTTGAGATCAGTATAAATACCACTCCAGGCAGCAAGAGCCCCTGCAGCCGTGCCTGACGCCATTTTCTCTGCCCTGTCAGCAGTCTCGGGGCTGGGCTGGTGGGAGGGAGTGAGAGGCCACGGCTTTGTGGGTGGCCCAGTGTGAGTGGGGCTCTGCTGGACTTTCTGCAGCAGTTGCCAGGCTGCCACCTGCTAAAGAAGAGGATGTGTCACCCATACCTGCTGCTGGAATTTCTCCCTGGGCAGAGGTGAGGAAGGAAAAAAGCAGTGGGGGCAGGGACAGGACGGGTATCTCAGTCAGGGAAATGGAAATCTTCCAGAAGAGCACCCAGGGCCAGGACCATCCTGGCTGGCCTGCAGGCACCAAGTCGGCCGGCATGCTGTCACTCGTGTGGCTCTATGGCCCTTCCTCTAGGCTTTCAAGTCCTTGTATATATTCAGGTGTTTTACCTGGGACGGGTGGGAATAGTTCAGCAGCAACTGGCCTGGGGCTCAGCTCACGTTTACTCACAGATGCCTCGGCACGGTGCCCCAGCTTTGCAATGAGGACGCTTGTTGCGTGGGGGCTGCTGGCTGAATGGGAGACGATTCCCCACCACTGGCCAACTTCAGAATTGTTTACAACTGGAGCAAGTGCCCTGATACGGTTTTCCTCTGTGGAACTGGTGGGTTCTGTGTTTTTTTTCTCTTTTTCGTTTTTGGTTCAAGGTAGATTTTATTCCTCTTTTTTGTATTTACAGATATAAGCATGGAAATAATTTATTCATATAAATACATGTATGTGAAGGGAATAATTGTTTTTTCTGTTTTATTTTTTAAATTTTATTTCTTTTTAATTTTGAATTTTATTTTATATTTTTATACAGCAGGTTCTTATTGGTTATCTATTTTATACATATAAATGTATACATGCCAATCCCAGTCTCTCAACTCCTCCCACCACCACCCCCCCAACAGCTTTCCCCCCTTGTTGTCCATACATTTGTTGTCTACATCTGTTGCTCTATTTATGCCTTGCAAAATGGTTAATCTGTACAGTTTTTCTAGGTTCCACATATATGCATGAATATACAAGATTTGTTTTTCTCTTTCTGACTTACTTCACTCTGTATGACAGTCTCTAGATCCATCGACGTCTCTACAAATGACCCAATTTCATTCCTTTTCATGGCTTAGTAATATTCCATTTTATATATGTACCACAGCTTTATGCATTCGTCTGTCTGTGGGCATTTAGGTTGCTTCCATTACCTCGATATTGTAAATAGTGATGCAATGAACATTGCGGTGAATGTCTCGTTTTGATTTATGGTTTTGTCTGGGTATATGTCCAGTACTGGGATTGCTGTATCATATGGTAATTCTATTGTTAGTTTCTTAAGAAACTCCATATTGTTCTCCGTAGTGACTGTATCAATTTATATTCCCAACAATAGTGGAAGAGGGTTCCTTTTCTCCACACCCTTTCCAGCATTTTTGTTTGTAGATTTTCTCATGATGCCCATTCTATCAGGTGTGAGGTGATACCTCATTGTTGAGTCCATTTTGTTGAGCAAGGGGTAGGTCTTGTCTATTACATATTTGGCTTATTGAATGGTATCTGTGCTAATTTCAAACTCTGGTTTTATGCAGCACCCCAACTCACTTTCCCCCTTAAGGAAGCATAAGTTGGTTTTCTAAACTTGAGACCCTGTTCTGTTTTGTAATTCAGTTCATGTGTAGCCAAGTTCACATTCCATGTATTAGTGATATCTTATGATGTTTCTTTTTCTGTGTGACATATTTCAGTTAGAATCATCATACCTGAATCCACTCATTATGCTGCTACGGGCCTGATGACATAGATTTCATGGCTCAGTGATTTTGCATTGTACATAAGTACCACAACTTCTTTATCCATTTTTCACTTTCTGCGATATTGAACTTGTACCGTAAACGAGGTTCTTGTAAACAGAGCTGTCCCAAACTGTGGGGTGGCTGTGTCTTTTTGATTTTAATTTCCCTAAGCTATAGGACCATAAGTGGAAGTGCCCTAGGCTCTGTTGCTTTGTTTTTTAGATGTTTCAGGAAACACCATACACTTCTCCCGAGTGTCTGTTGGCAATTTACATCCCACCCATCAGCATAACAAGGCTCCCAGTTCTCCATGGCCTGTCCTGCCTTTCTGGATTTTACACTTTTTTCAGATGGCCCTTCTGACCGGGGGGAAGTGAGACTTCATTGTAGTGCAGATTTCCTTTGCAAGCTTGCTTGGTTGGCTAAAAAGTGCGTATGCGTTTTTTCCTGATTCAGGAAAAAACGCATACGCCCTTTTTGGCCAAGTGCATCATTGTGGACGTTCTGCCTCTTTTCCTATGCTTAAAATGCAATTCCAGTCTACCTCCTGAAATCGGTTTCCTGCAATTCTGCCCCGCTTTCAAGTCCTCTTGGCAGCCTTACTTCAGTATATTTTTGGACGATTGCTGTCATTTATAACTCTGCAGGTTTGTGAATTCCTGTGCCCCTGAGCTCCGTTCTTCATCTCGCTTTCTTGTGAGCTGGCCGCAACACCGCAGGATTGCTTCAGGCCCTAATCTGGTTCCGGCACGGCACGCTGAGCCTTTGGTTAATTCCTGTCCTTGGTGGGAAATGAGAGTTAAATTTGCCCGTCCAGAAACCTCCAGCTTGTCTCTCATTGGTTCTCCCTATTCCTGTTCATCTTCCACTGAAATTGAAAACAGGGCCAAACAGGAGGTTAAAGGCACTGACTCTCCAAGTCGGGAGAGTGTTAGTAAAGCGTCTGGAATGTTGCACCCGAGTACCAGGGGACGAAAACTGAGACATATTTGAACACGTCTCCCGCTCACATGGTTGATCATACTCTGGGTTCCACATGCATGTTTTAGCTGAAGGAAGAATCCCTGAAACCTGGAGAGTTGAGACCCGTGGAATTAGTACCATGCAATATGATTTCAAAGGGTCTTCATTTGCTCACCAAACCTCTCCAATCCTATCACTGCTACATTTATGCCCCTGTACACACGCTTGATTCCCTTTCGGAGACATAGCAATCCATAGGTTTTAAGATAATTACTAGTCAGGTACATTCTTAGACATTTAATATGGGGTGTTGAGTCCATTTCGTTGAGCAAGGAGTAGCTCTTGTCTATTACATATTTGGCTTAAGGAAGTTTATCTGTGCTCATTTCAATGTCTGGTTTTATGCAGCACCCCAACTCACCTTTCCCCTTAAGCAAGCATAAGTTGGTTTTCTAAATTTGAGACACTGTTCTGTTTTGTAATTCAGTTCCTGTGTAGCCAAGTTTACATTCCGTGTATTAGTGATATCTTATGATGTTTCTTTTTCTGTGTGACTTATTTCAGTTAGAATCATCATACCTGAATCCACTCATTGTGCTGCTAAGGGCCTGATGACATAGATTTCATTGCTGAGTGATATTGCTTTGTAAGTAAATACCACAACTTCTTTATCCATTTTTCACTTTCTGCGATGTTGAACTTGTACGGTAAATGAGGTTCTTGTAAACAGAGGCGTCCCAAACTTTGGGGTGGCTGTGTCTTTTTGATTTTAATTTCCCTAAGCTATAGGACCATAAGTGGAAGTGCCCTAGGCTCTGTTGCTTTGTTTTTTAGATGTTTCAGGAAACACCATACACTTCTCCCGAGTGTCTGTTGGCAATTTACATCCCGCCCATCAGCATAACAAGGCTCCCAGTTCTCCATGGCCTGTCCTGCCTTTCTGGATTTTACACTTTTTTCAGATGGCCCTTTTGACCGGGGGGAAGTGAGACTTCATTGTAGTGCAGATTTCCTTTGCAAGCTTGCTTGGTTGGCCAAAAAGGGCGTATGCGTTTTTTCCTGAATATATTCAGGAAAAAACGCATACGCCCTTTTTGGCCAAGTGCATCATTGTGGACGTTCTGCCTCTTTTCCTATGCTTTCAATGCAATTCCAGTCTACCTCCTGAAATCGGTTTCCTGCAATTCTGCCCCGCTTTCAAGTCCTCTTGGCAGCCTTACTTCAGTATATTTTTGGACGATAGCTGTTATTTATAACTCTGCAGGTTTGTGAATTACAGTGCCCCTGAGCTCCTTTCTTCAACTCACTTTCTTGTGAGCTGGCCGCAACACCGCAGGATGGCTTCAGGCCCTAATCTGGTTCCGGCACGGCATGCTGAGCCTTTGGTTATTTCCTCTTCCTGGTGGGAAATGAGAGTTAAATTTGCCCGTCCAGACACCTCCAGCTAGTCTCTCATTGGTTCTCGCTATTCCTGTTCATCTTCCGCAGAAATTGCAAACTGGGCCAAACAGGAGGTTAAAGGGACTGACTCTCCAAGTCGGGAGGGTGTTAGTAAAGCGTCTGGAATGTTGCACCCGAGTACCAGGGGAGGAAAACTGAGACATATTTGAACATGTTTCCCGTTCACACGGTTGATCATACTCTGGGTTCCACATGCATGTTTTAGCTGAAGGAAGAATACCTTAAACTTGGAGAGTTGAGACCCGTGGAATTGGTACCATGCAATATGACTTCAAAGGGTCTTCATTTGCTCACTGAACCTCTCCAATCCTATCACTGCTGCGTTTATGCCCCTGTACACATGCTTGATTCTCTTTTGGAGACATAGCAATCCATAGGTTTTAAGATACTTACTAGTCAGGTACATTCTTAGGCGTTTAATATGGGGTGTTGAGTCCATTTCGTTGAGCAAGGAGTAGCTCTTGTCTATTCCATATTTGGCTTAAGGAACTTTATCTGTGTTCATTTCAATCTCTGGTTTTATGCAGCACCCCAACTCACCTTTCCCCTTAAGCAAGCATAAGTTGGTTTTCTAAATTTGAGACCCTGTTCTGTTCTGTAATTCAGTTCCTGTGTAGCCAAGTTTACATTCCGTGTATTAGTGATATCTTATGATGTTTCTTTTTCTGTGCGTCTTATTTCAGTTAGAATCATCGTACCTGAATCCACTCATTATGCTGCTACGGGCCTGATTACATAGACTTCATTGCTGAGTGATACTGCATTGTACGTAAGTACCACAAGTTCTTTATCCATTTTTCACTTTCTGTGATATTGAACTTGTACTGTAAACGAGGTTCTTGTAAACAGAGGCGTCCCAAACATTGGGGTGGCTGTGTCTTTTTGATTTTAATTTCCCTAAGCTATAGGACCATAAGTGGAAGTGCCCTAGGCTCTGTTGCTTTGTTTTTTAGATGTTTCAGGAAACACCATACACATCCCGCCCATCAGCATAACAAGGCTCCCAGTTCTCCATGGCCTGTCCTGCCTTTCTGGATTTTACACTTTTTTCAGATGGCCCTTTTGACCAGGGGGAAGTGAGACTTCATTGTAGTGCAGATTTCCTTTGCAAGCTTGCTTGGTTGGCCAAAAAGGGCGTATGCCTTTTTTCCTGAATAAATTCAGGAAAAAAGGCATACACCCTTTTTGGCCAAGTGAATCATTGTGGACGTTCTGCCTCTTTTCCTATGCTTTAAATGCAATTCCAGTCTACCTCCTGAAATCGTTTTCCTGCAATTCTGCCTTGCTTTCAATGCCTCTTCATAGCCTTACCTCAATATATTTTTTGAAAATAGTTGGCCTTTATAACTCTGCAGGTTTTTGAATTGCAGTGGCCCTTAGCTCCATTTTTCAGCTCTTATTTTTGTGATCTTGCCTCATAACCACAGGATTCCTTCAGGCCCTATTCTTCTTCTGGGGCACCTTGCTGTGCCTTTGGTTTATTCTTCTTACTGATGTGAATTTAGAGTGACATGTGCCCATTGAAACCGCTACAGCTAGTTTCTCACTGGTTCCCCCTATTCCCATTCATCCTCCGCACTAACTGCAGACTGTGCGATACCAGAACTTAAAGGCATTGACTCTCCATGTGGGGATATTTTTGGTAAAGCGGCTGGAATGTCGATCCGGAGCCCCAGGAGAGGAAAAATGAGGTGCGTTTTAGAAACCTTTCCCGATCATATGGTATACCAGTCGCTGGGTTTCCCAAGCATGGTTTAGCTGTAGGAAGATTCCCTTCAACCTGGAGTGTTGGGACCCTTGGAATGAGTAGCATGAAGTATTGCATTAAACTTTTGGCAGTTGCTCACCAAAGCTCATCAATCCTCTCAGCCCCAAGTGTCCAGCCTTATGTCTTATCCAGCTGTGGGTTTATATGTGGTCAATCCAGGTTGCATCACAGCCCCTGAGCGAATTTTGTAAGAATTTTTCTCTCTTTCATTGTTTCTGCGTTTTGTTTTTAAAATTTATTTCTATAATGGGGTTTAGCTCATTTTCACTGCTGTGTTTGTGCCACTCTGCACACACTTGATTCCCTTATGGAGATATATCAATACATGGGTTTTAAGATTCTTATTACTCAGATATATTTCTCTGCGGTGTATAGGGTGTGTTGAGGCCAGTTCATTGAGCAAGGTGTAGATCTTGGCTAATATCTATTTGGTTTATTGAACGGTATCTGTGCTAATTTCAAACTCTGGTTTTATGCATCACCCCACCTCTCCTTTCCCCTTAAGCTGAAATAAGTGTGTTTTCTAAATGTGAGACACTGTTCTGTTCTGTAATTCATTTCTTGTGCAGCCATATTTACCCTCCCTCTATAAGTGATATCTTATGATATGTTTCTTTTTCTGTTTGACTTATTTCAAGTAGTATTATCGGACCTAAATCCACTCTTTATCCTTCTACTAGCCTTATTACATTGATTTCATGGTGAAGAGATATTCCATTGTACATAAGTACCACATCTTCTTTATCCATTGTTCTCTTTCCTGGGATATTTAAGGTATACTGAAGTTGAGGTTCTTGTAAACAGAGTAGCCCTAAACTGTGGTGTGCTTGTGTCTTGTTAATTTTTAGATTTCCCTAGATATACTCCCATGATTGGAAGTGTCCTATGCTCTGTAGCTCTGTTTTTTAGATGATTTAGGAACCACCATACACTTCTCCAGAGTGGCTCTCGGCAGTTCACACACTGCCCATCAGCGTATAAAGGCTCCCTGTTCTCCATGGCCTGTCCTGCATTTCTGGTTTTTACAATTTTTTAGGATGGCCCTTTTGACCAGTGGGAAATGAGACTTCTTTGTTGTGCACATTTGCATTGCTTGCTTGCTTCGTTGCCCATAAAGTGCGTATGCGTTTTTTCCTGGATATAATCAGGAAAAAACGCATACGCCCTTTTGGGCCAACTGCATCATTGTCGAAATTCTGCCGCTTTTCATGTGCTTTAAAGACGAGTCCAATCTATCTCTTGAAATCTGTTTCTTGCAATTCTGTCTTGCATTCAGATCCTCTTCTTTGCCTTACCTCAACATATTTTTGGACGTTAGTTTTCATTTATAACTCTGCAGGTTTGTGAATTGCAGTGACCCTGAGCTCCATTTTTTAAGTTGCTCTTTTGTGAGCTGGCCTCAAACCCGCAGGATTGCTTCAGGCCCTATTTTGGCTCGGGCGAGGCGGGCTGAGCCTTTTTTCAATTCTTATTCTTAATGGGAAATTAGAGTGATATGTGCCCGTCCAAACCCCTACAACTATTCTCTCATTGGTTCCCCGTTCATCCTCCTCACAATTTGCAAAATGTGTGAAACAGAAGTTGAAATGTGCTGATTCTCCAAGTGGGGAGATTCTAAGTAACGTGGCTGGAATGGTGAATAGGAGCACCAGGAGAGGATAAATGAGCTGCATTTTAGACACATCTCCCGATCACATGGTGTACAGTCCTCTGGGTTTTCCATGCATGTTTTAGCTGTAGGAAGATCCCTTGAACCTGCATATTTGGGACCCATTGAATGGGTACCAGGTAGTATTACTTTAAAGGGTGTGCATTTCCTCACCCAACCTCACATTTCTCTTAGCGCAAACAGTTTCCAGCCTTATGTCTCATCCTGCTGTGGGTCTAGATGTGTTCAATCCATGTTGCATCACCGGCCCTGAGGAAAAGTTGTAAGAGGTTTTCTCTGTCTCTCTGTCGTTTATTTTTTTCAATTTATTACTATATTGGTTACAGCTGATTTTCAAAGCTCTGTTTCTTGCTGCTGTACATCCACTTGATTCACGTACAGAGAGACATCAGTAAATTCTTTTTCAGATTCTTACCAGTTGTATATATTCTTTTCCGGTGACTTGAGTGTGCTGAGTGCAGTTCTTTTAGCTACCGTGTAGGCCTTGTTGATTATCAGTTTGGTATTTGGAATGGTATCTTTGCTAATTTCAACCTCCTGGGTGATGCCTCACCCCTCCCCACCTTTCCCGTTTAGCAGCCTTATGCGTGTTTTCTACATATTTGACTATGTTTTTGTTTTGTAATTTATTTCATGTGTAGCCATTTTGGATTCCACCTTTAAGTGATATCTTATGATATGTGTCTTTTTCTTTTTGAATTATGTCACTTAGAAAGATCATACGTAACTCCTCCGGAGTTGTTACAACTGGCCATATTTCATTGATTTCCAGGCTGAATAATATTCCACTCTACCTAAGTACCACATCTCTACCCATTTTTTCCCTCCAGAGACATTTAAGTTATATCCTAGTTGAGGATCTTTTAAACAGAGAGGGGGTAAACATTGGGGTGCCTGTGTCCTCTCGATTTTTGTTTTTCTCAAGATATACGCCCATGAGTGCAAGTGCCCTATGCTCTGTAGCTCATTTTTTAGATGCTTTAGTAAACACAATACACTTCTCCAGAATGGCCGTTGGCAATATACATTTCCACTATAAGTCTCACAGGGCTCCCTCTTCTCCTTGCCCTGTCCTGCATTTCTGTTGTTTACGCTTTATGAGGATGGCTCTTCTGACTGATGCGAAGTGATATCTTTTGTAGTATTGACTTCCAGTGCCCACCTGTTTGGTTGGCTAAAAAAGTGTATGCCCTTTTCTTGAATATATACAGAAAAAAACGCATACACCCTTTTTGGCCAACTGCAATGTTGGCAATGTTCAGCTCCTTTTCTTGTGCTTAATGGCGAGTCCTTTCTACCTCCTCAAATCCCTTTCCTGCCATTCTCCCTTGCTTACAAGTCCTTTTCTCTGACTTTCCTCAAGACATTTTTCAGTGATGGATATTTTCAACTCTGCAGTTTCGTGAATTTTACTGCCCCTGAGTTCCATTGTTCAACTTGTGTTTATGGGAACTGGCCACAAAGCAGCGGGATTTCCTCAAGCCCTATACTGTTTCCATGGGCAACCCTAGCCTTTGGTCAATTCGTCTTCCTGATTGGAAATTAGAGTGACATGTGCCTGTCTGAACACCTAGGACTTGTCTCTCATTGTTCCTCATCCTTCCGCTTCATCCTCTGGACAAATTCCAAACTGTACGCAACAGGATGTTGACAGTGCTGACATCTCCAAGTGGGGAGACTGTTAGTAAAGACGCTGGAGGGGTGAACCCGAGCACCAGGAGATGAGGAGAGGAGATGCCTTTTCCAAACTCTTCCCGATCAGACGGTATACCATCCTCTGGGTGTGACAGACATGTTTTAGCAGTAGGAAGAGTCCCATTCATGTAAGGAGAACACCAGGGCTTTTTCAAAATCAGTGTCTCCCCGAAACCCAAACTGGGGAATTTTTTAAGCTACGGCTACACATATGTTCATTAAGGGCCTTGGGAAGTAGGCAGAGTCCAAACTTTATATGATTGAAGTCTTCAGGGTCAGAAGCACTCACCACCAGCTTCCCTTAGGTTACACTTTAACTGTCATTGATAGATGATGTCAATAAAAATATCTATTCTTTTTCAGATTATTTCCCCTTATAGGTTATTGCAAAATGTTGAGTGTAGTTCCCTGTGCTATACAGTAGTTCCTTGTTGATGATCTATTTTATACATAGCAGTGTGTATGTGTTAATCCCAAACTGTTAATTTATCCCTCCTCCCACCTTTCCCCTTTGGTAATAATAAATTATAAGATTTTATACTTCTCAGAAATGGGGGAGCTGAAAGAGAGGTATCATTTTCAATGGAAAAGCATTTAAAACAAGATTGAAGCTTTAACCAAGATTATTAGATGTACATCCTTGGAAAGAAATCACTTCATTTCTCTAATATTGACCTGACAAATAAGACAAACCTTTTCACTGAACTTGCTTATAATAAAGTGATGGAAATATCAAATGGAAGTGTTAGAAACATCTTATTTTACCCGAGCCTTATACACTGTTCTATGTTAACTACAGTTTGGCTCACACATCTGTTCATTGAGGTTACAATAGTCTCAATTTCTGTTACTGATCCTCCAGAGTGGACCCCAACAAGTGTCCCCCTGCCCAGTGTCATTGGGGCCAACAGATCGAGACTGAGTTTGGTTCACAAGCAAAGGAAACTTTATATTTTGATCAGAGAATGGAGAGGTGAGAGCATGCACTACCCCGTGGGCTGTGGGCTGGGCTGCTGTGTAGAGATCCTGTCAGAGTCAGTGGGAGGGAGGGGGCGGAGCTCTCGAGGGCCAGGTTGGCTGCAGCTCAGGCTCTATATCGCGGAGTCTGCACTGGGCCCCAGGAGCTGAGGTGTCGACCCAGCCATTCTGCACTAGGAAATCTGGTCTGAAGTGCCGGGTGTGGAACCTCTGCATGCGGGACCCTAGGAGCACGTGAAATTAGACAAAGCACAAAGGATAAAAAAGGTTAGACTTGACTTTATTGCCCAGATTCTATTTTTATCTCCCAGGGATTTTTAATGGGCTTTGCTGGGGACAAACCCCTCCTCTGCCTTTTGTCCCGTTCCTCATTCTTGGAGTGCTGAGGGTGCAGACACTTCTTCTGTAACTGCTGAGTGCTGAGTTGGGAGCCCTAATACCCGGGGGCGAGGGTCAGAGCTTCTCCCCAGCAGCCTCCAGGTGACGTTGATTGTCCCCAGGCCCCCTGCCTCCTTGCTCGTCCACCTGAGCACCAGCATTGGAAGTGTTATAGATTCTAATGACCTTTAAGGGTCCAGGAAAGAGATGTGCAGAGACGCTGTGGGGGCCGGTTTCACCCCGCCCCACATTTGTTCGGCCACCTTAGGCTGACCATTTCTGTCAGCCTAGATGCTCTGACCAGTAGTCTGCGCTTTCTTCAATTAGGCCCCTGAATTAACGTACAAACAGCACCAGGTGTCAGAGCCCTGCCCGCTCAACTCCCAGACAGTCCAGGGTCAGTGGTGATCAAGGACCATGATGACCACTGAGTCAACAGCCTTTTGAAGTAAACAGGAGTCCAGCCGGTCTTATTGGCCACCATCATCACGGTGTCTGTAGGCTTTTCTATGGTGACAGTGTGATATACGGTTCCCCCGCCAAGATTATTAGCTCCCCTCTGGGTGCAGTAAGTCCTGCAAGCAGTAGTCTACTCTTTTGGGACACACTCTTATTGTTTTATGAGAGAAACTCCAGGTCAAGTGATGTTCACACGAGTCGTCATGGTGCCCTGTTGCCCCCGGTTATCTCTCTGGATGTTGGAGTTGGAGGGCCTCCTCACTCGAGGTCGGTGTGCCCACGGAGCGAACCCTGCAACTTCAGGGCATCGTTGGTGGTTAGGATCACCACGTGGGGTCCTTTTCCCTTAGGAAGGAGGTGGCCTTTTGGGCTGCTGATTTCCAGGTTTTTAGATACCGCCAGTATCTTGGCCAGATGCGGCAGTGGGCCAAGCCCCTTGGTGACCGTAGTTTATCCTACCTGGATGGCATTCTTGCATTGTTCCATTTCAAGTGGTCCCAGTTTTTGCACTAATTCTCCAATGGCGATTCACCTTTCACCGGGAATGTAAAGGTCAAAGGGTTTAGCTAAATTAGGGAGTTCCAGGGCAAGGGTCTGAATTGACTGCTCTTTCCATTCTTGAAAGGCCACTTCTGGATTCTATTCAAAAGGATCATCATCTTTTCCTTTCAGTGTTTCATATAGAGGCCCAGCTAGTAGACTGTAGTTAGGGATCCAGAAGCAGCAAACCCTGGCCTCCCCAGGAACCCCTAAGCTGTCTTCTAGTTTTAGAAAGGGGTAAGGCTGCAAATGGTTTCTTCCCTTTCCTGAGATGGGCTTCTCCGACCTTCTGTGAGAATGAAGCCCAGGCAGGTCACCGCAGTCTGTGATATTTGAGCTTTTTCTTGGACAACTTCTATCCTTTATTGGCTTGGTAGTTCAGAGGCCTCCTTAGTAGGGCTGGCGATCAGAATGTCGTCTGCGTACTGAAGGAGGGTTTCCTTTTCCAGAGGTAGAACTTTTAGGTCTTTAGCTAAGCTTTCCCCAAAGATGGTGTGGGAATTTTTGCACCCTTGGGGCAAGACGGCCCGGAAGTATTGTTTTAGTTGTATGTTGAGTCCTGCCACTCACAAGCCAAAATTTCTTGTGACTCTGGGACTAATGGAATACAAAAGAAGGTATCATTGAAGACTAATACAGAATACCATGTCCTGGTGGTTGGTAGAATGACCAGCAGGGTGTAGGAATTAGGAGCAACTGGAGGTATATCCTCGGTGGCTTCACTGACTGTCCTGACATCCTTTACCAGGTCCCCAGCAGCCCATGGGGCTCTCGTGGTCAGACCAATCCCAGAATATGGAGCTCACCTGGGCAGGTACCCCACCCCCACCCCAGCCCACGGGGCTCTCGTGGTCAGGCCCTTCCCAGGATACAGAGCTACCCTTGCAGGTACCATGGCAGGGCTGGGCACACAGGAACCGTGCACATAGCCCTCATTGCAGAGCACCCCCAGCTCACCTGTCGCTCAGAGCTGGCACAGAGCACCTCAGAGCAGGACTTGAACTAACAAACAGCAGCTGCGACAGGTCTGTGACCCTGGACATCACTCTGTGCGGCCTCCCTCCACCTGGTCTTCCAGAGACTTCCACTGCACCCGGGGCACCAGGCCTCTGTCTCCAACCACCACCCACCCCTCCTCTCCCTGACTCCTGGGTTCCTCTCATAAGGAGAGGGTTTTCTTGAAGTTGTCTCCCACTCATGGGCCAGATAAAATGATTAGAAAACAAGCCAAAGCTGCAGCCCCTTGTCTATCCTGACTCTCAGGAGCCCACACCTGTTCCTTGGACCTGGCCGGTTCAGCAAGTTCCATTTTCTGCAACTGTGAGCCCCTGAGGGGTGATGATTGGCTGACCTGGGCAGCCTTACCGTGTGGGCCAGCCCTCCCCAGGTGTGCCTGGGTTGAGATCAATATAAATACCACTCCAGGCAGCAAGAGCCCCTGCAGCCGTGCCTGACGCCATTTTCTCTGCCCTGTCAGCAGTCTCGGGGCTGGGCTGGTGGGAGGGAGTGAGAGGCCACGGCTTTGTGGGTGGCCCAGTGTGAGTGGGGCTCTGCTGGACTTTCTGCAGCAGTTGCCAGGCTGCCACCTGCTAAAGAAGAGGATGTGTCACCCATACCTGCTGCTGGAATTTCTCCCTGGGCAGAGGTGAAGAAGGAAAAAAGCAGTGGGGGCAGGGACAGGACGGGTATCTCAGTCAGGGAAATGGAAATCTTCCAGAAGAGCACCCAGGGCCAGGACCATCCTGGCTGGCCTGCAGGCACCAAGTCGGCCGGCATGCTGTCACTCGTGTGGCTCTATGGCCCTTCCTCTAGGCTTTCAAGTCCTTGTATATATTCAGGTGTTTTACCTGGGACGGGTGGGAATAGTTCAGCAGCAACTGGCCTGGGGCTCAGCTCACGTTTACTCACAGATGCCTCGGCACGGTGCCCCAGCTTTGCAATGAGGACGCTTGTTGCGTGGGGGCTGCTGGCTGAATGGGAGACGATTCCCCACCACTGGCCAACTTCAGAATTGTTTACAACTGGAGCAAGTGCCCTGATACGGTTTTCCTCTGTGGAACTGGTGGGTTCTGTGTTTTTTTTCTCTTTTTCGTTTTTGGTTCAAGGTAGATTTTATTCCTCTTTTTTGTATTTACAGATATAAGCATGGAAATAATTTATTCATATAAATACATGTATGTGAAGGGAATAATTGTTTTTTCTGTTTTATTTTTTAAATTTTATTTCTTTTTAATTTTGAATTTTATTTTATATTTTTATACAGCAGGTTCTTATTGGTTATCTATTTTATACATATAAATGTATACATGCCAATCCCAGTCTCTCAACTCCTCCCACCACCACCCCCCCAACAGCTTTCCCCCCTTGTTGTCCATACATTTGTTGTCTACATCTGTTGCTCTATTTATGCCTTGCAAAATGGTTAATCTGTACAGTTTTTCTAGGTTCCACATATATGCATGAATATACAAGATTTGTTTTTCTCTTTCTGACTTACTTCACTCTGTATGACAGTCTCTAGATCCATCGACGTCTCTACAAATGACCCAATTTCATTCCTTTTCATGGCTTAGTAATATTCCATTTTATATATGTACCACAGCTTTATGCATTCGTCTGTCTGTGGGCATTTAGGTTGCTTCCATTACCTCGATATTGTAAATAGTGATGCAATGAACATTGCGGTGAATGTCTCGTTTTGATTTATGGTTTTGTCTGGGTATATGTCCAGTACTGGGATTGCTGTATCATATGGTAATTCTATTGTTAGTTTCTTAAGAAACTCCATATTGTTCTCCGTAGTGACTGTATCAATTTATATTCCCAACAATAGTGGAAGAGGGTTCCTTTTCTCCACACCCTTTCCAGCATTTTTGTTTGTAGATTTTCTCATGATGCCCATTCTATCAGGTGTGAGGTGATACCTCATTGTTGAGTCCATTTTGTTGAGCAAGGGGTAGGTCTTGTCTATTACATATTTGGCTTATTGAATGGTATCTGTGCTAATTTCAAACTCTGGTTTTATGCAGCACCCCAACTCACTTTCCCCCTTAAGGAAGCATAAGTTGGTTTTCTAAACTTGAGACCCTGTTCTGTTTTGTAATTCAGTTCATGTGTAGCCAAGTTCACATTCCATGTATTAGTGATATCTTATGATGTTTCTTTTTCTGTGTGACATATTTCAGTTAGAATCATCATACCTGAATCCACTCATTATGCTGCTACGGGCCTGATGACATAGATTTCATGGCTCAGTGATTTTGCATTGTACATAAGTACCACAACTTCTTTATCCATTTTTCACTTTCTGCGATATTGAACTTGTACCGTAAACGAGGTTCTTGTAAACAGAGCTGTCCCAAACTGTGGGGTGGCTGTGTCTTTTTGATTTTAATTTCCCTAAGCTATAGGACCATAAGTGGAAGTGCCCTAGGCTCTGTTGCTTTGTTTTTTAGATGTTTCAGGAAACACCATACACTTCTCCCGAGTGTCTGTTGGCAATTTACATCCCGCCCATCAGCATAACAAGGCTCCCAGTTCTCCATGGCCTGTCCTGCCTTTCTGGATTTTACACTTTTTTCAGATGGCCCTTCTGACCGGGGGGAAGTGAGACTTCATTGTAGTGCAGATTTCCTTTGCAAGCTTGCTTGGTTGGCTAAAAAGTGCGTATGCGTTTTTTCCTGATTCAGGAAAAAACGCATACGCCCTTTTTGGCCAAGTGCATCATTGTGGACGTTCTGCCTCTTTTCCTATGCTTAAAATGCAATTCCAGTCTACCTCCTGAAATCGGTTTCCTGCAATTCTGCCCCGCTTTCAAGTCCTCTTGGCAGCCTTACTTCAGTATATTTTTGGACGATTGCTGTCATTTATAACTCTGCAGGTTTGTGAATTCCTGTGCCCCTGAGCTCCGTTCTTCATCTCGCTTTCTTGTGAGCTGGCCGCAACACCGCAGGATTGCTTCAGGCCCTAATCTGGTTCCGGCACGGCACGCTGAGCCTTTGGTTAATTCCTGTCCTTGGTGGGAAATGAGAGTTAAATTTGCCCGTCCAGAAACCTCCAGCTTGTCTCTCATTGGTTCTCCCTATTCCTGTTCATCTTCCACTGAAATTGAAAACAGGGCCAAACAGGAGGTTAAAGGCACTGACTCTCCAAGTCGGGAGAGTGTTAGTAAAGCGTCTGGAATGTTGCACCCGAGTACCAGGGGACGAAAACTGAGACATATTTGAACACGTCTCCCGCTCACATGGTTGATCATACTCTGGGTTCCACATGCATGTTTTAGCTGAAGGAAGAATCCCTGAAACCTGGAGAGTTGAGACCCGTGGAATTAGTACCATGCAATATGATTTCAAAGGGTCTTCATTTGCTCACCAAACCTCTCCAATCCTATCACTGCTGCATTTATGCCCCTGTACACACGCTTGATTCCCTTTCGGAGACATAGCAATCCATAGGTTTTAAGATAATTACTAGTCAGGTACATTCTTAGGCATTTAATATGGGGTGTTGAGTCCATTTCGTTGAGCAAGGAGTAGCTCTTGTCTATTACATATTTGGCTTAAGGAAGTTTATCTGTGCTCATTTCAATGTCTGGTTTTATGCAGCACCCCAACTCACCTTTCCCCTTAAGCAAGCATAAGTTGGTTTTCTAAATTTGAGACACTGTTCTGTTTTGTAATTCAGTTCCTGTGTAGCCAAGTTTACATTCCGTGTATTAGTGATATCTTATGATGTTTCTTTTTCTGTGTGACTTATTTCAGTTAGAATCATCATACCTGAATCCACTCATTGTGCTGCTAAGGGCCTGATGACATAGATTTCATTGCTGAGTGATATTGCTTTGTAAGTAAATACCACAACTTCTTTATCCATTTTTCACTTTCTGCGATGTTGAACTTGTACGGTAAATGAGGTTCTTGTAAACAGAGGCGTCCCAAACTTTGGGGTGGCTGTGTCTTTTTGATTTTAATTTCCCTAAGCTATAGGACCATAAGTGGAAGTGCCCTAGGCTCTGTTGCTTTGTTTTTTAGATGTTTCAGGAAACACCATACACTTCTCCCGAGTGTCTGTTGGCAATTTACATCCCGCCCATCAGCATAACAAGGCTCCCAGTTCTCCATGGCCTGTCCTGCCTTTCTGGATTTTACACTTTTTTCAGATGGCCCTTTTGACCGGGGGGAAGTGAGACTTCATTGTAGTGCAGATTTCCTTTGCAAGCTTGCTTGGTTGGCCAAAAAGGGCGTATGCGTTTTTTCCTGAATATATTCAGGAAAAAACGCATACGCCCTTTTTGGCCAAGTGCATCATTGTGGACGTTCTGCCTCTTTTCCTATGCTTTCAATGCAATTCCAGTCTACCTCCTGAAATCGGTTTCCTGCAATTCTGCCCCGCTTTCAAGTCCTCTTGGCAGCCTTACTTCAGTATATTTTTGGACGATAGCTGTTATTTATAACTCTGCAGGTTTGTGAATTACAGTGCCCCTGAGCTCCTTTCTTCAACTCACTTTCTTGTGAGCTGGCCGCAACACCGCAGGATGGCTTCAGGCCCTAATCTGGTTCCGGCACGGCATGCTGAGCCTTTGGTTATTTCCTCTTCCTGGTGGGAAATGAGAGTTAAATTTGCCCGTCCAGACACCTCCAGCTAGTCTCTCATTGGTTCTCGCTATTCCTGTTCATCTTCCGCAGAAATTGCAAACTGGGCCAAACAGGAGGTTAAAGGGACTGACTCTCCAAGTCGGGAGGGTGTTAGTAAAGCGTCTGGAATGTTGCACCCGAGTACCAGGGGAGGAAAACTGAGACATATTTGAACATGTTTCCCGTTCACACGGTTGATCATACTCTGGGTTCCACATGCATGTTTTAGCTGAAGGAAGAATACCTTAAACTTGGAGAGTTGAGACCCGTGGAATTGGTACCATGCAATATGACTTCAAAGGGTCTTCATTTGCTCACTGAACCTCTCCAATCCTATCACTGCTGCGTTTATGCCCCTGTACACATGCTTGATTCTCTTTTGGAGACATAGCAATCCATAGGTTTTAAGATACTTACTAGTCAGGTACATTCTTAGGCGTTTAATATGGGGTGTTGAGTCCATTTCGTTGAGCAAGGAGTAGCTCTTGTCTATTCCATATTTGGCTTAAGGAACTTTATCTGTGTTCATTTCAATCTCTGGTTTTATGCAGCACCCCAACTCACCTTTCCCCTTAAGCAAGCATAAGTTGGTTTTCTAAATTTGAGACCCTGTTCTGTTCTGTAATTCAGTTCCTGTGTAGCCAAGTTTACATTCCGTGTATTAGTGATATCTTATGATGTTTCTTTTTCTGTGCGTCTTATTTCAGTTAGAATCATCGTACCTGAATCCACTCATTATGCTGCTACGGGCCTGATTACATAGACTTCATTGCTGAGTGATACTGCATTGTACGTAAGTACCACAAGTTCTTTATCCATTTTTCACTTTCTGTGATATTGAACTTGTACTGTAAACGAGGTTCTTGTAAACAGAGGCGTCCCAAACATTGGGGTGGCTGTGTCTTTTTGATTTTAATTTCCCTAAGCTATAGGACCATAAGTGGAAGTGCCCTAGGCTCTGTTGCTTTGTTTTTTAGATGTTTCAGGAAACACCATACACATCCCGCCCATCAGCATAACAAGGCTCCCAGTTCTCCATGGCCTGTCCTGCCTTTCTGGATTTTACACTTTTTTCAGATGGCCCTTTTGACCAGGGGGAAGTGAGACTTCATTGTAGTGCAGATTTCCTTTGCAAGCTTGCTTGGTTGGCCAAAAAGGGCGTATGCCTTTTTTCCTGAATAAATTCAGGAAAAAAGGCATACACCCTTTTTGGCCAAGTGAATCATTGTGGACGTTCTGCCTCTTTTCCTATGCTTTAAATGCAATTCCAGTCTACCTCCTGAAATCGTTTTCCTGCAATTCTGCCTTGCTTTCAATGCCTCTTCATAGCCTTACCTCAATATATTTTTTGAAAATAGTTGGCCTTTATAACTCTGCAGGTTTTTGAATTGCAGTGGCCCTTAGCTCCATTTTTCAGCTCTTATTTTTGTGATCTTGCCTCATAACCACAGGATTCCTTCAGGCCCTATTCTTCTTCTGGGGCACCTTGCTGTGCCTTTGGTTTATTCTTCTTACTGATGTGAATTTAGAGTGACATGTGCCCATTGAAACCGCTACAGCTAGTTTCTCACTGGTTCCCCCTATTCCCATTCATCCTCCGCACTAACTGCAGACTGTGCGATACCAGAACTTAAAGGCATTGACTCTCCATGTGGGGATATTTTTGGTAAAGCGGCTGGAATGTCGATCCGGAGCCCCAGGAGAGGAAAAATGAGGTGCGTTTTAGAAACCTTTCCCGATCATATGGTATACCAGTCGCTGGGTTTCCCAAGCATGGTTTAGCTGTAGGAAGATTCCCTTCAACCTGGAGTGTTGGGACCCTTGGAATGAGTAGCATGAAGTATTGCATTAAACTTTTGGCAGTTGCTCACCAAAGCTCATCAATCCTCTCAGCCCCAAGTGTCCAGCCTTATGTCTTATCCAGCTGTGGGTTTATATGTGGTCAATCCAGGTTGCATCACAGCCCCTGAGCGAATTTTGTAAGAATTTTTCTCTCTTTCATTGTTTCTGCGTTTTGTTTTTTAAATTTATTTCTATAATGGGGTTTAGCTCATTTTCACTGCTGTGTTTGTGCCACTCTGCACACACTTGATTCCCTTATGGAGATATATCAATACATGGGTTTTAAGATTCTTATTACTCAGATATATTTCTCTGCGGTGTATAGGGTGTGTTGAGGCCAGTTCATTGAGCAAGGTGTAGATCTTGTCTAATATCTATTTGGTTTATTGAACGGTATCTGTGCTAATTTCAAACGCTGGTTTTATGCATCACCCCACCTCTCCTTTCCCCTTAAGCTGAAATAAGTGTGTTTTCTAAATGTGAGACACTGTTCTGTTCTGTAATTCATTTCTTGTGCAGCCATATTTACCCTCCCTCTATAAGTGATATCTTATGATATGTTTCTTTTTCTGTTTGACTTATTTCAAGTAGTATTATCGGACCTAAATCCACTCTTTATCCTTCTACTAGCCTTATTACATTGATTTCATGGTGAAGAGATATTCCATTGTACATAAGTACCACATCTTCTTTATCCATTGTTCTCTTTCCTGGGATATTTAAGGTATACTGAAGTTGAGGTTCTTGTAAACAGAGTAGCCCTAAACTGTGGTGTGCTTGTGTCTTGTTAATTTTTAGATTTCCCTAGATATACTCCCATGATTGGAAGTGTCCTATGCTCTGTAGCTCTGTTTTTTAGATGATTTAGGAACCACCATACACTTCTCCAGAGTGGCTCTCGGCAGTTCACACACTGCCCATCAGCGTATAAAGGCTCCCTGTTCTCCATGGCCTGTCCTGCATTTCTGGTTTTTACAATTTTTTAGGATGGCCCTTTTGACCAGTGGGAAATGAGACTTCTTTGTTGTGCACATTTGCATTGCTTGCTTGCTTCGTTGCCCATAAAGTGCGTATGCGTTTTTTCCTGGATATAATCAGGAAAAAACGCATACGCCCTTTTGGGCCAACTGCATCATTGTCGAAATTCTGCCGCTTTTCATGTGCTTTAAAGACGAGTCCAATCTATCTCTTGAAATCTGTTTCTTGCAATTCTGTCTTGCATTCAGATCCTCTTCTTTGCCTTACCTCAACATATTTTTGGACGTTAGTTTTCATTTATAACTCTGCAGGTTTGTGAATTGCAGTGACCCTGAGCTCCATTTTTTAAGTTGCTCTTTTGTGAGCTGGCCTCAAACCCGCAGGATTGCTTCAGGCCCTATTTTGGCTCGGGCGAGGCGGGCTGAGCCTTTTTTCAATTCTTATTCTTAATGGGAAATTAGAGTGATATGTGCCCGTCCAAACCCCTACAACTATTCTCTCATTGGTTCCCCGTTCATCCTCCTCACAATTTGCAAAATGTGTGAAACAGAAGTTGAAATGTGCTGATTCTCCAAGTGGGGAGATTCTAAGTAACGTGGCTGGAATGGTGAATAGGAGCACCAGGAGAGGATAAATGAGCTGCATTTTAGACACATCTCCCGATCACATGGTGTACAGTCCTCTGGGTTTTCCATGCATGTTTTAGCTGTAGGAAGATCCCTTGAACCTGCATATTTGGGACCCATTGAATGGGTACCAGGTAGTATTACTTTAAAGGGTGTGCATTTCCTCACCCAACCTCACATTTCTCTTAGCGCAAACAGTTTCCAGCCTTATGTCTCATCCTGCTGTGGGTCTAGATGTGTTCAATCCATGTTGCATCACCGGCCCTGAGGAAAAGTTGTAAGAGGTTTTCTCTGTCTCTCTGTCGTTTATTTTTTTCAATTTATTACTATATTGGTTACAGCTGATTTTCAAAGCTCTGTTTCTTGCTGCTGTACATCCACTTGATTCACGTACAGAGAGACATCAGTAAATTCTTTTTCAGATTCTTACCAGTCGTATATATTCTTTTCCGGTGACTTGAGTGTGCTGAGTGCAGTTCTTTTAGCTACCGTGTAGGCCTTGTTGATTATCAGTTTGGTATTTGGAATGGTATCTTTGCTAATTTCAACCTCCTGGGTGATGCCTCACCCCTCCCCACCTTTCCCGTTTAGCAGCCTTATGCGTGTTTTCTACATATTTGACTATGTTTTTGTTTTGTAATTTATTTCATGTGTAGCCATTTTGGATTCCACCTTTAAGTGATATCTTATGATATGTGTCTTTTTCTTTTTGAATTATGTCACTTAGAAAGATCATACGTAACTCCTCCGGAGTTGTTACAACTGGCCATATTTCATTGATTTCCAGGCTGAATAATATTCCACTCTACCTAAGTACCACATCTCTACCCATTTTTTCCCTCCAGAGACATTTAAGTTATATCCTAGTTGAGGATCTTTTAAACAGAGAGGGGGTAAACATTGGGGTGCCTGTGTCCTCTCGATTTTTGTTTTTCTCAAGATATACGCCCATGAGTGCAAGTGCCCTATGCTCTGTAGCTCATTTTTTAGATGCTTTAGTAAACACAATACACTTCTCCAGAATGGCCGTTGGCAATATACATTTCCACTATAAGTCTCACAGGGCTCCCTCTTCTCCTTGCCCTGTCCTGCATTTCTGTTGTTTACGCTTTATGAGGATGGCTCTTCTGACTGATGCGAAGTGATATCTTTTGTAGTATTGACTTCCAGTGCCCACCTGTTTGGTTGGCTAAAAAAGTGTATGCCCTTTTCTTGAATATATACAGAAAAAAACGCATACACCCTTTTTGGCCAACTGCAATGTTGGCAATGTTCAGCTCCTTTTCTTGTGCTTAATGGCGAGTCCTTTCTACCTCCTCAAATCCCTTTCCTGCCATTCTCCCTTGCTTACAAGTCCTTTTCTCTGACTTTCCTCAAGACATTTTTCAGTGATGGATATTTTCAACTCTGCAGTTTCGTGAATTTTACTGCCCCTGAGTTCCATTGTTCAACTTGTGTTTATGGGAACTGGCCACAAAGCAGCGGGATTTCCTCAAGCCCTATACTGTTTCCATGGGCAACCCTAGCCTTTGGTCAATTCGTCTTCCTGATTGGAAATTAGAGTGACATGTGCCTGTCTGAACACCTAGGACTTGTCTCTCATTGTTCCTCATCCTTCCGCTTCATCCTCTGGACAAATTCCAAACTGTACGCAACAGGATGTTGACAGTGCTGACATCTCCAAGTGGGAAGACTGTTAGTAAAGACGCTGGAGGGGTGAACCCGAGCACCAGGAGATGAGGAGAGGAGATGCCTTTTCCAAACTCTTCCCGATCAGACGGTATACCATCCTCTGGGTGTGACAGACATGTTTTAGCAGTAGGAAGAGTCCCATTCATGTAAGGAGAACACCAGGGCTTTTTCAAAATCAGTGTCTCCCCGAAACCCAAACTGGGGAATTTTTTAAGCTACGGCTACACATATGTTCATTAAGGGCCTTGGGAAGTAGGCAGAGTCCAAACTTTAGATGATTGAAGTCTTCAGGGTCAGAAGCACTCACCACCAGCTTCCCTTAGGTTACACTTTAACTGTCATTGATAGATGATGTCAATAAAAATATCTATTCTTTTTCAGATTATTTCCCCTTATAGGTTATTGCAAAATGTTGAGTGTAGTTCCCTGTGCTATACAGTAGTTCCTTGTTGATGATCTATTTTATACATAGCAGTGTGTATGTGTTAATCCCAAACTGTTAATTTATCCCTCCTCCCACCTTTCCCCTTTGGTAATAATAAATTATAAGATTTTATACTTCTCAGAAATGGGGGAGCTGAAAGAGAGGTATCATTTTCAATGGAAAAGCATTTAAAACAAGATTGAAGCTTTAACCAAGATTATTAGATGTACATCCTTGGAAAGAAATCACTTCATTTCTCTAATATTGACCTGACAAATAAGACAAACCTTTTCACTGAACTTGCTTATAATAAAGTGATGGAAATATCAAATGGAAGTGTTAGAAACATCTTATTTTACCCGAGCCTTATACACTGTTCTATGTTAACTACAGTTTGGCTCACACATCTGTTCATTGAGGTTACAATAGTCTCAATTTCTGTTACTGATCCTCCAGAGTGGACCCCAACAAGTGTCCCCCTGCCCAGTGTCATTGGGGCCAACAGATCGAGACTGAGTTTGGTTCACAAGCAAAGGAAACTTTATATTTTGATCAGAGAATGGAGAGGTGAGAGCATGCACTACCCCGTGGGCTGTGGGCTGGGCTGCTGTGTAGAGATCCTGTCAGAGTCAGTGGGAGGGAGGGGGCGGAGCTCTCGAGGGCCAGGTTGGCTGCAGCTCAGGCTCTATATCGCGGAGTCTGCACTGGGCCCCAGGAGCTGAGGTGTCGACCCAGCCATTCTGCACTAGGAAATCTGGTCTGAAGTGCCGGGTGTGGAACCTCTGCATGCGGGACCCTAGGAGCACGTGAAATTAGACAAAGCACAAAGGATAAAAAAGGTTAGACTTGACTTTATTGCCCAGATTCTATTTTTATCTCCCAGGGATTTTTAATGGGCTTTGCTGGGGACAAACCCCTCCTCTGCCTTTTGTCCCGTTCCTCATTCTTGGAGTGCTGAGGGTGCAGACACTTCTTCTGTAACTGCTGAGTGCTGAGTTGGGAGCCCTAATACCCGGGGGCGAGGGTCAGAGCTTCTCCCCAGCAGCCTCCAGGTGACGTTGATTGTCCCCAGGCCCCCTGCCTCCTTGCTCGTCCACCTGAGCACCAGCATTGGAAGTGTTATAGATTCTAATGACCTTTAAGGGTCCAGGAAAGAGATGTGCAGAGACGCTGTGGGGGCCGGTTTCACCCCGCCCCACATTTGTTCGGCCACCTTAGGCTGACCATTTCTGTCAGCCTAGATGCTCTGACCAGTAGTCTGCGCTTTCTTCAATTAGGCCCCTGAATTAACGTACAAACAGCACCAGGTGTCAGAGCCCTGCCCGCTCAACTCCCAGACAGTCCAGGGTCAGTGGTGATCAAGGACCATGATGACCACTGAGTCAACAGCCTTTTGAAGTAAACAGGAGTCCAGCCGGTCTTATTGGCCACCATCATCACGGTGTCTGTAGGCTTTTCTATGGTGACAGTGTGATATACGGTTCCCCCGCCAAGATTATTAGCTCCCCTCTGGGTGCAGTAAGTCCTGCAAGCAGTAGTCTACTCTTTTGGGACACACTCTTATTGTTTTATGAGAGAAACTCCAGGTCAAGTGATGTTCACACGAGTCGTCATGGTGCCCTGTTGCCCCCGGTTATCTCTCTGGATGTTGGAGTTGGAGGGCCTCCTCACTCGAGGTCGGTGTGCCCACGGAGCGAACCCTGCAACTTCAGGGCATCGTTGGTGGTTAGGATCACCACGTGGGGTCCTTTTCCCTTAGGAAGGAGGTGGCCTTTTGGGCTGCTGATTTCCAGGTTTTTAGATACCGCCAGTATCTTGGCCAGATGCGGCAGTGGGCCAAGCCCCTTGGTGACCGTAGTTTATCCTACCTGGATGGCATTCTTGCATTGTTCCATTTCAAGTGGTCCCAGTTTTTGCACTAATTCTCCAATGGCGATTCACCTTTCACCGGGAATGTAAAGGTCAAAGGGTTTAGCTAAATTAGGGAGTTCCAGGGCAAGGGTCTGAATTGACTGCTCTTTCCATTCTTGAAAGGCCACTTCTGGATTCTATTCAAAAGGATCATCATCTTTTCCTTTCAGTGTTTCATATAGAGGCCCAGCTAGTAGACTGTAGTTAGGGATCCAGAAGCAGCAAACCCTGGCCTCCCCAGGAACCCCTAAGCTGTCTTCTAGTTTTAGAAAGGGGTAAGGCTGCAAATGGTTTCTTCCCTTTCCTGAGATGGGCTTCTCCGACCTTCTGTGAGAATGAAGCCCAGGCAGGTCACCGCAGTCTGTGATATTTGAGCTTTTTCTTGGACAACTTCTATCCTTTATTGGCTTGGTAGTTCAGAGGCCTCCTTAGTAGGGCTGGCGATCAGAATGTCGTCTGCGTACTGAAGGAGGGTTTCCTTTTCCAGAGGTAGAACTTTTAGGTCTTTAGCTAAGCTTTCCCCAAAGATGGTGTGGGAATTTTTGCACCCTTGGGGCAAGACGGCCCGGAAGTATTGTTTTAGTTGTATGTTGAGTCCTGCCACTCACAAGCCAAAATTTCTTGTGACTCTGGGACTAATGGAATACAAAAGAAGGCATCATTGAAGACTAATACAGAATACCATGTCCTGGTGGTTGGTAGAATGACCAGCAGGGTGTAGGAATTAGGAGCAACTGGAGGTATATCCTCGGTGGCTTCACTGACTGTCCTGACATCCTTTACCAGGTCCCCAGCAGCCCATGGGGCTCTCGTGGTCAGACCAATCCCAGAATATGGAGCTCACCTGGGCAGGTACCCCACCCCCACCCCAGCCCACGGGGCTCTCGTGGTCAGGCCCTTCCCAGGATACAGAGCTACCCTTGCAGGTACCATGGCAGGGCTGGGCACACAGGAACCGTGCACATAGCCCTCATTGCAGAGCACCCCCAGCTCACCTGTCGCTCAGAGCTGGCACAGAGCACCTCAGAGCAGGACTTGAACTAACAAACAGCAGCTGCGACAGGTCTGTGACCCTGGGCATCACTCTGTGCGGCCTCCCTCCACCTGGTCTTCCAGAGACTTCCACTGCACCCGGGGCACCAGGCCTCTGTCTCCAACCACCACCCACCCCTCCTCTCCCTGACTCCTGGGTTCCTCTCATAAGGAGAGGGTTTTCTTGAAGTTGTCTCCCACTCATGGGCCAGATAAAATGATTAGAAAACAAGCCAAAGCTGCAGCCCCTTGTCTATCCTGACTCTCAGGAGCCCACACCTGTTCCTTGGACCTGGCCGGTTCAGCAAGTTCCATTTTCTGCAACTGTGAGCCCCTGAGGGGTGATGATTGGCTGACCTGGGCAGCCTTACCGTGCGGGCCAGCCCTCCCCAGGTGTGCCTGGGTTGAGATCAGTATAAATACCACTCCAGGCAGCAAGAGCCCCTGCAGCCGTGCCTGACGCCATTTTCTCTGCCCTGTCAGCAGTCTCGGGGCTGGGCTGGTGGGAGGGAGTGAGAGGCCACGGCTTTGTGGGTGGCCCAGTGTGAGTGGGGCTCTGCTGGACTTTCTGCAGCAGTTGCCAGGCTGCCACCTGCTAAAGAAGAGGATGTGTCACCCATACCTGCTGCTGGAATTTCTCCCTGGGCAGAGGTGAGGAAGGAAAAAAGCAGTGGGGGCAGGGACAGGACGGGTATCTCAGTCAGGGAAATGGAAATCTTCCAGAAGAGCACCCAGGGCCAGGACCATCCTGGCTGGCCTGCAGGCACCAAGTCGGCCGGCATGCTGTCACTCGTGTGGCTCTATGGCCCTTCCTCTAGGCTTTCAAGTCCTTGTATATATTCAGGTGTTTTACCTGGGACGGGTGGGAATAGTTCAGCAGCAACTGGCCTGGGGCTCAGCTCACGTTTACTCACAGATGCCTCGGCACGGTGCCCCAGCTTTGCAATGAGGACGCTTGTTGCGTGGGGGCTGCTGGCTGAATGGGAGACGATTCCCCACCACTGGCCAACTTCAGAATTGTTTACAACTGGAGCAAGTGCCCTGATACGGTTTTCCTCTGTGGAACTGGTGGGTTCTGTGTTTTTTTTCTCTTTTTCGTTTTTGGTTCAAGGTAGATTTTATTCCTCTTTTTTGTATTTACAGATATAAGCATGGAAATAATTTATTCATATAAATACATGTATGTGAAGGGAATAATTGTTTTTTCTGTTTTATTTTTTAAATTTTATTTCTTTTTAATTTTGAATTTTATTTTATATTTTTATACAGCAGGTTCTTATTGGTTATCTATTTTATACATATAAATGTATACATGCCAATCCCAGTCTCTCAACTCCTCCCACCACCACCCCCCCAACAGCTTTCCCCCCTTGTTGTCCATACATTTGTTGTCTACATCTGTTGCTCTATTTATGCCTTGCAAAATGGTTAATCTGTACAGTTTTTCTAGGTTCCACATATATGCATGAATATACAAGATTTGTTTTTCTCTTTCTGACTTACTTCACTCTGTATGACAGTCTCTAGATCCATCGACGTCTCTACAAATGACCCAATTTCATTCCTTTTCATGGCTTAGTAATATTCCATTTTATATATGTACCACAGCTTTATGCATTCGTCTGTCTGTGGGCATTTAGGTTGCTTCCATTACCTCGATATTGTAAATAGTGATGCAATGAACATTGCGGTGAATGTCTCGTTTTGATTTATGGTTTTGTCTGGGTATATGTCCAGTACTGGGATTGCTGTATCATATGGTAATTCTATTGTTAGTTTCTTAAGAAACTCCATATTGTTCTCCGTAGTGACTGTATCAATTTATATTCCCAACAATAGTGGAAGAGGGTTCCTTTTCTCCACACCCTTTCCAGCATTTTTGTTTGTAGATTTTCTCATGATGCCCATTCTATCAGGTGTGAGGTGATACCTCATTGTTGAGTCCATTTTGTTGAGCAAGGGGTAGGTCTTGTCTATTACATATTTGGCTTATTGAATGGTATCTGTGCTAATTTCAAACTCTGGTTTTATGCAGCACCCCAACTCACTTTCCCCCTTAAGGAAGCATAAGTTGGTTTTCTAAACTTGAGACCCTGTTCTGTTTTGTAATTCAGTTCATGTGTAGCCAAGTTCACATTCCATGTATTAGTGATATCTTATGATGTTTCTTTTTCTGTGTGACATATTTCAGTTAGAATCATCATACCTGAATCCACTCATTATGCTGCTACGGGCCTGATGACATAGATTTCATGGCTCAGTGATTTTGCATTGTACATAAGTACCACAACTTCTTTATCCATTTTTCACTTTCTGCGATATTGAACTTGTACCGTAAACGAGGTTCTTGTAAACAGAGCTGTCCCAAACTGTGGGGTGGCTGTGTCTTTTTGATTTTAATTTCCCTAAGCTATAGGACCATAAGTGGAAGTGCCCTAGGCTCTGTTGCTTTGTTTTTTAGATGTTTCAGGAAACACCATACACTTCTCCCGAGTGTCTGTTGGCAATTTACATCCCGCCCATCAGCATAACAAGGCTCCCAGTTCTCCATGGCCTGTCCTGCCTTTCTGGATTTTACACTTTTTTCAGATGGCCCTTCTGACCGGGGGGAAGTGAGACTTCATTGTAGTGCAGATTTCCTTTGCAAGCTTGCTTGGTTGGCTAAAAAGTGCGTATGCGTTTTTTCCTGATTCAGGAAAAAACGCATACGCCCTTTTTGGCCAAGTGCATCATTGTGGACGTTCTGCCTCTTTTCCTATGCTTAAAATGCAATTCCAGTCTACCTCCTGAAATCGGTTTCCTGCAATTCTGCCCCGCTTTCAAGTCCTCTTGGCAGCCTTACTTCAGTATATTTTTGGACGATTGCTGTCATTTATAACTCTGCAGGTTTGTGAATTCCTGTGCCCCTGAGCTCCGTTCTTCATCTCGCTTTCTTGTGAGCTGGCCGCAACACCGCAGGATTGCTTCAGGCCCTAATCTGGTTCCGGCACGGCACGCTGAGCCTTTGGTTAATTCCTGTCCTTGGTGGGAAATGAGAGTTAAATTTGCCCGTCCAGAAACCTCCAGCTTGTCTCTCATTGGTTCTCCCTATTCCTGTTCATCTTCCACTGAAATTGAAAACAGGGCCAAACAGGAGGTTAAAGGCACTGACTCTCCAAGTCGGGAGAGTGTTAGTAAAGCGTCTGGAATGTTGCACCCGAGTACCAGGGGACGAAAACTGAGACATATTTGAACACGTCTCCCGCTCACATGGTTGATCATACTCTGGGTTCCACATGCATGTTTTAGCTGAAGGAAGAATCCCTGAAACCTGGAGAGTTGAGACCCGTGGAATTAGTACCATGCAATATGATTTCAAAGGGTCTTCATTTGCTCACCAAACCTCTCCAATCCTATCACTGCTGCATTTATGCCCCTGTACACACGCTTGATTCCCTTTCGGAGACATAGCAATCCATAGGTTTTAAGATAATTACTAGTCAGGTACATTCTTAGGCATTTAATATGGGGTGTTGAGTCCATTTCGTTGAGCAAGGAGTAGCTCTTGTCTATTACATATTTGGCTTAAGGAAGTTTATCTGTGCTCATTTCAATGTCTGGTTTTATGCAGCACCCCAACTCACCTTTCCCCTTAAGCAAGCATAAGTTGGTTTTCTAAATTTGAGACACTGTTCTGTTTTGTAATTCAGTTCCTGTGTAGCCAAGTTTACATTCCGTGTATTAGTGATATCTTATGATGTTTCTTTTTCTGTGTGACTTATTTCAGTTAGAATCATCATACCTGAATCCACTCATTGTGCTGCTAAGGGCCTGATGACATAGATTTCATTGCTGAGTGATATTGCTTTGTAAGTAAATACCACAACTTCTTTATCCATTTTTCACTTTCTGCGATGTTGAACTTGTACGGTAAATGAGGTTCTTGTAAACAGAGGCGTCCCAAACTTTGGGGTGGCTGTGTCTTTTTGATTTTAATTTCCCTAAGCTATAGGACCATAAGTGGAAGTGCCCTAGGCTCTGTTGCTTTGTTTTTTAGATGTTTCAGGAAACACCATACACTTCTCCCGAGTGTCTGTTGGCAATTTACATCCCGCCCATCAGCATAACAAGGCTCCCAGTTCTCCATGGCCTGTCCTGCCTTTCTGGATTTTACACTTTTTTCAGATGGCCCTTTTGACCGGGGGGAAGTGAGACTTCATTGTAGTGCAGATTTCCTTTGCAAGCTTGCTTGGTTGGCCAAAAAGGGCGTATGCGTTTTTTCCTGAATATATTCAGGAAAAAACGCATACGCCCTTTTTGGCCAAGTGCATCATTGTGGACGTTCTGCCTCTTTTCCTATGCTTTCAATGCAATTCCAGTCTACCTCCTGAAATCGGTTTCCTGCAATTCTGCCCCGCTTTCAAGTCCTCTTGGCAGCCTTACTTCAGTATATTTTTGGACGATAGCTGTTATTTATAACTCTGCAGGTTTGTGAATTACAGTGCCCCTGAGCTCCTTTCTTCAACTCACTTTCTTGTGAGCTGGCCGCAACACCGCAGGATGGCTTCAGGCCCTAATCTGGTTCCGGCACGGCATGCTGAGCCTTTGGTTATTTCCTCTTCCTGGTGGGAAATGAGAGTTAAATTTGCCCGTCCAGACACCTCCAGCTAGTCTCTCATTGGTTCTCGCTATTCCTGTTCATCTTCCGCAGAAATTGCAAACTGGGCCAAACAGGAGGTTAAAGGGACTGACTCTCCAAGTCGGGAGGGTGTTAGTAAAGCGTCTGGAATGTTGCACCCGAGTACCAGGGGAGGAAAACTGAGACATATTTGAACATGTTTCCCGTTCACATGGTTGATCATACTCTGGGTTCCACATGCATGTTTTAGCTGAAGGAAGAATACCTTAAACTTGGAGAGTTGAGACCCGTGGAATTGGTACCATGCAATATGACTTCAAAGGGTCTTCATTTGCTCACTGAACCTCTCCAATCCTATCACTGCTGCGTTTATGCCCCTGTACACATGCTTGATTCTCTTTTGGAGACATAGCAATCCATAGGTTTTAAGATACTTACTAGTCAGGTACATTCTTAGGCGTTTAATATGGGGTGTTGAGTCCATTTCGTTGAGCAAGGAGTAGCTCTTGTCTATTCCATATTTGGCTTAAGGAACTTTATCTGTGTTCATTTCAATCTCTGGTTTTATGCAGCACCCCAACTCACCTTTCCCCTTAAGCAAGCATAAGTTGGTTTTCTAAATTTGAGACCCTGTTCTGTTCTGTAATTCAGTTCCTGTGTAGCCAAGTTTACATTCCGTGTATTAGTGATATCTTATGATGTTTCTTTTTCTGTGCGTCTTATTTCAGTTAGAATCATCGTACCTGAATCCACTCATTATGCTGCTACGGGCCTGATTACATAGACTTCATTGCTGAGTGATACTGCATTGTACGTAAGTACCACAAGTTCTTTATCCATTTTTCACTTTCTGTGATATTGAACTTGTACTGTAAACGAGGTTCTTGTAAACAGAGGCGTCCCAAACATTGGGGTGGCTGTGTCTTTTTGATTTTAATTTCCCTAAGCTATAGGACCATAAGTGGAAGTGCCCTAGGCTCTGTTGCTTTGTTTTTTAGATGTTTCAGGAAACACCATACACATCCCGCCCATCAGCATAACAAGGCTCCCAGTTCTCCATGGCCTGTCCTGCCTTTCTGGATTTTACACTTTTTTCAGATGGCCCTTTTGACCAGGGGGAAGTGAGACTTCATTGTAGTGCAGATTTCCTTTGCAAGCTTGCTTGGTTGGCCAAAAAGGGCGTATGCCTTTTTTCCTGAATAAATTCAGGAAAAAAGGCATACACCCTTTTTGGCCAAGTGAATCATTGTGGACGTTCTGCCTCTTTTCCTATGCTTTAAATGCAATTCCAGTCTACCTCCTGAAATCGTTTTCCTGCAATTCTGCCTTGCTTTCAATGCCTCTTCATAGCCTTACCTCAATATATTTTTTGAAAATAGTTGGCCTTTATAACTCTGCAGGTTTTTGAATTGCAGTGGCCCTTAGCTCCATTTTTCAGCTCTTATTTTTGTGATCTTGCCTCATAACCACAGGATTCCTTCAGGCCCTATTCTTCTTCTGGGGCACCTTGCTGTGCCTTTGGTTTATTCTTCTTACTGATGTGAATTTAGAGTGACATGTGCCCATTGAAACCGCTACAGCTAGTTTCTCACTGGTTCCCCCTATTCCCATTCATCCTCCGCACTAACTGCAGACTGTGCGATACCAGAACTTAAAGGCATTGACTCTCCATGTGGGGATATTTTTGGTAAAGCGGCTGGAATGTCGATCCGGAGCCCCAGGAGAGGAAAAATGAGGTGCGTTTTAGAAACCTTTCCCGATCATATGGTATACCAGTCGCTGGGTTTCCCAAGCATGGTTTAGCTGTAGGAAGATTCCCTTCAACCTGGAGTGTTGGGACCCTTGGAATGAGTAGCATGAAGTATTGCATTAAACTTTTGGCAGTTGCTCACCAAAGCTCATCAATCCTCTCAGCCCCAAGTGTCCAGCCTTATGTCTTATCCAGCTGTGGGTTTATATGTGGTCAATCCAGGTTGCATCACAGCCCCTGAGCGAATTTTGTAAGAATTTTTCTCTCTTTCATTGTTTCTGCGTTTTGTTTTTAAAATTTATTTCTATAATGGGGTTTAGCTCATTTTCACTGCTGTGTTTGTGCCACTCTGCACACACTTGATTCCCTTATGGAGATATATCAATACATGGGTTTTAAGATTCTTATTACTCAGATATATTTCTCTGCGGTGTATAGGGTGTGTTGAGGCCAGTTCATTGAGCAAGGTGTAGATCTTGGCTAATATCTATTTGGTTTATTGAACGGTATCTGTGCTAATTTCAAACTCTGGTTTTATGCATCACCCCACCTCTCCTTTCCCCTTAAGCTGAAATAAGTGTGTTTTCTAAATGTGAGACACTGTTCTGTTCTGTAATTCATTTCTTGTGCAGCCATATTTACCCTCCCTCTATAAGTGATATCTTATGATATGTTTCTTTTTCTGTTTGACTTATTTCAAGTAGTATTATCGGACCTAAATCCACTCTTTATCCTTCTACTAGCCTTATTACATTGATTTCATGGTGAAGAGATATTCCATTGTACATAAGTACCACATCTTCTTTATCCATTGTTCTCTTTCCTGGGATATTTAAGGTATACTGAAGTTGAGGTTCTTGTAAACAGAGTAGCCCTAAACTGTGGTGTGCTTGTGTCTTGTTAATTTTTAGATTTCCCTAGATATACTCCCATGATTGGAAGTGTCCTATGCTCTGTAGCTCTGTTTTTTAGATGATTTAGGAACCACCATACACTTCTCCAGAGTGGCTCTCGGCAGTTCACACACTGCCCATCAGCGTATAAAGGCTCCCTGTTCTCCATGGCCTGTCCTGCATTTCTGGTTTTTACAATTTTTTAGGATGGCCCTTTTGACCAGTGGGAAATGAGACTTCTTTGTTGTGCACATTTGCATTGCTTGCTTGCTTCGTTGCCCATAAAGTGCGTATGCGTTTTTTCCTGGATATAATCAGGAAAAAACGCATACGCCCTTTTGGGCCAACTGCATCATTGTCGAAATTCTGCCGCTTTTCATGTGCTTTAAAGACGAGTCCAATCTATCTCTTGAAATCTGTTTCTTGCAATTCTGTCTTGCATTCAGATCCTCTTCTTTGCCTTACCTCAACATATTTTTGGACGTTAGTTTTCATTTATAACTCTGCAGGTTTGTGAATTGCAGTGACCCTGAGCTCCATTTTTTAAGTTGCTCTTTTGTGAGCTGGCCTCAAACCCGCAGGATTGCTTCAGGCCCTATTTTGGCTCGGGCGAGGCGGGCTGAGCCTTTTTTCAATTCTTATTCTTAATGGGAAATTAGAGTGATATGTGCCCGTCCAAACCCCTACAACTATTCTCTCATTGGTTCCCCGTTCATCCTCCTCACAATTTGCAAAATGTGTGAAACAGAAGTTGAAATGTGCTGATTCTCCAAGTGGGGAGATTCTAAGTAACGTGGCTGGAATGGTGAATAGGAGCACCAGGAGAGGATAAATGAGCTGCATTTTAGACACATCTCCCGATCACATGGTGTACAGTCCTCTGGGTTTTCCATGCATGTTTTAGCTGTAGGAAGATCCCTTGAACCTGCATATTTGGGACCCATTGAATGGGTACCAGGTAGTATTACTTTAAAGGGTGTGCATTTCCTCACCCAACCTCACATTTCTCTTAGCGCAAACAGTTTCCAGCCTTATGTCTCATCCTGCTGTGGGTCTAGATGTGTTCAATCCATGTTGCATCACCGGCCCTGAGGAAAAGTTGTAAGAGGTTTTCTCTGTCTCTCTGTCGTTTATTTTTTTCAATTTATTACTATATTGGTTACAGCTGATTTTCAAAGCTCTGTTTCTTGCTGCTGTACATCCACTTGATTCACGTACAGAGAGACATCAGTAAATTCTTTTTCAGATTCTTACCAGTCGTATATATTCTTTTCCGGTGACTTGAGTGTGCTGAGTGCAGTTCTTTTAGCTACCGTGTAGGCCTTGTTGATTATCAGTTTGGTATTTGGAATGGTATCTTTGCTAATTTCAACCTCCTGGGTGATGCCTCACCCCTCCCCACCTTTCCCGTTTAGCAGCCTTATGCGTGTTTTCTACATATTTGACTATGTTTTTGTTTTGTAATTTATTTCATGTGTAGCCATTTTGGATTCCACCTTTAAGTGATATCTTATGATATGTGTCTTTTTCTTTTTGAATTATGTCACTTAGAAAGATCATACGTAACTCCTCCGGAGTTGTTACAACTGGCCATATTTCATTGATTTCCAGGCTGAATAATATTCCACTCTACCTAAGTACCACATCTCTACCCATTTTTTCCCTCCAGAGACATTTAAGTTATATCCTAGTTGAGGATCTTTTAAACAGAGAGGGGGTAAACATTGGGGTGCCTGTGTCCTCTCGATTTTTGTTTTTCTCAAGATATACGCCCATGAGTGCAAGTGCCCTATGCTCTGTAGCTCATTTTTTAGATGCTTTAGTAAACACAATACACTTCTCCAGAATGGCCGTTGGCAATATACATTTCCACTATAAGTCTCACAGGGCTCCCTCTTCTCCTTGCCCTGTCCTGCATTTCTGTTGTTTACGCTTTATGAGGATGGCTCTTCTGACTGATGCGAAGTGATATCTTTTGTAGTATTGACTTCCAGTGCCCACCTGTTTGGTTGGCTAAAAAAGTGTATGCCCTTTTCTTGAATATATACAGAAAAAAACGCATACACCCTTTTTGGCCAACTGCAATGTTGGCAATGTTCAGCTCCTTTTCTTGTGCTTAATGGCGAGTCCTTTCTACCTCCTCAAATCCCTTTCCTGCCATTCTCCCTTGCTTACAAGTCCTTTTCTCTGACTTTCCTCAAGACATTTTTCAGTGATGGATATTTTCAACTCTGCAGTTTCGTGAATTTTACTGCCCCTGAGTTCCATTGTTCAACTTGTGTTTATGGGAACTGGCCACAAAGCAGCGGGATTTCCTCAAGCCCTATACTGTTTCCATGGGCAACCCTAGCCTTTGGTCAATTCGTCTTCCTGATTGGAAATTAGAGTGACATGTGCCTGTCTGAACACCTAGGACTTGTCTCTCATTGTTCCTCATCCTTCCGCTTCATCCTCTGGACAAATTCCAAACTGTACGCAACAGGATGTTGACAGTGCTGACATCTCCAAGTGGGGAGACTGTTAGTAAAGACGCTGGAGGGGTGAACCCGAGCACCAGGAGATGAGGAGAGGAGATGCCTTTTCCAAACTCTTCCCGATCAGACGGTATACCATCCTCTGGGTGTGACAGACATGTTTTAGCAGTAGGAAGAGTCCCATTCATGTAAGGAGAACACCAGGGCTTTTTCAAAATCAGTGTCTCCCCGAAACCCAAACTGGGGAATTTTTTAAGCTACGGCTACACATATGTTCATTAAGGGCCTTGGGAAGTAGGCAGAGTCCAAACTTTAGATGATTGAAGTCTTCAGGGTCAGAAGCACTCACCACCAGCTTCCCTTAGGTTACACTTTAACTGTCATTGATAGATGATGTCAATAAAAATATCTATTCTTTTTCAGATTATTTCCCCTTATAGGTTATTGCAAAATGTTGAGTGTAGTTCCCTGTGCTATACAGTAGTTCCTTGTTGATGATCTATTTTATACATAGCAGTGTGTATGTGTTAATCCCAAACTGTTAATTTATCCCTCCTCCCACCTTTCCCCTTTGGTAATAATAAATTATAAGATTTTATACTTCTCAGAAATGGGGGAGCTGAAAGAGAGGTATCATTTTCAATGGAAAAGCATTTAAAACAAGATTGAAGCTTTAACCAAGATTATTAGATGTACATCCTTGGAAAGAAATCACTTCATTTCTCTAATATTGACCTGACAAATAAGACAAACCTTTTCACTGAACTTGCTTATAATAAAGTGATGGAAATATCAAATGGAAGTGTTAGAAACATCTTATTTTACCCGAGCCTTATACACTGTTCTATGTTAACTACAGTTTGGCTCACACATCTGTTCATTGAGGTTACAATAGTCTCAATTTCTGTTACTGATCCTCCAGAGTGGACCCCAACAAGTGTCCCCCTGCCCAGTGTCATTGGGGCCAACAGATCGAGACTGAGTTTGGTTCACAAGCAAAGGAAACTTTATATTTTGATCAGAGAATGGAGAGGTGAGAGCATGCACTACCCCGTGGGCTGTGGGCTGGGCTGCTGTGTAGAGATCCTGTCAGAGTCAGTGGGAGGGAGGGGGCGGAGCTCTCGAGGGCCAGGTTGGCTGCAGCTCAGGCTCTATATCGCGGAGTCTGCACTGGGCCCCAGGAGCTGAGGTGTCGACCCAGCCATTCTGCACTAGGAAATCTGGTCTGAAGTGCCGGGTGTGGAACCTCTGCATGCGGGACCCTAGGAGCACGTGAAATTAGACAAAGCACAAAGGATAAAAAAGGTTAGACTTGACTTTATTGCCCAGATTCTATTTTTATCTCCCAGGGATTTTTAATGGGCTTTGCTGGGGACAAACCCCTCCTCTGCCTTTTGTCCCGTTCCTCATTCTTGGAGTGCTGAGGGTGCAGACACTTCTTCTGTAACTGCTGAGTGCTGAGTTGGGAGCCCTAATACCCGGGGGCGAGGGTCAGAGCTTCTCCCCAGCAGCCTCCAGGTGACGTTGATTGTCCCCAGGCCCCCTGCCTCCTTGCTCGTCCACCTGAGCACCAGCATTGGAAGTGTTATAGATTCTAATGACCTTTAAGGGTCCAGGAAAGAGATGTGCAGAGACGCTGTGGGGGCCGGTTTCACCCCGCCCCACATTTGTTCGGCCACCTTAGGCTGACCATTTCTGTCAGCCTAGATGCTCTGACCAGTAGTCTGCGCTTTCTTCAATTAGGCCCCTGAATTAACGTACAAACAGCACCAGGTGTCAGAGCCCTGCCCGCTCAACTCCCAGACAGTCCAGGGTCAGTGGTGATCAAGGACCATGATGACCACTGAGTCAACAGCCTTTTGAAGTAAACAGGAGTCCAGCCGGTCTTATTGGCCACCATCATCACGGTGTCTGTAGGCTTTTCTATGGTGACAGTGTGATATACGGTTCCCCCGCCAAGATTATTAGCTCCCCTCTGGGTGCAGTAAGTCCTGCAAGCAGTAGTCTACTCTTTTGGGACACACTCTTATTGTTTTATGAGAGAAACTCCAGGTCAAGTGATGTTCACACGAGTCGTCATGGTGCCCTGTTGCCCCCGGTTATCTCTCTGGATGTTGGAGTTGGAGGGCCTCCTCACTCGAGGTCGGTGTGCCCACGGAGCGAACCCTGCAACTTCAGGGCATCGTTGGTGGTTAGGATCACCACGTGGGGTCCTTTTCCCTTAGGAAGGAGGTGGCCTTTTGGGCTGCTGATTTCCAGGTTTTTAGATACCGCCAGTATCTTGGCCAGATGCGGCAGTGGGCCAAGCCCCTTGGTGACCGTAGTTTATCCTACCTGGATGGCATTCTTGCATTGTTCCATTTCAAGTGGTCCCAGTTTTTGCACTAATTCTCCAATGGCGATTCACCTTTCACCGGGAATGTAAAGGTCAAAGGGTTTAGCTAAATTAGGGAGTTCCAGGGCAAGGGTCTGAATTGACTGCTCTTTCCATTCTTGAAAGGCCACTTCTGGATTCTATTCAAAAGGATCATCATCTTTTCCTTTCAGTGTTTCATATAGAGGCCCAGCTAGTAGACTGTAGTTAGGGATCCAGAAGCAGCAAACCCTGGCCTCCCCAGGAACCCCTAAGCTGTCTTCTAGTTTTAGAAAGGGGTAAGGCTGCAAATGGTTTCTTCCCTTTCCTGAGATGGGCTTCTCCGACCTTCTGTGAGAATGAAGCCCAGGCAGGTCACCGCAGTCTGTGATATTTGAGCTTTTTCTTGGACAACTTCTATCCTTTATTGGCTTGGTAGTTCAGAGGCCTCCTTAGTAGGGCTGGCGATCAGAATGTCGTCTGCGTACTGAAGGAGGGTTTCCTTTTCCAGAGGTAGAACTTTTAGGTCTTTAGCTAAGCTTTCCCCAAAGATGGTGTGGGAATTTTTGCACCCTTGGGGCAAGACGGCCCGGAAGTATTGTTTTAGTTGTATGTTGAGTCCTGCCACTCACAAGCCAAAATTTCTTGTGACTCTGGGACTAATGGAATACAAAAGAAGGCATCATTGAAGACTAATACAGAATACCATGTCCTGGTGGTTGGTAGAATGACCAGCAGGGTGTAGGAATTAGGAGCAACTGGAGGTATATCCTCGGTGGCTTCACTGACTGTCCTGACATCCTTTACCAGGTCCCCAGCAGCCCATGGGGCTCTCGTGGTCAGACCAATCCCAGAATATGGAGCTCACCTGGGCAGGTACCCCACCCCCACCCCAGCCCACGGGGCTCTCGTGGTCAGGCCCTTCCCAGGATACAGAGCTACCCTTGCAGGTACCATGGCAGGGCTGGGCACACAGGAACCGTGCACATAGCCCTCATTGCAGAGCACCCCCAGCTCACCTGTCGCTCAGAGCTGGCACAGAGCACCTCAGAGCAGGACTTGAACTAACAAACAGCAGCTGCGACAGGTCTGTGACCCTGGGCATCACTCTGTGCGGCCTCCCTCCACCTGGTCTTCCAGAGACTTCCACTGCACCCGGGGCACCAGGCCTCTGTCTCCAACCACCACCCACCCCTCCTCTCCCTGACTCCTGGGTTCCTCTCATAAGGAGAGGGTTTTCTTGAAGTTGTCTCCCACTCATGGGCCAGATAAAATGATTAGAAAACAAGCCAAAGCTGCAGCCCCTTGTCTATCCTGACTCTCAGGAGCCCACACCTGTTCCTTGGACCTGGCCGGTTCAGCAAGTTCCATTTTCTGCAACTGTGAGCCCCTGAGGGGTGATGATTGGCTGACCTGGGCAGCCTTACCGTGTGGGCCAGCCCTCCCCAGGTGTGCCTGGGTTGAGATCAATATAAATACCACTCCAGGCAGCAAGAGCCCCTGCAGCCGTGCCTGACGCCATTTTCTCTGCCCTGTCAGCAGTCTCGGGGCTGGGCTGGTGGGAGGGAGTGAGAGGCCACGGCTTTGTGGGTGGCCCAGTGTGAGTGGGGCTCTGCTGGACTTTCTGCAGCAGTTGCCAGGCTGCCACCTGCTAAAGAAGAGGATGTGTCACCCATACCTGCTGCTGGAATTTCTCCCTGGGCAGAGGTGAAGAAGGAAAAAAGCAGTGGGGGCAGGGACAGGACGGGTATCTCAGTCAGGGAAATGGAAATCTTCCAGAAGAGCACCCAGGGCCAGGACCATCCTGGCTGGCCTGCAGGCACCAAGTCGGCCGGCATGCTGTCACTCGTGTGGCTCTATGGCCCTTCCTCTAGGCTTTCAAGTCCTTGTATATATTCAGGTGTTTTACCTGGGACGGGTGGGAATAGTTCAGCAGCAACTGGCCTGGGGCTCAGCTCACGTTTACTCACAGATGCCTCGGCACGGTGCCCCAGCTTTGCAATGAGGACGCTTGTTGCGTGGGGGCTGCTGGCTGAATGGGAGACGATTCCCCACCACTGGCCAACTTCAGAATTGTTTACAACTGGAGCAAGTGCCCTGATACGGTTTTCCTCTGTGGAACTGGTGGGTTCTGTGTTTTTTTTCTCTTTTTCGTTTTTGGTTCAAGGTAGATTTTATTCCTCTTTTTTGTATTTACAGATATAAGCATGGAAATAATTTATTCATATAAATACATGTATGTGAAGGGAATAATTGTTTTTTCTGTTTTATTTTTTAAATTTTATTTCTTTTTAATTTTGAATTTTATTTTATATTTTTATACAGCAGGTTCTTATTGGTTATCTATTTTATACATATAAATGTATACATGCCAATCCCAGTCTCTCAACTCCTCCCACCACCACCCCCCCAACAGCTTTCCCCCCTTGTTGTCCATACATTTGTTGTCTACATCTGTTGCTCTATTTATGCCTTGCAAAATGGTTAATCTGTACAGTTTTTCTAGGTTCCACATATATGCATGAATATACAAGATTTGTTTTTCTCTTTCTGACTTACTTCACTCTGTATGACAGTCTCTAGATCCATCGACGTCTCTACAAATGACCCAATTTCATTCCTTTTCATGGCTTAGTAATATTCCATTTTATATATGTACCACAGCTTTATGCATTCGTCTGTCTGTGGGCATTTAGGTTGCTTCCATTACCTCGATATTGTAAATAGTGATGCAATGAACATTGCGGTGAATGTCTCGTTTTGATTTATGGTTTTGTCTGGGTATATGTCCAGTACTGGGATTGCTGTATCATATGGTAATTCTATTGTTAGTTTCTTAAGAAACTCCATATTGTTCTCCGTAGTGACTGTATCAATTTATATTCCCAACAATAGTGGAAGAGGGTTCCTTTTCTCCACACCCTTTCCAGCATTTTTGTTTGTAGATTTTCTCATGATGCCCATTCTATCAGGTGTGAGGTGATACCTCATTGTTGAGTCCATTTTGTTGAGCAAGGGGTAGGTCTTGTCTATTACATATTTGGCTTATTGAATGGTATCTGTGCTAATTTCAAACTCTGGTTTTATGCAGCACCCCAACTCACTTTCCCCCTTAAGGAAGCATAAGTTGGTTTTCTAAACTTGAGACCCTGTTCTGTTTTGTAATTCAGTTCATGTGTAGCCAAGTTCACATTCCATGTATTAGTGATATCTTATGATGTTTCTTTTTCTGTGTGACATATTTCAGTTAGAATCATCATACCTGAATCCACTCATTATGCTGCTACGGGCCTGATGACATAGATTTCATGGCTCAGTGATTTTGCATTGTACATAAGTACCACAACTTCTTTATCCATTTTTCACTTTCTGCGATATTGAACTTGTACCGTAAACGAGGTTCTTGTAAACAGAGCTGTCCCAAACTGTGGGGTGGCTGTGTCTTTTTGATTTTAATTTCCCTAAGCTATAGGACCATAAGTGGAAGTGCCCTAGGCTCTGTTGCTTTGTTTTTTAGATGTTTCAGGAAACACCATACACTTCTCCCGAGTGTCTGTTGGCAATTTACATCCCGCCCATCAGCATAACAAGGCTCCCAGTTCTCCATGGCCTGTCCTGCCTTTCTGGATTTTACACTTTTTTCAGATGGCCCTTCTGACCGGGGGGAAGTGAGACTTCATTGTAGTGCAGATTTCCTTTGCAAGCTTGCTTGGTTGGCTAAAAAGTGCGTATGCGTTTTTTCCTGATTCAGGAAAAAACGCATACGCCCTTTTTGGCCAAGTGCATCATTGTGGACGTTCTGCCTCTTTTCCTATGCTTAAAATGCAATTCCAGTCTACCTCCTGAAATCGGTTTCCTGCAATTCTGCCCCGCTTTCAAGTCCTCTTGGCAGCCTTACTTCAGTATATTTTTGGACGATTGCTGTCATTTATAACTCTGCAGGTTTGTGAATTCCTGTGCCCCTGAGCTCCGTTCTTCATCTCGCTTTCTTGTGAGCTGGCCGCAACACCGCAGGATTGCTTCAGGCCCTAATCTGGTTCCGGCACGGCACGCTGAGCCTTTGGTTAATTCCTGTCCTTGGTGGGAAATGAGAGTTAAATTTGCCCGTCCAGAAACCTCCAGCTTGTCTCTCATTGGTTCTCCCTATTCCTGTTCATCTTCCACTGAAATTGAAAACAGGGCCAAACAGGAGGTTAAAGGCACTGACTCTCCAAGTCGGGAGAGTGTTAGTAAAGCGTCTGGAATGTTGCACCCGAGTACCAGGGGACGAAAACTGAGACATATTTGAACACGTCTCCCGCTCACATGGTTGATCATACTCTGGGTTCCACATGCATGTTTTAGCTGAAGGAAGAATCCCTGAAACCTGGAGAGTTGAGACCCGTGGAATTAGTACCATGCAATATGATTTCAAAGGGTCTTCATTTGCTCACCAAACCTCTCCAATCCTATCACTGCTGCATTTATGCCCCTGTACACACGCTTGATTCCCTTTCGGAGACATAGCAATCCATAGGTTTTAAGATAATTACTAGTCAGGTACATTCTTAGGCATTTAATATGGGGTGTTGAGTCCATTTCGTTGAGCAAGGAGTAGCTCTTGTCTATTACATATTTGGCTTAAGGAAGTTTATCTGTGCTCATTTCAATGTCTGGTTTTATGCAGCACCCCAACTCACCTTTCCCCTTAAGCAAGCATAAGTTGGTTTTCTAAATTTGAGACACTGTTCTGTTTTGTAATTCAGTTCCTGTGTAGCCAAGTTTACATTCCGTGTATTAGTGATATCTTATGATGTTTCTTTTTCTGTGTGACTTATTTCAGTTAGAATCATCATACCTGAATCCACTCATTGTGCTGCTAAGGGCCTGATGACATAGATTTCATTGCTGAGTGATATTGCTTTGTAAGTAAATACCACAACTTCTTTATCCATTTTTCACTTTCTGCGATGTTGAACTTGTACGGTAAATGAGGTTCTTGTAAACAGAGGCGTCCCAAACTTTGGGGTGGCTGTGTCTTTTTGATTTTAATTTCCCTAAGCTATAGGACCATAAGTGGAAGTGCCCTAGGCTCTGTTGCTTTGTTTTTTAGATGTTTCAGGAAACACCATACACTTCTCCCGAGTGTTGGCAATTTACATCCCGCCCATCAGCATAACAAGGCTCCCAGTTCTCCATGGCCTGTCCTGCCTTTCTGGATTTTACACTTTTTTCAGATGGCCCTTTTGACCGGGGGGAAGTGAGACTTCATTGTAGTGCACATTTCCTTTGCAAGCTTGCTTGGTTGGCCAAAAAGGGCGTATGCGTTTTTTCCTGAATATATTCAGGAAAAAACGCATACGCCCTTTTTGGCCAAGTGCATCATTGTGGACGTTCTGCCTCTTTTCCTATGCTTTCAATGCAATTCCAGTCTACCTCCTGAAATCGGTTTCCTGCAATTCTGCCCCGCTTTCAAGTCCTCTTGGCAGCCTTACTTCAGTATATTTTTGGACGATAGCTGTTATTTATAACTCTGCAGGTTTGTGAATTACAGTGCCCCTGAGCTCCTTTCTTCAACTCACTTTCTTGTGAGCTGGCCGCAACACCGCAGGATGGCTTCAGGCCCTAATCTGGTTCCGGCACGGCATGCTGAGCCTTTGGTTATTTCCTCTTCCTGGTGGGAAATGAGAGTTAAATTTGCCCGTCCAGACACCTCCAGCTAGTCTCTCATTGGTTCTCGCTATTCCTGTTCATCTTCCGCAGAAATTGCAAACTGGGCCAAACAGGAGGTTAAAGGGACTGACTCTCCAAGTCGGGAGGGTGTTAGTAAAGCGTCTGGAATGTTGCACCCGAGTACCAGGGGAGGAAAACTGAGACATATTTGAACATGTTTCCCGTTCACACGGTTGATCATACTCTGGGTTCCACATGCATGTTTTAGCTGAAGGAAGAATACCTTAAACTTGGAGAGTTGAGACCCGTGGAATTGGTACCATGCAATATGACTTCAAAGGGTCTTCATTTGCTCACTGAACCTCTCCAATCCTATCACTGCTGCGTTTATGCCCCTGTACACATGCTTGATTCTCTTTTGGAGACATAGCAATCCATAGGTTTTAAGATACTTACTAGTCAGGTACATTCTTAGGCGTTTAATATGGGGTGTTGAGTCCATTTCGTTGAGCAAGGAGTAGCTCTTGTCTATTCCATATTTGGCTTAAGGAACTTTATCTGTGTTCATTTCAATCTCTGGTTTTATGCAGCACCCCAACTCACCTTTCCCCTTAAGCAAGCATAAGTTGGTTTTCTAAATTTGAGACCCTGTTCTGTTCTGTAATTCAGTTCCTGTGTAGCCAAGTTTACATTCCGTGTATTAGTGATATCTTATGATGTTTCTTTTTCTGTGCGTCTTATTTCAGTTAGAATCATCGTACCTGAATCCACTCATTATGCTGCTACGGGCCTGATTACATAGACTTCATTGCTGAGTGATACTGCATTGTACGTAAGTACCACAAGTTCTTTATCCATTTTTCACTTTCTGTGATATTGAACTTGTACTGTAAACGAGGTTCTTGTAAACAGAGGCGTCCCAAACATTGGGGTGGCTGTGTCTTTTTGATTTTAATTTCCCTAAGCTATAGGACCATAAGTGGAAGTGCCCTAGGCTCTGTTGCTTTGTTTTTTAGATGTTTCAGGAAACACCATACACATCCCGCCCATCAGCATAACAAGGCTCCCAGTTCTCCATGGCCTGTCCTGCCTTTCTGGATTTTACACTTTTTTCAGATGGCCCTTTTGACCAGGGGGAAGTGAGACTTCATTGTAGTGCAGATTTCCTTTGCAAGCTTGCTTGGTTGGCCAAAAAGGGCGTATGCCTTTTTTCCTGAATAAATTCAGGAAAAAAGGCATACACCCTTTTTGGCCAAGTGAATCATTGTGGACGTTCTGCCTCTTTTCCTATGCTTTAAATGCAATTCCAGTCTACCTCCTGAAATCGTTTTCCTGCAATTCTGCCTTGCTTTCAATGCCTCTTCATAGCCTTACCTCAATATATTTTTTGAAAATAGTTGGCCTTTATAACTCTGCAGGTTTTTGAATTGCAGTGGCCCTTAGCTCCATTTTTCAGCTCTTATTTTTGTGATCTTGCCTCATAACCACAGGATTCCTTCAGGCCCTATTCTTCTTCTGGGGCACCTTGCTGTGCCTTTGGTTTATTCTTACTGATGTGAATTTAGAGTGACATGTGCCCATTGAAACCGCTACAGCTAGTTTCTCACTGGTTCCCCCTATTCCCATTCATCCTCCGCACTAACTGCAGACTGTGCGATACCAGAACTTAAAGGCATTGACTCTCCATGTGGGGATATTTTTGGTAAAGCGGCTGGAATGTCGATCCGGAGCCCCAGGAGAGGAAAAATGAGGTGCGTTTTAGAAACCTTTCCCGATCATATGGTATACCAGTCGCTGGGTTTCCCAAGCATGGTTTAGCTGTAGGAAGATTCCCTTCAACCTGGAGTGTTGGGACCCTTGGAATGAGTAGCATGAAGTATTGCATTAAACTTTTGGCAGTTGCTCACCAAAGCTCATCAATCCTCTCAGCCCCAAGTGTCCAGCCTTATGTCTTATCCAGCTGTGGGTTTATATGTGGTCAATCCAGGTTGCATCACAGCCCCTGAGCGAATTTTGTAAGAATTTTTCTCTCTTTCATTGTTTCTGCGTTTTGTTTTTTAAATTTATTTCTATAATGGGGTTTAGCTCATTTTCACTGCTGTGTTTGTGCCACTCTGCACACACTTGATTCCCTTATGGAGATATATCAATACATGGGTTTTAAGATTCTTATTACTCAGATATATTTCTCTGCGGTGTATAGGGTGTGTTGAGGCCAGTTCATTGAGCAAGGTGTAGATCTTGTCTAATATCTATTTGGTTTATTGAACGGTATCTGTGCTAATTTCAAACTCTGGTTTTATGCATCACCCCACCTCTCCTTTCCCCTTAAGCTGAAATAAGTGTGTTTTCTAAATGTGAGACACTGTTCTGTTCTGTAATTCATTTCTTGTGCAGCCATATTTACCCTCCCTCTATAAGTGATATCTTATGATATGTTTCTTTTTCTGTTTGACTTATTTCAAGTAGTATTATCGGACCTAAATCCACTCTTTATCCTTCTACTAGCCTTATTACATTGATTTCATGGTGAAGAGATATTCCATTGTACATAAGTACCACATCTTCTTTATCCATTGTTCTCTTTCCTGGGATATTTAAGGTATACTGAAGTTGAGGTTCTTGTAAACAGAGTAGCCCTAAACTGTGGTGTGCTTGTGTCTTGTTAATTTTTAGATTTCCCTAGATATACTCCCATGATTGGAAGTGTCCTATGCTCTGTAGCTCTGTTTTTTAGATGATTTAGGAACCACCATACACTTCTCCAGAGTGGCTCTCGGCAGTTCACACACTGCCCATCAGCGTATAAAGGCTCCCTGTTCTCCATGGCCTGTCCTGCATTTCTGGTTTTTACAATTTTTTAGGATGGCCCTTTTGACCAGTGGGAAATGAGACTTCTTTGTTGTGCACATTTGCATTGCTTGCTTGCTTCGTTGCCCATAAAGTGCGTATGCGTTTTTTCCTGGATATAATCAGGAAAAAACGCATACGCCCTTTTGGGCCAACTGCATCATTGTCGAAATTCTGCCGCTTTTCATGTGCTTTAAAGACGAGTCCAATCTATCTCTTGAAATCTGTTTCTTGCAATTCTGTCTTGCATTCAGATCCTCTTCTTTGCCTTACCTCAACATATTTTTGGACGTTAGTTTTCATTTATAACTCTGCAGGTTTGTGAATTGCAGTGACCCTGAGCTCCATTTTTTAAGTTGCTCTTTTGTGAGCTGGCCTCAAACCCGCAGGATTGCTTCAGGCCCTATTTTGGCTCGGGCGAGGCGGGCTGAGCCTTTTTTCAATTCTTATTCTTAATGGGAAATTAGAGTGATATGTGCCCGTCCAAACCCCTACAACTATTCTCTCATTGGTTCCCCGTTCATCCTCCTCACAATTTGCAAAATGTGTGAAACAGAAGTTGAAATGTGCTGATTCTCCAAGTGGGGAGATTCTAAGTAACGTGGCTGGAATGGTGAATAGGAGCACCAGGAGAGGATAAATGAGCTGCATTTTAGACACATCTCCCGATCACATGGTGTACAGTCCTCTGGGTTTTCCATGCATGTTTTAGCTGTAGGAAGATCCCTTGAACCTGCATATTTGGGACCCATTGAATGGGTACCAGGTAGTATTACTTTAAAGGGTGTGCATTTCCTCACCCAACCTCACATTTCTCTTAGCGCAAACAGTTTCCAGCCTTATGTCTCATCCTGCTGTGGGTCTAGATGTGTTCAATCCATGTTGCATCACCGGCCCTGAGGAAAAGTTGTAAGAGGTTTTCTCTGTCTCTCTGTCGTTTATTTTTTTCAATTTATTACTATATTGGTTACAGCTGATTTTCAAAGCTCTGTTTCTTGCTGCTGTACATCCACTTGATTCACGTACAGAGAGACATCAGTAAATTCTTTTTCAGATTCTTACCAGTTGTATATATTCTTTTCCGGTGACTTGAGTGTGCTGAGTGCAGTTCTTTTAGCTACCGTGTAGGCCTTGTTGATTATCAGTTTGGTATTTGGAATGGTATCTTTGCTAATTTCAACCTCCTGGGTGATGCCTCACCCCTCCCCACCTTTCCCGTTTAGCAGCCTTATGCGTGTTTTCTACATATTTGACTATGTTTTTGTTTTGTAATTTATTTCATGTGTAGCCATTTTGGATTCCACCTTTAAGTGATATCTTATGATATGTGTCTTTTTCTTTTTGAATTATGTCACTTAGAAAGATCATACGTAACTCCTCCGGAGTTGTTACAACTGGCCATATTTCATTGATTTCCAGGCTGAATAATATTCCACTCTACCTAAGTACCACATCTCTACCCATTTTTTCCCTCCAGAGACATTTAAGTTATATCCTAGTTGAGGATCTTTTAAACAGAGAGGGGGTAAACATTGGGGTGCCTGTGTCCTCTCGATTTTTGTTTTTCTCAAGATATACGCCCATGAGTGCAAGTGCCCTATGCTCTGTAGCTCATTTTTTAGATGCTTTAGTAAACACAATACACTTCTCCAGAATGGCCGTTGGCAATATACATTTCCACTATAAGTCTCACAGGGCTCCCTCTTCTCCTTGCCCTGTCCTGCATTTCTGTTGTTTACGCTTTATGAGGATGGCTCTTCTGACTGATGCGAAGTGATATCTTTTGTAGTATTGACTTCCAGTGCCCACCTGTTTGGTTGGCTAAAAAAGTGTATGCCCTTTTCTTGAATATATACAGAAAAAAACGCATACACCCTTTTTGGCCAACTGCAATGTTGGCAATGTTCAGCTCCTTTTCTTGTGCTTAATGGCGAGTCCTTTCTACCTCCTCAAATCCCTTTCCTGCCATTCTCCCTTGCTTACAAGTCCTTTTCTCTGACTTTCCTCAAGACATTTTTCAGTGATGGATATTTTCAACTCTGCAGTTTCGTGAATTTTACTGCCCCTGAGTTCCATTGTTCAACTTGTGTTTATGGGAACTGGCCACAAAGCAGCGGGATTTCCTCAAGCCCTATACTGTTTCCATGGGCAACCCTAGCCTTTGGTCAATTCGTCTTCCTGATTGGAAATTAGAGTGACATGTGCCTGTCTGAACACCTAGGACTTGTCTCTCATTGTTCCTCATCCTTCCGCTTCATCCTCTGGACAAATTCCAAACTGTACGCAACAGGATGTTGACAGTGCTGACATCTCCAAGTGGGGAGACTGTTAGTAAAGACGCTGGAGGGGTGAACCCGAGCACCAGGAGATGAGGAGAGGAGATGCCTTTTCCAAACTCTTCCCGATCAGACGGTATACCATCCTCTGGGTGTGACAGACATGTTTTAGCAGTAGGAAGAGTCCCATTCATGTAAGGAGAACACCAGGGCTTTTTCAAAATCAGTGTCTCCCCGAAACCCAAACTGGGGAATTTTTTAAGCTACGGCTACACATATGTTCATTAAGGGCCTTGGGAAGTAGGCAGAGTCCAAACTTTAGATGATTGAAGTCTTCAGGGTCAGAAGCACTCACCACCAGCTTCCCTTAGGTTACACTTTAACTGTCATTGATAGATGATGTCAATAAAAATATCTATTCTTTTTCAGATTATTTCCCCTTATAGGTTATTGCAAAATGTTGAGTGTAGTTCCCTGTGCTATACAGTAGTTCCTTGTTGATGATCTATTTTATACATAGCAGTGTGTATGTGTTAATCCCAAACTGTTAATTTATCCCTCCTCCCACCTTTCCCCTTTGGTAATAATAAATTATAAGATTTTATACTTCTCAGAAATGGGGGAGCTGAAAGAGAGGTATCATTTTCAATGGAAAAGCATTTAAAACAAGATTGAAGCTTTAACCAAGATTATTAGATGTACATCCTTGGAAAGAAATCACTTCGTTTCTCTAATATTGACCTGACAAATAAGACAAACCTTTTCACTGAACTTGCTTATAATAAAGTGATGGAAATATCAAATGGAAGTGTTAGAAACATCTTATTTTACCCGAGCCTTATACACTGTTCTATGTTAACTACAGTTTGGCTCACACATCTGTTCATTGAGGTTACAATAGTCTCAATTTCTGTTACTGATCCTCCAGAGTGGACCCCAACAAGTGTCCCCCTGCCCAGTGTCATTGGGGCCAACAGATCGAGACTGAGTTTGGTTCACAAGCAAAGGAAACTTTATATTTTGATCAGAGAATGGAGAGGTGAGAGCATGCACTACCCCGTGGGCTGTGGGCTGGGCTGCTGTGTAGAGATCCTGTCAGAGTCAGTGGGAGGGAGGGGGCGGAGCTCTCGAGGGCCAGGTTGGCTGCAGCTCAGGCTCTATATCGCGGAGTCTGCACTGGGCCCCAGGAGCTGAGGTGTCGACCCAGCCATTCTGCACTAGGAAATCTGGTCTGAAGTGCCGGGTGTGGAACCTCTGCATGCGGGACCCTAGGAGCACGTGAAATTAGACAAAGCACAAAGGATAAAAAAGGTTAGACTTGACTTTATTGCCCAGATTCTATTTTTATCTCCCAGGGATTTTTAATGGGCTTTGCTGGGGACAAACCCCTCCTCTGCCTTTTGTCCCGTTCCTCATTCTTGGAGTGCTGAGGGTGCAGACACTTCTTCTGTAACTGCTGAGTGCTGAGTTGGGAGCCCTAATACCCGGGGGCGAGGGTCAGAGCTTCTCCCCAGCAGCCTCCAGGTGACGTTGATTGTCCCCAGGCCCCCTGCCTCCTTGCTCGTCCACCTGAGCACCAGCATTGGAAGTGTTATAGATTCTAATGACCTTTAAGGGTCCAGGAAAGAGATGTGCAGAGACGCTGTGGGGGCCGGTTTCACCCCGCCCCACATTTGTTCGGCCACCTTAGGCTGACCATTTCTGTCAGCCTAGATGCTCTGACCAGTAGTCTGCGCTTTCTTCAATTAGGCCCCTGAATTAACGTACAAACAGCACCAGGTGTCAGAGCCCTGCCCGCTCAACTCCCAGACAGTCCAGGGTCAGTGGTGATCAAGGACCATGATGACCACTGAGTCAACAGCCTTTTGAAGTAAACAGGAGTCCAGCCGGTCTTATTGGCCACCATCATCACGGTGTCTGTAGGCTTTTCTATGGTGACAGTGTGATATACGGTTCCCCCGCCAAGATTATTAGCTCCCCTCTGGGTGCAGTAAGTCCTGCAAGCAGTAGTCTACTCTTTTGGGACACACTCTTATTGTTTTATGAGAGAAACTCCAGGTCAAGTGATGTTCACACGAGTCGTCATGGTGCCCTGTTGCCCCCGGTTATCTCTCTGGATGTTGGAGTTGGAGGGCCTCCTCACTCGAGGTCGGTGTGCCCACGGAGCGAACCCTGCAACTTCAGGGCATCGTTGGTGGTTAGGATCACCACGTGGGGTCCTTTTCCCTTAGGAAGGAGGTGGCCTTTTGGGCTGCTGATTTCCAGGTTTTTAGATACCGCCAGTATCTTGGCCAGATGCGGCAGTGGGCCAAGCCCCTTGGTGACCGTAGTTTATCCTACCTGGATGGCATTCTTGCATTGTTCCATTTCAAGTGGTCCCAGTTTTTGCACTAATTCTCCAATGGCGATTCACCTTTCACCGGGAATGTAAAGGTCAAAGGGTTTAGCTAAATTAGGGAGTTCCAGGGCAAGGGTCTGAATTGACTGCTCTTTCCATTCTTGAAAGGCCACTTCTGGATTCTATTCAAAAGGATCATCATCTTTTCCTTTCAGTGTTTCATATAGAGGCCCAGCTAGTAGACTGTAGTTAGGGATCCAGAAGCAGCAAACCCTGGCCTCCCCAGGAACCCCTAAGCTGTCTTCTAGTTTTAGAAAGGGGTAAGGCTGCAAATGGTTTCTTCCCTTTCCTGAGATGGGCTTCTCTGACCTTCTGTGAGAATGAAGCCCAGGCAGGTCACCGCAGTCTGTGATATTTGAGCTTTTTCTTGGACAACTTCTATCCTTTATTGGCTTGGTAGTTCAGAGGCCTCCTTAGTAGGGCTGGCGATCAGAATGTCGTCTGCGTACTGAAGGAGGGTTTCCTTTTCCAGAGGTAGAACTTTTAGGTCTTTAGCTAAGCTTTCCCCAAAGATGGTGTGGGAATTTTTGCACCCTTGGGGCAAGACGGCCCGGAAGTATTGTTTTAGTTGTATGTTGAGTCCTGCCACTCACAAGCCAAAATTTCTTGTGACTCTGGGACTAATGGAATACAAAAGAAGGCATCATTGAAGACTAATACAGAATACCATGTCCTGGTGGTTGGTAGAATGACCAGCAGGGTGTAGGAATTAGGAGCAACTGGAGGTATATCCTCGGTGGCTTCACTGACTGTCCTGACATCCTTTACCAGGTCCCCAGCAGCCCATGGGGCTCTCGTGGTCAGACCAATCCCAGAATATGGAGCTCACCTGGGCAGGTACCCCACCCCCACCCCAGCCCACGGGGCTCTCGTGGTCAGGCCCTTCCCAGGATACAGAGCTACCCTTGCAGGTACCATGGCAGGGCTGGGCACACAGGAACCGTGCACATAGCCCTCATTGCAGAGCACCCCCAGCTCACCTGTCGCTCAGAGCTGGCACAGAGCACCTCAGAGCAGGACTTGAACTAACAAACAGCAGCTGCGACAGGTCTGTGACCCTGGGCATCACTCTGTGCGGCCTCCCTCCACCTGGTCTTCCAGAGACTTCCACTGCACCCGGGGCACCAGGCCTCTGTCTCCAACCACCACCCACCCCTCCTCTCCCTGACTCCTGGGTTCCTCTCATAAGGAGAGGGTTTTCTTGAAGTTGTCTCCCACTCATGGGCCAGATAAAATGATTAGAAAACAAGCCAAAGCTGCAGCCCCTTGTCTATCCTGACTCTCAGGAGCCCACACCTGTTCCTTGGACCTGGCCGGTTCAGCAAGTTCCATTTTCTGCAACTGTGAGCCCCTGAGGGGTGATGATTGGCTGACCTGGGCAGCCTTACCGTGTGGGCCAGCCCTCCCCAGGTGTGCCTGGGTTGAGATCAATATAAATACCACTCCAGGCAGCAAGAGCCCCTGCAGCCGTGCCTGACGCCATTTTCTCTGCCCTGTCAGCAGTCTCGGGGCTGGGCTGGTGGGAGGGAGTGAGAGGCCACGGCTTTGTGGGTGGCCCAGTGTGAGTGGGGCTCTGCTGGACTTTCTGCAGCAGTTGCCAGGCTGCCACCTGCTAAAGAAGAGGATGTGTCACCCATACCTGCTGCTGGAATTTCTCCCTGGGCAGAGGTGAAGAAGGAAAAAAGCAGTGGGGGCAGGGACAGGACGGGTATCTCAGTCAGGGAAATGGAAATCTTCCAGAAGAGCACCCAGGGCCAGGACCATCCTGGCTGGCCTGCAGGCACCAAGTCGGCCGGCATGCTGTCACTCGTGTGGCTCTATGGCCCTTCCTCTAGGCTTTCAAGTCCTTGTATATATTCAGGTGTTTTACCTGGGACGGGTGGGAATAGTTCAGCAGCAACTGGCCTGGGGCTCAGCTCACGTTTACTCACAGATGCCTCGGCACGGTGCCCCAGCTTTGCAATGAGGACGCTTGTTGCGTGGGGGCTGCTGGCTGAATGGGAGACGATTCCCCACCACTGGCCAACTTCAGAATTGTTTACAACTGGAGCAAGTGCCCTGATACGGTTTTCCTCTGTGGAACTGGTGGGTTCTGTGTTTTTTTTCTCTTTTTCGTTTTTGGTTCAAGGTAGATTTTATTCCTCTTTTTTGTATTTACAGATATAAGCATGGAAATAATTTATTCATATAAATACATGTATGTGAAGGGAATAATTGTTTTTTCTGTTTTATTTTTTAAATTTTATTTCTTTTTAATTTTGAATTTTATTTTATATTTTTATACAGCAGGTTCTTATTGGTTATCTATTTTATACATATAAATGTATACATGCCAATCCCAGTCTCTCAACTCCTCCCACCACCACCCCCCCAACAGCTTTCCCCCCTTGTTGTCCATACATTTGTTGTCTACATCTGTTGCTCTATTTATGCCTTGCAAAATGGTTAATCTGTACAGTTTTTCTAGGTTCCACATATATGCATGAATATACAAGATTTGTTTTTCTCTTTCTGACTTACTTCACTCTGTATGACAGTCTCTAGATCCATCGACGTCTCTACAAATGACCCAATTTCATTCCTTTTCATGGCTTAGTAATATTCCATTTTATATATGTACCACAGCTTTATGCATTCGTCTGTCTGTGGGCATTTAGGTTGCTTCCATTACCTCGATATTGTAAATAGTGATGCAATGAACATTGCGGTGAATGTCTCGTTTTGATTTATGGTTTTGTCTGGGTATATGTCCAGTACTGGGATTGCTGTATCATATGGTAATTCTATTGTTAGTTTCTTAAGAAACTCCATATTGTTCTCCGTAGTGACTGTATCAATTTATATTCCCAACAATAGTGGAAGAGGGTTCCTTTTCTCCACACCCTTTCCAGCATTTTTGTTTGTAGATTTTCTCATGATGCCCATTCTATCAGGTGTGAGGTGATACCTCATTGTTGAGTCCATTTTGTTGAGCAAGGGGTAGGTCTTGTCTATTACATATTTGGCTTATTGAATGGTATCTGTGCTAATTTCAAACTCTGGTTTTATGCAGCACCCCAACTCACTTTCCCCCTTAAGGAAGCATAAGTTGGTTTTCTAAACTTGAGACCCTGTTCTGTTTTGTAATTCAGTTCATGTGTAGCCAAGTTCACATTCCATGTATTAGTGATATCTTATGATGTTTCTTTTTCTGTGTGACATATTTCAGTTAGAATCATCATACCTGAATCCACTCATTATGCTGCTACGGGCCTGATGACATAGATTTCATGGCTCAGTGATTTTGCATTGTACATAAGTACCACAACTTCTTTATCCATTTTTCACTTTCTGCGATATTGAACTTGTACCGTAAACGAGGTTCTTGTAAACAGAGCTGTCCCAAACTGTGGGGTGGCTGTGTCTTTTTGATTTTAATTTCCCTAAGCTATAGGACCATAAGTGGAAGTGCCCTAGGCTCTGTTGCTTTGTTTTTTAGATGTTTCAGGAAACACCATACACTTCTCCCGAGTGTCTGTTGGCAATTTACATCCCGCCCATCAGCATAACAAGGCTCCCAGTTCTCCATGGCCTGTCCTGCCTTTCTGGATTTTACACTTTTTTCAGATGGCCCTTCTGACCGGGGGGAAGTGAGACTTCATTGTAGTGCAGATTTCCTTTGCAAGCTTGCTTGGTTGGCTAAAAAGTGCGTATGCGTTTTTTCCTGATTCAGGAAAAAACGCATACGCCCTTTTTGGCCAAGTGCATCATTGTGGACGTTCTGCCTCTTTTCCTATGCTTAAAATGCAATTCCAGTCTACCTCCTGAAATCGGTTTCCTGCAATTCTGCCCCGCTTTCAAGTCCTCTTGGCAGCCTTACTTCAGTATATTTTTGGACGATTGCTGTCATTTATAACTCTGCAGGTTTGTGAATTCCTGTGCCCCTGAGCTCCGTTCTTCATCTCGCTTTCTTGTGAGCTGGCCGCAACACCGCAGGATTGCTTCAGGCCCTAATCTGGTTCCGGCACGGCACGCTGAGCCTTTGGTTAATTCCTGTCCTTGGTGGGAAATGAGAGTTAAATTTGCCCGTCCAGAAACCTCCAGCTTGTCTCTCATTGGTTCTCCCTATTCCTGTTCATCTTCCACTGAAATTGAAAACAGGGCCAAACAGGAGGTTAAAGGCACTGACTCTCCAAGTCGGGAGAGTGTTAGTAAAGCGTCTGGAATGTTGCACCCGAGTACCAGGGGACGAAAACTGAGACATATTTGAACACGTCTCCCGCTCACATGGTTGATCATACTCTGGGTTCCACATGCATGTTTTAGCTGAAGGAAGAATCCCTGAAACCTGGAGAGTTGAGACCCGTGGAATTAGTACCATGCAATATGATTTCAAAGGGTCTTCATTTGCTCACCAAACCTCTCCAATCCTATCACTGCTGCATTTATGCCCCTGTACACACGCTTGATTCCCTTTCGGAGACATAGCAATCCATAGGTTTTAAGATAATTACTAGTCAGGTACATTCTTAGGCATTTAATATGGGGTGTTGAGTCCATTTCGTTGAGCAAGGAGTAGCTCTTGTCTATTACATATTTGGCTTAAGGAAGTTTATCTGTGCTCATTTCAATGTCTGGTTTTATGCAGCACCCCAACTCACCTTTCCCCTTAAGCAAGCATAAGTTGGTTTTCTAAATTTGAGACACTGTTCTGTTTTGTAATTCAGTTCCTGTGTAGCCAAGTTTACATTCCGTGTATTAGTGATATCTTATGATGTTTCTTTTTCTGTGTGACTTATTTCAGTTAGAATCATCATACCTGAATCCACTCATTGTGCTGCTAAGGGCCTGATGACATAGATTTCATTGCTGAGTGATATTGCTTTGTAAGTAAATACCACAACTTCTTTATCCATTTTTCACTTTCTGCGATGTTGAACTTGTACGGTAAATGAGGTTCTTGTAAACAGAGGCGTCCCAAACTTTGGGGTGGCTGTGTCTTTTTGATTTTAATTTCCCTAAGCTATAGGACCATAAGTGGAAGTGCCCTAGGCTCTGTTGCTTTGTTTTTTAGATGTTTCAGGAAACACCATACACTTCTCCCGAGTGTCTGTTGGCAATTTACATCCCGCCCATCAGCATAACAAGGCTCCCAGTTCTCCATGGCCTGTCCTGCCTTTCTGGATTTTACACTTTTTTCAGATGGCCCTTTTGACCGGGGGGAAGTGAGACTTCATTGTAGTGCAGATTTCCTTTGCAAGCTTGCTTGGTTGGCCAAAAAGGGCGTATGCGTTTTTTCCTGAATATATTCAGGAAAAAACGCATACGCCCTTTTTGGCCAAGTGCATCATTGTGGACGTTCTGCCTCTTTTCCTATGCTTTCAATGCAATTCCAGTCTACCTCCTGAAATCGGTTTCCTGCAATTCTGCCCCGCTTTCAAGTCCTCTTGGCAGCCTTACTTCAGTATATTTTTGGACAATAGCTGTTATTTATAACTCTGCAGGTTTGTGAATTACAGTGCCCCTGAGCTCCTTTCTTCAACTCACTTTCTTGTGAGCTGGCCGCAACACCGCAGGATGGCTTCAGGCCCTAATCTGGTTCCGGCACGGCATGCTGAGCCTTTGGTTATTTCCTCTTCCTGGTGGGAAATGAGAGTTAAATTTGCCCGTCCAGACACCTCCAGCTAGTCTCTCATTGGTTCTCGCTATTCCTGTTCATCTTCCGCAGAAATTGCAAACTGGGCCAAACAGGAGGTTAAAGGGACTGACTCTCCAAGTCGGGAGGGTGTTAGTAAAGCGTCTGGAATGTTGCACCCGAGTACCAGGGGAGGAAAACTGAGACATATTTGAACATGTTTCCCGTTCACACGGTTGATCATACTCTGGGTTCCACATGCATGTTTTAGCTGAAGGAAGAATACCTTAAACTTGGAGAGTTGAGACCCGTGGAATTGGTACCATGCAATATGACTTCAAAGGGTCTTCATTTGCTCACTGAACCTCTCCAATCCTATCACTGCTGCGTTTATGCCCCTGTACACATGCTTGATTCTCTTTTGGAGACATAGCAATCCATAGGTTTTAAGATACTTACTAGTCAGGTACATTCTTAGGCGTTTAATATGGGGTGTTGAGTCCATTTCGTTGAGCAAGGAGTAGCTCTTGTCTATTCCATATTTGGCTTAAGGAACTTTATCTGTGTTCATTTCAATCTCTGGTTTTATGCAGCACCCCAACTCACCTTTCCCCTTAAGCAAGCATAAGTTGGTTTTCTAAATTTGAGACCCTGTTCTGTTCTGTAATTCAGTTCCTGTGTAGCCAAGTTTACATTCCGTGTATTAGTGATATCTTATGATGTTTCTTTTTCTGTGCGTCTTATTTCAGTTAGAATCATCGTACCTGAATCCACTCATTATGCTGCTACGGGCCTGATTACATAGACTTCATTGCTGAGTGATACTGCATTGTACGTAAGTACCACAAGTTCTTTATCCATTTTTCACTTTCTGTGATATTGAACTTGTACTGTAAACGAGGTTCTTGTAAACAGAGGCGTCCCAAACATTGGGGTGGCTGTGTCTTTTTGATTTTAATTTCCCTAAGCTATAGGACCATAAGTGGAAGTGCCCTAGGCTCTGTTGCTTTGTTTTTTAGATGTTTCAGGAAACACCATACACATCCCGCCCATCAGCATAACAAGGCTCCCAGTTCTCCATGGCCTGTCCTGCCTTTCTGGATTTTACACTTTTTTCAGATGGCCCTTTTGACCAGGGGGAAGTGAGACTTCATTGTAGTGCAGATTTCCTTTGCAAGCTTGCTTGGTTGGCCAAAAAGGGCGTATGCCTTTTTTCCTGAATAAATTCAGGAAAAAAGGCATACACCCTTTTTGGCCAAGTGAATCATTGTGGACGTTCTGCCTCTTTTCCTATGCTTTAAATGCAATTCCAGTCTACCTCCTGAAATCGTTTTCCTGCAATTCTGCCTTGCTTTCAATGCCTCTTCATAGCCTTACCTCAATATATTTTTTGAAAATAGTTGGCCTTTATAACTCTGCAGGTTTTTGAATTGCAGTGGCCCTTAGCTCCATTTTTCAGCTCTTATTTTTGTGATCTTGCCTCATAACCACAGGATTCCTTCAGGCCCTATTCTTCTTCTGGGGCACCTTGCTGTGCCTTTGGTTTATTCTTCTTACTGATGTGAATTTAGAGTGACATGTGCCCATTGAAACCGCTACAGCTAGTTTCTCACTGGTTCCCCCTATTCCCATTCATCCTCCGCACTAACTGCAGACTGTGCGATACCAGAACTTAAAGGCATTGACTCTCCATGTGGGGATATTTTTGGTAAAGCGGCTGGAATGTCGATCCGGAGCCCCAGGAGAGGAAAAATGAGGTGCGTTTTAGAAACCTTTCCCGATCATATGGTATACCAGTCGCTGGGTTTCCCAAGCATGGTTTAGCTGTAGGAAGATTCCCTTCAACCTGGAGTGTTGGGACCCTTGGAATGAGTAGCATGAAGTATTGCATTAAACTTTTGGCAGTTGCTCACCAAAGCTCATCAATCCTCTCAGCCCCAAGTGTCCAGCCTTATGTCTTATCCAGCTGTGGGTTTATATGTGGTCAATCCAGGTTGCATCACAGCCCCTGAGCGAATTTTGTAAGAATTTTTCTCTCTTTCATTGTTTCTGCGTTTTGTTTTTTAAATTTATTTCTATAATGGGGTTTAGCTCATTTTCACTGCTGTGTTTGTGCCACTCTGCACACACTTGATTCCCTTATGGAGATATATCAATACATGGGTTTTAAGATTCTTATTACTCAGATATATTTCTCTGTGGTGTATAGGGTGTGTTGAGGCCAGTTCATTGAGCAAGGTGTAGATCTTGTCTAATATCTATTTGGTTTATTGAACGGTATCTGTGCTAATTTCAAACTCTGGTTTTATGCATCACCCCACCTCTCCTTTCCCCTTAAGCTGAAATAAGTGTGTTTTCTAAATGTGAGACACTGTTCTGTTCTGTAATTCATTTCTTGTGCAGCCATATTTACCCTCCCTCTATAAGTGATATCTTATGATATGTTTCTTTTTCTGTTTGACTTATTTCAAGTAGTATTATCGGACCTAAATCCACTCTTTATCCTTCTACTAGCCTTATTACATTGATTTCATGGTGAAGAGATATTCCATTGTACATAAGTACCACATCTTCTTTATCCATTGTTCTCTTTCCTGGGATATTTAAGGTATACTGAAGTTGAGGTTCTTGTAAACAGAGTAGCCCTAAACTGTGGTGTGCTTGTGTCTTGTTAATTTTTAGATTTCCCTAGATATACTCCCATGATTGGAAGTGTCCTATGCTCTGTAGCTCTGTTTTTTAGATGATTTAGGAACCACCATACACTTCTCCAGAGTGGCTCTCGGCAGTTCACACACTGCCCATCAGCGTATAAAGGCTCCCTGTTCTCCATGGCCTGTCCTGCATTTCTGGTTTTTACAATTTTTTAGGATGGCCCTTTTGACCAGTGGGAAATGAGACTTCTTTGTTGTGCACATTTGCATTGCTTGCTTGCTTCGTTGCCCATAAAGTGCGTATGCGTTTTTTCCTGGATATAATCAGGAAAAAACGCATACGCCCTTTTGGGCCAACTGCATCATTGTCGAAATTCTGCCGCTTTTCATGTGCTTTAAAGACGAGTCCAATCTATCTCTTGAAATCTGTTTCTTGCAATTCTGTCTTGCATTCAGATCCTCTTCTTTGCCTTACCTCAACATATTTTTGGACGTTAGTTTTCATTTATAACTCTGCAGGTTTGTGAATTGCAGTGACCCTGAGCTCCATTTTTTAAGTTGCTCTTTTGTGAGCTGGCCTCAAACCCGCAGGATTGCTTCAGGCCCTATTTTGGCTCGGGCGAGGCGGGCTGAGCCTTTTTTCAATTCTTATTCTTAATGGGAAATTAGAGTGATATGTGCCCGTCCAAACCCCTACAACTATTCTCTCATTGGTTCCCCATTCATCCTCCTCACAATTTGCAAAATGTGTGAAACAGAAGTTGAAATGTGCTGATTCTCCAAGTGGGGAGATTCTAAGTAACGTGGCTGGAATGGTGAACAGGAGCACCAGGAGAGGATAAATGAGCTGCATTTTAGACACATCTCCCGATCACATGGTGTACAGTCCTCTGGGTTTTCCATGCATGTTTTAGCTGTAGGAAGATCCCTTGAACCTGCATATTTGGGACCCATTGAATGGGTACCAGGTAGTATTACTTTAAAGGGTGTGCATTTCCTCACCCAACCTCACATTTCTCTTAGCGCAAACAGTTTCCAGCCTTATGTCTCATCCTGCTGTGGGTCTAGATGTGTTCAATCCATGTTGCATCACCGGCCCTGAGGAAAAGTTGTAAGAGGTTTTCTCTGTCTCTCTGTCGTTTATTTTTTTCAATTTATTACTATATTGGTTACAGCTGATTTTCAAAGCTCTGTTTCTTGCTGCTGTACATCCACTTGATTCACGTACAGAGAGACATCAGTAAATTCTTTTTCAGATTCTTACCAGTCGTATATATTCTTTTCCGGTGACTTGAGTGTGCTGAGTGCAGTTCTTTTAGCTACCGTGTAGGCCTTGTTGATTATCAGTTTGGTATTTGGAATGGTATCTTTGCTAATTTCAACCTCCTGGGTGATGCCTCACCCCTCCCCACCTTTCCCGTTTAGCAGCCTTATGCGTGTTTTCTACATATTTGACTATGTTTTTGTTTTGTAATTTATTTCATGTGTAGCCATTTTGGATTCCACCTTTAAGTGATATCTTATGATATGTGTCTTTTTCTTTTTGAATTATGTCACTTAGAAAGATCATACGTAACTCCTCCGGAGTTGTTACAACTGGCCATATTTCATTGATTTCCAGGCTGAATAATATTCCACTCTACCTAAGTACCACATCTCTACCCATTTTTTCCCTCCAGAGACATTTAAGTTATATCCTAGTTGAGGATCTTTTAAACAGAGAGGGGGTAAACATTGGGGTGCCTGTGTCCTCTCGATTTTTGTTTTTCTCAAGATATACGCCCATGAGTGCAAGTGCCCTATGCTCTGTAGCTCATTTTTTAGATGCTTTAGTAAACACAATACACTTCTCCAGAATGGCCGTTGGCAATATACATTTCCACTATAAGTCTCACAGGGCTCCCTCTTCTCCTTGCCCTGTCCTGCATTTCTGTTGTTTACGCTTTATGAGGATGGCTCTTCTGACTGATGCGAAGTGATATCTTTTGTAGTATTGACTTCCAGTGCCCACCTGTTTGGTTGGCTAAAAAAGTGTATGCCCTTTTCTTGAATATATACAGAAAAAAACGCATACACCCTTTTTGGCCAACTGCAATGTTGGCAATGTTCAGCTCCTTTTCTTGTGCTTAATGGCGAGTCCTTTCTACCTCCTCAAATCCCTTTCCTGCCATTCTCCCTTGCTTACAAGTCCTTTTCTCTGACTTTCCTCAAGACATTTTTCAGTGATGGATATTTTCAACTCTGCAGTTTTGTGAATTTTACTGCCCCTGAGTTCCATTGTTCAACTTGTGTTTATGGGAACTGGCCACAAAGCAGCGGGATTTCCTCAAGCCCTATACTGTTTCCATGGGCAACCCTAGCCTTTGGTCAATTCGTCTTCCTGATTGGAAATTAGAGTGACATGTGCCTGTCTGAACACCTAGGACTTGTCTCTCATTGTTCCTCATCCTTCCGCTTCATCCTCTGGACAAATTCCAAACTGTACGCAACAGGATGTTGACAGTGCTGACATCTCCAAGTGGGGAGACTGTTAGTAAAGACGCTGGAGGGGTGAACCCGAGCACCAGGAGATGAGGAGAGGAGATGCCTTTTCCAAACTCTTCCCGATCAGACGGTATACCATCCTCTGGGTGTGACAGACATGTTTTAGCAGTAGGAAGAGTCCCATTCATGTAAGGAGAACACCAGGGCTTTTTCAAAATCAGTGTCTCCCCGAAACCCAAACTGGGGAATTTTTTAAGCTACGGCTACACATATGTTCATTAAGGGCCTTGGGAAGTAGGCAGAGTCCAAACTTTAGATGATTGAAGTCTTCAGGGTCAGAAGCACTCACCACCAGCTTCCCTTAGGTTACACTTTAACTGTCATTGATAGATGATGTCAATAAAAATATCTATTCTTTTTCAGATTATTTCCCCTTATAGGTTATTGCAAAATGTTGAGTGTAGTTCCCTGTGCTATACAGTAGTTCCTTGTTGATGATCTATTTTATACATAGCAGTGTGTATGTGTTAATCCCAAACTGTTAATTTATCCCTCCTCCCACCTTTCCCCTTTGGTAATAATAAATTATAAGATTTTATACTTCTCAGAAATGGGGGAGCTGAAAGAGAGGTATCATTTTCAATGGAAAAGCATTTAAAACAAGATTGAAGCTTTAACCAAGATTATTAGATGTACATCCTTGGAAAGAAATCACTTCGTTTCTCTAATATTGACCTGACAAATAAGACAAACCTTTTCACTGAACTTGCTTATAATAAAGTGATGGAAATATCAAATGGAAGTGTTAGAAACATCTTATTTTACCCGAGCCTTATACACTGTTCTATGTTAACTACAGTTTGGCTCACACATCTGTTCATTGAGGTTACAATAGTCTCAATTTCTGTTACTGATCCTCCAGAGTGGACCCCAACAAGTGTCCCCCTGCCCAGTGTCATTGGGGCCAACAGATCGAGACTGAGTTTGGTTCACAAGCAAAGGAAACTTTATATTTTGATCAGAGAATGGAGAGGTGAGAGCATGCACTACCCCGTGGGCTGTGGGCTGGGCTGCTGTGTAGAGATCCTGTCAGAGTCAGTGGGAGGGAGGGGGCGGAGCTCTCGAGGGCCAGGTTGGCTGCAGCTCAGGCTCTATATCGCGGAGTCTGCACTGGGCCCCAGGAGCTGAGGTGTCGACCCAGCCATTCTGCACTAGGAAATCTAGTCTGAAGTGCCGGGTGTGGAACCTCTGCATGCGGGACCCTAGGAGCACGTGAAATTAGACAAAGCACAAAGGATAAAAAAGGTTAGACTTGACTTTATTGCCCAGATTCTATTTTTATCTCCCAGGGATTTTTAATGGGCTTTGCTGGGGACAAACCCCTCCTCTGCCTTTTGTCCCGTTCCTCATTCTTGGAGTGCTGAGGGTGCAGACACTTCTTCTGTAACTGCTGAGTGCTGAGTTGGGAGCCCTAATACCCGGGGGCGAGGGTCAGAGCTTCTCCCCAGCAGCCTCCAGGTGACGTTGATTGTCCCCAGGCCCCCTGCCTCCTTGCTCGTCCACCTGAGCACCAGCATTGGAAGTGTTATAGATTCTAATGACCTTTAAGGGTCCAGGAAAGAGATGTGCAGAGACGCTGTGGGGGCCGGTTTCACCCCGCCCCACATTTGTTCGGCCACCTTAGGCTGACCATTTCTGTCAGCCTAGATGCTCTGACCAGTAGTCTGCGCTTTCTTCAATTAGGCCCCTGAATTAACGTACAAACAGCACCAGGTGTCAGAGCCCTGCCCGCTCAACTCCCAGACAGTCCAGGGTCAGTGGTGATCAAGGACCATGATGACCACTGAGTCAACAGCCTTTTGAAGTAAACAGGAGTCCAGCCGGTCTTATTGGCCACCATCATCACGGTGTCTGTAGGCTTTTCTATGGTGACAGTGTGATATACGGTTCCCCCGCCAAGATTATTAGCTCCCCTCTGGGTGCAGTAAGTCCTGCAAGCAGTAGTCTACTCTTTTGGGACACACTCTTATTGTTTTATGAGAGAAACTCCAGGTCAAGTGATGTTCACACGAGTCGTCATGGTGCCCTGTTGCCCCCGGTTATCTCTCTGGATGTTGGAGTTGGAGGGCCTCCTCACTCGAGGTCGGTGTGCCCACGGAGCGAACCCTGCAACTTCAGGGCATCGTTGGTGGTTAGGATCACCACGTGGGGTCCTTTTCCCTTAGGAAGGAGGTGGCCTTTTGGGCTGCTGATTTCCAGGTTTTTAGATACCGCCAGTATCTTGGCCAGATGCGGCAGTGGGCCAAGCCCCTTGGTGACCGTAGTTTATCCTACCTGGATGGCATTCTTGCATTGTTCCATTTCAAGTGGTCCCAGTTTTTGCACTAATTCTCCAATGGCGATTCACCTTTCACCGGGAATGTAAAGGTCAAAGGGTTTAGCTAAATTAGGGAGTTCCAGGGCAAGGGTCTGAATTGACTGCTCTTTCCATTCTTGAAAGGCCACTTCTGGATTCTATTCAAAAGGATCATCATCTTTTCCTTTCAGTGTTTCATATAGAGGCCCAGCTAGTAGACTGTAGTTAGGGATCCAGAAGCAGCAAACCCTGGCCTCCCCAGGAACCCCTAAGCTGTCTTCTAGTTTTAGAAAGGGATAAGGCTGCAAATGGTTTCTTCCCTTTCCTGGGATGGGCTTCTCCGACCTTCTGTGAGAATGAAGCCCAGGCAGGTCACCGCAGTCTGTGATATTTGAGCTTTTTCTTGGACAACTTCTATCCTTTATTGGCTTGGTAGTTCAGAGGCCTCCTTAGTAGGGCTGGCGATCAGAATGTCGTCTGCGTACTGAAGGAGGGTTTCCTTTTCCAGAGGTAGAACTTTTAGGTCTTTAGCTAAGCTTTCCCCAAAGATGGTGTGGGAATTTTTGCACCCTTGGGGCAAGACGGCCCGGAAGTATTGTTTTAGTTGTATGTTGAGTCCTGCCACTCACAAGCCAAAATTTCTTGTGACTCTGGGACTAATGGAATACAAAAGAAGGCATCATTGAAGACTAATACAGAATACCATGTCCTGGTGGTTGGTAGAATGACCAGCAGGGTGTAGGAATTAGGAGCAACTGGAGGTATATCCTCGGTGGCTTCACTGACTGTCCTGACATCCTTTACCAGGTCCCCAGCAGCCCATGGGGCTCTCGTGGTCAGACCAATCCCAGAATATGGAGCTCACCTGGGCAGGTACCCCACCCCCACCCCAGCCCACGGGGCTCTCGTGGTCAGGCCCTTCCCAGGATACAGAGCTACCCTTGCAGGTACCATGGCAGGGCTGGGCACACAGGAACCGTGCACATAGCCCTCATTGCAGAGCACCCCCAGCTCACCTGTCGCTCAGAGCTGGCACAGAGCACCTCAGAGCAGGACTTGAACTAACAAACAGCAGCTGCGACAGGTCTGTGACCCTGGGCGTCACTCTGTGCGGCCTCCCTCCACCTGGTCTTCCAGAGACTTCCACTGCACCCGGGGCACCAGGCCTCTGTCTCCAACCACCACCCACCCCTCCTCTCCCTGACTCCTGGGTTCCTCTCATAAGGAGAGGGTTTTCTTGAAGTTGTCTCCCACTCATGGGCCAGATAAAATGATTAGAAAACAAGCCAAAGCTGCAGCCCCTTGTCTATCCTGACTCTCAGGAGCCCACACCTGTTCCTTGGACCTGGCCGGTTCAGCAAGTTCCATTTTCTGCAACTGTGAGCCCCTGAGGGGTGATGATTGGCTGACCTGGGCAGCCTTACCGTGCGGGCCAGCCCTCCCCAGGTGTGCCTGGGTTGAGATCAATATAAATACCACTCCAGGCAGCAAGAGCCCCTGCAGCCATGCCTGACGCCATTTTCTCTGCCCTGTCAGCAGTCTCGGGGCTGGGCTGGTGGGAGGGAGTGAGAGGCCACGGCTTTGTGGGTGGCCCAGTGTGAGTGGGGCTCTGCTGGACTTTCTGCAGCAGTTGCCAGGCTGCCACCTGCTAAAGAAGAGGATGTGTCACCCATACCTGCTGCTGGAATTTCTCCCTGGGCAGAGGTGAGGAAGGAAAAAAGCAGTGGGGGCAGGGACAGGACGGGTATCTCAGTCAGGGAAATGGAAATCTTCCAGAAGAGCACCCAGGGCCAGGACCATCCTGGCTGGCCTGCAGGCACCAAGTCGGCCGGCATGCTGTCACTCGTGTGGCTCTATGGCCCTTCCTCTAGGCTTTCAAGTCCTTGTATATATTCAGGTGTTTTACCTGGGACGGGTGGGAATAGTTCAGCAGCAACTGGCCTGGGGCTCAGCTCACGTTTACTCACAGATGCCTCGGCACGGTGCCCCAGCTTTGCAATGAGGACGCTTGTTGCGTGGGGGCTGCTGGCTGAATGGGAGACGATTCCCCACCACTGGCCAACTTCAGAATTGTTTACAACTGGAGCAAGTGCCCTGATACGGTTTTCCTCTGTGGAACTGGTGGGTTCTGTGTTTTTTTTCTCTTTTTCGTTTTTGGTTCAAGGTAGATTTTATTCCTCTTTTTTGTATTTACAGATATAAGCATGGAAATAATTTATTCATATAAATACATGTATGTGAAGGGAATAATTGTTTTTTCTGTTTTATTTTTTAAATTTTATTTCTTTTTAATTTTGAATTTTATTTTATATTTTTATACAGCAGGTTCTTATTGGTTATCTATTTTATACATATAAATGTATACATGCCAATCCCAGTCTCTCAACTCCTCCCACCACCACCCCCCCAACAGCTTTCCCCCCTTGTTGTCCATACATTTGTTGTCTACATCTGTTGCTCTATTTATGCCTTGCAAAATGGTTAATCTGTACAGTTTTTCTAGGTTCCACATATATGCATGAATATACAAGATTTGTTTTTCTCTTTCTGACTTACTTCACTCTGTATGACAGTCTCTAGATCCATCGACGTCTCTACAAATGACCCAATTTCATTCCTTTTCATGGCTTAGTAATATTCCATTTTATATATGTACCACAGCTTTATGCATTCGTCTGTCTGTGGGCATTTAGGTTGCTTCCATTACCTCGATATTGTAAATAGTGATGCAATGAACATTGCGGTGAATGTCTCGTTTTGATTTATGGTTTTGTCTGGGTATATGTCCAGTACTGGGATTGCTGTATCATATGGTAATTCTATTGTTAGTTTCTTAAGAAACTCCATATTGTTCTCCGTAGTGACTGTATCAATTTATATTCCCAACAATAGTGGAAGAGGGTTCCTTTTCTCCACACCCTTTCCAGCATTTTTGTTTGTAGATTTTCTCATGATGCCCATTCTATCAGGTGTGAGGTGATACCTCATTGTTGAGTCCATTTTGTTGAGCAAGGGGTAGGTCTTGTCTATTACATATTTGGCTTATTGAATGGTATCTGTGCTAATTTCAAACTCTGGTTTTATGCAGCACCCCAACTCACTTTCCCCCTTAAGGAAGCATAAGTTGGTTTTCTAAACTTGAGACCCTGTTCTGTTTTGTAATTCAGTTCATGTGTAGCCAAGTTCACATTCCATGTATTAGTGATATCTTATGATGTTTCTTTTTCTGTGTGACATATTTCAGTTAGAATCATCATACCTGAATCCACTCATTATGCTGCTACGGGCCTGATGACATAGATTTCATGGCTGAGTGATTTTGCATTGTACATAAGTACCACAACTTCTTTATCCATTTTTCACTTTCTGTGATATTGAACTTGTACCGTAAACGAGGTTCTTGTAAACAGAGGCATCCCAAACTTTGGGGTGGCTGTGTCTTTTTGATTTTAATTTCCCTAAGCTATAGGACCATAAGTGGAAGTGCCCTAGGCTCTGTTGCTTTGTTTTTTAGATGTTTCAGGAAACACCATACACTTCTCCCGAGTGTCTGTTGGCAATTTACATCCCGCCCATCAGCATAACAAGGCTCCCAGTTCTCCATGGCCTGTCCTGCCTTTCTGGATTTTACACTTTTTTCAGATGGCCCTTTTGACCGGGGGGAAGTGAGACTTCATTGTAGTGCAGATTTCCTTTGCAAGCTTGCTTGGTTGGCCAAAAAGTGCATATGCGTTTTTTCCTGAATATATTCAGGAAAAAACGCATACGCCCTTTTTGGCCAAGTGCATCATTGTGGACGTTCTGCCTCTTTTCCTATGCTTTCAAAGCAATTCCAGTCTACCTCCTGAAATCGGTTTCCTGCAATTCTGCCCCGCTTTCAAGTCCTCTTGGCAGCCTTACTTCAGTATATTTTTGGACGATAGCTGTCATTTATAACTCTGCAGGTTTGTGAATTACAGTGCCCCTGAGCTCCTTTCTTCAACTCGCTTTCTTGTGAGCTGGCCGCAACACCGCAGGATGGCTTCAGGCCCTAATCTGGTTCCGGCACGGCATGCTGAGCCTTTGGTTATTTCCTCTTCCTGGTGGGAAATGAGAGTTAAATTTGCCCGTCCAGACACCTCCAGCTAGTCTCTCATTGGTTCTCGCTATTCCTGTTCATCTTCCGCAGAAATTGCAAACTGGGCCAAACAGGAGGTTAAAGGCGCTGACTCTCCAAGTGGGGAGAGTGTTAGTAAAGCGTCTGGAATGTTGCACCCGAGTACCAGGGGAGGAAAACTGAGACATATTTGAACATGTTTCCCGTTCACACGGTTGATCATACTCTGGGTTCCACATGCATGTTTTAGCTGAAGGAAGAATACCTTAAACCTGGAGAGTTGAGACCCGTGGAATTGGTACCATGCAATATGACTTCAAAGGGTCTTCATTTGCTCACTGAACCTCTCCAATCCTATCACTGCTGCGTTTATGCCCCTGTACACATGCTTGATTCTCTTTTGGAGACATAGCAATCCATAGGTTTTAAGATACTTACTAGTCAGGTACATTCTTAGGCGTTTAATATGGGGTGTTGAGTCCATTTCGTTGAGCAAGGAGTAGCTCTTGTCTATTCCATATTTGGCTTAAGGAACTTTATCTGTGTTCATTTCAATCTCTGGTTTTATGCAGCACCCCAACTCACCTTTCCCCTTAAGCAAGCATAAGTTGGTTTTCTAAATTTGAGACCCTGTTCTGTTCTGTAATTCAGTTCCTGTGTAGCCAAGTTTACATTCCGTGTATTAGTGATATCTTATGATGTTTCTTTTTCTGTTTGTCTTATTTCAGTTAGAATCATCATACCTGAATCCACTCATTATGCTGCTACGGGCCTGATGACATAGATTTCATTGCTGAGTGATACTGCATTGTACGTAAGTACCACAAGTTCTTTATCCATTTTTCACTTTCTGTGATATTGAACTTGTACGGTTAACGAGGCTCTTGTAAACAGAGGCGTCCCAAATTTTGGGGTGGCTGTGTCTTTTTGATTTTAATTTCCCTAAGCTATAGGACCATAAGTGGAAGTGCCCTAGGCTCTGTTGCTTTGTTTTTTAGATGTTTCAGGAAACACCATACACATCCCGCCCATCAGCATAACAAGGCTCCCAGTTCTCCATGGCCTGTCCTGCCTTTCTGGATTTTACCCTTTTTTCAGATGGCCCTTTTGACCAGGGGGAAGTGAGACTTCATTGTAGTGCAGATTTCCTTTGCAAGCTTGCTTGGTTGGCCAAAAAGGGCGTATGCCTTTTTTCCTGAATAAATTCAGGAAAAAATGCATACACCCTTTTTGGCCAAGTGAATCATTGTTGACGTTCTGCCTCTTTTCCTATGCTTTAAATGCAATTCCAGTCTACCTCCTGAAATCGTTTTCCTGCAATTCTGCCTTGCTTTCAATGCCTCTTCATAGCCTTACCTCAATATATTTTTTGAAAATAGTTGGCCTTTATAACTCTGCAGGTTTTTGAATTGCAGTGGCCCTTAGCTCCATTTTTCAGCTCTTATTTTTGTGATCTTGCCTCATAACCACAGGATTCCTTCAGGCCCTATTCTTCTTCTGGGGCACCTTGCTGTGCCTTTGGTTTATTCTTCTTACTGATGTGAATTTAGAGTGACATGTGCCCATTGAAACCGCTACAGCTAGTTTCTCACTGGTTCCCCCTATTCCCATTCATCCTCCGCACTAACTGCAGACTGTGCGATACCAGAACTTAAAGGCATTGACTCTCCATGTGGGGATATTTTTGGTAAAGTGGCTGGAATGTCGATCCGGAGCCCCAGGAGAGGAAAAATGAGGTGCGTTTTAGAAACCTTTCCCGATCATATGGTATACCAGTCGCTGGGTTTCCCAAGCATGGTTTAGCTGTAGGAAGATTCCCTTCAACCTGGAGTGTTGGGACCCTTGGAATGAGTAGCATGAAGTATTGCATTAAACTTTTGGCAGTTGCTCACCAAAGCTCATCAATCCTCTCAGCCCCAAGTGTCCAGCCTTATGTCTTATCCAGCTGTGGGTTTATATGTGGTCAATCCAGGTTGCATCACAGCCCCTGAGCGAATTTTGTAAGATTTTTTCTCTCTTTCATTGTTTCTGCGTTTTGTTTTTAAAATTTATTTCTATAATGGGGTTTAGCTCATTTTCACTGCTGTGTTTGTGCCACTCTGCACACACTTGATTCCCTTATGGAGATATATCAATACATGGGTTTTAAGATTCTTATTACTCAGATATATTTCTCTGCGGTGTATAGGGTGTGTTGAGGCCAGTTCATTGAGCAAGGTGTAGATCTTGTCTAATATCTATTTGGTTTATTGAACGGTATCTGTGCTAATTTCAAACTCTGGTTTTATGCATCACCCCACCTCTCCTTTCCCCTTAAGCTGAAATAAGTGTGTTTTCTAAATGTGAGACACTGTTCTGTTCTGTAATTCATTTCTTGTGCAGCCATATTTACCCTCCCTCTATAAGTGATATCTTATGATATGTTTCTTTTTCTGTTTGACTTATTTCAAGTAGTATTATCGGACCTAAATCCACTCTTTATCCTTCTACTAGCCTTATTACATTGATTTCATGGTGAAGAGATATTCCATTGTACATAAGTACCACATCTTCTTTATCCATTGTTCTCTTTCCTGGGATATTTAAGGTATACTGAAGTTGAGGTTCTTGTAAACAGAGTAGCCCTAAACTGTGGTGTGCTTGTGTCTTGTTAATTTTTAGATTTCCCTAGATATACTCCCATGATTGGAAGTGTCCTATGCTCTGTAGCTCTGTTTTTTAGATGATTTAGGAACCACCATACACTTCTCCAGAGTGGCTCTCGGCAGTTCACACACTGCCCATCAGCGTATAAAGGCTCCCTGTTCTCCATGGCCTGTCCTGCATTTCTGGTTTTTACAATTTTTTAGGATGGCCCTTTTGACCAGTGGGAAATGAGACTTCTTTGTTGTGCACATTTGCATTGCTTGCTTGCTTCGTTGCCCATAAAGTGCGTATGCGTTTTTTCCTGGATATAATCAGGAAAAAACGCATACGCCCTTTTGGGCCAACTGCATCATTGTCGAAATTCTGCCGCTTTTCATGTGCTTTAAAGACGAGTCCAATCTATCTCTTGAAATCTGTTTCTTGCAATTCTGTCTTGCATTCAGATCCTCTTCTTTGCCTTACCTCAACATATTTTTGGACGTTAGTTTTCATTTATAACTCTGCAGGTTTGTGAATTGCAGTGACCCTGAGCTCCATTTTTTAAGTTGCTCTTTTGTGAGCTGGCCTCAAACCCTCAGGATTGCTTCAGGCCCTATTTTGGCTCGGGCGAGGCGGGCTGAGCCTTTTTTCAATTCTTATTCTTAATGGGAAATTAGAGTGATATGTGCCCGTCCAAACCCCTACAACTATTCTCTCATTGGTTCCCCGTTCATCCTCCTCACAATTTGCAAAATGTGTGAAACAGAAGTTGAAATGTGCTGATTCTCCAAGTGGGGAGATTCTAAGTAACGTGGCTGGAATGGTGAGCAGGAGCACCAGGAGAGGATAAATGAGCTGCATTTTAGACACATCTCCCGATCACATGGTGTACAGTCCTCTGGGTTTTCCATGCATGTTTTAGCTGTAGGAAGATCCCTTGAACCTGCATATTTGGGACCCATTGAATGGGTACCAGGTAGTATTACTTTAAAGGGTGTGCATTTCCTCACCCAACCTCACATTTCTCTTAGCGCAAACAGTTTCCAGCCTTATGTCTCATCCTGCTGTGGGTCTAGATGTGTTCAATCCATGTTGCATCACCGGCCCTGAGGAAAAGTTGTAAGAGGTTTTCTCTGTCTCTCTGTCGTTTATTTTTTTCAATTTATTACTATATTGGTTACAGCTGATTTTCAAAGCTCTGTTTCTTGCTGCTGTACATCCACTTGATTCACGTACAGAGAGACATCAGTAAATTCTTTTTCAGATTCTTACCAGTCGTATATATTCTTTTCCGGTGACTTGAGTGTGCTGAGTGCAGTTCTTTTAGCTACCGTGTAGGCCTTGTTGATTATCAGTTTGGTATTTGGAATGGTATCTTTGCTAATTTCAACCTCCTGGGTGATGCCTCACCCCTCCCCACCTTTCCCGTTTAGCAGCCTTATGCGTGTTTTCTACATATTTGACTATGTTTTTGTTTTGTAATTTATTTCATGTGTAGCCATTTTGGATTCCACCTTTAAGTGATATCTTATGATATGTGTCTTTTTCTTTTTGAATTCTGTCACTTAGAAAGATCATACGTAACTCCTCCGGAGTTGTTACAACTGGCCATATTTCATTGATTTCCAGGCTGAATAATATTCCACTCTACCTAAGTACCACATCTCTACCCATTTTTTCCCTCCAGAGACATTTAAGTTATATCCTAGTTGAGGATCTTTTAAACAGAGAGGGGGTAAACATTGGGGTGCCTGTGTCCTCTCGATTTTTGTTTTTCTCAAGATATACGCCCATGAGTGCAAGTGCCCTATGCTCTGTAGCTCATTTTTTAGATGCTTTAGTAAACACAATACACTTCTCCAGAATGGCCGTTGGCAATATACATTTCCACTATAAGTCTCACAGGGCTCCCTCTTCTCCTTGCCCTGTCCTGCATTTCTGTTGTTTACGCTTTATGAGGATGGCTCTTCTGACTGATGCGAAGTGATATCTTTTGTAGTATTGACTTCCAGTGCCCACCTGTTTGGTTGGCTAAAAAAGTGTATGCCCTTTTCTTGAATATATACAGAAAAAAACGCATACACCCTTTTTGGCCAACTGCAATGTTGGCAATGTTCAGCTCCTTTTCTTGTGCTTAATGGCGAGTCCTTTCTACCTCCTCAAATCCCTTTCCTGCCATTCTCCCTTGCTTACAAGTCCTTTTCTCTGACTTTCCTCAAGACATTTTTCAGTGATGGATATTTTCAACTCTGCAGTTTCGTGAATTTTACTGCCCCTGAGTTCCATTGTTCAACTTGTGTTTATGGGAACTGGCCACAAAGCAGCGGGATTTCCTCAAGCCCTATACTGTTTCCATGGGCAACCCTAGCCTTTGGTCAATTCGTCTTCCTGATTGGAAATTAGAGTGACATGTGCCTGTCTGAACACCTAGGACTTGTCTCTCATTGTTCCTCATCCTTCCGCTTCATCCTCTGGACAAATTCCAAACTGTACGCAACAGGATGTTGACAGTGCTGACATCTCCAAGTGGGGAGACTGTTAGTAAAGACGCTGGAGGGGTGAACCCGAGCACCAGGAGATGAGGAGAGGAGATGCCTTTTCCAAACTCTTCCCGATCAGACGGTATACCATCCTCTGGGTGTGACAGACATGTTTTAGCAGTAGGAAGAGTCCCATTCATGTAAGGAGAACACCAGGGCTTTTTCAAAATCAGTGTCTCCCCGAAACCCAAACTGGGGAATTTTTTAAGCTACGGCTACACATATGTTCATTAAGGGCCTTGGGAAGTAGGCAGAGTCCAAACTTTAGATGATTGAAGTCTTCAGGGTCAGAAGCACTCACCACCAGCTTCCCTTAGGTTACACTTTAACTGTCATTGATAGATGATGTCAATAAAAATATCTATTCTTTTTCAGATTATTTCCCCTTATAGGTTATTGCAAAATGTTGAGTGTAGTTCCCTGTGCTATACAGTAGTTCCTTGTTGATGATCTATTTTATACATAGCAGTGTGTATGTGTTAATCCCAAACTGTTAATTTATCCCTCCTCCCACCTTTCCCCTTTGGTAATAATAAATTATAAGATTTTATACTTCTCAGAAATGGGGGAGCTGAAAGAGAGGTATCATTTTCAATGGAAAAGCATTTAAAACAAGATTGAAGCTTTAACCAAGATTATTAGATGTACATCCTTGGAAAGAAATCACTTCGTTTCTCTAATATTGACCTGACAAATAAGACAAACCTTTTCACTGAACTTGCTTATAATAAAGTGATGGAAATATCAAATGGAAGTGTTAGAAACATCTTATTTTACCCGAGCCTTATACACTGTTCTATGTTAACTACAGTTTGGCTCACACATCTGTTCATTGAGGTTACAATAGTCTCAATTTCTGTTACTGATCCTCCAGAGTGGACCCCAACAAGTGTCCCCCTGCCCAGTGTCATTGGGGCCAACAGATCGAGACTGAGTTTGGTTCACAAGCAAAGGAAACTTTATATTTTGATCAGAGAATGGAGAGGTGAGAGCATGCACTACCCCGTGGGCTGTGGGCTGGGCTGCTGTGTAGAGATCCTGTCAGAGTCAGTGGGAGGGAGGGGGCGGAGCTCTCGAGGGCCAGGTTGGCTGCAGCTCAGGCTCTATATCGCGGAGTCTGCACTGGGCCCCAGGAGCTGAGGTGTCGACCCAGCCATTCTGCACTAGGAAATCTAGTCTGAAGTGCCGGGTGTGGAACCTCTGCATGCGGGACCCTAGGAGCACGTGAAATTAGACAAAGCACAAAGGATAAAAAAGGTTAGACTTGACTTTATTGCCCAGATTCTATTTTTATCTCCCAGGGATTTTTAATGGGCTTTGCTGGGGACAAACCCCTCCTCTGCCTTTTGTCCCGTTCCTCATTCTTGGAGTGCTGAGGGTGCAGACACTTCTTCTGTAACTGCTGAGTGCTGAGTTGGGAGCCCTAATACCCGGGGGCGAGGGTCAGAGCTTCTCCCCAGCAGCCTCCAGGTGACGTTGATTGTCCCCAGGCCCCCTGCCTCCTTGCTCGTCCACCTGAGCACCAGCATTGGAAGTGTTATAGATTCTAATGACCTTTAAGGGTCCAGGAAAGAGATGTGCAGAGACGCTGTGGGGGCCGGTTTCACCCCGCCCCACATTTGTTCGGCCACCTTAGGCTGACCATTTCTGTCAGCCTAGATGCTCTGACCAGTAGTCTGCGCTTTCTTCAATTAGGCCCCTGAATTAACGTACAAACAGCACCAGGTGTCAGAGCCCTGCCCGCTCAACTCCCAGACAGTCCAGGGTCAGTGGTGATCAAGGACCATGATGACCACTGAGTCAACAGCCTTTTGAAGTAAACAGGAGTCCAGCCGGTCTTATTGGCCACCATCATCACGGTGTCTGTAGGCTTTTCTATGGTGACAGTGTGATATACGGTTCCCCCGCCAAGATTATTAGCTCCCCTCTGGGTGCAGTAAGTCCTGCAAGCAGTAGTCTACTCTTTTGGGACACACTCTTATTGTTTTATGAGAGAAACTCCAGGTCAAGTGATGTTCACACGAGTCGTCATGGTGCCCTGTTGCCCCCGGTTATCTCTCTGGATGTTGGAGTTGGAGGGCCTCCTCACTCGAGGTCGGTGTGCCCACGGAGCGAACCCTGCAACTTCAGGGCATCGTTGGTGGTTAGGATCACCACGTGGGGTCCTTTTCCCTTAGGAAGGAGGTGGCCTTTTGGGCTGCTGATTTCCAGGTTTTTAGATACCGCCAGTATCTTGGCCAGATGCGGCAGTGGGCCAAGCCCCTTGGTGACCGTAGTTTATCCTACCTGGATGGCATTCTTGCATTGTTCCATTTCAAGTGGTCCCAGTTTTTGCACTAATTCTCCAATGGCGATTCACCTTTCACCGGGAATGTAAAGGTCAAAGGGTTTAGCTAAATTAGGGAGTTCCAGGGCAAGGGTCTGAATTGACTGCTCTTTCCATTCTTGAAAGGCCACTTCTGGATTCTATTCAAAAGGATCATCATCTTTTCCTTTCAGTGTTTCATATAGAGGCCCAGCTAGTAGACTGTAGTTAGGGATCCAGAAGCAGCAAACCCTGGCCTCCCCAGGAACCCCTAAGCTGTCTTCTAGTTTTAGAAAGGGATAAGGCTGCAAATGGTTTCTTCCCTTTCCTGGGATGGGCTTCTCCGACCTTCTGTGAGAATGAAGCCCAGGCAGGTCACCGCAGTCTGTGATATTTGAGCTTTTTCTTGGACAACTTCTATCCTTTATTGGCTTGGTAGTTCAGAGGCCTCCTTAGTAGGGCTGGCGATCAGAATGTCGTCTGCGTACTGAAGGAGGGTTTCCTTTTCCAGAGGTAGAACTTTTAGGTCTTTAGCTAAGCTTTCCCCAAAGATGGTGTGGGAATTTTTGCACCCTTGGGGCAAGACGGCCCGGAAGTATTGTTTTAGTTGTATGTTGAGTCCTGCCACTCACAAGCCAAAATTTCTTGTGACTCTGGGACTAATGGAATACAAAAGAAGGCATCATTGAAGACTAATACAGAATACCATGTCCTGGTGGTTGGTAGAATGACCAGCAGGGTGTAGGAATTAGGAGCAACTGGAGGTATATCCTCGGTGGCTTCACTGACTGTCCTGACATCCTTTACCAGGTCCCCAGCAGCCCATGGGGCTCTCGTGGTCAGACCAATCCCAGAATATGGAGCTCACCTGGGCAGGTACCCCACCCCCACCCCAGCCCACGGGGCTCTCGTGGTCAGGCCCTTCCCAGGATACAGAGCTACCCTTGCAGGTACCATGGCAGGGCTGGGCACACAGGAACCGTGCACATAGCCCTCATTGCAGAGCACCCCCAGCTCACCTGTCGCTCAGAGCTGGCACAGAGCACCTCAGAGCAGGACTTGAACTAACAAACAGCAGCTGCGACAGGTCTGTGACCCTGGGCGTCACTCTGTGCGGCCTCCCTCCACCTGGTCTTCCAGAGACTTCCACTGCACCCGGGGCACCAGGCCTCTGTCTCCAACCACCACCCACCCCTCCTCTCCCTGACTCCTGGGTTCCTCTCATAAGGAGAGGGTTTTCTTGAAGTTGTCTCCCACTCATGGGCCAGATAAAATGATTAGAAAACAAGCCAAAGCTGCAGCCCCTTGTCTATCCTGACTCTCAGGAGCCCACACCTGTTCCTTGGACCTGGCCGGTTCAGCAAGTTCCATTTTCTGCAACTGTGAGCCCCTGAGGGGTGATGATTGGCTGACCTGGGCAGCCTTACCGTGCGGGCCAGCCCTCCCCAGGTGTGCCTGGGTTGAGATCAATATAAATACCACTCCAGGCAGCAAGAGCCCCTGCAGCCATGCCTGACGCCATTTTCTCTGCCCTGTCAGCAGTCTCGGGGCTGGGCTGGTGGGAGGGAGTGAGAGGCCACGGCTTTGTGGGTGGCCCAGTGTGAGTGGGGCTCTGCTGGACTTTCTGCAGCAGTTGCCAGGCTGCCACCTGCTAAAGAAGAGGATGTGTCACCCATACCTGCTGCTGGAATTTCTCCCTGGGCAGAGGTGAGGAAGGAAAAAAGCAGTGGGGGCAGGGACAGGACGGGTATCTCAGTCAGGGAAATGGAAATCTTCCAGAAGAGCACCCAGGGCCAGGACCATCCTGGCTGGCCTGCAGGCACCAAGTCGGCCGGCATGCTGTCACTCGTGTGGCTCTATGGCCCTTCCTCTAGGCTTTCAAGTCCTTGTATATATTCAGGTGTTTTACCTGGGACGGGTGGGAATAGTTCAGCAGCAACTGGCCTGGGGCTCAGCTCACGTTTACTCACAGATGCCTCGGCACGGTGCCCCAGCTTTGCAATGAGGACGCTTGTTGCGTGGGGGCTGCTGGCTGAATGGGAGACGATTCCCCACCACTGGCCAACTTCAGAATTGTTTACAACTGGAGCAAGTGCCCTGATACGGTTTTCCTCTGTGGAACTGGTGGGTTCTGTGTTTTTTTTCTCTTTTTCGTTTTTGGTTCAAGGTAGATTTTATTCCTCTTTTTTGTATTTACAGATATAAGCATGGAAATAATTTATTCATATAAATACATGTATGTGAAGGGAATAATTGTTTTTTCTGTTTTATTTTTTAAATTTTATTTCTTTTTAATTTTGAATTTTATTTTATATTTTTATACAGCAGGTTCTTATTGGTTATCTATTTTATACATATAAATGTATACATGCCAATCCCAGTCTCTCAACTCCTCCCACCACCACCCCCCCAACAGCTTTCCCCCCTTGTTGTCCATACATTTGTTGTCTACATCTGTTGCTCTATTTATGCCTTGCAAAATGGTTAATCTGTACAGTTTTTCTAGGTTCCACATATATGCATGAATATACAAGATTTGTTTTTCTCTTTCTGACTTACTTCACTCTGTATGACAGTCTCTAGATCCATCGACGTCTCTACAAATGACCCAATTTCATTCCTTTTCATGGCTTAGTAATATTCCATTTTATATATGTACCACAGCTTTATGCATTCGTCTGTCTGTGGGCATTTAGGTTGCTTCCATTACCTCGATATTGTAAATAGTGATGCAATGAACATTGCGGTGAATGTCTCGTTTTGATTTATGGTTTTGTCTGGGTATATGTCCAGTACTGGGATTGCTGTATCATATGGTAATTCTATTGTTAGTTTCTTAAGAAACTCCATATTGTTCTCCGTAGTGACTGTATCAATTTATATTCCCAACAATAGTGGAAGAGGGTTCCTTTTCTCCACACCCTTTCCAGCATTTTTGTTTGTAGATTTTCTCATGATGCCCATTCTATCAGGTGTGAGGTGATACCTCATTGTTGAGTCCATTTTGTTGAGCAAGGGGTAGGTATTGTCTATTACATATTTGGCTTATTGAATGGTATCTGTGCTAATTTCAAACTCTGGTTTTATGCAGCACCCCAACTCACTTTCCCCCTTAAGGAAGCATAAGTTGGTTTTCTAAACTTGAGACCCTGTTCTGTTTTGTAATTCAGTTCATGTGTAGCCAAGTTCACATTCCATGTATTAGTGATATCTTATGATGTTTCTTTTTCTGTGTGACATATTTCAGTTAGAATCATCATACCTGAATCCACTCATTATGCTGCTACGGGCCTGATGACATAGATTTCATGGCTGAGTGATTTTGCATTGTACATAAGTACCACAACTTCTTTATCCATTTTTCACTTTCTGTGATATTGAACTTGTACCGTAAACGAGGTTCTTGTAAACAGAGGCATCCCAAACTTTGGGGTGGCTGTGTCTTTTTGATTTTAATTTCCCTAAGCTATAGGACCATAAGTGGAAGTGCCCTAGGCTCTGTTGCTTTGTTTTTTAGATGTTTCAGGAAACACCATACACTTCTCCCGAGTGTCTGTTGGCAATTTACATCCCGCCCATCAGCATAACAAGGCTCCCAGTTCTCCATGGCCTGTCCTGCCTTTCTGGATTTTACACTTTTTTCAGATGGCCCTTTTGACCGGGGGGAAGTGAGACTTCATTGTAGTGCAGATTTCCTTTGCAAGCTTGCTTGGTTGGCCAAAAAGTGCATATGCGTTTTTTCCTGAATATATTCAGGAAAAAACGCATACGCCCTTTTTGGCCAAGTGCATCATTGTGGACGTTCTGCCTCTTTTCCTATGCTTTCAAAGCAATTCCAGTCTACCTCCTGAAATCGGTTTCCTGCAATTCTGCCCCGCTTTCAAGTCCTCTTGGCAGCCTTACTTCAGTATATTTTTGGACGATAGCTGTCATTTATAACTCTGCAGGTTTGTGAATTACAGTGCCCCTGAGCTCCTTTCTTCAACTCGCTTTCTTGTGAGCTGGCCGCAACACCGCAGGATGGCTTCAGGCCCTAATCTGGTTCCGGCACGGCATGCTGAGCCTTTGGTTATTTCCTCTTCCTGGTGGGAAATGAGAGTTAAATTTGCCCGTCCAGACACCTCCAGCTAGTCTCTCATTGGTTCTCGCTATTCCTGTTCATCTTCCGCAGAAATTGCAAACTGGGCCAAACAGGAGGTTAAAGGCGCTGACTCTCCAAGTGGGGAGAGTGTTAGTAAAGCGTCTGGAATGTTGCACCCGAGTACCAGGGGAGGAAAACTGAGACATATTTGAACATGTTTCCCGTTCACACGGTTGATCATACTCTGGGTTCCACATGCATGTTTTAGCTGAAGGAAGAATACCTTAAACCTGGAGAGTTGAGACCCGTGGAATTGGTACCATGCAATATGACTTCAAAGGGTCTTCATTTGCTCACTGAACCTCTCCAATCCTATCACTGCTGCGTTTATGCCCCTGTACACATGCTTGATTCTCTTTTGGAGACATAGCAATCCATAGGTTTTAAGATACTTACTAGTCAGGTACATTCTTAGGCGTTTAATATGGGGTGTTGAGTCCATTTCGTTGAGCAAGGAGTAGCTCTTGTCTATTCCATATTTGGCTTAAGGAACTTTATCTGTGTTCATTTCAATCTCTGGTTTTATGCAGCACCCCAACTCACCTTTCCCCTTAAGCAAGCATAAGTTGGTTTTCTAAATTTGAGACCCTGTTCTGTTCTGTAATTCAGTTCCTGTGTAGCCAAGTTTACATTCCGTGTATTAGTGATATCTTATGATGTTTCTTTTTCTGTTTGTCTTATTTCAGTTAGAATCATCATACCTGAATCCACTCATTATGCTGCTACGGGCCTGATGACATAGATTTCATTGCTGAGTGATACTGCATTGTACGTAAGTACCACAAGTTCTTTATCCATTTTTCACTTTCTGTGATATTGAACTTGTACGGTTAACGAGGCTCTTGTAAACAGAGGCGTCCCAAATTTTGGGGTGGCTGTGTCTTTTTGATTTTAATTTCCCTAAGCTATAGGACCATAAGTGGAAGTGCCCTAGGCTCTGTTGCTTTGTTTTTTAGATGTTTCAGGAAACACCATACACATCCCGCCCATCAGCATAACAAGGCTCCCAGTTCTCCATGGCCTGTCCTGCCTTTCTGGATTTTACCCTTTTTTCAGATGGCCCTTTTGACCAGGGGGAAGTGAGACTTCATTGTAGTGCAGATTTCCTTTGCAAGCTTGCTTGGTTGGCCAAAAAGGGCGTATGCCTTTTTTCCTGAATAAATTCAGGAAAAAAGGCATACACCCTTTTTGGCCAAGTGAATCATTGTTGACGTTCTGCCTCTTTTCCTATGCTTTAAATGCAATTCCAGTCTACCTCCTGAAATCGTTTTCCTGCAATTCTGCCTTGCTTTCAATGCCTCTTCATAGCCTTACCTCAATATATTTTTTGAAAATAGTTGGCCTTTATAACTCTGCAGGTTTTTGAATTGCAGTGGCCCTTAGCTCCATTTTTCAGCTCTTATTTTTGTGATCTTGCCTCATAACCACAGGATTCCTTCAGGCCCTATTCTTCTTCTGGGGCACCTTGCTGTGCCTTTGGTTTATTCTTCTTACTGATGTGAATTTAGAGTGACATGTGCCCATTGAAACCGCTACAGCTAGTTTCTCACTGGTTCCCCCTATTCCCATTCATCCTCCGCACTAACTGCAGACTGTGCGATACCAGAACTTAAAGGCATTGACTCTCCATGTGGGGATATTTTTGGTAAAGCGGCTGGAATGTCGATCCGGAGCCCCAGGAGAGGAAAAATGAGGTGCGTTTTAGAAACCTTTCCCGATCATATGGTATACCAGTCGCTGGGTTTCCCAAGCATGGTTTAGCTGTAGGAAGATTCCCTTCAACCTGGAGTGTTGGGACCCTTGGAATGAGTAGCATGAAGTATTGCATTAAACTTTTGGCAGTTGCTCACCAAAGCTCATCAATCCTCTCAGCCCCAAGTGTCCAGCCTTATGTCTTATCCAGCTGTGGGTTTATATGTGGTCAATCCAGGTTGCATCACAGCCCCTGAGCGAATTTTGTAAGATTTTTTCTCTCTTTCATTGTTTCTGCGTTTTGTTTTTAAAATTTATTTCTATAATGGGGTTTAGCTCATTTTCACTGCTGTGTTTGTGCCACTCTGCACACACTTGATTCCCTTATGGAGATATATCAATACATGGGTTTTAAGATTCTTATTACTCAGATATATTTCTCTGCGGTGTATAGGGTGTGTTGAGGCCAGTTCATTGAGCAAGGTGTAGATCTTGTCTAATATCTATTTGGTTTATTGAACGGTATCTGTGCTAATTTCAAACTCTGGTTTTATGCATCACCCCACCTCTCCTTTCCCCTTAAGCTGAAATAAGTGTGTTTTCTAAATGTGAGACACTGTTCTGTTCTGTAATTCATTTCTTGTGCAGCCATATTTACCCTCCCTCTATAAGTGATATCTTATGATATGTTTCTTTTTCTGTTTGACTTATTTCAAGTAGTATTATCGGACCTAAATCCACTCTTTATCCTTCTACTAGCCTTATTACATTGATTTCATGGTGAAGAGATATTCCATTGTACATAAGTACCACATCTTCTTTATCCATTGTTCTCTTTCCTGGGATATTTAAGGTATACTGAAGTTGAGGTTCTTGTAAACAGAGTAGCCCTAAACTGTGGTGTGCTTGTGTCTTGTTAATTTTTAGATTTCCCTAGATATACTCCCATGATTGGAAGTGTCCTATGCTCTGTAGCTCTGTTTTTTAGATGATTTAGGAACCACCATACACTTCTCCAGAGTGGCTCTCGGCAGTTCACACACTGCCCATCAGCGTATAAAGGCTCCCTGTTCTCCATGGCCTGTCCTGCATTTCTGGTTTTTACAATTTTTTAGGATGGCCCTTTTGACCAGTGGGAAATGAGACTTCTTTGTTGTGCACATTTGCATTGCTTGCTTGCTTCGTTGCCCATAAAGTGCGTATGCGTTTTTTCCTGGATATAATCAGGAAAAAACGCATACGCCCTTTTGGGCCAACTGCATCATTGTCGAAATTCTGCCGCTTTTCATGTGCTTTAAAGACGAGTCCAATCTATCTCTTGAAATCTGTTTCTTGCAATTCTGTCTTGCATTCAGATCCTCTTCTTTGCCTTACCTCAACATATTTTTGGACGTTAGTTTTCATTTATAACTCTGCAGGTTTGTGAATTGCAGTGACCCTGAGCTCCATTTTTTAAGTTGCTCTTTTGTGAGCTGGCCTCAAACCCGCAGGATTGCTTCAGGCCCTATTTTGGCTCGGGCGAGGCGGGCTGAGCCTTTTTTCAATTCTTATTCTTAATGGGAAATTAGAGTGATATGTGCCCGTCCAAACCCCTACAACTATTCTCTCATTGGTTCCCCATTCATCCTCCTCACAATTTGCAAAATGTGTGAAACAGAAGTTGAAATGTGCTGATTCTCCAAGTGGGGAGATTCTAAGTAACGTGGCTGGAATGGTGAACAGGAGCACCAGGAGAGGATAAATGAGCTGCATTTTAGACACATCTCCCGATCACATGGTGTACAGTCCTCTGGGTTTTCCATGCATGTTTTAGCTGTAGGAAGATCCCTTGAACCTGCATATTTGGGACCCATTGAATGGGTACCAGGTAGTATTACTTTAAAGGGTGTGCATTTCCTCACCCAACCTCACATTTCTCTTAGCGCAAACAGTTTCCAGCCTTATGTCTCATCCTGCTGTGGGTCTAGATGTGTTCAATCCATGTTGCATCACCGGCCCTGAGGAAAAGTTGTAAGAGGTTTTCTCTGTCTCTCTGTCGTTTATTTTTTTCAATTTATTACTATATTGGTTACAGCTGATTTTCAAAGCTCTGTTTCTTGCTGCTGTACATCCACTTGATTCACGTACAGAGAGACATCAGTAAATTCTTTTTCAGATTCTTACCAGTCGTATATATTCTTTTCCGGTGACTTGAGTGTGCTGAGTGCAGTTCTTTTAGCTACCGTGTAGGCCTTGTTGATTATCAGTTTGGTATTTGGAATGGTATCTTTGCTAATTTCAACCTCCTGGGTGATGCCTCACCCCTCCCCACCTTTCCCGTTTAGCAGCCTTATGCGTGTTTTCTACATATTTGACTATGTTTTTGTTTTGTAATTTATTTCATGTGTAGCCATTTTGGATTCCACCTTTAAGTGATATCTTATGATATGTGTCTTTTTCTTTTTGAATTATGTCACTTAGAAAGATCATACGTAACTCCTCCGGAGTTGTTACAACTGGCCATATTTCATTGATTTCCAGGCTGAATAATATTCCACTCTACCTAAGTACCACATCTCTACCCATTTTTTCCCTCCAGAGACATTTAAGTTATATCCTAGTTGAGGATCTTTTAAACAGAGAGGGGGTAAACATTGGGGTGCCTGTGTCCTCTCGATTTTTGTTTTTCTCAAGATATACGCCCATGAGTGCAAGTGCCCTATGCTCTGTAGCTCATTTTTTAGATGCTTTAGTAAACACAATACACTTCTCCAGAATGGCCGTTGGCAATATACATTTCCACTATAAGTCTCACAGGGCTCCCTCTTCTCCTTGCCCTGTCCTGCATTTCTGTTGTTTACGCTTTATGAGGATGGCTCTTCTGACTGATGCGAAGTGATATCTTTTGTAGTATTGACTTCCAGTGCCCACCTGTTTGGTTGGCTAAAAAAGTGTATGCCCTTTTCTTGAATATATACAGAAAAAAACGCATACACCCTTTTTGGCCAACTGCAATGTTGGCAATGTTCAGCTCCTTTTCTTGTGCTTAATGGCGAGTCCTTTCTACCTCCTCAAATCCCTTTCCTGCCATTCTCCCTTGCTTACAAGTCCTTTTCTCTGACTTTCCTCAAGACATTTTTCAGTGATGGATATTTTCAACTCTGCAGTTTTGTGAATTTTACTGCCCCTGAGTTCCATTGTTCAACTTGTGTTTATGGGAACTGGCCACAAAGCAGCGGGATTTCCTCAAGCCCTATACTGTTTCCATGGGCAACCCTAGCCTTTGGTCAATTCGTCTTCCTGATTGGAAATTAGAGTGACATGTGCCTGTCTGAACACCTAGGACTTGTCTCTCATTGTTCCTCATCCTTCCGCTTCATCCTCTGGACAAATTCCAAACTGTACGCAACAGGATGTTGACAGTGCTGACATCTCCAAGTGGGGAGACTGTTAGTAAAGACGCTGGAGGGGTGAACCCGAGCACCAGGAGATGAGGAGAGGAGATGCCTTTTCCAAACTCTTCCCGATCAGACGGTATACCATCCTCTGGGTGTGACAGACATGTTTTAGCAGTAGGAAGAGTCCCATTCATGTAAGGAGAACACCAGGGCTTTTTCAAAATCAGTGTCTCCCCGAAACCCAAACTGGGGAATTTTTTAAGCTACGGCTACACATATGTTCATTAAGGGCCTTGGGAAGTAGGCAGAGTCCAAACTTTAGATGATTGAAGTCTTCAGGGTCAGAAGCACTCACCACCAGCTTCCCTTAGGTTACACTTTAACTGTCATTGATAGATGATGTCAATAAAAATATCTATTCTTTTTCAGATTATTTCCCCTTATAGGTTATTGCAAAATGTTGAGTGTAGTTCCCTGTGCTATACAGTAGTTCCTTGTTGATGATCTATTTTATACATAGCAGTGTGTATGTGTTAATCCCAAACTGTTAATTTATCCCTCCTCCCACCTTTCCCCTTTGGTAATAATAAATTATAAGATTTTATACTTCTCAGAAATGGGGGAGCTGAAAGAGAGGTATCATTTTCAATGGAAAAGCATTTAAAACAAGATTGAAGCTTTAACCAAGATTATTAGATGTACATCCTTGGAAAGAAATCACTTCGTTTCTCTAATATTGACCTGACAAATAAGACAAACCTTTTCACTGAACTTGCTTATAATAAAGTGATGGAAATATCAAATGGAAGTGTTAGAAACATCTTATTTTACCCGAGCCTTATACACTGTTCTATGTTAACTACAGTTTGGCTCACACATCTGTTCATTGAGGTTACAATAGTCTCAATTTCTGTTACTGATCCTCCAGAGTGGACCCCAACAAGTGTCCCCCTGCCCAGTGTCATTGGGGCCAACAGATCGAGACTGAGTTTGGTTCACAAGCAAAGGAAACTTTATATTTTGATCAGAGAATGGAGAGGTGAGAGCATGCACTACCCCGTGGGCTGTGGGCTGGGCTGCTGTGTAGAGATCCTGTCAGAGTCAGTGGGAGGGAGGGGGCGGAGCTCTCGAGGGCCAGGTTGGCTGCAGCTCAGGCTCTATATCGCGGAGTCTGCACTGGGCCCCAGGAGCTGAGGTGTCGACCCAGCCATTCTGCACTAGGAAATCTAGTCTGAAGTGCCGGGTGTGGAACCTCTGCATGCGGGACCCTAGGAGCACGTGAAATTAGACAAAGCACAAAGGATAAAAAAGGTTAGACTTGACTTTATTGCCCAGATTCTATTTTTATCTCCCAGGGATTTTTAATGGGCTTTGCTGGGGACAAACCCCTCCTCTGCCTTTTGTCTCGTTCCTCATTCTTGGAGTGCTGAGGGTGCAGACACTTCTTCTGTAACTGCTGAGTGCTGAGTTGGGAGCCCTAATACCCGGGGGCGAGGGTCAGAGCTTCTCCCCAGCAGCCTCCAGGTGACGTTGATTGTCCCCAGGCCCCCTGCCTCCTTGCTCGTCCACCTGAGCACCAGCATTGGAAGTGTTATAGATTCTAATGACCTTTAAGGGTCCAGGAAAGAGATGTGCAGAGACGCTGTGGGGGCCGGTTTCACCCCGCCCCACATTTGTTCGGCCACCTTAGGCTGACCATTTCTGTCAGCCTAGATGCTCTGACCAGTAGTCTGCGCTTTCTTCAATTAGGCCCCTGAATTAACGTACAAACAGCACCAGGTGTCAGAGCCCTGCCCGCTCAACTCCCAGACAGTCCAGGGTCAGTGGTGATCAAGGACCATGATGACCACTGAGTCAACAGCCTTTTGAAGTAAACAGGAGTCCAGCCGGTCTTATTGGCCACCATCATCACGGTGTCTGTAGGCTTTTCTATGGTGACAGTGTGATATACGGTTCCCCCGCCAAGATTATTAGCTCCCCTCTGGGTGCAGTAAGTCCTGCAAGCAGTAGTCTACTCTTTTGGGACACACTCTTATTGTTTTATGAGAGAAACTCCAGGTCAAGTGATGTTCACACGAGTCGTCATGGTGCCCTGTTGCCCCCGGTTATCTCTCTGGATGTTGGAGTTGGAGGGCCTCCTCACTCGAGGTCGGTGTGCCCACGGAGCGAACCCTGCAACTTCAGGGCATCGTTGGTGGTTAGGATCACCACGTGGGGTCCTTTTCCCTTAGGAAGGAGGTGGCCTTTTGGGCTGCTGATTTCCAGGTTTTTAGATACCGCCAGTATCTTGGCCAGATGCGGCAGTGGGCCAAGCCCCTTGGTGACCGTAGTTTATCCTACCTGGATGGCATTCTTGCATTGTTCCATTTCAAGTGGTCCCAGTTTTTGCACTAATTCTCCAATGGCGATTCACCTTTCACCGGGAATGTAAAGGTCAAAGGGTTTAGCTAAATTAGGGAGTTCCAGGGCAAGGGTCTGAATTGACTGCTCTTTCCATTCTTGAAAGGCCACTTCTGGATTCTATTCAAAAGGATCATCATCTTTTCCTTTCAGTGTTTCATATAGAGGCCCAGCTAGTAGACTGTAGTTAGGGATCCAGAAGCAGCAAACCCTGGCCTCCCCAGGAACCCCTAAGCTGTCTTCTAGTTTTAGAAAGGGGTAAGGCTGCAAATGGTTTCTTCCCTTTCCTGAGATGGGCTTCTCTGACCTTCTGTGAGAATGAAGCCCAGGCAGGTCACCGCAGTCTGTGATATTTGAGCTTTTTCTTGGACAACTTCTATCCTTTATTGGCTTGGTAGTTCAGAGGCCTCCTTAGTAGGGCTGGCGATCAGAATGTCGTCTGCGTACTGAAGGAGGGTTTCCTTTTCCAGAGGTAGAACTTTTAGGTCTTTAGCTAAGCTTTCCCCAAAGATGGTGTGGGAATTTTTGCACCCTTGGGGCAAGACGGCCCGGAAGTATTGTTTTAGTTGTATGTTGAGTCCTGCCACTCACAAGCCAAAATTTCTTGTGACTCTGGGACTAATGGAATACAAAAGAAGGCATCATTGAAGACTAATACAGAATACCATGTCCTGGTGGTTGGTAGAATGACCAGCAGGGTGTAGGAATTAGGAGCAACTGGAGGTATATCCTCGGTGGCTTCACTGACTGTCCTGACATCCTTTACCAGGTCCCCAGCAGCCCATGGGGCTCTCGTGGTCAGACCAATCCCAGAATATGGAGCTCACCTGGGCAGGTACCCCACCCCCACCCCAGCCCACGGGGCTCTCGTGGTCAGGCCCTTCCCAGGATACAGAGCTACCCTTGCAGGTACCATGGCAGGGCTGGGCACACAGGAACCGTGCACATAGCCCTCATTGCAGAGCACCCCCAGCTCACCTGTCGCTCAGAGCTGGCACAGAGCACCTCAGAGCAGGACTTGAACTAACAAACAGCAGCTGCGACAGGTCTGTGACCCTGGGCGTCACTCTGTGCGGCCTCCCTCCACCTGGTCTTCCAGAGACTTCCACTGCACCCGGGGCACCAGGCCTCTGTCTCCAACCACCACCCACCCCTCCTCTCCCTGACTCCTGGGTTCCTCTCATAAGGAGAGGGTTTTCTTGAAGTTGTCTCCCACTCATGGGCCAGATAAAATGATTAGAAAACAAGCCAAAGCTGCAGCCCCTTGTCTATCCTGACTCTCAGGAGCCCACACCTGTTCCTTGGACCTGGCCGGTTCAGCAAGTTCCATTTTCTGCAACTGTGAGCCCCTGAGGGGTGATGATTGGCTGACCTGGGCAGCCTTACCGTGCGGGCCAGCCCTCCCCAGGTGTGCCTGGGTTGAGATCAATATAAATACCACTCCAGGCAGCAAGAGCCCCTGCAGCCGTGCCTGACGCCATTTTCTCTGCCCTGTCAGCAGTCTCGGGGCTGGGCTGGTGGGAGGGAGTGAGAGGCCACGGCTTTGTGGGTGGCCCAGTGTGAGTGGGGCTCTGCTGGACTTTCTGCAGCAGTTGCCAGGCTGCCACCTGCTAAAGAAGAGGATGTGTCACCCATACCTGCTGCTGGAATTTCTCCCTGGGCAGAGGTGAAGAAGGAAAAAAGCAGTGGGGGCAGGGACAGGACGGGTATCTCAGTCAGGGAAATGGAAATCTTCCAGAAGAGCACCCAGGGCCAGGACCATCCTGGCTGGCCTGCAGGCACCAAGTCGGCCGGCATGCTGTCACTCGTGTGGCTCTATGGCCCTTCCTCTAGGCTTTCAAGTCCTTGTATATATTCAGGTGTTTTACCTGGGACGGGTGGGAATAGTTCAGCAGCAACTGGCCTGGGGCTCAGCTCACGTTTACTCACAGATGCCTCGGCACGGTGCCCCAGCTTTGCAATGAGGACGCTTGTTGCGTGGGGGCTGCTGGCTGAATGGGAGACGATTCCCCACCACTGGCCAACTTCAGAATTGTTTACAACTGGAGCAAGTGCCCTGATACGGTTTTCCTCTGTGGAACTGGTGGGTTCTGTGTTTTTTTTCTCTTTTTCGTTTTTGGTTCAAGGTAGATTTTATTCCTCTTTTTTGTATTTACAGATATAAGCATGGAAATAATTTATTCATATAAATACATGTATGTGAAGGGAATAATTGTTTTTTCTGTTTTATTTTTTAAATTTTATTTCTTTTTAATTTTGAATTTTATTTTATATTTTTATACAGCAGGTTCTTATTGGTTATCTATTTTATACATATAAATGTATACATGCCAATCCCAGTCTCTCAACTCCTCCCACCACCACCCCCCCAACAGCTTTCCCCCCTTGTTGTCCATACATTTGTTGTCTACATCTGTTGCTCTATTTATGCCTTGCAAAATGGTTAATCTGTACAGTTTTTCTAGGTTCCACATATATGCATGAATATACAAGATTTGTTTTTCTCTTTCTGACTTACTTCACTCTGTATGACAGTCTCTAGATCCATCGACGTCTCTACAAATGACCCAATTTCATTCCTTTTCATGGCTTAGTAATATTCCATTTTATATATGTACCACAGCTTTATGCATTCGTCTGTCTGTGGGCATTTAGGTTGCTTCCATTACCTCGATATTGTAAATAGTGATGCAATGAACATTGCGGTGAATGTCTCGTTTTGATTTATGGTTTTGTCTGGGTATATGTCCAGTACTGGGATTGCTGTATCATATGGTAATTCTATTGTTAGTTTCTTAAGAAACTCCATATTGTTCTCCGTAGTGACTGTATCAATTTATATTCCCAACAATAGTGGAAGAGGGTTCCTTTTCTCCACACCCTTTCCAGCATTTTTGTTTGTAGATTTTCTCATGATGCCCATTCTATCAGGTGTGAGGTGATACCTCATTGTTGAGTCCATTTTGTTGAGCAAGGGGTAGGTCTTGTCTATTACATATTTGGCTTATTGAATGGTATCTGTGCTAATTTCAAACTCTGGTTTTATGCAGCACCCCAACTCACTTTCCCCCTTAAGGAAGCATAAGTTGGTTTTCTAAACTTGAGACCCTGTTCTGTTTTGTAATTCAGTTCATGTGTAGCCAAGTTCACATTCCATGTATTAGTGATATCTTATGATGTTTCTTTTTCTGTGTGACATATTTCAGTTAGAATCATCATACCTGAATCCACTCATTATGCTGCTACGGGCCTGATGACATAGATTTCATGGCTCAGTGATTTTGCATTGTACATAAGTACCACAACTTCTTTATCCATTTTTCACTTTCTGCGATATTGAACTTGTACCGTAAACGAGGTTCTTGTAAACAGAGCTGTCCCAAACTGTGGGGTGGCTGTGTCTTTTTGATTTTAATTTCCCTAAGCTATAGGACCATAAGTGGAAGTGCCCTAGGCTCTGTTGCTTTGTTTTTTAGATGTTTCAGGAAACACCATACACTTCTCCCGAGTGTCTGTTGGCAATTTACATCCCGCCCATCAGCATAACAAGGCTCCCAGTTCTCCATGGCCTGTCCTGCCTTTCTGGATTTTACACTTTTTTCAGATGGCCCTTCTGACCGGGGGGAAGTGAGACTTCATTGTAGTGCAGATTTCCTTTGCAAGCTTGCTTGGTTGGCTAAAAAGTGCGTATGCGTTTTTTCCTGATTCAGGAAAAAACGCATACGCCCTTTTTGGCCAAGTGCATCATTGTGGACGTTCTGCCTCTTTTCCTATGCTTAAAATGCAATTCCAGTCTACCTCCTGAAATCGGTTTCCTGCAATTCTGCCCCGCTTTCAAGTCCTCTTGGCAGCCTTACTTCAGTATATTTTTGGACGATTGCTGTCATTTATAACTCTGCAGGTTTGTGAATTCCTGTGCCCCTGAGCTCCGTTCTTCATCTCGCTTTCTTGTGAGCTGGCCGCAACACCGCAGGATTGCTTCAGGCCCTAATCTGGTTCCGGCACGGCACGCTGAGCCTTTGGTTAATTCCTGTCCTTGGTGGGAAATGAGAGTTAAATTTGCCCGTCCAGAAACCTCCAGCTTGTCTCTCATTGGTTCTCCCTATTCCTGTTCATCTTCCACTGAAATTGAAAACAGGGCCAAACAGGAGGTTAAAGGCACTGACTCTCCAAGTCGGGAGAGTGTTAGTAAAGCGTCTGGAATGTTGCACCCGAGTACCAGGGGACGAAAACTGAGACATATTTGAACACGTCTCCCGCTCACATGGTTGATCATACTCTGGGTTCCACATGCATGTTTTAGCTGAAGGAAGAATCCCTGAAACCTGGAGAGTTGAGACCCGTGGAATTAGTACCATGCAATATGATTTCAAAGGGTCTTCATTTGCTCACCAAACCTCTCCAATCCTATCACTGCTGCATTTATGCCCCTGTACACACGCTTGATTCCCTTTCGGAGACATAGCAATCCATAGGTTTTAAGATAATTACTAGTCAGGTACATTCTTAGGCATTTAATATGGGGTGTTGAGTCCATTTCGTTGAGCAAGGAGTAGCTCTTGTCTATTACATATTTGGCTTAAGGAAGTTTATCTGTGCTCATTTCAATGTCTGGTTTTATGCAGCACCCCAACTCACCTTTCCCCTTAAGCAAGCATAAGTTGGTTTTCTAAATTTGAGACACTGTTCTGTTTTGTAATTCAGTTCCTGTGTAGCCAAGTTTACATTCCGTGTATTAGTGATATCTTATGATGTTTCTTTTTCTGTGTGACTTATTTCAGTTAGAATCATCATACCTGAATCCACTCATTGTGCTGCTAAGGGCCTGATGACATAGATTTCATTGCTGAGTGATATTGCTTTGTAAGTAAATACCACAACTTCTTTATCCATTTTTCACTTTCTGCGATGTTGAACTTGTACGGTAAATGAGGTTCTTGTAAACAGAGGCGTCCCAAACTTTGGGGTGGCTGTGTCTTTTTGATTTTAATTTCCCTAAGCTATAGGACCATAAGTGGAAGTGCCCTAGGCTCTGTTGCTTTGTTTTTTAGATGTTTCAGGAAACACCATACACTTCTCCCGAGTGTTGGCAATTTACATCCCGCCCATCAGCATAACAAGGCTCCCAGTTCTCCATGGCCTGTCCTGCCTTTCTGGATTTTACACTTTTTTCAGATGGCCCTTTTGACCGGGGGGAAGTGAGACTTCATTGTAGTGCACATTTCCTTTGCAAGCTTGCTTGGTTGGCCAAAAAGGGCGTATGCGTTTTTTCCTGAATATATTCAGGAAAAAACGCATACGCCCTTTTTGGCCAAGTGCATCATTGTGGACGTTCTGCCTCTTTTCCTATGCTTTCAATGCAATTCCAGTCTACCTCCTGAAATCGGTTTCCTGCAATTCTGCCCCGCTTTCAAGTCCTCTTGGCAGCCTTACTTCAGTATATTTTTGGACGATAGCTGTTATTTATAACTCTGCAGGTTTGTGAATTACAGTGCCCCTGAGCTCCTTTCTTCAACTCACTTTCTTGTGAGCTGGCCGCAACACCGCAGGATGGCTTCAGGCCCTAATCTGGTTCCGGCACGGCATGCTGAGCCTTTGGTTATTTCCTCTTCCTGGTGGGAAATGAGAGTTAAATTTGCCCGTCCAGACACCTCCAGCTAGTCTCTCATTGGTTCTCGCTATTCCTGTTCATCTTCCGCAGAAATTGCAAACTGGGCCAAACAGGAGGTTAAAGGGACTGACTCTCCAAGTCGGGAGGGTGTTAGTAAAGCGTCTGGAATGTTGCACCCGAGTACCAGGGGAGGAAAACTGAGACATATTTGAACATGTTTCCCGTTCACACGGTTGATCATACTCTGGGTTCCACATGCATGTTTTAGCTGAAGGAAGAATACCTTAAACTTGGAGAGTTGAGACCCGTGGAATTGGTACCATGCAATATGACTTCAAAGGGTCTTCATTTGCTCACTGAACCTCTCCAATCCTATCACTGCTGCGTTTATGCCCCTGTACACATGCTTGATTCTCTTTTGGAGACATAGCAATCCATAGGTTTTAAGATACTTACTAGTCAGGTACATTCTTAGGCGTTTAATATGGGGTGTTGAGTCCATTTCGTTGAGCAAGGAGTAGCTCTTGTCTATTCCATATTTGGCTTAAGGAACTTTATCTGTGTTCATTTCAATCTCTGGTTTTATGCAGCACCCCAACTCACCTTTCCCCTTAAGCAAGCATAAGTTGGTTTTCTAAATTTGAGACCCTGTTCTGTTCTGTAATTCAGTTCCTGTGTAGCCAAGTTTACATTCCGTGTATTAGTGATATCTTATGATGTTTCTTTTTCTGTGCGTCTTATTTCAGTTAGAATCATCGTACCTGAATCCACTCATTATGCTGCTACGGGCCTGATTACATAGACTTCATTGCTGAGTGATACTGCATTGTACGTAAGTACCACAAGTTCTTTATCCATTTTTCACTTTCTGTGATATTGAACTTGTACTGTAAACGAGGTTCTTGTAAACAGAGGCGTCCCAAACATTGGGGTGGCTGTGTCTTTTTGATTTTAATTTCCCTAAGCTATAGGACCATAAGTGGAAGTGCCCTAGGCTCTGTTGCTTTGTTTTTTAGATGTTTCAGGAAACACCATACACATCCCGCCCATCAGCATAACAAGGCTCCCAGTTCTCCATGGCCTGTCCTGCCTTTCTGGATTTTACACTTTTTTCAGATGGCCCTTTTGACCAGGGGGAAGTGAGACTTCATTGTAGTGCAGATTTCCTTTGCAAGCTTGCTTGGTTGGCCAAAAAGGGCGTATGCCTTTTTTCCTGAATAAATTCAGGAAAAAAGGCATACACCCTTTTTGGCCAAGTGAATCATTGTGGACGTTCTGCCTCTTTTCCTATGCTTTAAATGCAATTCCAGTCTACCTCCTGAAATCGTTTTCCTGCAATTCTGCCTTGCTTTCAATGCCTCTTCATAGCCTTACCTCAATATATTTTTTGAAAATAGTTGGCCTTTATAACTCTGCAGGTTTTTGAATTGCAGTGGCCCTTAGCTCCATTTTTCAGCTCTTATTTTTGTGATCTTGCCTCATAACCACAGGATTCCTTCAGGCCCTATTCTTCTTCTGGGGCACCTTGCTGTGCCTTTGGTTTATTCTTACTGATGTGAATTTAGAGTGACATGTGCCCATTGAAACCGCTACAGCTAGTTTCTCACTGGTTCCCCCTATTCCCATTCATCCTCCGCACTAACTGCAGACTGTGCGATACCAGAACTTAAAGGCATTGACTCTCCATGTGGGGATATTTTTGGTAAAGCGGCTGGAATGTCGATCCGGAGCCCCAGGAGAGGAAAAATGAGGTGCGTTTTAGAAACCTTTCCCGATCATATGGTATACCAGTCGCTGGGTTTCCCAAGCATGGTTTAGCTGTAGGAAGATTCCCTTCAACCTGGAGTGTTGGGACCCTTGGAATGAGTAGCATGAAGTATTGCATTAAACTTTTGGCAGTTGCTCACCAAAGCTCATCAATCCTCTCAGCCCCAAGTGTCCAGCCTTATGTCTTATCCAGCTGTGGGTTTATATGTGGTCAATCCAGGTTGCATCACAGCCCCTGAGCGAATTTTGTAAGAATTTTTCTCTCTTTCATTGTTTCTGCGTTTTGTTTTTTAAATTTATTTCTATAATGGGGTTTAGCTCATTTTCACTGCTGTGTTTGTGCCACTCTGCACACACTTGATTCCCTTATGGAGATATATCAATACATGGGTTTTAAGATTCTTATTACTCAGATATATTTCTCTGCGGTGTATAGGGTGTGTTGAGGCCAGTTCATTGAGCAAGGTGTAGATCTTGTCTAATATCTATTTGGTTTATTGAACGGTATCTGTGCTAATTTCAAACTCTGGTTTTATGCATCACCCCACCTCTCCTTTCCCCTTAAGCTGAAATAAGTGTGTTTTCTAAATGTGAGACACTGTTCTGTTCTGTAATTCATTTCTTGTGCAGCCATATTTACCCTCCCTCTATAAGTGATATCTTATGATATGTTTCTTTTTCTGTTTGACTTATTTCAAGTAGTATTATCGGACCTAAATCCACTCTTTATCCTTCTACTAGCCTTATTACATTGATTTCATGGTGAAGAGATATTCCATTGTACATAAGTACCACATCTTCTTTATCCATTGTTCTCTTTCCTGGGATATTTAAGGTATACTGAAGTTGAGGTTCTTGTAAACAGAGTAGCCCTAAACTGTGGTGTGCTTGTGTCTTGTTAATTTTTAGATTTCCCTAGATATACTCCCATGATTGGAAGTGTCCTATGCTCTGTAGCTCTGTTTTTTAGATGATTTAGGAACCACCATACACTTCTCCAGAGTGGCTCTCGGCAGTTCACACACTGCCCATCAGCGTATAAAGGCTCCCTGTTCTCCATGGCCTGTCCTGCATTTCTGGTTTTTACAATTTTTTAGGATGGCCCTTTTGACCAGTGGGAAATGAGACTTCTTTGTTGTGCACATTTGCATTGCTTGCTTGCTTCGTTGCCCATAAAGTGCGTATGCGTTTTTTCCTGGATATAATCAGGAAAAAACGCATACGCCCTTTTGGGCCAACTGCATCATTGTCGAAATTCTGCCGCTTTTCATGTGCTTTAAAGACGAGTCCAATCTATCTCTTGAAATCTGTTTCTTGCAATTCTGTCTTGCATTCAGATCCTCTTCTTTGCCTTACCTCAACATATTTTTGGACGTTAGTTTTCATTTATAACTCTGCAGGTTTGTGAATTGCAGTGACCCTGAGCTCCATTTTTTAAGTTGCTCTTTTGTGAGCTGGCCTCAAACCCGCAGGATTGCTTCAGGCCCTATTTTGGCTCGGGCGAGGCGGGCTGAGCCTTTTTTCAATTCTTATTCTTAATGGGAAATTAGAGTGATATGTGCCCGTCCAAACCCCTACAACTATTCTCTCATTGGTTCCCCGTTCATCCTCCTCACAATTTGCAAAATGTGTGAAACAGAAGTTGAAATGTGCTGATTCTCCAAGTGGGGAGATTCTAAGTAACGTGGCTGGAATGGTGAATAGGAGCACCAGGAGAGGATAAATGAGCTGCATTTTAGACACATCTCCCGATCACATGGTGTACAGTCCTCTGGGTTTTCCATGCATGTTTTAGCTGTAGGAAGATCCCTTGAACCTGCATATTTGGGACCCATTGAATGGGTACCAGGTAGTATTACTTTAAAGGGTGTGCATTTCCTCACCCAACCTCACATTTCTCTTAGCGCAAACAGTTTCCAGCCTTATGTCTCATCCTGCTGTGGGTCTAGATGTGTTCAATCCATGTTGCATCACCGGCCCTGAGGAAAAGTTGTAAGAGGTTTTCTCTGTCTCTCTGTCGTTTATTTTTTTCAATTTATTACTATATTGGTTACAGCTGATTTTCAAAGCTCTGTTTCTTGCTGCTGTACATCCACTTGATTCACGTACAGAGAGACATCAGTAAATTCTTTTTCAGATTCTTACCAGTCGTATATATTCTTTTCCGGTGACTTGAGTGTGCTGAGTGCAGTTCTTTTAGCTACCGTGTAGGCCTTGTTGATTATCAGTTTGGTATTTGGAATGGTATCTTTGCTAATTTCAACCTCCTGGGTGATGCCTCACCCCTCCCCACCTTTCCCGTTTAGCAGCCTTATGCGTGTTTTCTACATATTTGACTATGTTTTTGTTTTGTAATTTATTTCATGTGTAGCCATTTTGGATTCCACCTTTAAGTGATATCTTATGATATGTGTCTTTTTCTTTTTGAATTATGTCACTTAGAAAGATCATACGTAACTCCTCCGGAGTTGTTACAACTGGCCATATTTCATTGATTTCCAGGCTGAATAATATTCCACTCTACCTAAGTACCACATCTCTACCCATTTTTTCCCTCCAGAGACATTTAAGTTATATCCTAGTTGAGGATCTTTTAAACAGAGAGGGGGTAAACATTGGGGTGCCTGTGTCCTCTCGATTTTTGTTTTTCTCAAGATATACGCCCATGAGTGCAAGTGCCCTATGCTCTGTAGCTCATTTTTTAGATGCTTTAGTAAACACAATACACTTCTCCAGAATGGCCGTTGGCAATATACATTTCCACTATAAGTCTCACAGGGCTCCCTCTTCTCCTTGCCCTGTCCTGCATTTCTGTTGTTTACGCTTTATGAGGATGGCTCTTCTGACTGATGCGAAGTGATATCTTTTGTAGTATTGACTTCCAGTGCCCACCTGTTTGGTTGGCTAAAAAAGTGTATGCCCTTTTCTTGAATATATACAGAAAAAAACGCATACACCCTTTTTGGCCAACTGCAATGTTGGCAATGTTCAGCTCCTTTTCTTGTGCTTAATGGCGAGTCCTTTCTACCTCCTCAAATCCCTTTCCTGCCATTCTCCCTTGCTTACAAGTCCTTTTCTCTGACTTTCCTCAAGACATTTTTCAGTGATGGATATTTTCAACTCTGCAGTTTCGTGAATTTTACTGCCCCTGAGTTCCATTGTTCAACTTGTGTTTATGGGAACTGGCCACAAAGCAGCGGGATTTCCTCAAGCCCTATACTGTTTCCATGGGCAACCCTAGCCTTTGGTCAATTCGTCTTCCTGATTGGAAATTAGAGTGACATGTGCCTGTCTGAACACCTAGGACTTGTCTCTCATTGTTCCTCATCCTTCCGCTTCATCCTCTGGACAAATTCCAAACTGTACGCAACAGGATGTTGACAGTGCTGACATCTCCAAGTGGGGAGACTGTTAGTAAAGACGCTGGAGGGGTGAACCCGAGCACCAGGAGATGAGGAGAGGAGATGCCTTTTCCAAACTCTTCCCGATCAGACGGTATACCATCCTCTGGGTGTGACAGACATGTTTTAGCAGTAGGAAGAGTCCCATTCATGTAAGGAGAACACCAGGGCTTTTTCAAAATCAGTGTCTCCCCGAAACCCAAACTGGGGAATTTTTTAAGCTACGGCTACACATATGTTCATTAAGGGCCTTGGGAAGTAGGCAGAGTCCAAACTTTAGATGATTGAAGTCTTCAGGGTCAGAAGCACTCACCACCAGCTTCCCTTAGGTTACACTTTAACTGTCATTGATAGATGATGTCAATAAAAATATCTATTCTTTTTCAGATTATTTCCCCTTATAGGTTATTGCAAAATGTTGAGTGTAGTTCCCTGTGCTATACAGTAGTTCCTTGTTGATGATCTATTTTATACATAGCAGTGTGTATGTGTTAATCCCAAACTGTTAATTTATCCCTCCTCCCACCTTTCCCCTTTGGTAATAATAAATTATAAGATTTTATACTTCTCAGAAATGGGGGAGCTGAAAGAGAGGTATCATTTTCAATGGAAAAGCATTTAAAACAAGATTGAAGCTTTAACCAAGATTATTAGATGTACATCCTTGGAAAGAAATCACTTCGTTTCTCTAATATTGACCTGACAAATAAGACAAACCTTTTCACTGAACTTGCTTATAATAAAGTGATGGAAATATCAAATGGAAGTGTTAGAAACATCTTATTTTACCCGAGCCTTATACACTGTTCTATGTTAACTACAGTTTGGCTCACACATCTGTTCATTGAGGTTACAATAGTCTCAATTTCTGTTACTGATCCTCCAGAGTGGACCCCAACAAGTGTCCCCCTGCCCAGTGTCATTGGGGCCAACAGATCGAGACTGAGTTTGGTTCACAAGCAAAGGAAACTTTATATTTTGATCAGAGAATGGAGAGGTGAGAGCATGCACTACCCCGTGGGCTGTGGGCTGGGCTGCTGTGTAGAGATCCTGTCAGAGTCAGTGGGAGGGAGGGGGCGGAGCTCTCGAGGGCCAGGTTGGCTGCAGCTCAGGCTCTATATCGCGGAGTCTGCACTGGGCCCCAGGAGCTGAGGTGTCGACCCAGCCATTCTGCACTAGGAAATCTGGTCTGAAGTGCCGGGTGTGGAACCTCTGCATGCGGGACCCTAGGAGCACGTGAAATTAGACAAAGCACAAAGGATAAAAAAGGTTAGACTTGACTTTATTGCCCAGATTCTATTTTTATCTCCCAGGGATTTTTAATGGGCTTTGCTGGGGACAAACCCCTCCTCTGCCTTTTGTCCCGTTCCTCATTCTTGGAGTGCTGAGGGTGCAGACACTTCTTCTGTAACTGCTGAGTGCTGAGTTGGGAGCCCTAATACCCGGGGGCGAGGGTCAGAGCTTCTCCCCAGCAGCCTCCAGGTGACGTTGATTGTCCCCAGGCCCCCTGCCTCCTTGCTCGTCCACCTGAGCACCAGCATTGGAAGTGTTATAGATTCTAATGACCTTTAAGGGTCCAGGAAAGAGATGTGCAGAGACGCTGTGGGGGCCGGTTTCACCCCGCCCCACATTTGTTCGGCCACCTTAGGCTGACCATTTCTGTCAGCCTAGATGCTCTGACCAGTAGTCTGCGCTTTCTTCAATTAGGCCCCTGAATTAACGTACAAACAGCACCAGGTGTCAGAGCCCTGCCCGCTCAACTCCCAGACAGTCCAGGGTCAGTGGTGATCAAGGACCATGATGACCACTGAGTCAACAGCCTTTTGAAGTAAACAGGAGTCCAGCCGGTCTTATTGGCCACCATCATCACGGTGTCTGTAGGCTTTTCTATGGTGACAGTGTGATATACGGTTCCCCCGCCAAGATTATTAGCTCCCCTCTGGGTGCAGTAAGTCCTGCAAGCAGTAGTCTACTCTTTTGGGACACACTCTTATTGTTTTATGAGAGAAACTCCAGGTCAAGTGATGTTCACACGAGTCGTCATGGTGCCCTGTTGCCCCCGGTTATCTCTCTGGATGTTGGAGTTGGAGGGCCTCCTCACTCGAGGTCGGTGTGCCCACGGAGCGAACCCTGCAACTTCAGGGCATCGTTGGTGGTTAGGATCACCACGTGGGGTCCTTTTCCCTTAGGAAGGAGGTGGCCTTTTGGGCTGCTGATTTCCAGGTTTTTAGATACCGCCAGTATCTTGGCCAGATGCGGCAGTGGGCCAAGCCCCTTGGTGACCGTAGTTTATCCTACCTGGATGGCATTCTTGCATTGTTCCATTTCAAGTGGTCCCAGTTTTTGCACTAATTCTCCAATGGCGATTCACCTTTCACCGGGAATGTAAAGGTCAAAGGGTTTAGCTAAATTAGGGAGTTCCAGGGCAAGGGTCTGAATTGACTGCTCTTTCCATTCTTGAAAGGCCACTTCTGGATTCTATTCAAAAGGATCATCATCTTTTCCTTTCAGTGTTTCATATAGAGGCCCAGCTAGTAGACTGTAGTTAGGGATCCAGAAGCAGCAAACCCTGGCCTCCCCAGGAACCCCTAAGCTGTCTTCTAGTTTTAGAAAGGGGTAAGGCTGCAAATGGTTTCTTCCCTTTCCTGAGATGGGCTTCTCTGACCTTCTGTGAGAATGAAGCCCAGGCAGGTCACCGCAGTCTGTGATATTTGAGCTTTTTCTTGGACAACTTCTATCCTTTATTGGCTTGGTAGTTCAGAGGCCTCCTTAGTAGGGCTGGCGATCAGAATGTCGTCTGCGTACTGAAGGAGGGTTTCCTTTTCCAGAGGTAGAACTTTTAGGTCTTTAGCTAAGCTTTCCCCAAAGATGGTGTGGGAATTTTTGCACCCTTGGGGCAAGACGGCCCGGAAGTATTGTTTTAGTTGTATGTTGAGTCCTGCCACTCACAAGCCAAAATTTCTTGTGACTCTGGGACTAATGGAATACAAAAGAAGGCATCATTGAAGACTAATACAGAATACCATGTCCTGGTGGTTGGTAGAATGACCAGCAGGGTGTAGGAATTAGGAGCAACTGGAGGTATATCCTCGGTGGCTTCACTGACTGTCCTGACATCCTTTACCAGGTCCCCAGCAGCCCATGGGGCTCTCGTGGTCAGACCAATCCCAGAATATGGAGCTCACCTGGGCAGGTACCCCACCCCCACCCCAGCCCACGGGGCTCTCGTGGTCAGGCCCTTCCCAGGATACAGAGCTACCCTTGCAGGTACCATGGCAGGGCTGGGCACACAGGAACCGTGCACATAGCCCTCATTGCAGAGCACCCCCAGCTCACCTGTCGCTCAGAGCTGGCACAGAGCACCTCAGAGCAGGACTTGAACTAACAAACAGCAGCTGCGACAGGTCTGTGACCCTGGGCGTCACTCTGTGCGGCCTCCCTCCACCTGGTCTTCCAGAGACTTCCACTGCACCCGGGGCACCAGGCCTCTGTCTCCAACCACCACCCACCCCTCCTCTCCCTGACTCCTGGGTTCCTCTCATAAGGAGAGGGTTTTCTTGAAGTTGTCTCCCACTCATGGGCCAGATAAAATGATTAGAAAACAAGCCAAAGCTGCAGCCCCTTGTCTATCCTGACTCTCAGGAGCCCACACCTGTTCCTTGGACCTGGCCGGTTCAGCAAGTTCCATTTTCTGCAACTGTGAGCCCCTGAGGGGTGATGATTGGCTGACCTGGGCAGCCTTACCGTGCGGGCCAGCCCTCCCCAGGTGTGCCTGGGTTGAGATCAATATAAATACCACTCCAGGCAGCAAGAGCCCCTGCAGCCGTGCCTGACGCCATTTTCTCTGCCCTGTCAGCAGTCTCGGGGCTGGGCTGGTGGGAGGGAGTGAGAGGCCACGGCTTTGTGGGTGGCCCAGTGTGAGTGGGGCTCTGCTGGACTTTCTGCAGCAGTTGCCAGGCTGCCACCTGCTAAAGAAGAGGATGTGTCACCCATACCTGCTGCTGGAATTTCTCCCTGGGCAGAGGTGAAGAAGGAAAAAAGCAGTGGGGGCAGGGACAGGACGGGTATCTCAGTCAGGGAAATGGAAATCTTCCAGAAGAGCACCCAGGGCCAGGACCATCCTGGCTGGCCTGCAGGCACCAAGTCGGCCGGCATGCTGTCACTCGTGTGGCTCTATGGCCCTTCCTCTAGGCTTTCAAGTCCTTGTATATATTCAGGTGTTTTACCTGGGACGGGTGGGAATAGTTCAGCAGCAACTGGCCTGGGGCTCAGCTCACGTTTACTCACAGATGCCTCGGCACGGTGCCCCAGCTTTGCAATGAGGACGCTTGTTGCGTGGGGGCTGCTGGCTGAATGGGAGACGATTCCCCACCACTGGCCAACTTCAGAATTGTTTACAACTGGAGCAAGTGCCCTGATACGGTTTTCCTCTGTGGAACTGGTGGGTTCTGTGTTTTTTTTCTCTTTTTCGTTTTTGGTTCAAGGTAGATTTTATTCCTCTTTTTTGTATTTACAGATATAAGCATGGAAATAATTTATTCATATAAATACATGTATGTGAAGGGAATAATTGTTTTTTCTGTTTTATTTTTTAAATTTTATTTCTTTTTAATTTTGAATTTTATTTTATATTTTTATACAGCAGGTTCTTATTGGTTATCTATTTTATACATATAAATGTATACATGCCAATCCCAGTCTCTCAACTCCTCCCACCACCACCCCCCCAACAGCTTTCCCCCCTTGTTGTCCATACATTTGTTGTCTACATCTGTTGCTCTATTTATGCCTTGCAAAATGGTTAATCTGTACAGTTTTTCTAGGTTCCACATATATGCATGAATATACAAGATTTGTTTTTCTCTTTCTGACTTACTTCACTCTGTATGACAGTCTCTAGATCCATCGACGTCTCTACAAATGACCCAATTTCATTCCTTTTCATGGCTTAGTAATATTCCATTTTATATATGTACCACAGCTTTATGCATTCGTCTGTCTGTGGGCATTTAGGTTGCTTCCATTACCTCGATATTGTAAATAGTGATGCAATGAACATTGCGGTGAATGTCTCGTTTTGATTTATGGTTTTGTCTGGGTATATGTCCAGTACTGGGATTGCTGTATCATATGGTAATTCTATTGTTAGTTTCTTAAGAAACTCCATATTGTTCTCCGTAGTGACTGTATCAATTTATATTCCCAACAATAGTGGAAGAGGGTTCCTTTTCTCCACACCCTTTCCAGCATTTTTGTTTGTAGATTTTCTCATGATGCCCATTCTATCAGGTGTGAGGTGATACCTCATTGTTGAGTCCATTTTGTTGAGCAAGGGGTAGGTCTTGTCTATTACATATTTGGCTTATTGAATGGTATCTGTGCTAATTTCAAACTCTGGTTTTATGCAGCACCCCAACTCACTTTCCCCCTTAAGGAAGCATAAGTTGGTTTTCTAAACTTGAGACCCTGTTCTGTTTTGTAATTCAGTTCATGTGTAGCCAAGTTCACATTCCATGTATTAGTGATATCTTATGATGTTTCTTTTTCTGTGTGACATATTTCAGTTAGAATCATCATACCTGAATCCACTCATTATGCTGCTACGGGCCTGATGACATAGATTTCATGGCTCAGTGATTTTGCATTGTACATAAGTACCACAACTTCTTTATCCATTTTTCACTTTCTGCGATATTGAACTTGTACCGTAAACGAGGTTCTTGTAAACAGAGCTGTCCCAAACTGTGGGGTGGCTGTGTCTTTTTGATTTTAATTTCCCTAAGCTATAGGACCATAAGTGGAAGTGCCCTAGGCTCTGTTGCTTTGTTTTTTAGATGTTTCAGGAAACACCATACACTTCTCCCGAGTGTCTGTTGGCAATTTACATCCCGCCCATCAGCATAACAAGGCTCCCAGTTCTCCATGGCCTGTCCTGCCTTTCTGGATTTTACACTTTTTTCAGATGGCCCTTCTGACCGGGGGGAAGTGAGACTTCATTGTAGTGCAGATTTCCTTTGCAAGCTTGCTTGGTTGGCTAAAAAGTGCGTATGCGTTTTTTCCTGATTCAGGAAAAAACGCATACGCCCTTTTTGGCCAAGTGCATCATTGTGGACGTTCTGCCTCTTTTCCTATGCTTAAAATGCAATTCCAGTCTACCTCCTGAAATCGGTTTCCTGCAATTCTGCCCCGCTTTCAAGTCCTCTTGGCAGCCTTACTTCAGTATATTTTTGGACGATTGCTGTCATTTATAACTCTGCAGGTTTGTGAATTCCTGTGCCCCTGAGCTCCGTTCTTCATCTCGCTTTCTTGTGAGCTGGCCGCAACACCGCAGGATTGCTTCAGGCCCTAATCTGGTTCCGGCACGGCACGCTGAGCCTTTGGTTAATTCCTGTCCTTGGTGGGAAATGAGAGTTAAATTTGCCCGTCCAGAAACCTCCAGCTTGTCTCTCATTGGTTCTCCCTATTCCTGTTCATCTTCCACTGAAATTGAAAACAGGGCCAAACAGGAGGTTAAAGGCACTGACTCTCCAAGTCGGGAGAGTGTTAGTAAAGCGTCTGGAATGTTGCACCCGAGTACCAGGGGACGAAAACTGAGACATATTTGAACACGTCTCCCGCTCACATGGTTGATCATACTCTGGGTTCCACATGCATGTTTTAGCTGAAGGAAGAATCCCTGAAACCTGGAGAGTTGAGACCCGTGGAATTAGTACCATGCAATATGATTTCAAAGGGTCTTCATTTGCTCACCAAACCTCTCCAATCCTATCACTGCTGCATTTATGCCCCTGTACACACGCTTGATTCCCTTTCGGAGACATAGCAATCCATAGGTTTTAAGATAATTACTAGTCAGGTACATTCTTAGGCATTTAATATGGGGTGTTGAGTCCATTTCGTTGAGCAAGGAGTAGCTCTTGTCTATTACATATTTGGCTTAAGGAAGTTTATCTGTGCTCATTTCAATGTCTGGTTTTATGCAGCACCCCAACTCACCTTTCCCCTTAAGCAAGCATAAGTTGGTTTTCTAAATTTGAGACACTGTTCTGTTTTGTAATTCAGTTCCTGTGTAGCCAAGTTTACATTCCGTGTATTAGTGATATCTTATGATGTTTCTTTTTCTGTGTGACTTATTTCAGTTAGAATCATCATACCTGAATCCACTCATTGTGCTGCTAAGGGCCTGATGACATAGATTTCATTGCTGAGTGATATTGCTTTGTAAGTAAATACCACAACTTCTTTATCCATTTTTCACTTTCTGCGATGTTGAACTTGTACGGTAAATGAGGTTCTTGTAAACAGAGGCGTCCCAAACTTTGGGGTGGCTGTGTCTTTTTGATTTTAATTTCCCTAAGCTATAGGACCATAAGTGGAAGTGCCCTAGGCTCTGTTGCTTTGTTTTTTAGATGTTTCAGGAAACACCATACACTTCTCCCGAGTGTTGGCAATTTACATCCCGCCCATCAGCATAACAAGGCTCCCAGTTCTCCATGGCCTGTCCTGCCTTTCTGGATTTTACACTTTTTTCAGATGGCCCTTTTGACCGGGGGGAAGTGAGACTTCATTGTAGTGCACATTTCCTTTGCAAGCTTGCTTGGTTGGCCAAAAAGGGCGTATGCGTTTTTTCCTGAATATATTCAGGAAAAAACGCATACGCCCTTTTTGGCCAAGTGCATCATTGTGGACGTTCTGCCTCTTTTCCTATGCTTTCAATGCAATTCCAGTCTACCTCCTGAAATCGGTTTCCTGCAATTCTGCCCCGCTTTCAAGTCCTCTTGGCAGCCTTACTTCAGTATATTTTTGGACGATAGCTGTTATTTATAACTCTGCAGGTTTGTGAATTACAGTGCCCCTGAGCTCCTTTCTTCAACTCACTTTCTTGTGAGCTGGCCGCAACACCGCAGGATGGCTTCAGGCCCTAATCTGGTTCCGGCACGGCATGCTGAGCCTTTGGTTATTTCCTCTTCCTGGTGGGAAATGAGAGTTAAATTTGCCCGTCCAGACACCTCCAGCTAGTCTCTCATTGGTTCTCGCTATTCCTGTTCATCTTCCGCAGAAATTGCAAACTGGGCCAAACAGGAGGTTAAAGGGACTGACTCTCCAAGTCGGGAGGGTGTTAGTAAAGCGTCTGGAATGTTGCACCCGAGTACCAGGGGAGGAAAACTGAGACATATTTGAACATGTTTCCCGTTCACACGGTTGATCATACTCTGGGTTCCACATGCATGTTTTAGCTGAAGGAAGAATACCTTAAACTTGGAGAGTTGAGACCCGTGGAATTGGTACCATGCAATATGACTTCAAAGGGTCTTCATTTGCTCACTGAACCTCTCCAATCCTATCACTGCTGCGTTTATGCCCCTGTACACATGCTTGATTCTCTTTTGGAGACATAGCAATCCATAGGTTTTAAGATACTTACTAGTCAGGTACATTCTTAGGCGTTTAATATGGGGTGTTGAGTCCATTTCGTTGAGCAAGGAGTAGCTCTTGTCTATTCCATATTTGGCTTAAGGAACTTTATCTGTGTTCATTTCAATCTCTGGTTTTATGCAGCACCCCAACTCACCTTTCCCCTTAAGCAAGCATAAGTTGGTTTTCTAAATTTGAGACCCTGTTCTGTTCTGTAATTCAGTTCCTGTGTAGCCAAGTTTACATTCCGTGTATTAGTGATATCTTATGATGTTTCTTTTTCTGTGCGTCTTATTTCAGTTAGAATCATCGTACCTGAATCCACTCATTATGCTGCTACGGGCCTGATTACATAGACTTCATTGCTGAGTGATACTGCATTGTACGTAAGTACCACAAGTTCTTTATCCATTTTTCACTTTCTGTGATATTGAACTTGTACTGTAAACGAGGTTCTTGTAAACAGAGGCGTCCCAAACATTGGGGTGGCTGTGTCTTTTTGATTTTAATTTCCCTAAGCTATAGGACCATAAGTGGAAGTGCCCTAGGCTCTGTTGCTTTGTTTTTTAGATGTTTCAGGAAACACCATACACATCCCGCCCATCAGCATAACAAGGCTCCCAGTTCTCCATGGCCTGTCCTGCCTTTCTGGATTTTACACTTTTTTCAGATGGCCCTTTTGACCAGGGGGAAGTGAGACTTCATTGTAGTGCAGATTTCCTTTGCAAGCTTGCTTGGTTGGCCAAAAAGGGCGTATGCCTTTTTTCCTGAATAAATTCAGGAAAAAAGGCATACACCCTTTTTGGCCAAGTGAATCATTGTGGACGTTCTGCCTCTTTTCCTATGCTTTAAATGCAATTCCAGTCTACCTCCTGAAATCGTTTTCCTGCAATTCTGCCTTGCTTTCAATGCCTCTTCATAGCCTTACCTCAATATATTTTTTGAAAATAGTTGGCCTTTATAACTCTGCAGGTTTTTGAATTGCAGTGGCCCTTAGCTCCATTTTTCAGCTCTTATTTTTGTGATCTTGCCTCATAACCACAGGATTCCTTCAGGCCCTATTCTTCTTCTGGGGCACCTTGCTGTGCCTTTGGTTTATTCTTCTTACTGATGTGAATTTAGAGTGACATGTGCCCATTGAAACCGCTACAGCTAGTTTCTCACTGGTTCCCCCTATTCCCATTCATCCTCCGCACTAACTGCAGACTGTGCGATACCAGAACTTAAAGGCATTGACTCTCCATGTGGGGATATTTTTGGTAAAGCGGCTGGAATGTCGATCCGGAGCCCCAGGAGAGGAAAAATGAGGTGCGTTTTAGAAACCTTTCCCGATCATATGGTATACCAGTCGCTGGGTTTCCCAAGCATGGTTTAGCTGTAGGAAGATTCCCTTCAACCTGGAGTGTTGGGACCCTTGGAATGAGTAGCATGAAGTATTGCATTAAACTTTTGGCAGTTGCTCACCAAAGCTCATCAATCCTCTCAGCCCCAAGTGTCCAGCCTTATGTCTTATCCAGCTGTGGGTTTATATGTGGTCAATCCAGGTTGCATCACAGCCCCTGAGCGAATTTTGTAAGAATTTTTCTCTCTTTCATTGTTTCTGCGTTTTGTTTTTTAAATTTATTTCTATAATGGGGTTTAGCTCATTTTCACTGCTGTGTTTGTGCCACTCTGCACACACTTGATTCCCTTATGGAGATATATCAATACATGGGTTTTAAGATTCTTATTACTCAGATATATTTCTCTGTGGTGTATAGGGTGTGTTGAGGCCAGTTCATTGAGCAAGGTGTAGATCTTGTCTAATATCTATTTGGTTTATTGAACGGTATCTGTGCTAATTTCAAACTCTGGTTTTATGCATCACCCCACCTCTCCTTTCCCCTTAAGCTGAAATAAGTGTGTTTTCTAAATGTGAGACACTGTTCTGTTCTGTAATTCATTTCTTGTGCAGCCATATTTACCCTCCCTCTATAAGTGATATCTTATGATATGTTTCTTTTTCTGTTTGACTTATTTCAAGTAGTATTATCGGACCTAAATCCACTCTTTATCCTTCTACTAGCCTTATTACATTGATTTCATGGTGAAGAGATATTCCATTGTACATAAGTACCACATCTTCTTTATCCATTGTTCTCTTTCCTGGGATATTTAAGGTATACTGAAGTTGAGGTTCTTGTAAACAGAGTAGCCCTAAACTGTGGTGTGCTTGTGTCTTGTTAATTTTTAGATTTCCCTAGATATACTCCCATGATTGGAAGTGTCCTATGCTCTGTAGCTCTGTTTTTTAGATGATTTAGGAACCACCATACACTTCTCCAGAGTGGCTCTCGGCAGTTCACACACTGCCCATCAGCGTATAAAGGCTCCCTGTTCTCCATGGCCTGTCCTGCATTTCTGGTTTTTACAATTTTTTAGGATGGCCCTTTTGACCAGTGGGAAATGAGACTTCTTTGTTGTGCACATTTGCATTGCTTGCTTGCTTCGTTGCCCATAAAGTGCGTATGCGTTTTTTCCTGGATATAATCAGGAAAAAACGCATACGCCCTTTTGGGCCAACTGCATCATTGTCGAAATTCTGCCGCTTTTCATGTGCTTTAAAGACGAGTCCAATCTATCTCTTGAAATCTGTTTCTTGCAATTCTGTCTTGCATTCAGATCCTCTTCTTTGCCTTACCTCAACATATTTTTGGACGTTAGTTTTCATTTATAACTCTGCAGGTTTGTGAATTGCAGTGACCCTGAGCTCCATTTTTTAAGTTGCTCTTTTGTGAGCTGGCCTCAAACCCGCAGGATTGCTTCAGGCCCTATTTTGGCTCGGGCGAGGCGGGCTGAGCCTTTTTTCAATTCTTATTCTTAATGGGAAATTAGAGTGATATGTGCCCGTCCAAACCCCTACAACTATTCTCTCATTGGTTCCCCATTCATCCTCCTCACAATTTGCAAAATGTGTGAAACAGAAGTTGAAATGTGCTGATTCTCCAAGTGGGGAGATTCTAAGTAACGTGGCTGGAATGGTGAACAGGAGCACCAGGAGAGGATAAATGAGCTGCATTTTAGACACATCTCCCGATCACATGGTGTACAGTCCTCTGGGTTTTCCATGCATGTTTTAGCTGTAGGAAGATCCCTTGAACCTGCATATTTGGGACCCATTGAATGGGTACCAGGTAGTATTACTTTAAAGGGTGTGCATTTCCTCACCCAACCTCACATTTCTCTTAGCGCAAACAGTTTCCAGCCTTATGTCTCATCCTGCTGTGGGTCTAGATGTGTTCAATCCATGTTGCATCACCGGCCCTGAGGAAAAGTTGTAAGAGGTTTTCTCTGTCTCTCTGTCGTTTATTTTTTTCAATTTATTACTATATTGGTTACAGCTGATTTTCAAAGCTCTGTTTCTTGCTGCTGTACATCCACTTGATTCACGTACAGAGAGACATCAGTAAATTCTTTTTCAGATTCTTACCAGTCGTATATATTCTTTTCCGGTGACTTGAGTGTGCTGAGTGCAGTTCTTTTAGCTACCGTGTAGGCCTTGTTGATTATCAGTTTGGTATTTGGAATGGTATCTTTGCTAATTTCAACCTCCTGGGTGATGCCTCACCCCTCCCCACCTTTCCCGTTTAGCAGCCTTATGCGTGTTTTCTACATATTTGACTATGTTTTTGTTTTGTAATTTATTTCATGTGTAGCCATTTTGGATTCCACCTTTAAGTGATATCTTATGATATGTGTCTTTTTCTTTTTGAATTATGTCACTTAGAAAGATCATACGTAACTCCTCCGGAGTTGTTACAACTGGCCATATTTCATTGATTTCCAGGCTGAATAATATTCCACTCTACCTAAGTACCACATCTCTACCCATTTTTTCCCTCCAGAGACATTTAAGTTATATCCTAGTTGAGGATCTTTTAAACAGAGAGGGGGTAAACATTGGGGTGCCTGTGTCCTCTCGATTTTTGTTTTTCTCAAGATATACGCCCATGAGTGCAAGTGCCCTATGCTCTGTAGCTCATTTTTTAGATGCTTTAGTAAACACAATACACTTCTCCAGAATGGCCGTTGGCAATATACATTTCCACTATAAGTCTCACAGGGCTCCCTCTTCTCCTTGCCCTGTCCTGCATTTCTGTTGTTTACGCTTTATGAGGATGGCTCTTCTGACTGATGCGAAGTGATATCTTTTGTAGTATTGACTTCCAGTGCCCACCTGTTTGGTTGGCTAAAAAAGTGTATGCCCTTTTCTTGAATATATACAGAAAAAAACGCATACACCCTTTTTGGCCAACTGCAATGTTGGCAATGTTCAGCTCCTTTTCTTGTGCTTAATGGCGAGTCCTTTCTACCTCCTCAAATCCCTTTCCTGCCATTCTCCCTTGCTTACAAGTCCTTTTCTCTGACTTTCCTCAAGACATTTTTCAGTGATGGATATTTTCAACTCTGCAGTTTTGTGAATTTTACTGCCCCTGAGTTCCATTGTTCAACTTGTGTTTATGGGAACTGGCCACAAAGCAGCGGGATTTCCTCAAGCCCTATACTGTTTCCATGGGCAACCCTAGCCTTTGGTCAATTCGTCTTCCTGATTGGAAATTAGAGTGACATGTGCCTGTCTGAACACCTAGGACTTGTCTCTCATTGTTCCTCATCCTTCCGCTTCATCCTCTGGACAAATTCCAAACTGTACGCAACAGGATGTTGACAGTGCTGACATCTCCAAGTGGGGAGACTGTTAGTAAAGACGCTGGAGGGGTGAACCCGAGCACCAGGAGATGAGGAGAGGAGATGCCTTTTCCAAACTCTTCCCGATCAGACGGTATACCATCCTCTGGGTGTGACAGACATGTTTTAGCAGTAGGAAGAGTCCCATTCATGTAAGGAGAACACCAGGGCTTTTTCAAAATCAGTGTCTCCCCGAAACCCAAACTGGGGAATTTTTTAAGCTACGGCTACACATATGTTCATTAAGGGCCTTGGGAAGTAGGCAGAGTCCAAACTTTAGATGATTGAAGTCTTCAGGGTCAGAAGCACTCACCACCAGCTTCCCTTAGGTTACACTTTAACTGTCATTGATAGATGATGTCAATAAAAATATCTATTCTTTTTCAGATTATTTCCCCTTATAGGTTATTGCAAAATGTTGAGTGTAGTTCCCTGTGCTATACAGTAGTTCCTTGTTGATGATCTATTTTATACATAGCAGTGTGTATGTGTTAATCCCAAACTGTTAATTTATCCCTCCTCCCACCTTTCCCCTTTGGTAATAATAAATTATAAGATTTTATACTTCTCAGAAATGGGGGAGCTGAAAGAGAGGTATCATTTTCAATGGAAAAGCATTTAAAACAAGATTGAAGCTTTAACCAAGATTATTAGATGTACATCCTTGGAAAGAAATCACTTCGTTTCTCTAATATTGACCTGACAAATAAGACAAACCTTTTCACTGAACTTGCTTATAATAAAGTGATGGAAATATCAAATGGAAGTGTTAGAAACATCTTATTTTACCCGAGCCTTATACACTGTTCTATGTTAACTACAGTTTGGCTCACACATCTGTTCATTGAGGTTACAATAGTCTCAATTTCTGTTACTGATCCTCCAGAGTGGACCCCAACAAGTGTCCCCCTGCCCAGTGTCATTGGGGCCAACAGATCGAGACTGAGTTTGGTTCACAAGCAAAGGAAACTTTATATTTTGATCAGAGAATGGAGAGGTGAGAGCATGCACTACCCCGTGGGCTGTGGGCTGGGCTGCTGTGTAGAGATCCTGTCAGAGTCAGTGGGAGGGAGGGGGCGGAGCTCTCGAGGGCCAGGTTGGCTGCAGCTCAGGCTCTATATCGCGGAGTCTGCACTGGGCCCCAGGAGCTGAGGTGTCGACCCAGCCATTCTGCACTAGGAAATCTAGTCTGAAGTGCCGGGTGTGGAACCTCTGCATGCGGGACCCTAGGAGCACGTGAAATTAGACAAAGCACAAAGGATAAAAAAGGTTAGACTTGACTTTATTGCCCAGATTCTATTTTTATCTCCCAGGGATTTTTAATGGGCTTTGCTGGGGACAAACCCCTCCTCTGCCTTTTGTCCCGTTCCTCATTCTTGGAGTGCTGAGGGTGCAGACACTTCTTCTGTAACTGCTGAGTGCTGAGTTGGGAGCCCTAATACCCGGGGGCGAGGGTCAGAGCTTCTCCCCAGCAGCCTCCAGGTGACGTTGATTGTCCCCAGGCCCCCTGCCTCCTTGCTCGTCCACCTGAGCACCAGCATTGGAAGTGTTATAGATTCTAATGACCTTTAAGGGTCCAGGAAAGAGATGTGCAGAGACGCTGTGGGGGCCGGTTTCACCCCGCCCCACATTTGTTCGGCCACCTTAGGCTGACCATTTCTGTCAGCCTAGATGCTCTGACCAGTAGTCTGCGCTTTCTTCAATTAGGCCCCTGAATTAACGTACAAACAGCACCAGGTGTCAGAGCCCTGCCCGCTCAACTCCCAGACAGTCCAGGGTCAGTGGTGATCAAGGACCATGATGACCACTGAGTCAACAGCCTTTTGAAGTAAACAGGAGTCCAGCCGGTCTTATTGGCCACCATCATCACGGTGTCTGTAGGCTTTTCTATGGTGACAGTGTGATATACGGTTCCCCCGCCAAGATTATTAGCTCCCCTCTGGGTGCAGTAAGTCCTGCAAGCAGTAGTCTACTCTTTTGGGACACACTCTTATTGTTTTATGAGAGAAACTCCAGGTCAAGTGATGTTCACACGAGTCGTCATGGTGCCCTGTTGCCCCCGGTTATCTCTCTGGATGTTGGAGTTGGAGGGCCTCCTCACTCGAGGTCGGTGTGCCCACGGAGCGAACCCTGCAACTTCAGGGCATCGTTGGTGGTTAGGATCACCACGTGGGGTCCTTTTCCCTTAGGAAGGAGGTGGCCTTTTGGGCTGCTGATTTCCAGGTTTTTAGATACCGCCAGTATCTTGGCCAGATGCGGCAGTGGGCCAAGCCCCTTGGTGACCGTAGTTTATCCTACCTGGATGGCATTCTTGCATTGTTCCATTTCAAGTGGTCCCAGTTTTTGCACTAATTCTCCAATGGCGATTCACCTTTCACCGGGAATGTAAAGGTCAAAGGGTTTAGCTAAATTAGGGAGTTCCAGGGCAAGGGTCTGAATTGACTGCTCTTTCCATTCTTGAAAGGCCACTTCTGGATTCTATTCAAAAGGATCATCATCTTTTCCTTTCAGTGTTTCATATAGAGGCCCAGCTAGTAGACTGTAGTTAGGGATCCAGAAGCAGCAAACCCTGGCCTCCCCAGGAACCCCTAAGCTGTCTTCTAGTTTTAGAAAGGGATAAGGCTGCAAATGGTTTCTTCCCTTTCCTGGGATGGGCTTCTCCGACCTTCTGTGAGAATGAAGCCCAGGCAGGTCACCGCAGTCTGTGATATTTGAGCTTTTTCTTGGACAACTTCTATCCTTTATTGGCTTGGTAGTTCAGAGGCCTCCTTAGTAGGGCTGGCGATCAGAATGTCGTCTGCGTACTGAAGGAGGGTTTCCTTTTCCAGAGGTAGAACTTTTAGGTCTTTAGCTAAGCTTTCCCCAAAGATGGTGTGGGAATTTTTGCACCCTTGGGGCAAGACGGCCCGGAAGTATTGTTTTAGTTGTATGTTGAGTCCTGCCACTCACAAGCCAAAATTTCTTGTGACTCTGGGACTAATGGAATACAAAAGAAGGCATCATTGAAGACTAATACAGAATACCATGTCCTGGTGGTTGGTAGAATGACCAGCAGGGTGTAGGAATTAGGAGCAACTGGAGGTATATCCTCGGTGGCTTCACTGACTGTCCTGACATCCTTTACCAGGTCCCCAGCAGCCCATGGGGCTCTCGTGGTCAGACCAATCCCAGAATATGGAGCTCACCTGGGCAGGTACCCCACCCCCACCCCAGCCCACGGGGCTCTCGTGGTCAGGCCCTTCCCAGGATACAGAGCTACCCTTGCAGGTACCATGGCAGGGCTGGGCACACAGGAACCGTGCACATAGCCCTCATTGCAGAGCACCCCCAGCTCACCTGTCGCTCAGAGCTGGCACAGAGCACCTCAGAGCAGGACTTGAACTAACAAACAGCAGCTGCGACAGGTCTGTGACCCTGGGCGTCACTCTGTGCGGCCTCCCTCCACCTGGTCTTCCAGAGACTTCCACTGCACCCGGGGCACCAGGCCTCTGTCTCCAACCACCACCCACCCCTCCTCTCCCTGACTCCTGGGTTCCTCTCATAAGGAGAGGGTTTTCTTGAAGTTGTCTCCCACTCATGGGCCAGATAAAATGATTAGAAAACAAGCCAAAGCTGCAGCCCCTTGTCTATCCTGACTCTCAGGAGCCCACACCTGTTCCTTGGACCTGGCCGGTTCAGCAAGTTCCATTTTCTGCAACTGTGAGCCCCTGAGGGGTGATGATTGGCTGACCTGGGCAGCCTTACCGTGCGGGCCAGCCCTCCCCAGGTGTGCCTGGGTTGAGATCAATATAAATACCACTCCAGGCAGCAAGAGCCCCTGCAGCCATGCCTGACGCCATTTTCTCTGCCCTGTCAGCAGTCTCGGGGCTGGGCTGGTGGGAGGGAGTGAGAGGCCACGGCTTTGTGGGTGGCCCAGTGTGAGTGGGGCTCTGCTGGACTTTCTGCAGCAGTTGCCAGGCTGCCACCTGCTAAAGAAGAGGATGTGTCACCCATACCTGCTGCTGGAATTTCTCCCTGGGCAGAGGTGAGGAAGGAAAAAAGCAGTGGGGGCAGGGACAGGACGGGTATCTCAGTCAGGGAAATGGAAATCTTCCAGAAGAGCACCCAGGGCCAGGACCATCCTGGCTGGCCTGCAGGCACCAAGTCGGCCGGCATGCTGTCACTCGTGTGGCTCTATGGCCCTTCCTCTAGGCTTTCAAGTCCTTGTATATATTCAGGTGTTTTACCTGGGACGGGTGGGAATAGTTCAGCAGCAACTGGCCTGGGGCTCAGCTCACGTTTACTCACAGATGCCTCGGCACGGTGCCCCAGCTTTGCAATGAGGACGCTTGTTGCGTGGGGGCTGCTGGCTGAATGGGAGACGATTCCCCACCACTGGCCAACTTCAGAATTGTTTACAACTGGAGCAAGTGCCCTGATACGGTTTTCCTCTGTGGAACTGGTGGGTTCTGTGTTTTTTTTCTCTTTTTCGTTTTTGGTTCAAGGTAGATTTTATTCCTCTTTTTTGTATTTACAGATATAAGCATGGAAATAATTTATTCATATAAATACATGTATGTGAAGGGAATAATTGTTTTTTCTGTTTTATTTTTTAAATTTTATTTCTTTTTAATTTTGAATTTTATTTTATATTTTTATACAGCAGGTTCTTATTGGTTATCTATTTTATACATATAAATGTATACATGCCAATCCCAGTCTCTCAACTCCTCCCACCACCACCCCCCCAACAGCTTTCCCCCCTTGTTGTCCATACATTTGTTGTCTACATCTGTTGCTCTATTTATGCCTTGCAAAATGGTTAATCTGTACAGTTTTTCTAGGTTCCACATATATGCATGAATATACAAGATTTGTTTTTCTCTTTCTGACTTACTTCACTCTGTATGACAGTCTCTAGATCCATCGACGTCTCTACAAATGACCCAATTTCATTCCTTTTCATGGCTTAGTAATATTCCATTTTATATATGTACCACAGCTTTATGCATTCGTCTGTCTGTGGGCATTTAGGTTGCTTCCATTACCTCGATATTGTAAATAGTGATGCAATGAACATTGCGGTGAATGTCTCGTTTTGATTTATGGTTTTGTCTGGGTATATGTCCAGTACTGGGATTGCTGTATCATATGGTAATTCTATTGTTAGTTTCTTAAGAAACTCCATATTGTTCTCCGTAGTGACTGTATCAATTTATATTCCCAACAATAGTGGAAGAGGGTTCCTTTTCTCCACACCCTTTCCAGCATTTTTGTTTGTAGATTTTCTCATGATGCCCATTCTATCAGGTGTGAGGTGATACCTCATTGTTGAGTCCATTTTGTTGAGCAAGGGGTAGGTCTTGTCTATTACATATTTGGCTTATTGAATGGTATCTGTGCTAATTTCAAACTCTGGTTTTATGCAGCACCCCAACTCACTTTCCCCCTTAAGGAAGCATAAGTTGGTTTTCTAAACTTGAGACCCTGTTCTGTTTTGTAATTCAGTTCATGTGTAGCCAAGTTCACATTCCATGTATTAGTGATATCTTATGATGTTTCTTTTTCTGTGTGACATATTTCAGTTAGAATCATCATACCTGAATCCACTCATTATGCTGCTACGGGCCTGATGACATAGATTTCATGGCTGAGTGATTTTGCATTGTACATAAGTACCACAACTTCTTTATCCATTTTTCACTTTCTGTGATATTGAACTTGTACCGTAAACGAGGTTCTTGTAAACAGAGGCATCCCAAACTTTGGGGTGGCTGTGTCTTTTTGATTTTAATTTCCCTAAGCTATAGGACCATAAGTGGAAGTGCCCTAGGCTCTGTTGCTTTGTTTTTTAGATGTTTCAGGAAACACCATACACTTCTCCCGAGTGTCTGTTGGCAATTTACATCCCGCCCATCAGCATAACAAGGCTCCCAGTTCTCCATGGCCTGTCCTGCCTTTCTGGATTTTACACTTTTTTCAGATGGCCCTTTTGACCGGGGGGAAGTGAGACTTCATTGTAGTGCAGATTTCCTTTGCAAGCTTGCTTGGTTGGCCAAAAAGTGCATATGCGTTTTTTCCTGAATATATTCAGGAAAAAACGCATACGCCCTTTTTGGCCAAGTGCATCATTGTGGACGTTCTGCCTCTTTTCCTATGCTTTCAAAGCAATTCCAGTCTACCTCCTGAAATCGGTTTCCTGCAATTCTGCCCCGCTTTCAAGTCCTCTTGGCAGCCTTACTTCAGTATATTTTTGGACGATAGCTGTCATTTATAACTCTGCAGGTTTGTGAATTACAGTGCCCCTGAGCTCCTTTCTTCAACTCGCTTTCTTGTGAGCTGGCCGCAACACCGCAGGATGGCTTCAGGCCCTAATCTGGTTCCGGCACGGCATGCTGAGCCTTTGGTTATTTCCTCTTCCTGGTGGGAAATGAGAGTTAAATTTGCCCGTCCAGACACCTCCAGCTAGTCTCTCATTGGTTCTCGCTATTCCTGTTCATCTTCCGCAGAAATTGCAAACTGGGCCAAACAGGAGGTTAAAGGCGCTGACTCTCCAAGTGGGGAGAGTGTTAGTAAAGCGTCTGGAATGTTGCACCCGAGTACCAGGGGAGGAAAACTGAGACATATTTGAACATGTTTCCCGTTCACACGGTTGATCATACTCTGGGTTCCACATGCATGTTTTAGCTGAAGGAAGAATACCTTAAACCTGGAGAGTTGAGACCCGTGGAATTGGTACCATGCAATATGACTTCAAAGGGTCTTCATTTGCTCACTGAACCTCTCCAATCCTATCACTGCTGCGTTTATGCCCCTGTACACATGCTTGATTCTCTTTTGGAGACATAGCAATCCATAGGTTTTAAGATACTTACTAGTCAGGTACATTCTTAGGCGTTTAATATGGGGTGTTGAGTCCATTTCGTTGAGCAAGGAGTAGCTCTTGTCTATTCCATATTTGGCTTAAGGAACTTTATCTGTGTTCATTTCAATCTCTGGTTTTATGCAGCACCCCAACTCACCTTTCCCCTTAAGCAAGCATAAGTTGGTTTTCTAAATTTGAGACCCTGTTCTGTTCTGTAATTCAGTTCCTGTGTAGCCAAGTTTACATTCCGTGTATTAGTGATATCTTATGATGTTTCTTTTTCTGTTTGTCTTATTTCAGTTAGAATCATCATACCTGAATCCACTCATTATGCTGCTACGGGCCTGATGACATAGATTTCATTGCTGAGTGATACTGCATTGTACGTAAGTACCACAAGTTCTTTATCCATTTTTCACTTTCTGTGATATTGAACTTGTACGGTTAACGAGGCTCTTGTAAACAGAGGCGTCCCAAATTTTGGGGTGGCTGTGTCTTTTTGATTTTAATTTCCCTAAGCTATAGGACCATAAGTGGAAGTGCCCTAGGCTCTGTTGCTTTGTTTTTTAGATGTTTCAGGAAACACCATACACATCCCGCCCATCAGCATAACAAGGCTCCCAGTTCTCCATGGCCTGTCCTGCCTTTCTGGATTTTACCCTTTTTTCAGATGGCCCTTTTGACCAGGGGGAAGTGAGACTTCATTGTAGTGCAGATTTCCTTTGCAAGCTTGCTTGGTTGGCCAAAAAGGGCGTATGCCTTTTTTCCTGAATAAATTCAGGAAAAAATGCATACACCCTTTTTGGCCAAGTGAATCATTGTTGACGTTCTGCCTCTTTTCCTATGCTTTAAATGCAATTCCAGTCTACCTCCTGAAATCGTTTTCCTGCAATTCTGCCTTGCTTTCAATGCCTCTTCATAGCCTTACCTCAATATATTTTTTGAAAATAGTTGGCCTTTATAACTCTGCAGGTTTTTGAATTGCAGTGGCCCTTAGCTCCATTTTTCAGCTCTTATTTTTGTGATCTTGCCTCATAACCACAGGATTCCTTCAGGCCCTATTCTTCTTCTGGGGCACCTTGCTGTGCCTTTGGTTTATTCTTCTTACTGATGTGAATTTAGAGTGACATGTGCCCATTGAAACCGCTACAGCTAGTTTCTCACTGGTTCCCCCTATTCCCATTCATCCTCCGCACTAACTGCAGACTGTGCGATACCAGAACTTAAAGGCATTGACTCTCCATGTGGGGATATTTTTGGTAAAGTGGCTGGAATGTCGATCCGGAGCCCCAGGAGAGGAAAAATGAGGTGCGTTTTAGAAACCTTTCCCGATCATATGGTATACCAGTCGCTGGGTTTCCCAAGCATGGTTTAGCTGTAGGAAGATTCCCTTCAACCTGGAGTGTTGGGACCCTTGGAATGAGTAGCATGAAGTATTGCATTAAACTTTTGGCAGTTGCTCACCAAAGCTCATCAATCCTCTCAGCCCCAAGTGTCCAGCCTTATGTCTTATCCAGCTGTGGGTTTATATGTGGTCAATCCAGGTTGCATCACAGCCCCTGAGCGAATTTTGTAAGATTTTTTCTCTCTTTCATTGTTTCTGCGTTTTGTTTTTAAAATTTATTTCTATAATGGGGTTTAGCTCATTTTCACTGCTGTGTTTGTGCCACTCTGCACACACTTGATTCCCTTATGGAGATATATCAATACATGGGTTTTAAGATTCTTATTACTCAGATATATTTCTCTGCGGTGTATAGGGTGTGTTGAGGCCAGTTCATTGAGCAAGGTGTAGATCTTGTCTAATATCTATTTGGTTTATTGAACGGTATCTGTGCTAATTTCAAACTCTGGTTTTATGCATCACCCCACCTCTCCTTTCCCCTTAAGCTGAAATAAGTGTGTTTTCTAAATGTGAGACACTGTTCTGTTCTGTAATTCATTTCTTGTGCAGCCATATTTACCCTCCCTCTATAAGTGATATCTTATGATATGTTTCTTTTTCTGTTTGACTTATTTCAAGTAGTATTATCGGACCTAAATCCACTCTTTATCCTTCTACTAGCCTTATTACATTGATTTCATGGTGAAGAGATATTCCATTGTACATAAGTACCACATCTTCTTTATCCATTGTTCTCTTTCCTGGGATATTTAAGGTATACTGAAGTTGAGGTTCTTGTAAACAGAGTAGCCCTAAACTGTGGTGTGCTTGTGTCTTGTTAATTTTTAGATTTCCCTAGATATACTCCCATGATTGGAAGTGTCCTATGCTCTGTAGCTCTGTTTTTTAGATGATTTAGGAACCACCATACACTTCTCCAGAGTGGCTCTCGGCAGTTCACACACTGCCCATCAGCGTATAAAGGCTCCCTGTTCTCCATGGCCTGTCCTGCATTTCTGGTTTTTACAATTTTTTAGGATGGCCCTTTTGACCAGTGGGAAATGAGACTTCTTTGTTGTGCACATTTGCATTGCTTGCTTGCTTCGTTGCCCATAAAGTGCGTATGCGTTTTTTCCTGGATATAATCAGGAAAAAACGCATACGCCCTTTTGGGCCAACTGCATCATTGTCGAAATTCTGCCGCTTTTCATGTGCTTTAAAGACGAGTCCAATCTATCTCTTGAAATCTGTTTCTTGCAATTCTGTCTTGCATTCAGATCCTCTTCTTTGCCTTACCTCAACATATTTTTGGACGTTAGTTTTCATTTATAACTCTGCAGGTTTGTGAATTGCAGTGACCCTGAGCTCCATTTTTTAAGTTGCTCTTTTGTGAGCTGGCCTCAAACCCTCAGGATTGCTTCAGGCCCTATTTTGGCTCGGGCGAGGCGGGCTGAGCCTTTTTTCAATTCTTATTCTTAATGGGAAATTAGAGTGATATGTGCCCGTCCAAACCCCTACAACTATTCTCTCATTGGTTCCCCGTTCATCCTCCTCACAATTTGCAAAATGTGTGAAACAGAAGTTGAAATGTGCTGATTCTCCAAGTGGGGAGATTCTAAGTAACGTGGCTGGAATGGTGAGCAGGAGCACCAGGAGAGGATAAATGAGCTGCATTTTAGACACATCTCCCGATCACATGGTGTACAGTCCTCTGGGTTTTCCATGCATGTTTTAGCTGTAGGAAGATCCCTTGAACCTGCATATTTGGGACCCATTGAATGGGTACCAGGTAGTATTACTTTAAAGGGTGTGCATTTCCTCACCCAACCTCACATTTCTCTTAGCGCAAACAGTTTCCAGCCTTATGTCTCATCCTGCTGTGGGTCTAGATGTGTTCAATCCATGTTGCATCACCGGCCCTGAGGAAAAGTTGTAAGAGGTTTTCTCTGTCTCTCTGTCGTTTATTTTTTTCAATTTATTACTATATTGGTTACAGCTGATTTTCAAAGCTCTGTTTCTTGCTGCTGTACATCCACTTGATTCACGTACAGAGAGACATCAGTAAATTCTTTTTCAGATTCTTACCAGTCGTATATATTCTTTTCCGGTGACTTGAGTGTGCTGAGTGCAGTTCTTTTAGCTACCGTGTAGGCCTTGTTGATTATCAGTTTGGTATTTGGAATGGTATCTTTGCTAATTTCAACCTCCTGGGTGATGCCTCACCCCTCCCCACCTTTCCCGTTTAGCAGCCTTATGCGTGTTTTCTACATATTTGACTATGTTTTTGTTTTGTAATTTATTTCATGTGTAGCCATTTTGGATTCCACCTTTAAGTGATATCTTATGATATGTGTCTTTTTCTTTTTGAATTCTGTCACTTAGAAAGATCATACGTAACTCCTCCGGAGTTGTTACAACTGGCCATATTTCATTGATTTCCAGGCTGAATAATATTCCACTCTACCTAAGTACCACATCTCTACCCATTTTTTCCCTCCAGAGACATTTAAGTTATATCCTAGTTGAGGATCTTTTAAACAGAGAGGGGGTAAACATTGGGGTGCCTGTGTCCTCTCGATTTTTGTTTTTCTCAAGATATACGCCCATGAGTGCAAGTGCCCTATGCTCTGTAGCTCATTTTTTAGATGCTTTAGTAAACACAATACACTTCTCCAGAATGGCCGTTGGCAATATACATTTCCACTATAAGTCTCACAGGGCTCCCTCTTCTCCTTGCCCTGTCCTGCATTTCTGTTGTTTACGCTTTATGAGGATGGCTCTTCTGACTGATGCGAAGTGATATCTTTTGTAGTATTGACTTCCAGTGCCCACCTGTTTGGTTGGCTAAAAAAGTGTATGCCCTTTTCTTGAATATATACAGAAAAAAACGCATACACCCTTTTTGGCCAACTGCAATGTTGGCAATGTTCAGCTCCTTTTCTTGTGCTTAATGGCGAGTCCTTTCTACCTCCTCAAATCCCTTTCCTGCCATTCTCCCTTGCTTACAAGTCCTTTTCTCTGACTTTCCTCAAGACATTTTTCAGTGATGGATATTTTCAACTCTGCAGTTTCGTGAATTTTACTGCCCCTGAGTTCCATTGTTCAACTTGTGTTTATGGGAACTGGCCACAAAGCAGCGGGATTTCCTCAAGCCCTATACTGTTTCCATGGGCAACCCTAGCCTTTGGTCAATTCGTCTTCCTGATTGGAAATTAGAGTGACATGTGCCTGTCTGAACACCTAGGACTTGTCTCTCATTGTTCCTCATCCTTCCGCTTCATCCTCTGGACAAATTCCAAACTGTACGCAACAGGATGTTGACAGTGCTGACATCTCCAAGTGGGGAGACTGTTAGTAAAGACGCTGGAGGGGTGAACCCGAGCACCAGGAGATGAGGAGAGGAGATGCCTTTTCCAAACTCTTCCCGATCAGACGGTATACCATCCTCTGGGTGTGACAGACATGTTTTAGCAGTAGGAAGAGTCCCATTCATGTAAGGAGAACACCAGGGCTTTTTCAAAATCAGTGTCTCCCCGAAACCCAAACTGGGGAATTTTTTAAGCTACGGCTACACATATGTTCATTAAGGGCCTTGGGAAGTAGGCAGAGTCCAAACTTTAGATGATTGAAGTCTTCAGGGTCAGAAGCACTCACCACCAGCTTCCCTTAGGTTACACTTTAACTGTCATTGATAGATGATGTCAATAAAAATATCTATTCTTTTTCAGATTATTTCCCCTTATAGGTTATTGCAAAATGTTGAGTGTAGTTCCCTGTGCTATACAGTAGTTCCTTGTTGATGATCTATTTTATACATAGCAGTGTGTATGTGTTAATCCCAAACTGTTAATTTATCCCTCCTCCCACCTTTCCCCTTTGGTAATAATAAATTATAAGATTTTATACTTCTCAGAAATGGGGGAGCTGAAAGAGAGGTATCATTTTCAATGGAAAAGCATTTAAAACAAGATTGAAGCTTTAACCAAGATTATTAGATGTACATCCTTGGAAAGAAATCACTTCGTTTCTCTAATATTGACCTGACAAATAAGACAAACCTTTTCACTGAACTTGCTTATAATAAAGTGATGGAAATATCAAATGGAAGTGTTAGAAACATCTTATTTTACCCGAGCCTTATACACTGTTCTATGTTAACTACAGTTTGGCTCACACATCTGTTCATTGAGGTTACAATAGTCTCAATTTCTGTTACTGATCCTCCAGAGTGGACCCCAACAAGTGTCCCCCTGCCCAGTGTCATTGGGGCCAACAGATCGAGACTGAGTTTGGTTCACAAGCAAAGGAAACTTTATATTTTGATCAGAGAATGGAGAGGTGAGAGCATGCACTACCCCGTGGGCTGTGGGCTGGGCTGCTGTGTAGAGATCCTGTCAGAGTCAGTGGGAGGGAGGGGGCGGAGCTCTCGAGGGCCAGGTTGGCTGCAGCTCAGGCTCTATATCGCGGAGTCTGCACTGGGCCCCAGGAGCTGAGGTGTCGACCCAGCCATTCTGCACTAGGAAATCTAGTCTGAAGTGCCGGGTGTGGAACCTCTGCATGCGGGACCCTAGGAGCACGTGAAATTAGACAAAGCACAAAGGATAAAAAAGGTTAGACTTGACTTTATTGCCCAGATTCTATTTTTATCTCCCAGGGATTTTTAATGGGCTTTGCTGGGGACAAACCCCTCCTCTGCCTTTTGTCCCGTTCCTCATTCTTGGAGTGCTGAGGGTGCAGACACTTCTTCTGTAACTGCTGAGTGCTGAGTTGGGAGCCCTAATACCCGGGGGCGAGGGTCAGAGCTTCTCCCCAGCAGCCTCCAGGTGACGTTGATTGTCCCCAGGCCCCCTGCCTCCTTGCTCGTCCACCTGAGCACCAGCATTGGAAGTGTTATAGATTCTAATGACCTTTAAGGGTCCAGGAAAGAGATGTGCAGAGACGCTGTGGGGGCCGGTTTCACCCCGCCCCACATTTGTTCGGCCACCTTAGGCTGACCATTTCTGTCAGCCTAGATGCTCTGACCAGTAGTCTGCGCTTTCTTCAATTAGGCCCCTGAATTAACGTACAAACAGCACCAGGTGTCAGAGCCCTGCCCGCTCAACTCCCAGACAGTCCAGGGTCAGTGGTGATCAAGGACCATGATGACCACTGAGTCAACAGCCTTTTGAAGTAAACAGGAGTCCAGCCGGTCTTATTGGCCACCATCATCACGGTGTCTGTAGGCTTTTCTATGGTGACAGTGTGATATACGGTTCCCCCGCCAAGATTATTAGCTCCCCTCTGGGTGCAGTAAGTCCTGCAAGCAGTAGTCTACTCTTTTGGGACACACTCTTATTGTTTTATGAGAGAAACTCCAGGTCAAGTGATGTTCACACGAGTCGTCATGGTGCCCTGTTGCCCCCGGTTATCTCTCTGGATGTTGGAGTTGGAGGGCCTCCTCACTCGAGGTCGGTGTGCCCACGGAGCGAACCCTGCAACTTCAGGGCATCGTTGGTGGTTAGGATCACCACGTGGGGTCCTTTTCCCTTAGGAAGGAGGTGGCCTTTTGGGCTGCTGATTTCCAGGTTTTTAGATACCGCCAGTATCTTGGCCAGATGCGGCAGTGGGCCAAGCCCCTTGGTGACCGTAGTTTATCCTACCTGGATGGCATTCTTGCATTGTTCCATTTCAAGTGGTCCCAGTTTTTGCACTAATTCTCCAATGGCGATTCACCTTTCACCGGGAATGTAAAGGTCAAAGGGTTTAGCTAAATTAGGGAGTTCCAGGGCAAGGGTCTGAATTGACTGCTCTTTCCATTCTTGAAAGGCCACTTCTGGATTCTATTCAAAAGGATCATCATCTTTTCCTTTCAGTGTTTCATATAGAGGCCCAGCTAGTAGACTGTAGTTAGGGATCCAGAAGCAGCAAACCCTGGCCTCCCCAGGAACCCCTAAGCTGTCTTCTAGTTTTAGAAAGGGATAAGGCTGCAAATGGTTTCTTCCCTTTCCTGGGATGGGCTTCTCCGACCTTCTGTGAGAATGAAGCCCAGGCAGGTCACCGCAGTCTGTGATATTTGAGCTTTTTCTTGGACAACTTCTATCCTTTATTGGCTTGGTAGTTCAGAGGCCTCCTTAGTAGGGCTGGCGATCAGAATGTCGTCTGCGTACTGAAGGAGGGTTTCCTTTTCCAGAGGTAGAACTTTTAGGTCTTTAGCTAAGCTTTCCCCAAAGATGGTGTGGGAATTTTTGCACCCTTGGGGCAAGACGGCCCGGAAGTATTGTTTTAGTTGTATGTTGAGTCCTGCCACTCACAAGCCAAAATTTCTTGTGACTCTGGGACTAATGGAATACAAAAGAAGGCATCATTGAAGACTAATACAGAATACCATGTCCTGGTGGTTGGTAGAATGACCAGCAGGGTGTAGGAATTAGGAGCAACTGGAGGTATATCCTCGGTGGCTTCACTGACTGTCCTGACATCCTTTACCAGGTCCCCAGCAGCCCATGGGGCTCTCGTGGTCAGACCAATCCCAGAATATGGAGCTCACCTGGGCAGGTACCCCACCCCCACCCCAGCCCACGGGGCTCTCGTGGTCAGGCCCTTCCCAGGATACAGAGCTACCCTTGCAGGTACCATGGCAGGGCTGGGCACACAGGAACCGTGCACATAGCCCTCATTGCAGAGCACCCCCAGCTCACCTGTCGCTCAGAGCTGGCACAGAGCACCTCAGAGCAGGACTTGAACTAACAAACAGCAGCTGCGACAGGTCTGTGACCCTGGGCGTCACTCTGTGCGGCCTCCCTCCACCTGGTCTTCCAGAGACTTCCACTGCACCCGGGGCACCAGGCCTCTGTCTCCAACCACCACCCACCCCTCCTCTCCCTGACTCCTGGGTTCCTCTCATAAGGAGAGGGTTTTCTTGAAGTTGTCTCCCACTCATGGGCCAGATAAAATGATTAGAAAACAAGCCAAAGCTGCAGCCCCTTGTCTATCCTGACTCTCAGGAGCCCACACCTGTTCCTTGGACCTGGCCGGTTCAGCAAGTTCCATTTTCTGCAACTGTGAGCCCCTGAGGGGTGATGATTGGCTGACCTGGGCAGCCTTACCGTGCGGGCCAGCCCTCCCCAGGTGTGCCTGGGTTGAGATCAATATAAATACCACTCCAGGCAGCAAGAGCCCCTGCAGCCATGCCTGACGCCATTTTCTCTGCCCTGTCAGCAGTCTCGGGGCTGGGCTGGTGGGAGGGAGTGAGAGGCCACGGCTTTGTGGGTGGCCCAGTGTGAGTGGGGCTCTGCTGGACTTTCTGCAGCAGTTGCCAGGCTGCCACCTGCTAAAGAAGAGGATGTGTCACCCATACCTGCTGCTGGAATTTCTCCCTGGGCAGAGGTGAGGAAGGAAAAAAGCAGTGGGGGCAGGGACAGGACGGGTATCTCAGTCAGGGAAATGGAAATCTTCCAGAAGAGCACCCAGGGCCAGGACCATCCTGGCTGGCCTGCAGGCACCAAGTCGGCCGGCATGCTGTCACTCGTGTGGCTCTATGGCCCTTCCTCTAGGCTTTCAAGTCCTTGTATATATTCAGGTGTTTTACCTGGGACGGGTGGGAATAGTTCAGCAGCAACTGGCCTGGGGCTCAGCTCACGTTTACTCACAGATGCCTCGGCACGGTGCCCCAGCTTTGCAATGAGGACGCTTGTTGCGTGGGGGCTGCTGGCTGAATGGGAGACGATTCCCCACCACTGGCCAACTTCAGAATTGTTTACAACTGGAGCAAGTGCCCTGATACGGTTTTCCTCTGTGGAACTGGTGGGTTCTGTGTTTTTTTTCTCTTTTTCGTTTTTGGTTCAAGGTAGATTTTATTCCTCTTTTTTGTATTTACAGATATAAGCATGGAAATAATTTATTCATATAAATACATGTATGTGAAGGGAATAATTGTTTTTTCTGTTTTATTTTTTAAATTTTATTTCTTTTTAATTTTGAATTTTATTTTATATTTTTATACAGCAGGTTCTTATTGGTTATCTATTTTATACATATAAATGTATACATGCCAATCCCAGTCTCTCAACTCCTCCCACCACCACCCCCCCAACAGCTTTCCCCCCTTGTTGTCCATACATTTGTTGTCTACATCTGTTGCTCTATTTATGCCTTGCAAAATGGTTAATCTGTACAGTTTTTCTAGGTTCCACATATATGCATGAATATACAAGATTTGTTTTTCTCTTTCTGACTTACTTCACTCTGTATGACAGTCTCTAGATCCATCGACGTCTCTACAAATGACCCAATTTCATTCCTTTTCATGGCTTAGTAATATTCCATTTTATATATGTACCACAGCTTTATGCATTCGTCTGTCTGTGGGCATTTAGGTTGCTTCCATTACCTCGATATTGTAAATAGTGATGCAATGAACATTGCGGTGAATGTCTCGTTTTGATTTATGGTTTTGTCTGGGTATATGTCCAGTACTGGGATTGCTGTATCATATGGTAATTCTATTGTTAGTTTCTTAAGAAACTCCATATTGTTCTCCGTAGTGACTGTATCAATTTATATTCCCAACAATAGTGGAAGAGGGTTCCTTTTCTCCACACCCTTTCCAGCATTTTTGTTTGTAGATTTTCTCATGATGCCCATTCTATCAGGTGTGAGGTGATACCTCATTGTTGAGTCCATTTTGTTGAGCAAGGGGTAGGTATTGTCTATTACATATTTGGCTTATTGAATGGTATCTGTGCTAATTTCAAACTCTGGTTTTATGCAGCACCCCAACTCACTTTCCCCCTTAAGGAAGCATAAGTTGGTTTTCTAAACTTGAGACCCTGTTCTGTTTTGTAATTCAGTTCATGTGTAGCCAAGTTCACATTCCATGTATTAGTGATATCTTATGATGTTTCTTTTTCTGTGTGACATATTTCAGTTAGAATCATCATACCTGAATCCACTCATTATGCTGCTACGGGCCTGATGACATAGATTTCATGGCTGAGTGATTTTGCATTGTACATAAGTACCACAACTTCTTTATCCATTTTTCACTTTCTGTGATATTGAACTTGTACCGTAAACGAGGTTCTTGTAAACAGAGGCATCCCAAACTTTGGGGTGGCTGTGTCTTTTTGATTTTAATTTCCCTAAGCTATAGGACCATAAGTGGAAGTGCCCTAGGCTCTGTTGCTTTGTTTTTTAGATGTTTCAGGAAACACCATACACTTCTCCCGAGTGTCTGTTGGCAATTTACATCCCGCCCATCAGCATAACAAGGCTCCCAGTTCTCCATGGCCTGTCCTGCCTTTCTGGATTTTACACTTTTTTCAGATGGCCCTTTTGACCGGGGGGAAGTGAGACTTCATTGTAGTGCAGATTTCCTTTGCAAGCTTGCTTGGTTGGCCAAAAAGTGCATATGCGTTTTTTCCTGAATATATTCAGGAAAAAACGCATACGCCCTTTTTGGCCAAGTGCATCATTGTGGACGTTCTGCCTCTTTTCCTATGCTTTCAAAGCAATTCCAGTCTACCTCCTGAAATCGGTTTCCTGCAATTCTGCCCCGCTTTCAAGTCCTCTTGGCAGCCTTACTTCAGTATATTTTTGGACGATAGCTGTCATTTATAACTCTGCAGGTTTGTGAATTACAGTGCCCCTGAGCTCCTTTCTTCAACTCGCTTTCTTGTGAGCTGGCCGCAACACCGCAGGATGGCTTCAGGCCCTAATCTGGTTCCGGCACGGCATGCTGAGCCTTTGGTTATTTCCTCTTCCTGGTGGGAAATGAGAGTTAAATTTGCCCGTCCAGACACCTCCAGCTAGTCTCTCATTGGTTCTCGCTATTCCTGTTCATCTTCCGCAGAAATTGCAAACTGGGCCAAACAGGAGGTTAAAGGCGCTGACTCTCCAAGTGGGGAGAGTGTTAGTAAAGCGTCTGGAATGTTGCACCCGAGTACCAGGGGAGGAAAACTGAGACATATTTGAACATGTTTCCCGTTCACACGGTTGATCATACTCTGGGTTCCACATGCATGTTTTAGCTGAAGGAAGAATACCTTAAACCTGGAGAGTTGAGACCCGTGGAATTGGTACCATGCAATATGACTTCAAAGGGTCTTCATTTGCTCACTGAACCTCTCCAATCCTATCACTGCTGCGTTTATGCCCCTGTACACATGCTTGATTCTCTTTTGGAGACATAGCAATCCATAGGTTTTAAGATACTTACTAGTCAGGTACATTCTTAGGCGTTTAATATGGGGTGTTGAGTCCATTTCGTTGAGCAAGGAGTAGCTCTTGTCTATTCCATATTTGGCTTAAGGAACTTTATCTGTGTTCATTTCAATCTCTGGTTTTATGCAGCACCCCAACTCACCTTTCCCCTTAAGCAAGCATAAGTTGGTTTTCTAAATTTGAGACCCTGTTCTGTTCTGTAATTCAGTTCCTGTGTAGCCAAGTTTACATTCCGTGTATTAGTGATATCTTATGATGTTTCTTTTTCTGTTTGTCTTATTTCAGTTAGAATCATCATACCTGAATCCACTCATTATGCTGCTACGGGCCTGATGACATAGATTTCATTGCTGAGTGATACTGCATTGTACGTAAGTACCACAAGTTCTTTATCCATTTTTCACTTTCTGTGATATTGAACTTGTACGGTTAACGAGGCTCTTGTAAACAGAGGCGTCCCAAATTTTGGGGTGGCTGTGTCTTTTTGATTTTAATTTCCCTAAGCTATAGGACCATAAGTGGAAGTGCCCTAGGCTCTGTTGCTTTGTTTTTTAGATGTTTCAGGAAACACCATACACATCCCGCCCATCAGCATAACAAGGCTCCCAGTTCTCCATGGCCTGTCCTGCCTTTCTGGATTTTACCCTTTTTTCAGATGGCCCTTTTGACCAGGGGGAAGTGAGACTTCATTGTAGTGCAGATTTCCTTTGCAAGCTTGCTTGGTTGGCCAAAAAGGGCGTATGCCTTTTTTCCTGAATAAATTCAGGAAAAAAGGCATACACCCTTTTTGGCCAAGTGAATCATTGTTGACGTTCTGCCTCTTTTCCTATGCTTTAAATGCAATTCCAGTCTACCTCCTGAAATCGTTTTCCTGCAATTCTGCCTTGCTTTCAATGCCTCTTCATAGCCTTACCTCAATATATTTTTTGAAAATAGTTGGCCTTTATAACTCTGCAGGTTTTTGAATTGCAGTGGCCCTTAGCTCCATTTTTCAGCTCTTATTTTTGTGATCTTGCCTCATAACCACAGGATTCCTTCAGGCCCTATTCTTCTTCTGGGGCACCTTGCTGTGCCTTTGGTTTATTCTTCTTACTGATGTGAATTTAGAGTGACATGTGCCCATTGAAACCGCTACAGCTAGTTTCTCACTGGTTCCCCCTATTCCCATTCATCCTCCGCACTAACTGCAGACTGTGCGATACCAGAACTTAAAGGCATTGACTCTCCATGTGGGGATATTTTTGGTAAAGCGGCTGGAATGTCGATCCGGAGCCCCAGGAGAGGAAAAATGAGGTGCGTTTTAGAAACCTTTCCCGATCATATGGTATACCAGTCGCTGGGTTTCCCAAGCATGGTTTAGCTGTAGGAAGATTCCCTTCAACCTGGAGTGTTGGGACCCTTGGAATGAGTAGCATGAAGTATTGCATTAAACTTTTGGCAGTTGCTCACCAAAGCTCATCAATCCTCTCAGCCCCAAGTGTCCAGCCTTATGTCTTATCCAGCTGTGGGTTTATATGTGGTCAATCCAGGTTGCATCACAGCCCCTGAGCGAATTTTGTAAGATTTTTTCTCTCTTTCATTGTTTCTGCGTTTTGTTTTTAAAATTTATTTCTATAATGGGGTTTAGCTCATTTTCACTGCTGTGTTTGTGCCACTCTGCACACACTTGATTCCCTTATGGAGATATATCAATACATGGGTTTTAAGATTCTTATTACTCAGATATATTTCTCTGCGGTGTATAGGGTGTGTTGAGGCCAGTTCATTGAGCAAGGTGTAGATCTTGTCTAATATCTATTTGGTTTATTGAACGGTATCTGTGCTAATTTCAAACTCTGGTTTTATGCATCACCCCACCTCTCCTTTCCCCTTAAGCTGAAATAAGTGTGTTTTCTAAATGTGAGACACTGTTCTGTTCTGTAATTCATTTCTTGTGCAGCCATATTTACCCTCCCTCTATAAGTGATATCTTATGATATGTTTCTTTTTCTGTTTGACTTATTTCAAGTAGTATTATCGGACCTAAATCCACTCTTTATCCTTCTACTAGCCTTATTACATTGATTTCATGGTGAAGAGATATTCCATTGTACATAAGTACCACATCTTCTTTATCCATTGTTCTCTTTCCTGGGATATTTAAGGTATACTGAAGTTGAGGTTCTTGTAAACAGAGTAGCCCTAAACTGTGGTGTGCTTGTGTCTTGTTAATTTTTAGATTTCCCTAGATATACTCCCATGATTGGAAGTGTCCTATGCTCTGTAGCTCTGTTTTTTAGATGATTTAGGAACCACCATACACTTCTCCAGAGTGGCTCTCGGCAGTTCACACACTGCCCATCAGCGTATAAAGGCTCCCTGTTCTCCATGGCCTGTCCTGCATTTCTGGTTTTTACAATTTTTTAGGATGGCCCTTTTGACCAGTGGGAAATGAGACTTCTTTGTTGTGCACATTTGCATTGCTTGCTTGCTTCGTTGCCCATAAAGTGCGTATGCGTTTTTTCCTGGATATAATCAGGAAAAAACGCATACGCCCTTTTGGGCCAACTGCATCATTGTCGAAATTCTGCCGCTTTTCATGTGCTTTAAAGACGAGTCCAATCTATCTCTTGAAATCTGTTTCTTGCAATTCTGTCTTGCATTCAGATCCTCTTCTTTGCCTTACCTCAACATATTTTTGGACGTTAGTTTTCATTTATAACTCTGCAGGTTTGTGAATTGCAGTGACCCTGAGCTCCATTTTTTAAGTTGCTCTTTTGTGAGCTGGCCTCAAACCCGCAGGATTGCTTCAGGCCCTATTTTGGCTCGGGCGAGGCGGGCTGAGCCTTTTTTCAATTCTTATTCTTAATGGGAAATTAGAGTGATATGTGCCCGTCCAAACCCCTACAACTATTCTCTCATTGGTTCCCCATTCATCCTCCTCACAATTTGCAAAATGTGTGAAACAGAAGTTGAAATGTGCTGATTCTCCAAGTGGGGAGATTCTAAGTAACGTGGCTGGAATGGTGAACAGGAGCACCAGGAGAGGATAAATGAGCTGCATTTTAGACACATCTCCCGATCACATGGTGTACAGTCCTCTGGGTTTTCCATGCATGTTTTAGCTGTAGGAAGATCCCTTGAACCTGCATATTTGGGACCCATTGAATGGGTACCAGGTAGTATTACTTTAAAGGGTGTGCATTTCCTCACCCAACCTCACATTTCTCTTAGCGCAAACAGTTTCCAGCCTTATGTCTCATCCTGCTGTGGGTCTAGATGTGTTCAATCCATGTTGCATCACCGGCCCTGAGGAAAAGTTGTAAGAGGTTTTCTCTGTCTCTCTGTCGTTTATTTTTTTCAATTTATTACTATATTGGTTACAGCTGATTTTCAAAGCTCTGTTTCTTGCTGCTGTACATCCACTTGATTCACGTACAGAGAGACATCAGTAAATTCTTTTTCAGATTCTTACCAGTCGTATATATTCTTTTCCGGTGACTTGAGTGTGCTGAGTGCAGTTCTTTTAGCTACCGTGTAGGCCTTGTTGATTATCAGTTTGGTATTTGGAATGGTATCTTTGCTAATTTCAACCTCCTGGGTGATGCCTCACCCCTCCCCACCTTTCCCGTTTAGCAGCCTTATGCGTGTTTTCTACATATTTGACTATGTTTTTGTTTTGTAATTTATTTCATGTGTAGCCATTTTGGATTCCACCTTTAAGTGATATCTTATGATATGTGTCTTTTTCTTTTTGAATTATGTCACTTAGAAAGATCATACGTAACTCCTCCGGAGTTGTTACAACTGGCCATATTTCATTGATTTCCAGGCTGAATAATATTCCACTCTACCTAAGTACCACATCTCTACCCATTTTTTCCCTCCAGAGACATTTAAGTTATATCCTAGTTGAGGATCTTTTAAACAGAGAGGGGGTAAACATTGGGGTGCCTGTGTCCTCTCGATTTTTGTTTTTCTCAAGATATACGCCCATGAGTGCAAGTGCCCTATGCTCTGTAGCTCATTTTTTAGATGCTTTAGTAAACACAATACACTTCTCCAGAATGGCCGTTGGCAATATACATTTCCACTATAAGTCTCACAGGGCTCCCTCTTCTCCTTGCCCTGTCCTGCATTTCTGTTGTTTACGCTTTATGAGGATGGCTCTTCTGACTGATGCGAAGTGATATCTTTTGTAGTATTGACTTCCAGTGCCCACCTGTTTGGTTGGCTAAAAAAGTGTATGCCCTTTTCTTGAATATATACAGAAAAAAACGCATACACCCTTTTTGGCCAACTGCAATGTTGGCAATGTTCAGCTCCTTTTCTTGTGCTTAATGGCGAGTCCTTTCTACCTCCTCAAATCCCTTTCCTGCCATTCTCCCTTGCTTACAAGTCCTTTTCTCTGACTTTCCTCAAGACATTTTTCAGTGATGGATATTTTCAACTCTGCAGTTTTGTGAATTTTACTGCCCCTGAGTTCCATTGTTCAACTTGTGTTTATGGGAACTGGCCACAAAGCAGCGGGATTTCCTCAAGCCCTATACTGTTTCCATGGGCAACCCTAGCCTTTGGTCAATTCGTCTTCCTGATTGGAAATTAGAGTGACATGTGCCTGTCTGAACACCTAGGACTTGTCTCTCATTGTTCCTCATCCTTCCGCTTCATCCTCTGGACAAATTCCAAACTGTACGCAACAGGATGTTGACAGTGCTGACATCTCCAAGTGGGGAGACTGTTAGTAAAGACGCTGGAGGGGTGAACCCGAGCACCAGGAGATGAGGAGAGGAGATGCCTTTTCCAAACTCTTCCCGATCAGACGGTATACCATCCTCTGGGTGTGACAGACATGTTTTAGCAGTAGGAAGAGTCCCATTCATGTAAGGAGAACACCAGGGCTTTTTCAAAATCAGTGTCTCCCCGAAACCCAAACTGGGGAATTTTTTAAGCTACGGCTACACATATGTTCATTAAGGGCCTTGGGAAGTAGGCAGAGTCCAAACTTTAGATGATTGAAGTCTTCAGGGTCAGAAGCACTCACCACCAGCTTCCCTTAGGTTACACTTTAACTGTCATTGATAGATGATGTCAATAAAAATATCTATTCTTTTTCAGATTATTTCCCCTTATAGGTTATTGCAAAATGTTGAGTGTAGTTCCCTGTGCTATACAGTAGTTCCTTGTTGATGATCTATTTTATACATAGCAGTGTGTATGTGTTAATCCCAAACTGTTAATTTATCCCTCCTCCCACCTTTCCCCTTTGGTAATAATAAATTATAAGATTTTATACTTCTCAGAAATGGGGGAGCTGAAAGAGAGGTATCATTTTCAATGGAAAAGCATTTAAAACAAGATTGAAGCTTTAACCAAGATTATTAGATGTACATCCTTGGAAAGAAATCACTTCGTTTCTCTAATATTGACCTGACAAATAAGACAAACCTTTTCACTGAACTTGCTTATAATAAAGTGATGGAAATATCAAATGGAAGTGTTAGAAACATCTTATTTTACCCGAGCCTTATACACTGTTCTATGTTAACTACAGTTTGGCTCACACATCTGTTCATTGAGGTTACAATAGTCTCAATTTCTGTTACTGATCCTCCAGAGTGGACCCCAACAAGTGTCCCCCTGCCCAGTGTCATTGGGGCCAACAGATCGAGACTGAGTTTGGTTCACAAGCAAAGGAAACTTTATATTTTGATCAGAGAATGGAGAGGTGAGAGCATGCACTACCCCGTGGGCTGTGGGCTGGGCTGCTGTGTAGAGATCCTGTCAGAGTCAGTGGGAGGGAGGGGGCGGAGCTCTCGAGGGCCAGGTTGGCTGCAGCTCAGGCTCTATATCGCGGAGTCTGCACTGGGCCCCAGGAGCTGAGGTGTCGACCCAGCCATTCTGCACTAGGAAATCTAGTCTGAAGTGCCGGGTGTGGAACCTCTGCATGCGGGACCCTAGGAGCACGTGAAATTAGACAAAGCACAAAGGATAAAAAAGGTTAGACTTGACTTTATTGCCCAGATTCTATTTTTATCTCCCAGGGATTTTTAATGGGCTTTGCTGGGGACAAACCCCTCCTCTGCCTTTTGTCTCGTTCCTCATTCTTGGAGTGCTGAGGGTGCAGACACTTCTTCTGTAACTGCTGAGTGCTGAGTTGGGAGCCCTAATACCCGGGGGCGAGGGTCAGAGCTTCTCCCCAGCAGCCTCCAGGTGACGTTGATTGTCCCCAGGCCCCCTGCCTCCTTGCTCGTCCACCTGAGCACCAGCATTGGAAGTGTTATAGATTCTAATGACCTTTAAGGGTCCAGGAAAGAGATGTGCAGAGACGCTGTGGGGGCCGGTTTCACCCCGCCCCACATTTGTTCGGCCACCTTAGGCTGACCATTTCTGTCAGCCTAGATGCTCTGACCAGTAGTCTGCGCTTTCTTCAATTAGGCCCCTGAATTAACGTACAAACAGCACCAGGTGTCAGAGCCCTGCCCGCTCAACTCCCAGACAGTCCAGGGTCAGTGGTGATCAAGGACCATGATGACCACTGAGTCAACAGCCTTTTGAAGTAAACAGGAGTCCAGCCGGTCTTATTGGCCACCATCATCACGGTGTCTGTAGGCTTTTCTATGGTGACAGTGTGATATACGGTTCCCCCGCCAAGATTATTAGCTCCCCTCTGGGTGCAGTAAGTCCTGCAAGCAGTAGTCTACTCTTTTGGGACACACTCTTATTGTTTTATGAGAGAAACTCCAGGTCAAGTGATGTTCACACGAGTCGTCATGGTGCCCTGTTGCCCCCGGTTATCTCTCTGGATGTTGGAGTTGGAGGGCCTCCTCACTCGAGGTCGGTGTGCCCACGGAGCGAACCCTGCAACTTCAGGGCATCGTTGGTGGTTAGGATCACCACGTGGGGTCCTTTTCCCTTAGGAAGGAGGTGGCCTTTTGGGCTGCTGATTTCCAGGTTTTTAGATACCGCCAGTATCTTGGCCAGATGCGGCAGTGGGCCAAGCCCCTTGGTGACCGTAGTTTATCCTACCTGGATGGCATTCTTGCATTGTTCCATTTCAAGTGGTCCCAGTTTTTGCACTAATTCTCCAATGGCGATTCACCTTTCACCGGGAATGTAAAGGTCAAAGGGTTTAGCTAAATTAGGGAGTTCCAGGGCAAGGGTCTGAATTGACTGCTCTTTCCATTCTTGAAAGGCCACTTCTGGATTCTATTCAAAAGGATCATCATCTTTTCCTTTCAGTGTTTCATATAGAGGCCCAGCTAGTAGACTGTAGTTAGGGATCCAGAAGCAGCAAACCCTGGCCTCCCCAGGAACCCCTAAGCTGTCTTCTAGTTTTAGAAAGGGGTAAGGCTGCAAATGGTTTCTTCCCTTTCCTGAGATGGGCTTCTCTGACCTTCTGTGAGAATGAAGCCCAGGCAGGTCACCGCAGTCTGTGATATTTGAGCTTTTTCTTGGACAACTTCTATCCTTTATTGGCTTGGTAGTTCAGAGGCCTCCTTAGTAGGGCTGGCGATCAGAATGTCGTCTGCGTACTGAAGGAGGGTTTCCTTTTCCAGAGGTAGAACTTTTAGGTCTTTAGCTAAGCTTTCCCCAAAGATGGTGTGGGAATTTTTGCACCCTTGGGGCAAGACGGCCCGGAAGTATTGTTTTAGTTGTATGTTGAGTCCTGCCACTCACAAGCCAAAATTTCTTGTGACTCTGGGACTAATGGAATACAAAAGAAGGCATCATTGAAGACTAATACAGAATACCATGTCCTGGTGGTTGGTAGAATGACCAGCAGGGTGTAGGAATTAGGAGCAACTGGAGGTATATCCTCGGTGGCTTCACTGACTGTCCTGACATCCTTTACCAGGTCCCCAGCAGCCCATGGGGCTCTCGTGGTCAGACCAATCCCAGAATATGGAGCTCACCTGGGCAGGTACCCCACCCCCACCCCAGCCCACGGGGCTCTCGTGGTCAGGCCCTTCCCAGGATACAGAGCTACCCTTGCAGGTACCATGGCAGGGCTGGGCACACAGGAACCGTGCACATAGCCCTCATTGCAGAGCACCCCCAGCTCACCTGTCGCTCAGAGCTGGCACAGAGCACCTCAGAGCAGGACTTGAACTAACAAACAGCAGCTGCGACAGGTCTGTGACCCTGGGCGTCACTCTGTGCGGCCTCCCTCCACCTGGTCTTCCAGAGACTTCCACTGCACCCGGGGCACCAGGCCTCTGTCTCCAACCACCACCCACCCCTCCTCTCCCTGACTCCTGGGTTCCTCTCATAAGGAGAGGGTTTTCTTGAAGTTGTCTCCCACTCATGGGCCAGATAAAATGATTAGAAAACAAGCCAAAGCTGCAGCCCCTTGTCTATCCTGACTCTCAGGAGCCCACACCTGTTCCTTGGACCTGGCCGGTTCAGCAAGTTCCATTTTCTGCAACTGTGAGCCCCTGAGGGGTGATGATTGGCTGACCTGGGCAGCCTTACCGTGCGGGCCAGCCCTCCCCAGGTGTGCCTGGGTTGAGATCAATATAAATACCACTCCAGGCAGCAAGAGCCCCTGCAGCCGTGCCTGACGCCATTTTCTCTGCCCTGTCAGCAGTCTCGGGGCTGGGCTGGTGGGAGGGAGTGAGAGGCCACGGCTTTGTGGGTGGCCCAGTGTGAGTGGGGCTCTGCTGGACTTTCTGCAGCAGTTGCCAGGCTGCCACCTGCTAAAGAAGAGGATGTGTCACCCATACCTGCTGCTGGAATTTCTCCCTGGGCAGAGGTGAAGAAGGAAAAAAGCAGTGGGGGCAGGGACAGGACGGGTATCTCAGTCAGGGAAATGGAAATCTTCCAGAAGAGCACCCAGGGCCAGGACCATCCTGGCTGGCCTGCAGGCACCAAGTCGGCCGGCATGCTGTCACTCGTGTGGCTCTATGGCCCTTCCTCTAGGCTTTCAAGTCCTTGTATATATTCAGGTGTTTTACCTGGGACGGGTGGGAATAGTTCAGCAGCAACTGGCCTGGGGCTCAGCTCACGTTTACTCACAGATGCCTCGGCACGGTGCCCCAGCTTTGCAATGAGGACGCTTGTTGCGTGGGGGCTGCTGGCTGAATGGGAGACGATTCCCCACCACTGGCCAACTTCAGAATTGTTTACAACTGGAGCAAGTGCCCTGATACGGTTTTCCTCTGTGGAACTGGTGGGTTCTGTGTTTTTTTTCTCTTTTTCGTTTTTGGTTCAAGGTAGATTTTATTCCTCTTTTTTGTATTTACAGATATAAGCATGGAAATAATTTATTCATATAAATACATGTATGTGAAGGGAATAATTGTTTTTTCTGTTTTATTTTTTAAATTTTATTTCTTTTTAATTTTGAATTTTATTTTATATTTTTATACAGCAGGTTCTTATTGGTTATCTATTTTATACATATAAATGTATACATGCCAATCCCAGTCTCTCAACTCCTCCCACCACCACCCCCCCAACAGCTTTCCCCCCTTGTTGTCCATACATTTGTTGTCTACATCTGTTGCTCTATTTATGCCTTGCAAAATGGTTAATCTGTACAGTTTTTCTAGGTTCCACATATATGCATGAATATACAAGATTTGTTTTTCTCTTTCTGACTTACTTCACTCTGTATGACAGTCTCTAGATCCATCGACGTCTCTACAAATGACCCAATTTCATTCCTTTTCATGGCTTAGTAATATTCCATTTTATATATGTACCACAGCTTTATGCATTCGTCTGTCTGTGGGCATTTAGGTTGCTTCCATTACCTCGATATTGTAAATAGTGATGCAATGAACATTGCGGTGAATGTCTCGTTTTGATTTATGGTTTTGTCTGGGTATATGTCCAGTACTGGGATTGCTGTATCATATGGTAATTCTATTGTTAGTTTCTTAAGAAACTCCATATTGTTCTCCGTAGTGACTGTATCAATTTATATTCCCAACAATAGTGGAAGAGGGTTCCTTTTCTCCACACCCTTTCCAGCATTTTTGTTTGTAGATTTTCTCATGATGCCCATTCTATCAGGTGTGAGGTGATACCTCATTGTTGAGTCCATTTTGTTGAGCAAGGGGTAGGTCTTGTCTATTACATATTTGGCTTATTGAATGGTATCTGTGCTAATTTCAAACTCTGGTTTTATGCAGCACCCCAACTCACTTTCCCCCTTAAGGAAGCATAAGTTGGTTTTCTAAACTTGAGACCCTGTTCTGTTTTGTAATTCAGTTCATGTGTAGCCAAGTTCACATTCCATGTATTAGTGATATCTTATGATGTTTCTTTTTCTGTGTGACATATTTCAGTTAGAATCATCATACCTGAATCCACTCATTATGCTGCTACGGGCCTGATGACATAGATTTCATGGCTCAGTGATTTTGCATTGTACATAAGTACCACAACTTCTTTATCCATTTTTCACTTTCTGCGATATTGAACTTGTACCGTAAACGAGGTTCTTGTAAACAGAGCTGTCCCAAACTGTGGGGTGGCTGTGTCTTTTTGATTTTAATTTCCCTAAGCTATAGGACCATAAGTGGAAGTGCCCTAGGCTCTGTTGCTTTGTTTTTTAGATGTTTCAGGAAACACCATACACTTCTCCCGAGTGTCTGTTGGCAATTTACATCCCGCCCATCAGCATAACAAGGCTCCCAGTTCTCCATGGCCTGTCCTGCCTTTCTGGATTTTACACTTTTTTCAGATGGCCCTTCTGACCGGGGGGAAGTGAGACTTCATTGTAGTGCAGATTTCCTTTGCAAGCTTGCTTGGTTGGCTAAAAAGTGCGTATGCGTTTTTTCCTGATTCAGGAAAAAACGCATACGCCCTTTTTGGCCAAGTGCATCATTGTGGACGTTCTGCCTCTTTTCCTATGCTTAAAATGCAATTCCAGTCTACCTCCTGAAATCGGTTTCCTGCAATTCTGCCCCGCTTTCAAGTCCTCTTGGCAGCCTTACTTCAGTATATTTTTGGACGATTGCTGTCATTTATAACTCTGCAGGTTTGTGAATTCCTGTGCCCCTGAGCTCCGTTCTTCATCTCGCTTTCTTGTGAGCTGGCCGCAACACCGCAGGATTGCTTCAGGCCCTAATCTGGTTCCGGCACGGCACGCTGAGCCTTTGGTTAATTCCTGTCCTTGGTGGGAAATGAGAGTTAAATTTGCCCGTCCAGAAACCTCCAGCTTGTCTCTCATTGGTTCTCCCTATTCCTGTTCATCTTCCACTGAAATTGAAAACAGGGCCAAACAGGAGGTTAAAGGCACTGACTCTCCAAGTCGGGAGAGTGTTAGTAAAGCGTCTGGAATGTTGCACCCGAGTACCAGGGGACGAAAACTGAGACATATTTGAACACGTCTCCCGCTCACATGGTTGATCATACTCTGGGTTCCACATGCATGTTTTAGCTGAAGGAAGAATCCCTGAAACCTGGAGAGTTGAGACCCGTGGAATTAGTACCATGCAATATGATTTCAAAGGGTCTTCATTTGCTCACCAAACCTCTCCAATCCTATCACTGCTGCATTTATGCCCCTGTACACACGCTTGATTCCCTTTCGGAGACATAGCAATCCATAGGTTTTAAGATAATTACTAGTCAGGTACATTCTTAGGCATTTAATATGGGGTGTTGAGTCCATTTCGTTGAGCAAGGAGTAGCTCTTGTCTATTACATATTTGGCTTAAGGAAGTTTATCTGTGCTCATTTCAATGTCTGGTTTTATGCAGCACCCCAACTCACCTTTCCCCTTAAGCAAGCATAAGTTGGTTTTCTAAATTTGAGACACTGTTCTGTTTTGTAATTCAGTTCCTGTGTAGCCAAGTTTACATTCCGTGTATTAGTGATATCTTATGATGTTTCTTTTTCTGTGTGACTTATTTCAGTTAGAATCATCATACCTGAATCCACTCATTGTGCTGCTAAGGGCCTGATGACATAGATTTCATTGCTGAGTGATATTGCTTTGTAAGTAAATACCACAACTTCTTTATCCATTTTTCACTTTCTGCGATGTTGAACTTGTACGGTAAATGAGGTTCTTGTAAACAGAGGCGTCCCAAACTTTGGGGTGGCTGTGTCTTTTTGATTTTAATTTCCCTAAGCTATAGGACCATAAGTGGAAGTGCCCTAGGCTCTGTTGCTTTGTTTTTTAGATGTTTCAGGAAACACCATACACTTCTCCCGAGTGTTGGCAATTTACATCCCGCCCATCAGCATAACAAGGCTCCCAGTTCTCCATGGCCTGTCCTGCCTTTCTGGATTTTACACTTTTTTCAGATGGCCCTTTTGACCGGGGGGAAGTGAGACTTCATTGTAGTGCACATTTCCTTTGCAAGCTTGCTTGGTTGGCCAAAAAGGGCGTATGCGTTTTTTCCTGAATATATTCAGGAAAAAACGCATACGCCCTTTTTGGCCAAGTGCATCATTGTGGACGTTCTGCCTCTTTTCCTATGCTTTCAATGCAATTCCAGTCTACCTCCTGAAATCGGTTTCCTGCAATTCTGCCCCGCTTTCAAGTCCTCTTGGCAGCCTTACTTCAGTATATTTTTGGACGATAGCTGTTATTTATAACTCTGCAGGTTTGTGAATTACAGTGCCCCTGAGCTCCTTTCTTCAACTCACTTTCTTGTGAGCTGGCCGCAACACCGCAGGATGGCTTCAGGCCCTAATCTGGTTCCGGCACGGCATGCTGAGCCTTTGGTTATTTCCTCTTCCTGGTGGGAAATGAGAGTTAAATTTGCCCGTCCAGACACCTCCAGCTAGTCTCTCATTGGTTCTCGCTATTCCTGTTCATCTTCCGCAGAAATTGCAAACTGGGCCAAACAGGAGGTTAAAGGGACTGACTCTCCAAGTCGGGAGGGTGTTAGTAAAGCGTCTGGAATGTTGCACCCGAGTACCAGGGGAGGAAAACTGAGACATATTTGAACATGTTTCCCGTTCACACGGTTGATCATACTCTGGGTTCCACATGCATGTTTTAGCTGAAGGAAGAATACCTTAAACTTGGAGAGTTGAGACCCGTGGAATTGGTACCATGCAATATGACTTCAAAGGGTCTTCATTTGCTCACTGAACCTCTCCAATCCTATCACTGCTGCGTTTATGCCCCTGTACACATGCTTGATTCTCTTTTGGAGACATAGCAATCCATAGGTTTTAAGATACTTACTAGTCAGGTACATTCTTAGGCGTTTAATATGGGGTGTTGAGTCCATTTCGTTGAGCAAGGAGTAGCTCTTGTCTATTCCATATTTGGCTTAAGGAACTTTATCTGTGTTCATTTCAATCTCTGGTTTTATGCAGCACCCCAACTCACCTTTCCCCTTAAGCAAGCATAAGTTGGTTTTCTAAATTTGAGACCCTGTTCTGTTCTGTAATTCAGTTCCTGTGTAGCCAAGTTTACATTCCGTGTATTAGTGATATCTTATGATGTTTCTTTTTCTGTGCGTCTTATTTCAGTTAGAATCATCGTACCTGAATCCACTCATTATGCTGCTACGGGCCTGATTACATAGACTTCATTGCTGAGTGATACTGCATTGTACGTAAGTACCACAAGTTCTTTATCCATTTTTCACTTTCTGTGATATTGAACTTGTACTGTAAACGAGGTTCTTGTAAACAGAGGCGTCCCAAACATTGGGGTGGCTGTGTCTTTTTGATTTTAATTTCCCTAAGCTATAGGACCATAAGTGGAAGTGCCCTAGGCTCTGTTGCTTTGTTTTTTAGATGTTTCAGGAAACACCATACACATCCCGCCCATCAGCATAACAAGGCTCCCAGTTCTCCATGGCCTGTCCTGCCTTTCTGGATTTTACACTTTTTTCAGATGGCCCTTTTGACCAGGGGGAAGTGAGACTTCATTGTAGTGCAGATTTCCTTTGCAAGCTTGCTTGGTTGGCCAAAAAGGGCGTATGCCTTTTTTCCTGAATAAATTCAGGAAAAAAGGCATACACCCTTTTTGGCCAAGTGAATCATTGTGGACGTTCTGCCTCTTTTCCTATGCTTTAAATGCAATTCCAGTCTACCTCCTGAAATCGTTTTCCTGCAATTCTGCCTTGCTTTCAATGCCTCTTCATAGCCTTACCTCAATATATTTTTTGAAAATAGTTGGCCTTTATAACTCTGCAGGTTTTTGAATTGCAGTGGCCCTTAGCTCCATTTTTCAGCTCTTATTTTTGTGATCTTGCCTCATAACCACAGGATTCCTTCAGGCCCTATTCTTCTTCTGGGGCACCTTGCTGTGCCTTTGGTTTATTCTTACTGATGTGAATTTAGAGTGACATGTGCCCATTGAAACCGCTACAGCTAGTTTCTCACTGGTTCCCCCTATTCCCATTCATCCTCCGCACTAACTGCAGACTGTGCGATACCAGAACTTAAAGGCATTGACTCTCCATGTGGGGATATTTTTGGTAAAGCGGCTGGAATGTCGATCCGGAGCCCCAGGAGAGGAAAAATGAGGTGCGTTTTAGAAACCTTTCCCGATCATATGGTATACCAGTCGCTGGGTTTCCCAAGCATGGTTTAGCTGTAGGAAGATTCCCTTCAACCTGGAGTGTTGGGACCCTTGGAATGAGTAGCATGAAGTATTGCATTAAACTTTTGGCAGTTGCTCACCAAAGCTCATCAATCCTCTCAGCCCCAAGTGTCCAGCCTTATGTCTTATCCAGCTGTGGGTTTATATGTGGTCAATCCAGGTTGCATCACAGCCCCTGAGCGAATTTTGTAAGAATTTTTCTCTCTTTCATTGTTTCTGCGTTTTGTTTTTTAAATTTATTTCTATAATGGGGTTTAGCTCATTTTCACTGCTGTGTTTGTGCCACTCTGCACACACTTGATTCCCTTATGGAGATATATCAATACATGGGTTTTAAGATTCTTATTACTCAGATATATTTCTCTGCGGTGTATAGGGTGTGTTGAGGCCAGTTCATTGAGCAAGGTGTAGATCTTGTCTAATATCTATTTGGTTTATTGAACGGTATCTGTGCTAATTTCAAACTCTGGTTTTATGCATCACCCCACCTCTCCTTTCCCCTTAAGCTGAAATAAGTGTGTTTTCTAAATGTGAGACACTGTTCTGTTCTGTAATTCATTTCTTGTGCAGCCATATTTACCCTCCCTCTATAAGTGATATCTTATGATATGTTTCTTTTTCTGTTTGACTTATTTCAAGTAGTATTATCGGACCTAAATCCACTCTTTATCCTTCTACTAGCCTTATTACATTGATTTCATGGTGAAGAGATATTCCATTGTACATAAGTACCACATCTTCTTTATCCATTGTTCTCTTTCCTGGGATATTTAAGGTATACTGAAGTTGAGGTTCTTGTAAACAGAGTAGCCCTAAACTGTGGTGTGCTTGTGTCTTGTTAATTTTTAGATTTCCCTAGATATACTCCCATGATTGGAAGTGTCCTATGCTCTGTAGCTCTGTTTTTTAGATGATTTAGGAACCACCATACACTTCTCCAGAGTGGCTCTCGGCAGTTCACACACTGCCCATCAGCGTATAAAGGCTCCCTGTTCTCCATGGCCTGTCCTGCATTTCTGGTTTTTACAATTTTTTAGGATGGCCCTTTTGACCAGTGGGAAATGAGACTTCTTTGTTGTGCACATTTGCATTGCTTGCTTGCTTCGTTGCCCATAAAGTGCGTATGCGTTTTTTCCTGGATATAATCAGGAAAAAACGCATACGCCCTTTTGGGCCAACTGCATCATTGTCGAAATTCTGCCGCTTTTCATGTGCTTTAAAGACGAGTCCAATCTATCTCTTGAAATCTGTTTCTTGCAATTCTGTCTTGCATTCAGATCCTCTTCTTTGCCTTACCTCAACATATTTTTGGACGTTAGTTTTCATTTATAACTCTGCAGGTTTGTGAATTGCAGTGACCCTGAGCTCCATTTTTTAAGTTGCTCTTTTGTGAGCTGGCCTCAAACCCGCAGGATTGCTTCAGGCCCTATTTTGGCTCGGGCGAGGCGGGCTGAGCCTTTTTTCAATTCTTATTCTTAATGGGAAATTAGAGTGATATGTGCCCGTCCAAACCCCTACAACTATTCTCTCATTGGTTCCCCGTTCATCCTCCTCACAATTTGCAAAATGTGTGAAACAGAAGTTGAAATGTGCTGATTCTCCAAGTGGGGAGATTCTAAGTAACGTGGCTGGAATGGTGAATAGGAGCACCAGGAGAGGATAAATGAGCTGCATTTTAGACACATCTCCCGATCACATGGTGTACAGTCCTCTGGGTTTTCCATGCATGTTTTAGCTGTAGGAAGATCCCTTGAACCTGCATATTTGGGACCCATTGAATGGGTACCAGGTAGTATTACTTTAAAGGGTGTGCATTTCCTCACCCAACCTCACATTTCTCTTAGCGCAAACAGTTTCCAGCCTTATGTCTCATCCTGCTGTGGGTCTAGATGTGTTCAATCCATGTTGCATCACCGGCCCTGAGGAAAAGTTGTAAGAGGTTTTCTCTGTCTCTCTGTCGTTTATTTTTTTCAATTTATTACTATATTGGTTACAGCTGATTTTCAAAGCTCTGTTTCTTGCTGCTGTACATCCACTTGATTCACGTACAGAGAGACATCAGTAAATTCTTTTTCAGATTCTTACCAGTCGTATATATTCTTTTCCGGTGACTTGAGTGTGCTGAGTGCAGTTCTTTTAGCTACCGTGTAGGCCTTGTTGATTATCAGTTTGGTATTTGGAATGGTATCTTTGCTAATTTCAACCTCCTGGGTGATGCCTCACCCCTCCCCACCTTTCCCGTTTAGCAGCCTTATGCGTGTTTTCTACATATTTGACTATGTTTTTGTTTTGTAATTTATTTCATGTGTAGCCATTTTGGATTCCACCTTTAAGTGATATCTTATGATATGTGTCTTTTTCTTTTTGAATTATGTCACTTAGAAAGATCATACGTAACTCCTCCGGAGTTGTTACAACTGGCCATATTTCATTGATTTCCAGGCTGAATAATATTCCACTCTACCTAAGTACCACATCTCTACCCATTTTTTCCCTCCAGAGACATTTAAGTTATATCCTAGTTGAGGATCTTTTAAACAGAGAGGGGGTAAACATTGGGGTGCCTGTGTCCTCTCGATTTTTGTTTTTCTCAAGATATACGCCCATGAGTGCAAGTGCCCTATGCTCTGTAGCTCATTTTTTAGATGCTTTAGTAAACACAATACACTTCTCCAGAATGGCCGTTGGCAATATACATTTCCACTATAAGTCTCACAGGGCTCCCTCTTCTCCTTGCCCTGTCCTGCATTTCTGTTGTTTACGCTTTATGAGGATGGCTCTTCTGACTGATGCGAAGTGATATCTTTTGTAGTATTGACTTCCAGTGCCCACCTGTTTGGTTGGCTAAAAAAGTGTATGCCCTTTTCTTGAATATATACAGAAAAAAACGCATACACCCTTTTTGGCCAACTGCAATGTTGGCAATGTTCAGCTCCTTTTCTTGTGCTTAATGGCGAGTCCTTTCTACCTCCTCAAATCCCTTTCCTGCCATTCTCCCTTGCTTACAAGTCCTTTTCTCTGACTTTCCTCAAGACATTTTTCAGTGATGGATATTTTCAACTCTGCAGTTTCGTGAATTTTACTGCCCCTGAGTTCCATTGTTCAACTTGTGTTTATGGGAACTGGCCACAAAGCAGCGGGATTTCCTCAAGCCCTATACTGTTTCCATGGGCAACCCTAGCCTTTGGTCAATTCGTCTTCCTGATTGGAAATTAGAGTGACATGTGCCTGTCTGAACACCTAGGACTTGTCTCTCATTGTTCCTCATCCTTCCGCTTCATCCTCTGGACAAATTCCAAACTGTACGCAACAGGATGTTGACAGTGCTGACATCTCCAAGTGGGGAGACTGTTAGTAAAGACGCTGGAGGGGTGAACCCGAGCACCAGGAGATGAGGAGAGGAGATGCCTTTTCCAAACTCTTCCCGATCAGACGGTATACCATCCTCTGGGTGTGACAGACATGTTTTAGCAGTAGGAAGAGTCCCATTCATGTAAGGAGAACACCAGGGCTTTTTCAAAATCAGTGTCTCCCCGAAACCCAAACTGGGGAATTTTTTAAGCTACGGCTACACATATGTTCATTAAGGGCCTTGGGAAGTAGGCAGAGTCCAAACTTTAGATGATTGAAGTCTTCAGGGTCAGAAGCACTCACCACCAGCTTCCCTTAGGTTACACTTTAACTGTCATTGATAGATGATGTCAATAAAAATATCTATTCTTTTTCAGATTATTTCCCCTTATAGGTTATTGCAAAATGTTGAGTGTAGTTCCCTGTGCTATACAGTAGTTCCTTGTTGATGATCTATTTTATACATAGCAGTGTGTATGTGTTAATCCCAAACTGTTAATTTATCCCTCCTCCCACCTTTCCCCTTTGGTAATAATAAATTATAAGATTTTATACTTCTCAGAAATGGGGGAGCTGAAAGAGAGGTATCATTTTCAATGGAAAAGCATTTAAAACAAGATTGAAGCTTTAACCAAGATTATTAGATGTACATCCTTGGAAAGAAATCACTTCGTTTCTCTAATATTGACCTGACAAATAAGACAAACCTTTTCACTGAACTTGCTTATAATAAAGTGATGGAAATATCAAATGGAAGTGTTAGAAACATCTTATTTTACCCGAGCCTTATACACTGTTCTATGTTAACTACAGTTTGGCTCACACATCTGTTCATTGAGGTTACAATAGTCTCAATTTCTGTTACTGATCCTCCAGAGTGGACCCCAACAAGTGTCCCCCTGCCCAGTGTCATTGGGGCCAACAGATCGAGACTGAGTTTGGTTCACAAGCAAAGGAAACTTTATATTTTGATCAGAGAATGGAGAGGTGAGAGCATGCACTACCCCGTGGGCTGTGGGCTGGGCTGCTGTGTAGAGATCCTGTCAGAGTCAGTGGGAGGGAGGGGGCGGAGCTCTCGAGGGCCAGGTTGGCTGCAGCTCAGGCTCTATATCGCGGAGTCTGCACTGGGCCCCAGGAGCTGAGGTGTCGACCCAGCCATTCTGCACTAGGAAATCTGGTCTGAAGTGCCGGGTGTGGAACCTCTGCATGCGGGACCCTAGGAGCACGTGAAATTAGACAAAGCACAAAGGATAAAAAAGGTTAGACTTGACTTTATTGCCCAGATTCTATTTTTATCTCCCAGGGATTTTTAATGGGCTTTGCTGGGGACAAACCCCTCCTCTGCCTTTTGTCCCGTTCCTCATTCTTGGAGTGCTGAGGGTGCAGACACTTCTTCTGTAACTGCTGAGTGCTGAGTTGGGAGCCCTAATACCCGGGGGCGAGGGTCAGAGCTTCTCCCCAGCAGCCTCCAGGTGACGTTGATTGTCCCCAGGCCCCCTGCCTCCTTGCTCGTCCACCTGAGCACCAGCATTGGAAGTGTTATAGATTCTAATGACCTTTAAGGGTCCAGGAAAGAGATGTGCAGAGACGCTGTGGGGGCCGGTTTCACCCCGCCCCACATTTGTTCGGCCACCTTAGGCTGACCATTTCTGTCAGCCTAGATGCTCTGACCAGTAGTCTGCGCTTTCTTCAATTAGGCCCCTGAATTAACGTACAAACAGCACCAGGTGTCAGAGCCCTGCCCGCTCAACTCCCAGACAGTCCAGGGTCAGTGGTGATCAAGGACCATGATGACCACTGAGTCAACAGCCTTTTGAAGTAAACAGGAGTCCAGCCGGTCTTATTGGCCACCATCATCACGGTGTCTGTAGGCTTTTCTATGGTGACAGTGTGATATACGGTTCCCCCGCCAAGATTATTAGCTCCCCTCTGGGTGCAGTAAGTCCTGCAAGCAGTAGTCTACTCTTTTGGGACACACTCTTATTGTTTTATGAGAGAAACTCCAGGTCAAGTGATGTTCACACGAGTCGTCATGGTGCCCTGTTGCCCCCGGTTATCTCTCTGGATGTTGGAGTTGGAGGGCCTCCTCACTCGAGGTCGGTGTGCCCACGGAGCGAACCCTGCAACTTCAGGGCATCGTTGGTGGTTAGGATCACCACGTGGGGTCCTTTTCCCTTAGGAAGGAGGTGGCCTTTTGGGCTGCTGATTTCCAGGTTTTTAGATACCGCCAGTATCTTGGCCAGATGCGGCAGTGGGCCAAGCCCCTTGGTGACCGTAGTTTATCCTACCTGGATGGCATTCTTGCATTGTTCCATTTCAAGTGGTCCCAGTTTTTGCACTAATTCTCCAATGGCGATTCACCTTTCACCGGGAATGTAAAGGTCAAAGGGTTTAGCTAAATTAGGGAGTTCCAGGGCAAGGGTCTGAATTGACTGCTCTTTCCATTCTTGAAAGGCCACTTCTGGATTCTATTCAAAAGGATCATCATCTTTTCCTTTCAGTGTTTCATATAGAGGCCCAGCTAGTAGACTGTAGTTAGGGATCCAGAAGCAGCAAACCCTGGCCTCCCCAGGAACCCCTAAGCTGTCTTCTAGTTTTAGAAAGGGGTAAGGCTGCAAATGGTTTCTTCCCTTTCCTGAGATGGGCTTCTCTGACCTTCTGTGAGAATGAAGCCCAGGCAGGTCACCGCAGTCTGTGATATTTGAGCTTTTTCTTGGACAACTTCTATCCTTTATTGGCTTGGTAGTTCAGAGGCCTCCTTAGTAGGGCTGGCGATCAGAATGTCGTCTGCGTACTGAAGGAGGGTTTCCTTTTCCAGAGGTAGAACTTTTAGGTCTTTAGCTAAGCTTTCCCCAAAGATGGTGTGGGAATTTTTGCACCCTTGGGGCAAGACGGCCCGGAAGTATTGTTTTAGTTGTATGTTGAGTCCTGCCACTCACAAGCCAAAATTTCTTGTGACTCTGGGACTAATGGAATACAAAAGAAGGCATCATTGAAGACTAATACAGAATACCATGTCCTGGTGGTTGGTAGAATGACCAGCAGGGTGTAGGAATTAGGAGCAACTGGAGGTATATCCTCGGTGGCTTCACTGACTGTCCTGACATCCTTTACCAGGTCCCCAGCAGCCCATGGGGCTCTCGTGGTCAGACCAATCCCAGAATATGGAGCTCACCTGGGCAGGTACCCCACCCCCACCCCAGCCCACGGGGCTCTCGTGGTCAGGCCCTTCCCAGGATACAGAGCTACCCTTGCAGGTACCATGGCAGGGCTGGGCACACAGGAACCGTGCACATAGCCCTCATTGCAGAGCACCCCCAGCTCACCTGTCGCTCAGAGCTGGCACAGAGCACCTCAGAGCAGGACTTGAACTAACAAACAGCAGCTGCGACAGGTCTGTGACCCTGGGCGTCACTCTGTGCGGCCTCCCTCCACCTGGTCTTCCAGAGACTTCCACTGCACCCGGGGCACCAGGCCTCTGTCTCCAACCACCACCCACCCCTCCTCTCCCTGACTCCTGGGTTCCTCTCATAAGGAGAGGGTTTTCTTGAAGTTGTCTCCCACTCATGGGCCAGATAAAATGATTAGAAAACAAGCCAAAGCTGCAGCCCCTTGTCTATCCTGACTCTCAGGAGCCCACACCTGTTCCTTGGACCTGGCCGGTTCAGCAAGTTCCATTTTCTGCAACTGTGAGCCCCTGAGGGGTGATGATTGGCTGACCTGGGCAGCCTTACCGTGCGGGCCAGCCCTCCCCAGGTGTGCCTGGGTTGAGATCAATATAAATACCACTCCAGGCAGCAAGAGCCCCTGCAGCCGTGCCTGACGCCATTTTCTCTGCCCTGTCAGCAGTCTCGGGGCTGGGCTGGTGGGAGGGAGTGAGAGGCCACGGCTTTGTGGGTGGCCCAGTGTGAGTGGGGCTCTGCTGGACTTTCTGCAGCAGTTGCCAGGCTGCCACCTGCTAAAGAAGAGGATGTGTCACCCATACCTGCTGCTGGAATTTCTCCCTGGGCAGAGGTGAAGAAGGAAAAAAGCAGTGGGGGCAGGGACAGGACGGGTATCTCAGTCAGGGAAATGGAAATCTTCCAGAAGAGCACCCAGGGCCAGGACCATCCTGGCTGGCCTGCAGGCACCAAGTCGGCCGGCATGCTGTCACTCGTGTGGCTCTATGGCCCTTCCTCTAGGCTTTCAAGTCCTTGTATATATTCAGGTGTTTTACCTGGGACGGGTGGGAATAGTTCAGCAGCAACTGGCCTGGGGCTCAGCTCACGTTTACTCACAGATGCCTCGGCACGGTGCCCCAGCTTTGCAATGAGGACGCTTGTTGCGTGGGGGCTGCTGGCTGAATGGGAGACGATTCCCCACCACTGGCCAACTTCAGAATTGTTTACAACTGGAGCAAGTGCCCTGATACGGTTTTCCTCTGTGGAACTGGTGGGTTCTGTGTTTTTTTTCTCTTTTTCGTTTTTGGTTCAAGGTAGATTTTATTCCTCTTTTTTGTATTTACAGATATAAGCATGGAAATAATTTATTCATATAAATACATGTATGTGAAGGGAATAATTGTTTTTTCTGTTTTATTTTTTAAATTTTATTTCTTTTTAATTTTGAATTTTATTTTATATTTTTATACAGCAGGTTCTTATTGGTTATCTATTTTATACATATAAATGTATACATGCCAATCCCAGTCTCTCAACTCCTCCCACCACCACCCCCCCAACAGCTTTCCCCCCTTGTTGTCCATACATTTGTTGTCTACATCTGTTGCTCTATTTATGCCTTGCAAAATGGTTAATCTGTACAGTTTTTCTAGGTTCCACATATATGCATGAATATACAAGATTTGTTTTTCTCTTTCTGACTTACTTCACTCTGTATGACAGTCTCTAGATCCATCGACGTCTCTACAAATGACCCAATTTCATTCCTTTTCATGGCTTAGTAATATTCCATTTTATATATGTACCACAGCTTTATGCATTCGTCTGTCTGTGGGCATTTAGGTTGCTTCCATTACCTCGATATTGTAAATAGTGATGCAATGAACATTGCGGTGAATGTCTCGTTTTGATTTATGGTTTTGTCTGGGTATATGTCCAGTACTGGGATTGCTGTATCATATGGTAATTCTATTGTTAGTTTCTTAAGAAACTCCATATTGTTCTCCGTAGTGACTGTATCAATTTATATTCCCAACAATAGTGGAAGAGGGTTCCTTTTCTCCACACCCTTTCCAGCATTTTTGTTTGTAGATTTTCTCATGATGCCCATTCTATCAGGTGTGAGGTGATACCTCATTGTTGAGTCCATTTTGTTGAGCAAGGGGTAGGTCTTGTCTATTACATATTTGGCTTATTGAATGGTATCTGTGCTAATTTCAAACTCTGGTTTTATGCAGCACCCCAACTCACTTTCCCCCTTAAGGAAGCATAAGTTGGTTTTCTAAACTTGAGACCCTGTTCTGTTTTGTAATTCAGTTCATGTGTAGCCAAGTTCACATTCCATGTATTAGTGATATCTTATGATGTTTCTTTTTCTGTGTGACATATTTCAGTTAGAATCATCATACCTGAATCCACTCATTATGCTGCTACGGGCCTGATGACATAGATTTCATGGCTCAGTGATTTTGCATTGTACATAAGTACCACAACTTCTTTATCCATTTTTCACTTTCTGCGATATTGAACTTGTACCGTAAACGAGGTTCTTGTAAACAGAGCTGTCCCAAACTGTGGGGTGGCTGTGTCTTTTTGATTTTAATTTCCCTAAGCTATAGGACCATAAGTGGAAGTGCCCTAGGCTCTGTTGCTTTGTTTTTTAGATGTTTCAGGAAACACCATACACTTCTCCCGAGTGTCTGTTGGCAATTTACATCCCGCCCATCAGCATAACAAGGCTCCCAGTTCTCCATGGCCTGTCCTGCCTTTCTGGATTTTACACTTTTTTCAGATGGCCCTTCTGACCGGGGGGAAGTGAGACTTCATTGTAGTGCAGATTTCCTTTGCAAGCTTGCTTGGTTGGCTAAAAAGTGCGTATGCGTTTTTTCCTGATTCAGGAAAAAACGCATACGCCCTTTTTGGCCAAGTGCATCATTGTGGACGTTCTGCCTCTTTTCCTATGCTTAAAATGCAATTCCAGTCTACCTCCTGAAATCGGTTTCCTGCAATTCTGCCCCGCTTTCAAGTCCTCTTGGCAGCCTTACTTCAGTATATTTTTGGACGATTGCTGTCATTTATAACTCTGCAGGTTTGTGAATTCCTGTGCCCCTGAGCTCCGTTCTTCATCTCGCTTTCTTGTGAGCTGGCCGCAACACCGCAGGATTGCTTCAGGCCCTAATCTGGTTCCGGCACGGCACGCTGAGCCTTTGGTTAATTCCTGTCCTTGGTGGGAAATGAGAGTTAAATTTGCCCGTCCAGAAACCTCCAGCTTGTCTCTCATTGGTTCTCCCTATTCCTGTTCATCTTCCACTGAAATTGAAAACAGGGCCAAACAGGAGGTTAAAGGCACTGACTCTCCAAGTCGGGAGAGTGTTAGTAAAGCGTCTGGAATGTTGCACCCGAGTACCAGGGGACGAAAACTGAGACATATTTGAACACGTCTCCCGCTCACATGGTTGATCATACTCTGGGTTCCACATGCATGTTTTAGCTGAAGGAAGAATCCCTGAAACCTGGAGAGTTGAGACCCGTGGAATTAGTACCATGCAATATGATTTCAAAGGGTCTTCATTTGCTCACCAAACCTCTCCAATCCTATCACTGCTGCATTTATGCCCCTGTACACACGCTTGATTCCCTTTCGGAGACATAGCAATCCATAGGTTTTAAGATAATTACTAGTCAGGTACATTCTTAGGCATTTAATATGGGGTGTTGAGTCCATTTCGTTGAGCAAGGAGTAGCTCTTGTCTATTACATATTTGGCTTAAGGAAGTTTATCTGTGCTCATTTCAATGTCTGGTTTTATGCAGCACCCCAACTCACCTTTCCCCTTAAGCAAGCATAAGTTGGTTTTCTAAATTTGAGACACTGTTCTGTTTTGTAATTCAGTTCCTGTGTAGCCAAGTTTACATTCCGTGTATTAGTGATATCTTATGATGTTTCTTTTTCTGTGTGACTTATTTCAGTTAGAATCATCATACCTGAATCCACTCATTGTGCTGCTAAGGGCCTGATGACATAGATTTCATTGCTGAGTGATATTGCTTTGTAAGTAAATACCACAACTTCTTTATCCATTTTTCACTTTCTGCGATGTTGAACTTGTACGGTAAATGAGGTTCTTGTAAACAGAGGCGTCCCAAACTTTGGGGTGGCTGTGTCTTTTTGATTTTAATTTCCCTAAGCTATAGGACCATAAGTGGAAGTGCCCTAGGCTCTGTTGCTTTGTTTTTTAGATGTTTCAGGAAACACCATACACTTCTCCCGAGTGTTGGCAATTTACATCCCGCCCATCAGCATAACAAGGCTCCCAGTTCTCCATGGCCTGTCCTGCCTTTCTGGATTTTACACTTTTTTCAGATGGCCCTTTTGACCGGGGGGAAGTGAGACTTCATTGTAGTGCACATTTCCTTTGCAAGCTTGCTTGGTTGGCCAAAAAGGGCGTATGCGTTTTTTCCTGAATATATTCAGGAAAAAACGCATACGCCCTTTTTGGCCAAGTGCATCATTGTGGACGTTCTGCCTCTTTTCCTATGCTTTCAATGCAATTCCAGTCTACCTCCTGAAATCGGTTTCCTGCAATTCTGCCCCGCTTTCAAGTCCTCTTGGCAGCCTTACTTCAGTATATTTTTGGACGATAGCTGTTATTTATAACTCTGCAGGTTTGTGAATTACAGTGCCCCTGAGCTCCTTTCTTCAACTCACTTTCTTGTGAGCTGGCCGCAACACCGCAGGATGGCTTCAGGCCCTAATCTGGTTCCGGCACGGCATGCTGAGCCTTTGGTTATTTCCTCTTCCTGGTGGGAAATGAGAGTTAAATTTGCCCGTCCAGACACCTCCAGCTAGTCTCTCATTGGTTCTCGCTATTCCTGTTCATCTTCCGCAGAAATTGCAAACTGGGCCAAACAGGAGGTTAAAGGGACTGACTCTCCAAGTCGGGAGGGTGTTAGTAAAGCGTCTGGAATGTTGCACCCGAGTACCAGGGGAGGAAAACTGAGACATATTTGAACATGTTTCCCGTTCACACGGTTGATCATACTCTGGGTTCCACATGCATGTTTTAGCTGAAGGAAGAATACCTTAAACTTGGAGAGTTGAGACCCGTGGAATTGGTACCATGCAATATGACTTCAAAGGGTCTTCATTTGCTCACTGAACCTCTCCAATCCTATCACTGCTGCGTTTATGCCCCTGTACACATGCTTGATTCTCTTTTGGAGACATAGCAATCCATAGGTTTTAAGATACTTACTAGTCAGGTACATTCTTAGGCGTTTAATATGGGGTGTTGAGTCCATTTCGTTGAGCAAGGAGTAGCTCTTGTCTATTCCATATTTGGCTTAAGGAACTTTATCTGTGTTCATTTCAATCTCTGGTTTTATGCAGCACCCCAACTCACCTTTCCCCTTAAGCAAGCATAAGTTGGTTTTCTAAATTTGAGACCCTGTTCTGTTCTGTAATTCAGTTCCTGTGTAGCCAAGTTTACATTCCGTGTATTAGTGATATCTTATGATGTTTCTTTTTCTGTGCGTCTTATTTCAGTTAGAATCATCGTACCTGAATCCACTCATTATGCTGCTACGGGCCTGATTACATAGACTTCATTGCTGAGTGATACTGCATTGTACGTAAGTACCACAAGTTCTTTATCCATTTTTCACTTTCTGTGATATTGAACTTGTACTGTAAACGAGGTTCTTGTAAACAGAGGCGTCCCAAACATTGGGGTGGCTGTGTCTTTTTGATTTTAATTTCCCTAAGCTATAGGACCATAAGTGGAAGTGCCCTAGGCTCTGTTGCTTTGTTTTTTAGATGTTTCAGGAAACACCATACACATCCCGCCCATCAGCATAACAAGGCTCCCAGTTCTCCATGGCCTGTCCTGCCTTTCTGGATTTTACACTTTTTTCAGATGGCCCTTTTGACCAGGGGGAAGTGAGACTTCATTGTAGTGCAGATTTCCTTTGCAAGCTTGCTTGGTTGGCCAAAAAGGGCGTATGCCTTTTTTCCTGAATAAATTCAGGAAAAAAGGCATACACCCTTTTTGGCCAAGTGAATCATTGTGGACGTTCTGCCTCTTTTCCTATGCTTTAAATGCAATTCCAGTCTACCTCCTGAAATCGTTTTCCTGCAATTCTGCCTTGCTTTCAATGCCTCTTCATAGCCTTACCTCAATATATTTTTTGAAAATAGTTGGCCTTTATAACTCTGCAGGTTTTTGAATTGCAGTGGCCCTTAGCTCCATTTTTCAGCTCTTATTTTTGTGATCTTGCCTCATAACCACAGGATTCCTTCAGGCCCTATTCTTCTTCTGGGGCACCTTGCTGTGCCTTTGGTTTATTCTTCTTACTGATGTGAATTTAGAGTGACATGTGCCCATTGAAACCGCTACAGCTAGTTTCTCACTGGTTCCCCCTATTCCCATTCATCCTCCGCACTAACTGCAGACTGTGCGATACCAGAACTTAAAGGCATTGACTCTCCATGTGGGGATATTTTTGGTAAAGCGGCTGGAATGTCGATCCGGAGCCCCAGGAGAGGAAAAATGAGGTGCGTTTTAGAAACCTTTCCCGATCATATGGTATACCAGTCGCTGGGTTTCCCAAGCATGGTTTAGCTGTAGGAAGATTCCCTTCAACCTGGAGTGTTGGGACCCTTGGAATGAGTAGCATGAAGTATTGCATTAAACTTTTGGCAGTTGCTCACCAAAGCTCATCAATCCTCTCAGCCCCAAGTGTCCAGCCTTATGTCTTATCCAGCTGTGGGTTTATATGTGGTCAATCCAGGTTGCATCACAGCCCCTGAGCGAATTTTGTAAGAATTTTTCTCTCTTTCATTGTTTCTGCGTTTTGTTTTTTAAATTTATTTCTATAATGGGGTTTAGCTCATTTTCACTGCTGTGTTTGTGCCACTCTGCACACACTTGATTCCCTTATGGAGATATATCAATACATGGGTTTTAAGATTCTTATTACTCAGATATATTTCTCTGTGGTGTATAGGGTGTGTTGAGGCCAGTTCATTGAGCAAGGTGTAGATCTTGTCTAATATCTATTTGGTTTATTGAACGGTATCTGTGCTAATTTCAAACTCTGGTTTTATGCATCACCCCACCTCTCCTTTCCCCTTAAGCTGAAATAAGTGTGTTTTCTAAATGTGAGACACTGTTCTGTTCTGTAATTCATTTCTTGTGCAGCCATATTTACCCTCCCTCTATAAGTGATATCTTATGATATGTTTCTTTTTCTGTTTGACTTATTTCAAGTAGTATTATCGGACCTAAATCCACTCTTTATCCTTCTACTAGCCTTATTACATTGATTTCATGGTGAAGAGATATTCCATTGTACATAAGTACCACATCTTCTTTATCCATTGTTCTCTTTCCTGGGATATTTAAGGTATACTGAAGTTGAGGTTCTTGTAAACAGAGTAGCCCTAAACTGTGGTGTGCTTGTGTCTTGTTAATTTTTAGATTTCCCTAGATATACTCCCATGATTGGAAGTGTCCTATGCTCTGTAGCTCTGTTTTTTAGATGATTTAGGAACCACCATACACTTCTCCAGAGTGGCTCTCGGCAGTTCACACACTGCCCATCAGCGTATAAAGGCTCCCTGTTCTCCATGGCCTGTCCTGCATTTCTGGTTTTTACAATTTTTTAGGATGGCCCTTTTGACCAGTGGGAAATGAGACTTCTTTGTTGTGCACATTTGCATTGCTTGCTTGCTTCGTTGCCCATAAAGTGCGTATGCGTTTTTTCCTGGATATAATCAGGAAAAAACGCATACGCCCTTTTGGGCCAACTGCATCATTGTCGAAATTCTGCCGCTTTTCATGTGCTTTAAAGACGAGTCCAATCTATCTCTTGAAATCTGTTTCTTGCAATTCTGTCTTGCATTCAGATCCTCTTCTTTGCCTTACCTCAACATATTTTTGGACGTTAGTTTTCATTTATAACTCTGCAGGTTTGTGAATTGCAGTGACCCTGAGCTCCATTTTTTAAGTTGCTCTTTTGTGAGCTGGCCTCAAACCCGCAGGATTGCTTCAGGCCCTATTTTGGCTCGGGCGAGGCGGGCTGAGCCTTTTTTCAATTCTTATTCTTAATGGGAAATTAGAGTGATATGTGCCCGTCCAAACCCCTACAACTATTCTCTCATTGGTTCCCCATTCATCCTCCTCACAATTTGCAAAATGTGTGAAACAGAAGTTGAAATGTGCTGATTCTCCAAGTGGGGAGATTCTAAGTAACGTGGCTGGAATGGTGAACAGGAGCACCAGGAGAGGATAAATGAGCTGCATTTTAGACACATCTCCCGATCACATGGTGTACAGTCCTCTGGGTTTTCCATGCATGTTTTAGCTGTAGGAAGATCCCTTGAACCTGCATATTTGGGACCCATTGAATGGGTACCAGGTAGTATTACTTTAAAGGGTGTGCATTTCCTCACCCAACCTCACATTTCTCTTAGCGCAAACAGTTTCCAGCCTTATGTCTCATCCTGCTGTGGGTCTAGATGTGTTCAATCCATGTTGCATCACCGGCCCTGAGGAAAAGTTGTAAGAGGTTTTCTCTGTCTCTCTGTCGTTTATTTTTTTCAATTTATTACTATATTGGTTACAGCTGATTTTCAAAGCTCTGTTTCTTGCTGCTGTACATCCACTTGATTCACGTACAGAGAGACATCAGTAAATTCTTTTTCAGATTCTTACCAGTCGTATATATTCTTTTCCGGTGACTTGAGTGTGCTGAGTGCAGTTCTTTTAGCTACCGTGTAGGCCTTGTTGATTATCAGTTTGGTATTTGGAATGGTATCTTTGCTAATTTCAACCTCCTGGGTGATGCCTCACCCCTCCCCACCTTTCCCGTTTAGCAGCCTTATGCGTGTTTTCTACATATTTGACTATGTTTTTGTTTTGTAATTTATTTCATGTGTAGCCATTTTGGATTCCACCTTTAAGTGATATCTTATGATATGTGTCTTTTTCTTTTTGAATTATGTCACTTAGAAAGATCATACGTAACTCCTCCGGAGTTGTTACAACTGGCCATATTTCATTGATTTCCAGGCTGAATAATATTCCACTCTACCTAAGTACCACATCTCTACCCATTTTTTCCCTCCAGAGACATTTAAGTTATATCCTAGTTGAGGATCTTTTAAACAGAGAGGGGGTAAACATTGGGGTGCCTGTGTCCTCTCGATTTTTGTTTTTCTCAAGATATACGCCCATGAGTGCAAGTGCCCTATGCTCTGTAGCTCATTTTTTAGATGCTTTAGTAAACACAATACACTTCTCCAGAATGGCCGTTGGCAATATACATTTCCACTATAAGTCTCACAGGGCTCCCTCTTCTCCTTGCCCTGTCCTGCATTTCTGTTGTTTACGCTTTATGAGGATGGCTCTTCTGACTGATGCGAAGTGATATCTTTTGTAGTATTGACTTCCAGTGCCCACCTGTTTGGTTGGCTAAAAAAGTGTATGCCCTTTTCTTGAATATATACAGAAAAAAACGCATACACCCTTTTTGGCCAACTGCAATGTTGGCAATGTTCAGCTCCTTTTCTTGTGCTTAATGGCGAGTCCTTTCTACCTCCTCAAATCCCTTTCCTGCCATTCTCCCTTGCTTACAAGTCCTTTTCTCTGACTTTCCTCAAGACATTTTTCAGTGATGGATATTTTCAACTCTGCAGTTTTGTGAATTTTACTGCCCCTGAGTTCCATTGTTCAACTTGTGTTTATGGGAACTGGCCACAAAGCAGCGGGATTTCCTCAAGCCCTATACTGTTTCCATGGGCAACCCTAGCCTTTGGTCAATTCGTCTTCCTGATTGGAAATTAGAGTGACATGTGCCTGTCTGAACACCTAGGACTTGTCTCTCATTGTTCCTCATCCTTCCGCTTCATCCTCTGGACAAATTCCAAACTGTACGCAACAGGATGTTGACAGTGCTGACATCTCCAAGTGGGGAGACTGTTAGTAAAGACGCTGGAGGGGTGAACCCGAGCACCAGGAGATGAGGAGAGGAGATGCCTTTTCCAAACTCTTCCCGATCAGACGGTATACCATCCTCTGGGTGTGACAGACATGTTTTAGCAGTAGGAAGAGTCCCATTCATGTAAGGAGAACACCAGGGCTTTTTCAAAATCAGTGTCTCCCCGAAACCCAAACTGGGGAATTTTTTAAGCTACGGCTACACATATGTTCATTAAGGGCCTTGGGAAGTAGGCAGAGTCCAAACTTTAGATGATTGAAGTCTTCAGGGTCAGAAGCACTCACCACCAGCTTCCCTTAGGTTACACTTTAACTGTCATTGATAGATGATGTCAATAAAAATATCTATTCTTTTTCAGATTATTTCCCCTTATAGGTTATTGCAAAATGTTGAGTGTAGTTCCCTGTGCTATACAGTAGTTCCTTGTTGATGATCTATTTTATACATAGCAGTGTGTATGTGTTAATCCCAAACTGTTAATTTATCCCTCCTCCCACCTTTCCCCTTTGGTAATAATAAATTATAAGATTTTATACTTCTCAGAAATGGGGGAGCTGAAAGAGAGGTATCATTTTCAATGGAAAAGCATTTAAAACAAGATTGAAGCTTTAACCAAGATTATTAGATGTACATCCTTGGAAAGAAATCACTTCGTTTCTCTAATATTGACCTGACAAATAAGACAAACCTTTTCACTGAACTTGCTTATAATAAAGTGATGGAAATATCAAATGGAAGTGTTAGAAACATCTTATTTTACCCGAGCCTTATACACTGTTCTATGTTAACTACAGTTTGGCTCACACATCTGTTCATTGAGGTTACAATAGTCTCAATTTCTGTTACTGATCCTCCAGAGTGGACCCCAACAAGTGTCCCCCTGCCCAGTGTCATTGGGGCCAACAGATCGAGACTGAGTTTGGTTCACAAGCAAAGGAAACTTTATATTTTGATCAGAGAATGGAGAGGTGAGAGCATGCACTACCCCGTGGGCTGTGGGCTGGGCTGCTGTGTAGAGATCCTGTCAGAGTCAGTGGGAGGGAGGGGGCGGAGCTCTCGAGGGCCAGGTTGGCTGCAGCTCAGGCTCTATATCGCGGAGTCTGCACTGGGCCCCAGGAGCTGAGGTGTCGACCCAGCCATTCTGCACTAGGAAATCTAGTCTGAAGTGCCGGGTGTGGAACCTCTGCATGCGGGACCCTAGGAGCACGTGAAATTAGACAAAGCACAAAGGATAAAAAAGGTTAGACTTGACTTTATTGCCCAGATTCTATTTTTATCTCCCAGGGATTTTTAATGGGCTTTGCTGGGGACAAACCCCTCCTCTGCCTTTTGTCCCGTTCCTCATTCTTGGAGTGCTGAGGGTGCAGACACTTCTTCTGTAACTGCTGAGTGCTGAGTTGGGAGCCCTAATACCCGGGGGCGAGGGTCAGAGCTTCTCCCCAGCAGCCTCCAGGTGACGTTGATTGTCCCCAGGCCCCCTGCCTCCTTGCTCGTCCACCTGAGCACCAGCATTGGAAGTGTTATAGATTCTAATGACCTTTAAGGGTCCAGGAAAGAGATGTGCAGAGACGCTGTGGGGGCCGGTTTCACCCCGCCCCACATTTGTTCGGCCACCTTAGGCTGACCATTTCTGTCAGCCTAGATGCTCTGACCAGTAGTCTGCGCTTTCTTCAATTAGGCCCCTGAATTAACGTACAAACAGCACCAGGTGTCAGAGCCCTGCCCGCTCAACTCCCAGACAGTCCAGGGTCAGTGGTGATCAAGGACCATGATGACCACTGAGTCAACAGCCTTTTGAAGTAAACAGGAGTCCAGCCGGTCTTATTGGCCACCATCATCACGGTGTCTGTAGGCTTTTCTATGGTGACAGTGTGATATACGGTTCCCCCGCCAAGATTATTAGCTCCCCTCTGGGTGCAGTAAGTCCTGCAAGCAGTAGTCTACTCTTTTGGGACACACTCTTATTGTTTTATGAGAGAAACTCCAGGTCAAGTGATGTTCACACGAGTCGTCATGGTGCCCTGTTGCCCCCGGTTATCTCTCTGGATGTTGGAGTTGGAGGGCCTCCTCACTCGAGGTCGGTGTGCCCACGGAGCGAACCCTGCAACTTCAGGGCATCGTTGGTGGTTAGGATCACCACGTGGGGTCCTTTTCCCTTAGGAAGGAGGTGGCCTTTTGGGCTGCTGATTTCCAGGTTTTTAGATACCGCCAGTATCTTGGCCAGATGCGGCAGTGGGCCAAGCCCCTTGGTGACCGTAGTTTATCCTACCTGGATGGCATTCTTGCATTGTTCCATTTCAAGTGGTCCCAGTTTTTGCACTAATTCTCCAATGGCGATTCACCTTTCACCGGGAATGTAAAGGTCAAAGGGTTTAGCTAAATTAGGGAGTTCCAGGGCAAGGGTCTGAATTGACTGCTCTTTCCATTCTTGAAAGGCCACTTCTGGATTCTATTCAAAAGGATCATCATCTTTTCCTTTCAGTGTTTCATATAGAGGCCCAGCTAGTAGACTGTAGTTAGGGATCCAGAAGCAGCAAACCCTGGCCTCCCCAGGAACCCCTAAGCTGTCTTCTAGTTTTAGAAAGGGATAAGGCTGCAAATGGTTTCTTCCCTTTCCTGGGATGGGCTTCTCCGACCTTCTGTGAGAATGAAGCCCAGGCAGGTCACCGCAGTCTGTGATATTTGAGCTTTTTCTTGGACAACTTCTATCCTTTATTGGCTTGGTAGTTCAGAGGCCTCCTTAGTAGGGCTGGCGATCAGAATGTCGTCTGCGTACTGAAGGAGGGTTTCCTTTTCCAGAGGTAGAACTTTTAGGTCTTTAGCTAAGCTTTCCCCAAAGATGGTGTGGGAATTTTTGCACCCTTGGGGCAAGACGGCCCGGAAGTATTGTTTTAGTTGTATGTTGAGTCCTGCCACTCACAAGCCAAAATTTCTTGTGACTCTGGGACTAATGGAATACAAAAGAAGGCATCATTGAAGACTAATACAGAATACCATGTCCTGGTGGTTGGTAGAATGACCAGCAGGGTGTAGGAATTAGGAGCAACTGGAGGTATATCCTCGGTGGCTTCACTGACTGTCCTGACATCCTTTACCAGGTCCCCAGCAGCCCATGGGGCTCTCGTGGTCAGACCAATCCCAGAATATGGAGCTCACCTGGGCAGGTACCCCACCCCCACCCCAGCCCACGGGGCTCTCGTGGTCAGGCCCTTCCCAGGATACAGAGCTACCCTTGCAGGTACCATGGCAGGGCTGGGCACACAGGAACCGTGCACATAGCCCTCATTGCAGAGCACCCCCAGCTCACCTGTCGCTCAGAGCTGGCACAGAGCACCTCAGAGCAGGACTTGAACTAACAAACAGCAGCTGCGACAGGTCTGTGACCCTGGGCGTCACTCTGTGCGGCCTCCCTCCACCTGGTCTTCCAGAGACTTCCACTGCACCCGGGGCACCAGGCCTCTGTCTCCAACCACCACCCACCCCTCCTCTCCCTGACTCCTGGGTTCCTCTCATAAGGAGAGGGTTTTCTTGAAGTTGTCTCCCACTCATGGGCCAGATAAAATGATTAGAAAACAAGCCAAAGCTGCAGCCCCTTGTCTATCCTGACTCTCAGGAGCCCACACCTGTTCCTTGGACCTGGCCGGTTCAGCAAGTTCCATTTTCTGCAACTGTGAGCCCCTGAGGGGTGATGATTGGCTGACCTGGGCAGCCTTACCGTGCGGGCCAGCCCTCCCCAGGTGTGCCTGGGTTGAGATCAATATAAATACCACTCCAGGCAGCAAGAGCCCCTGCAGCCATGCCTGACGCCATTTTCTCTGCCCTGTCAGCAGTCTCGGGGCTGGGCTGGTGGGAGGGAGTGAGAGGCCACGGCTTTGTGGGTGGCCCAGTGTGAGTGGGGCTCTGCTGGACTTTCTGCAGCAGTTGCCAGGCTGCCACCTGCTAAAGAAGAGGATGTGTCACCCATACCTGCTGCTGGAATTTCTCCCTGGGCAGAGGTGAGGAAGGAAAAAAGCAGTGGGGGCAGGGACAGGACGGGTATCTCAGTCAGGGAAATGGAAATCTTCCAGAAGAGCACCCAGGGCCAGGACCATCCTGGCTGGCCTGCAGGCACCAAGTCGGCCGGCATGCTGTCACTCGTGTGGCTCTATGGCCCTTCCTCTAGGCTTTCAAGTCCTTGTATATATTCAGGTGTTTTACCTGGGACGGGTGGGAATAGTTCAGCAGCAACTGGCCTGGGGCTCAGCTCACGTTTACTCACAGATGCCTCGGCACGGTGCCCCAGCTTTGCAATGAGGACGCTTGTTGCGTGGGGGCTGCTGGCTGAATGGGAGACGATTCCCCACCACTGGCCAACTTCAGAATTGTTTACAACTGGAGCAAGTGCCCTGATACGGTTTTCCTCTGTGGAACTGGTGGGTTCTGTGTTTTTTTTCTCTTTTTCGTTTTTGGTTCAAGGTAGATTTTATTCCTCTTTTTTGTATTTACAGATATAAGCATGGAAATAATTTATTCATATAAATACATGTATGTGAAGGGAATAATTGTTTTTTCTGTTTTATTTTTTAAATTTTATTTCTTTTTAATTTTGAATTTTATTTTATATTTTTATACAGCAGGTTCTTATTGGTTATCTATTTTATACATATAAATGTATACATGCCAATCCCAGTCTCTCAACTCCTCCCACCACCACCCCCCCAACAGCTTTCCCCCCTTGTTGTCCATACATTTGTTGTCTACATCTGTTGCTCTATTTATGCCTTGCAAAATGGTTAATCTGTACAGTTTTTCTAGGTTCCACATATATGCATGAATATACAAGATTTGTTTTTCTCTTTCTGACTTACTTCACTCTGTATGACAGTCTCTAGATCCATCGACGTCTCTACAAATGACCCAATTTCATTCCTTTTCATGGCTTAGTAATATTCCATTTTATATATGTACCACAGCTTTATGCATTCGTCTGTCTGTGGGCATTTAGGTTGCTTCCATTACCTCGATATTGTAAATAGTGATGCAATGAACATTGCGGTGAATGTCTCGTTTTGATTTATGGTTTTGTCTGGGTATATGTCCAGTACTGGGATTGCTGTATCATATGGTAATTCTATTGTTAGTTTCTTAAGAAACTCCATATTGTTCTCCGTAGTGACTGTATCAATTTATATTCCCAACAATAGTGGAAGAGGGTTCCTTTTCTCCACACCCTTTCCAGCATTTTTGTTTGTAGATTTTCTCATGATGCCCATTCTATCAGGTGTGAGGTGATACCTCATTGTTGAGTCCATTTTGTTGAGCAAGGGGTAGGTCTTGTCTATTACATATTTGGCTTATTGAATGGTATCTGTGCTAATTTCAAACTCTGGTTTTATGCAGCACCCCAACTCACTTTCCCCCTTAAGGAAGCATAAGTTGGTTTTCTAAACTTGAGACCCTGTTCTGTTTTGTAATTCAGTTCATGTGTAGCCAAGTTCACATTCCATGTATTAGTGATATCTTATGATGTTTCTTTTTCTGTGTGACATATTTCAGTTAGAATCATCATACCTGAATCCACTCATTATGCTGCTACGGGCCTGATGACATAGATTTCATGGCTGAGTGATTTTGCATTGTACATAAGTACCACAACTTCTTTATCCATTTTTCACTTTCTGTGATATTGAACTTGTACCGTAAACGAGGTTCTTGTAAACAGAGGCATCCCAAACTTTGGGGTGGCTGTGTCTTTTTGATTTTAATTTCCCTAAGCTATAGGACCATAAGTGGAAGTGCCCTAGGCTCTGTTGCTTTGTTTTTTAGATGTTTCAGGAAACACCATACACTTCTCCCGAGTGTCTGTTGGCAATTTACATCCCGCCCATCAGCATAACAAGGCTCCCAGTTCTCCATGGCCTGTCCTGCCTTTCTGGATTTTACACTTTTTTCAGATGGCCCTTTTGACCGGGGGGAAGTGAGACTTCATTGTAGTGCAGATTTCCTTTGCAAGCTTGCTTGGTTGGCCAAAAAGTGCATATGCGTTTTTTCCTGAATATATTCAGGAAAAAACGCATACGCCCTTTTTGGCCAAGTGCATCATTGTGGACGTTCTGCCTCTTTTCCTATGCTTTCAAAGCAATTCCAGTCTACCTCCTGAAATCGGTTTCCTGCAATTCTGCCCCGCTTTCAAGTCCTCTTGGCAGCCTTACTTCAGTATATTTTTGGACGATAGCTGTCATTTATAACTCTGCAGGTTTGTGAATTACAGTGCCCCTGAGCTCCTTTCTTCAACTCGCTTTCTTGTGAGCTGGCCGCAACACCGCAGGATGGCTTCAGGCCCTAATCTGGTTCCGGCACGGCATGCTGAGCCTTTGGTTATTTCCTCTTCCTGGTGGGAAATGAGAGTTAAATTTGCCCGTCCAGACACCTCCAGCTAGTCTCTCATTGGTTCTCGCTATTCCTGTTCATCTTCCGCAGAAATTGCAAACTGGGCCAAACAGGAGGTTAAAGGCGCTGACTCTCCAAGTGGGGAGAGTGTTAGTAAAGCGTCTGGAATGTTGCACCCGAGTACCAGGGGAGGAAAACTGAGACATATTTGAACATGTTTCCCGTTCACACGGTTGATCATACTCTGGGTTCCACATGCATGTTTTAGCTGAAGGAAGAATACCTTAAACCTGGAGAGTTGAGACCCGTGGAATTGGTACCATGCAATATGACTTCAAAGGGTCTTCATTTGCTCACTGAACCTCTCCAATCCTATCACTGCTGCGTTTATGCCCCTGTACACATGCTTGATTCTCTTTTGGAGACATAGCAATCCATAGGTTTTAAGATACTTACTAGTCAGGTACATTCTTAGGCGTTTAATATGGGGTGTTGAGTCCATTTCGTTGAGCAAGGAGTAGCTCTTGTCTATTCCATATTTGGCTTAAGGAACTTTATCTGTGTTCATTTCAATCTCTGGTTTTATGCAGCACCCCAACTCACCTTTCCCCTTAAGCAAGCATAAGTTGGTTTTCTAAATTTGAGACCCTGTTCTGTTCTGTAATTCAGTTCCTGTGTAGCCAAGTTTACATTCCGTGTATTAGTGATATCTTATGATGTTTCTTTTTCTGTTTGTCTTATTTCAGTTAGAATCATCATACCTGAATCCACTCATTATGCTGCTACGGGCCTGATGACATAGATTTCATTGCTGAGTGATACTGCATTGTACGTAAGTACCACAAGTTCTTTATCCATTTTTCACTTTCTGTGATATTGAACTTGTACGGTTAACGAGGCTCTTGTAAACAGAGGCGTCCCAAATTTTGGGGTGGCTGTGTCTTTTTGATTTTAATTTCCCTAAGCTATAGGACCATAAGTGGAAGTGCCCTAGGCTCTGTTGCTTTGTTTTTTAGATGTTTCAGGAAACACCATACACATCCCGCCCATCAGCATAACAAGGCTCCCAGTTCTCCATGGCCTGTCCTGCCTTTCTGGATTTTACCCTTTTTTCAGATGGCCCTTTTGACCAGGGGGAAGTGAGACTTCATTGTAGTGCAGATTTCCTTTGCAAGCTTGCTTGGTTGGCCAAAAAGGGCGTATGCCTTTTTTCCTGAATAAATTCAGGAAAAAATGCATACACCCTTTTTGGCCAAGTGAATCATTGTTGACGTTCTGCCTCTTTTCCTATGCTTTAAATGCAATTCCAGTCTACCTCCTGAAATCGTTTTCCTGCAATTCTGCCTTGCTTTCAATGCCTCTTCATAGCCTTACCTCAATATATTTTTTGAAAATAGTTGGCCTTTATAACTCTGCAGGTTTTTGAATTGCAGTGGCCCTTAGCTCCATTTTTCAGCTCTTATTTTTGTGATCTTGCCTCATAACCACAGGATTCCTTCAGGCCCTATTCTTCTTCTGGGGCACCTTGCTGTGCCTTTGGTTTATTCTTCTTACTGATGTGAATTTAGAGTGACATGTGCCCATTGAAACCGCTACAGCTAGTTTCTCACTGGTTCCCCCTATTCCCATTCATCCTCCGCACTAACTGCAGACTGTGCGATACCAGAACTTAAAGGCATTGACTCTCCATGTGGGGATATTTTTGGTAAAGTGGCTGGAATGTCGATCCGGAGCCCCAGGAGAGGAAAAATGAGGTGCGTTTTAGAAACCTTTCCCGATCATATGGTATACCAGTCGCTGGGTTTCCCAAGCATGGTTTAGCTGTAGGAAGATTCCCTTCAACCTGGAGTGTTGGGACCCTTGGAATGAGTAGCATGAAGTATTGCATTAAACTTTTGGCAGTTGCTCACCAAAGCTCATCAATCCTCTCAGCCCCAAGTGTCCAGCCTTATGTCTTATCCAGCTGTGGGTTTATATGTGGTCAATCCAGGTTGCATCACAGCCCCTGAGCGAATTTTGTAAGATTTTTTCTCTCTTTCATTGTTTCTGCGTTTTGTTTTTAAAATTTATTTCTATAATGGGGTTTAGCTCATTTTCACTGCTGTGTTTGTGCCACTCTGCACACACTTGATTCCCTTATGGAGATATATCAATACATGGGTTTTAAGATTCTTATTACTCAGATATATTTCTCTGCGGTGTATAGGGTGTGTTGAGGCCAGTTCATTGAGCAAGGTGTAGATCTTGTCTAATATCTATTTGGTTTATTGAACGGTATCTGTGCTAATTTCAAACTCTGGTTTTATGCATCACCCCACCTCTCCTTTCCCCTTAAGCTGAAATAAGTGTGTTTTCTAAATGTGAGACACTGTTCTGTTCTGTAATTCATTTCTTGTGCAGCCATATTTACCCTCCCTCTATAAGTGATATCTTATGATATGTTTCTTTTTCTGTTTGACTTATTTCAAGTAGTATTATCGGACCTAAATCCACTCTTTATCCTTCTACTAGCCTTATTACATTGATTTCATGGTGAAGAGATATTCCATTGTACATAAGTACCACATCTTCTTTATCCATTGTTCTCTTTCCTGGGATATTTAAGGTATACTGAAGTTGAGGTTCTTGTAAACAGAGTAGCCCTAAACTGTGGTGTGCTTGTGTCTTGTTAATTTTTAGATTTCCCTAGATATACTCCCATGATTGGAAGTGTCCTATGCTCTGTAGCTCTGTTTTTTAGATGATTTAGGAACCACCATACACTTCTCCAGAGTGGCTCTCGGCAGTTCACACACTGCCCATCAGCGTATAAAGGCTCCCTGTTCTCCATGGCCTGTCCTGCATTTCTGGTTTTTACAATTTTTTAGGATGGCCCTTTTGACCAGTGGGAAATGAGACTTCTTTGTTGTGCACATTTGCATTGCTTGCTTGCTTCGTTGCCCATAAAGTGCGTATGCGTTTTTTCCTGGATATAATCAGGAAAAAACGCATACGCCCTTTTGGGCCAACTGCATCATTGTCGAAATTCTGCCGCTTTTCATGTGCTTTAAAGACGAGTCCAATCTATCTCTTGAAATCTGTTTCTTGCAATTCTGTCTTGCATTCAGATCCTCTTCTTTGCCTTACCTCAACATATTTTTGGACGTTAGTTTTCATTTATAACTCTGCAGGTTTGTGAATTGCAGTGACCCTGAGCTCCATTTTTTAAGTTGCTCTTTTGTGAGCTGGCCTCAAACCCTCAGGATTGCTTCAGGCCCTATTTTGGCTCGGGCGAGGCGGGCTGAGCCTTTTTTCAATTCTTATTCTTAATGGGAAATTAGAGTGATATGTGCCCGTCCAAACCCCTACAACTATTCTCTCATTGGTTCCCCATTCATCCTCCTCACAATTTGCAAAATGTGTGAAACAGAAGTTGAAATGTGCTGATTCTCCAAGTGGGGAGATTCTAAGTAACGTGGCTGGAATGGTGAGCAGGAGCACCAGGAGAGGATAAATGAGCTGCATTTTAGACACATCTCCCGATCACATGGTGTACAGTCCTCTGGGTTTTCCATGCATGTTTTAGCTGTAGGAAGATCCCTTGAACCTGCATATTTGGGACCCATTGAATGGGTACCAGGTAGTATTACTTTAAAGGGTGTGCATTTCCTCACCCAACCTCACATTTCTCTTAGCGCAAACAGTTTCCAGCCTTATGTCTCATCCTGCTGTGGGTCTAGATGTGTTCAATCCATGTTGCATCACCGGCCCTGAGGAAAAGTTGTAAGAGGTTTTCTCTGTCTCTCTGTCGTTTATTTTTTTCAATTTATTACTATATTGGTTACAGCTGATTTTCAAAGCTCTGTTTCTTGCTGCTGTACATCCACTTGATTCACGTACAGAGAGACATCAGTAAATTCTTTTTCAGATTCTTACCAGTCGTATATATTCTTTTCCGGTGACTTGAGTGTGCTGAGTGCAGTTCTTTTAGCTACCGTGTAGGCCTTGTTGATTATCAGTTTGGTATTTGGAATGGTATCTTTGCTAATTTCAACCTCCTGGGTGATGCCTCACCCCTCCCCACCTTTCCCGTTTAGCAGCCTTATGCGTGTTTTCTACATATTTGACTATGTTTTTGTTTTGTAATTTATTTCATGTGTAGCCATTTTGGATTCCACCTTTAAGTGATATCTTATGATATGTGTCTTTTTCTTTTTGAATTATGTCACTTAGAAAGATCATACGTAACTCCTCCGGAGTTGTTACAACTGGCCATATTTCATTGATTTCCAGGCTGAATAATATTCCACTCTACCTAAGTACCACATCTCTACCCATTTTTTCCCTCCAGAGACATTTAAGTTATATCCTAGTTGAGGATCTTTTAAACAGAGAGGGGGTAAACATTGGGGTGCCTGTGTCCTCTCGATTTTTGTTTTTCTCAAGATATACGCCCATGAGTGCAAGTGCCCTATGCTCTGTAGCTCATTTTTTAGATGCTTTAGTAAACACAATACACTTCTCCAGAATGGCCGTTGGCAATATACATTTCCACTATAAGTCTCACAGGGCTCCCTCTTCTCCTTGCCCTGTCCTGCATTTCTGTTGTTTACGCTTTATGAGGATGGCTCTTCTGACTGATGCGAAGTGATATCTTTTGTAGTATTGACTTCCAGTGCCCACCTGTTTGGTTGGCTAAAAAAGTGTATGCCCTTTTCTTGAATATATACAGAAAAAAACGCATACACCCTTTTTGGCCAACTGCAATGTTGGCAATGTTCAGCTCCTTTTCTTGTGCTTAATGGCGAGTCCTTTCTACCTCCTCAAATCCCTTTCCTGCCATTCTCCCTTGCTTACAAGTCCTTTTCTCTGACTTTCCTCAAGACATTTTTCAGTGATGGATATTTTCAACTCTGCAGTTTCGTGAATTTTACTGCCCCTGAGTTCCATTGTTCAACTTGTGTTTATGGGAACTGGCCACAAAGCAGCGGGATTTCCTCAAGCCCTATACTGTTTCCATGGGCAACCCTAGCCTTTGGTCAATTCGTCTTCCTGATTGGAAATTAGAGTGACATGTGCCTGTCTGAACACCTAGGACTTGTCTCTCATTGTTCCTCATCCTTCCGCTTCATCCTCTGGACAAATTCCAAACTGTACGCAACAGGATGTTGACAGTGCTGACATCTCCAAGTGGGGAGACTGTTAGTAAAGACGCTGGAGGGGTGAACCCGAGCACCAGGAGATGAGGAGAGGAGATGCCTTTTCCAAACTCTTCCCGATCAGACGGTATACCATCCTCTGGGTGTGACAGACATGTTTTAGCAGTAGGAAGAGTCCCATTCATGTAAGGAGAACACCAGGGCTTTTTCAAAATCAGTGTCTCCCCGAAACCCAAACTGGGGAATTTTTTAAGCTACGGCTACACATATGTTCATTAAGGGCCTTGGGAAGTAGGCAGAGTCCAAACTTTAGATGATTGAAGTCTTCAGGGTCAGAAGCACTCACCACCAGCTTCCCTTAGGTTACACTTTAACTGTCATTGATAGATGATGTCAATAAAAATATCTATTCTTTTTCAGATTATTTCCCCTTATAGGTTATTGCAAAATGTTGAGTGTAGTTCCCTGTGCTATACAGTAGTTCCTTGTTGATGATCTATTTTATACATAGCAGTGTGTATGTGTTAATCCCAAACTGTTAATTTATCCCTCCTCCCACCTTTCCCCTTTGGTAATAATAAATTATAAGATTTTATACTTCTCAGAAATGGGGGAGCTGAAAGAGAGGTATCATTTTCAATGGAAAAGCATTTAAAACAAGATTGAAGCTTTAACCAAGATTATTAGATGTACATCCTTGGAAAGAAATCACTTCATTTCTCTAATATTGACCTGACAAATAAGACAAACCTTTTCACTGAACTTGCTTATAATAAAGTGATGGAAATATCAAATGGAAGTGTTAGAAACATCTTATTTTACCCGAGCCTTATACACTGTTCTATGTTAACTACAGTTTGGCTCACACATCTGTTCATTGAGGTTACAATAGTCTCAATTTCTGTTACTGATCCTCCAGAGTGGACCCCAACAAGTGTCCCCCTGCCCAGTGTCATTGGGGCCAACAGATCGAGACTGAGTTTGGTTCACAAGCAAAGGAAACTTTATATTTTGATCAGAGAATGGAGAGGTGAGAGCATGCACTACCCCGTGGGCTGTGGGCTGGGCTGCTGTGTAGAGATCCTGTCAGAGTCAGTGGGAGGGAGGGGGCGGAGCTCTCGAGGGCCAGGTTGGCTGCAGCTCAGGCTCTATATCGCGGAGTCTGCACTGGGCCCCAGGAGCTGAGGTGTCGACCCAGCCATTCTGCACTAGGAAATCTGGTCTGAAGTGCCGGGTGTGGAACCTCTGCATGCGGGACCCTAGGAGCACGTGAAATTAGACAAAGCACAAAGGATAAAAAAGGTTAGACTTGACTTTATTGCCCAGATTCTATTTTTATCTCCCAGGGATTTTTAATGGGCTTTGCTGGGGACAAACCCCTCCTCTGCCTTTTGTCCCGTTCCTCATTCTTGGAGTGCTGAGGGTGCAGACACTTCTTCTGTAACTGCTGAGTGCTGAGTTGGGAGCCCTAATACCCGGGGGCGAGGGTCAGAGCTTCTCCCCAGCAGCCTCCAGGTGACGTTGATTGTCCCCAGGCCCCCTGCCTCCTTGCTCGTCCACCTGAGCACCAGCATTGGAAGTGTTATAGATTCTAATGACCTTTAAGGGTCCAGGAAAGAGATGTGCAGAGACGCTGTGGGGGCCGGTTTCACCCCGCCCCACATTTGTTCGGCCACCTTAGGCTGACCATTTCTGTCAGCCTAGATGCTCTGACCAGTAGTCTGCGCTTTCTTCAATTAGGCCCCTGAATTAACGTACAAACAGCACCAGGTGTCAGAGCCCTGCCCGCTCAACTCCCAGACAGTCCAGGGTCAGTGGTGATCAAGGACCATGATGACCACTGAGTCAACAGCCTTTTGAAGTAAACAGGAGTCCAGCCGGTCTTATTGGCCACCATCATCACGGTGTCTGTAGGCTTTTCTATGGTGACAGTGTGATATACGGTTCCCCCGCCAAGATTATTAGCTCCCCTCTGGGTGCAGTAAGTCCTGCAAGCAGTAGTCTACTCTTTTGGGACACACTCTTATTGTTTTATGAGAGAAACTCCAGGTCAAGTGATGTTCACACGAGTCGTCATGGTGCCCTGTTGCCCCCGGTTATCTCTCTGGATGTTGGAGTTGGAGGGCCTCCTCACTCGAGGTCGGTGTGCCCACGGAGCGAACCCTGCAACTTCAGGGCATCGTTGGTGGTTAGGATCACCACGTGGGGTCCTTTTCCCTTAGGAAGGAGGTGGCCTTTTGGGCTGCTGATTTCCAGGTTTTTAGATACCGCCAGTATCTTGGCCAGATGCGGCAGTGGGCCAAGCCCCTTGGTGACTGTAGTTTATCCTACCTGGATGGCATTCTTGCATTGTTCCATTTCAAGTGGTCCCAGTTTTTGCACTAATTCTCCAATGGCGATTCACCTTTCACCGGGAATGTAAAGGTCAAAGGGTTTAGCTAAATTAGGGAGTTCCAGGGCAAGGGTCTGAATTGACTGCTCTTTCCATTCTTGAAAGGCCACTTCTGGATTCTATTCAAAAGGATCATCATCTTTTCCTTTCAGTGTTTCATATAGAGGCCCAGCTAGTAGACTGTAGTTAGGGATCCAGAAGCAGCAAACCCTGGCCTCCCCAGGAACCCCTAAGCTGTCTTCTAGTTTTAGAAAGGGGTAAGGCTGCAAATGGTTTCTTCCCTTTCCTGAGATGGGCTTCTCTGACCTTCTGTGAGAATGAAGCCCAGGCAGGTCACCGCAGTCTGTGATATTTGAGCTTTTTCTTGGACAACTTCTATCCTTTATTGGCTTGGTAGTTCAGAGGCCTCCTTAGTAGGGCTGGCGATCAGAATGTCGTCTGCGTACTGAAGGAGGGTTTCCTTTTCCAGAGGTAGAACTTTTAGGTCTTTAGCTAAGCTTTCCCCAAAGATGGTGTGGGAATTTTTGCACCCTTGGGGCAAGACGGCCCGGAAGTATTGTTTTAGTTGTATGTTGAGTCCTGCCACTCACAAGCCAAAATTTCTTGTGACTCTGGGACTAATGGAATACAAAAGAAGGCATCATTGAAGACTAATACAGAATACCATGTCCTGGTGGTTGGTAGAATGACCAGCAGGGTGTAGGAATTAGGAGCAACTGGAGGTATATCCTCGGTGGCTTCACTGACTGTCCTGACATCCTTTACCAGGTCCCCAGCAGCCCATGGGGCTCTCGTGGTCAGACCAATCCCAGAATATGGAGCTCACCTGGGCAGGTACCCCACCCCCACCCCAGCCCACGGGGCTCTCGTGGTCAGGCCCTTCCCAGGATACAGAGCTACCCTTGCAGGTACCATGGCAGGGCTGGGCACACAGGAACCGTGCACATAGCCCTCATTGCAGAGCACCCCCAGCTCACCTGTCGCTCAGAGCTGGCACAGAGCACCTCAGAGCAGGACTTGAACTAACAAACAGCAGCTGCGACAGGTCTGTGACCCTGGGCATCACTCTGTGCGGCCTCCCTCCACCTGGTCTTCCAGAGACTTCCACTGCACCCGGGGCACCAGGCCTCTGTCTCCAACCACCACCCACCCCTCCTCTCCCTGACTCCTGGGTTCCTCTCATAAGGAGAGGGTTTTCTTGAAGTTGTCTCCCACTCATGGGCCAGATAAAATGATTAGAAAACAAGCCAAAGCTGCAGCCCCTTGTCTATCCTGACTCTCAGGAGCCCACACCTGTTCCTTGGACCTGGCCGGTTCAGCAAGTTCCATTTTCTGCAACTGTGAGCCCCTGAGGGGTGATGATTGGCTGACCTGGGCAGCCTTACCGTGTGGGCCAGCCCTCCCCAGGTGTGCCTGGGTTGAGATCAATATAAATACCACTCCAGGCAGCAAGAGCCCCTGCAGCCGTGCCTGACGCCATTTTCTCTGCCCTGTCAGCAGTCTCGGGGCTGGGCTGGTGGGAGGGAGTGAGAGGCCACGGCTTTGTGGGTGGCCCAGTGTGAGTGGGGCTCTGCTGGACTTTCTGCAGCAGTTGCCAGGCTGCCACCTGCTAAAGAAGAGGATGTGTCACCCATACCTGCTGCTGGAATTTCTCCCTGGGCAGAGGTGAAGAAGGAAAAAAGCAGTGGGGGCAGGGACAGGACGGGTATCTCAGTCAGGGAAATGGAAATCTTCCAGAAGAGCACCCAGGGCCAGGACCATCCTGGCTGGCCTGCAGGCACCAAGTCGGCCGGCATGCTGTCACTCGTGTGGCTCTATGGCCCTTCCTCTAGGCTTTCAAGTCCTTGTATATATTCAGGTGTTTTACCTGGGACGGGTGGGAATAGTTCAGCAGCAACTGGCCTGGGGCTCAGCTCACGTTTACTCACAGATGCCTCGGCACGGTGCCCCAGCTTTGCAATGAGGACGCTTGTTGCGTGGGGGCTGCTGGCTGAATGGGAGACGATTCCCCACCACTGGCCAACTTCAGAATTGTTTACAACTGGAGCAAGTGCCCTGATACGGTTTTCCTCTGTGGAACTGGTGGGTTCTGTGTTTTTTTTCTCTTTTTCGTTTTTGGTTCAAGGTAGATTTTATTCCTCTTTTTTGTATTTACAGATATAAGCATGGAAATAATTTATTCATATAAATACATGTATGTGAAGGGAATAATTGTTTTTTCTGTTTTATTTTTTAAATTTTATTTCTTTTTAATTTTGAATTTTATTTTATATTTTTATACAGCAGGTTCTTATTGGTTATCTATTTTATACATATAAATGTATACATGCCAATCCCAGTCTCTCAACTCCTCCCACCACCACCCCCCCAACAGCTTTCCCCCCTTGTTGTCCATACATTTGTTGTCTACATCTGTTGCTCTATTTATGCCTTGCAAAATGGTTAATCTGTACAGTTTTTCTAGGTTCCACATATATGCATGAATATACAAGATTTGTTTTTCTCTTTCTGACTTACTTCACTCTGTATGACAGTCTCTAGATCCATCGACGTCTCTACAAATGACCCAATTTCATTCCTTTTCATGGCTTAGTAATATTCCATTTTATATATGTACCACAGCTTTATGCATTCGTCTGTCTGTGGGCATTTAGGTTGCTTCCATTACCTCGATATTGTAAATAGTGATGCAATGAACATTGCGGTGAATGTCTCGTTTTGATTTATGGTTTTGTCTGGGTATATGTCCAGTACTGGGATTGCTGTATCATATGGTAATTCTATTGTTAGTTTCTTAAGAAACTCCATATTGTTCTCCGTAGTGACTGTATCAATTTATATTCCCAACAATAGTGGAAGAGGGTTCCTTTTCTCCACACCCTTTCCAGCATTTTTGTTTGTAGATTTTCTCATGATGCCCATTCTATCAGGTGTGAGGTGATACCTCATTGTTGAGTCCATTTTGTTGAGCAAGGGGTAGGTCTTGTCTATTACATATTTGGCTTATTGAATGGTATCTGTGCTAATTTCAAACTCTGGTTTTATGCAGCACCCCAACTCACTTTCCCCCTTAAGGAAGCATAAGTTGGTTTTCTAAACTTGAGACCCTGTTCTGTTTTGTAATTCAGTTCATGTGTAGCCAAGTTCACATTCCATGTATTAGTGATATCTTATGATGTTTCTTTTTCTGTGTGACATATTTCAGTTAGAATCATCATACCTGAATCCACTCATTATGCTGCTACGGGCCTGATGACATAGATTTCATGGCTCAGTGATTTTGCATTGTACATAAGTACCACAACTTCTTTATCCATTTTTCACTTTCTGCGATATTGAACTTGTACCGTAAACGAGGTTCTTGTAAACAGAGCTGTCCCAAACTGTGGGGTGGCTGTGTCTTTTTGATTTTAATTTCCCTAAGCTATAGGACCATAAGTGGAAGTGCCCTAGGCTCTGTTGCTTTGTTTTTTAGATGTTTCAGGAAACACCATACACTTCTCCCGAGTGTCTGTTGGCAATTTACATCCCGCCCATCAGCATAACAAGGCTCCCAGTTCTCCATGGCCTGTCCTGCCTTTCTGGATTTTACACTTTTTTCAGATGGCCCTTCTGACCGGGGGGAAGTGAGACTTCATTGTAGTGCAGATTTCCTTTGCAAGCTTGCTTGGTTGGCTAAAAAGTGCGTATGCGTTTTTTCCTGATTCAGGAAAAAACGCATACGCCCTTTTTGGCCAAGTGCATCATTGTGGACGTTCTGCCTCTTTTCCTATGCTTAAAATGCAATTCCAGTCTACCTCCTGAAATCGGTTTCCTGCAATTCTGCCCCGCTTTCAAGTCCTCTTGGCAGCCTTACTTCAGTATATTTTTGGACGATTGCTGTCATTTATAACTCTGCAGGTTTGTGAATTACAGTGCCCCTGAGCTCCGTTCTTCATCTCGCTTTCTTGTGAGCTGGCCGCAACACCGCAGGATTGCTTCAGGCCCTAATCTGGTTCCGGCACGGCACGCTGAGCCTTTGGTTAATTCCTGTCCTTGGTGGGAAATGAGAGTTAAATTTGCCCGTCCAGAAACCTCCAGCTTCTCTCTCATTGGTTCTCCCTATTCCTGTTCATCTTCCACTGAAATTGAAAACAGGGCCAAACAGGAGGTTAAAGGCACTGACTCTCCAAGTCGGGAGAGTGTTAGTAAAGCGTCTGGAATGTTGCACCCGAGTACCATGGGACGAAAACTGAGACATATTTGAACACGTCTCCCGCTCACATGGTTGATCATACTCTGGGTTCCACATGCATGTTTTAGCTGAAGGAAGAATCCCTGAAACCTGGAGAGTTGAGACCCGTGGAATTAGTACCATGCAATATGATTTCAAAGGGTCTTCATTTGCTCACCAAACCTCTCCAATCCTATCACTGCTGCATTTATGCCCCTGTACACACGCTTGATTCCCTTTCGGAGACATAGCAATCCATAGGTTTTAAGATAATTACTAGTCAGGTACATTCTTAGGCATTTAATATGGGGTGTTGAGTCCATTTCGTTGAGCAAGGAGTAGCTCTTGTCTATTACATATTTGGCTTAAGGAAGTTTATCTGTGCTCATTTCAATGTCTGGTTTTATGCAGCACCCCAACTCACCTTTCCCCTTAAGCAAGCATAAGTTGGTTTTCTAAATTTGAGACACTGTTCTGTTTTGTAATTCAGTTCCTGTGTAGCCAAGTTTACATTCCGTGTATTAGTGATATCTTATGATGTTTCTTTTTCTGTGTGACTTATTTCAGTTAGAATCATCATACCTGAATCCACTCATTGTGCTGCTAAGGGCCTGATGACATAGATTTCATTGCTGAGTGATATTGCTTTGTAAGTAAATACCACAACTTCTTTATCCATTTTTCACTTTCTGCGATGTTGAACTTGTACGGTAAATGAGGTTCTTGTAAACAGAGGCGTCCCAAACTTTGGGGTGGCTGTGTCTTTTTGATTTTAATTTCCCTAAGCTATAGGACCATAAGTGGAAGTGCCCTAGGCTCTGTTGCTTTGTTTTTTAGATGTTTCAGGAAACACCATACACTTCTCCCGAGTGTCTGTTGGCAATTTACATCCCGCCCATCAGCATAACAAGGCTCCCAGTTCTCCATGGCCTGTCCTGCCTTTCTGGATTTTACACTTTTTTCAGATGGTCCTTTTGACCGGGGGGAAGTGAGACTTCATTGTAGTGCAGATTTACTTTGCAAGCTTGCTTGGTTGGCCAAAAAGGGCGTATGCGTTTTTTCCTGAATATATTCAGGAAAAAACGCATACGCCCTTTTTGGCCAAGTGCATCATTGTGGACGTTCTGCCTCTTTTCCTATGCTTTCAATGCAATTCCAGTCTACCTCCTGAAATCGGTTTCCTGCAATTCTGCCCCGCTTTCAAGTCCTCTTGGCAGCCTTACTTCAGTATATTTTTGGACAATAGCTGTTATTTATAACTCTGCAGGTTTGTGAATTACAGTGCCCCTGAGCTCCTTTCTTCAACTCACTTTCTTGTGAGCTGGCCGCAACACCGCAGGATGGCTTCAGGCCCTAATCTGGTTCCGGCACGGCATGCTGAGCCTTTGGTTATTTCCTCTTCCTGGTGGGAAATGAGAGTTAAATTTGCCCGTCCAGACACCTCCAGCTAGTCTCTCATTGGTTCTCGCTATTCCTGTTCATCTTCCGCAGAAATTGCAAACTGGGCCAAACAGGAGGTTAAAGGGACTGACTCTCCAAGTCGGGAGGGTGTTAGTAAAGCGTCTGGAATGTTGCACCCGAGTACCAGGGGAGGAAAACTGAGACATATTTGAACATGTTTCCCGTTCACACGGTTGATCATACTCTGGGTTCCACATGCATGTTTTAGCTGAAGGAAGAATACCTTAAACTTGGAGAGTTGAGACCCGTGGAATTGGTACCATGCAATATGACTTCAAAGGGTCTTCATTTGCTCACTGAACCTCTCCAATCCTATCACTGCTGCGTTTATGCCCCTGTACACATGCTTGATTCTCTTTTGGAGACATAGCAATCCATAGGTTTTAAGATACTTACTAGTCAGGTACATTCTTAGGCGTTTAATATGGGGTGTTGAGTCCATTTCGTTGAGCAAGGAGTAGCTCTTGTCTATTCCATATTTGGCTTAAGGAACTTTATCTGTGTTCATTTCAATCTCTGGTTTTATGCAGCACCCCAACTCACCTTTCCCCTTAAGCAAGCATAAGTTGGTTTTCTAAATTTGAGACCCTGTTCTGTTCTGTAATTCAGTTCCTGTGTAGCCAAGTTTACATTCCGTGTATTAGTGATATCTTATGATGTTTCTTTTTCTGTGCGTCTTATTTCAGTTAGAATCATCGTACCTGAATCCACTCATTATGCTGCTACGGGCCTGATTACATAGACTTCATTGCTGAGTGATACTGCATTGTACGTAAGTACCACAAGTTCTTTATCCATTTTTCACTTTCTGTGATATTGAACTTGTACTGTAAACGAGGTTCTTGTAAACAGAGGCGTCCCAAACATTGGGGTGGCTGTGTCTTTTTGATTTTAATTTCCCTAAGCTATAGGACCATAAGTGGAAGTGCCCTAGGCTCTGTTGCTTTGTTTTTTAGATGTTTCAGGAAACACCATACACATCCCGCCCATCAGCATAACAAGGCTCCCAGTTCTCCATGGCCTGTCCTGCCTTTCTGGATTTTACACTTTTTTCAGATGGCCCTTTTGACCGGGGGGAAGTGAGACTTCATTGTAGTGCAGATTTCCTTTGCAAGCTTGCTTGGTTGGCCAAAAAGGGCGTATGCCTTTTTTCCTGAATAAATTCAGGAAAAAAGGCATACACCCTTTTTGGCCAAGTGAATCATTGTGGACGTTCTGCCTCTTTTCCTATGCTTTAAATGCAATTCCAGTCTACCTCCTGAAATCGTTTTCCTGCAATTCTGCCTTGCTTTCAATGCCTCTTCATAGCCTTACCTCAATATATTTTTTGAAAATAGTTGGCCTTTATAACTCTGCAGGTTTTTGAATTGCAGTGGCCCTTAGCTCCATTTTTCAGCTCTTATTTTTGTGATCTTGCCTCATAACCACAGGATTCCTTCAGGCCCTATTCTTCTTCTGGGGCACCTTGCTGTGCCTTTGGTTTATTCTTCTTACTGATGTGAATTTAGAGTGACATGTGCCCATTGAAACCGCTACAGCTAGTTTCTCACTGGTTCCCCCTATTCCCATTCATCCTCCGCACTAACTGCAGACTGTGCGATACCAGAACTTAAAGGCATTGACTCTCCATGTGGGGATATTTTTGGTAAAGCGGCTGGAATGTCGATCCGGAGCCCCAGGAGAGGAAAAATGAGGTGCGTTTTAGAAACCTTTCCCGATCATATGGTATACCAGTCGCTGGGTTTCCCAAGCATGGTTTAGCTGTAGGAAGATTCCCTTCAACCTGGAGTGTTGGGACCCTTGGAATGAGTAGCATGAAGTATTGCATTAAACTTTTGGCAGTTGCTCACCAAAGCTCATCAATCCTCTCAGCCCCAAGTGTCCAGCCTTATGTCTTATCCAGCTGTGGGTTTATATGTGGTCAATCCAGGTTGCATCACAGCCCCTGAGCGAATTTTGTAAGAATTTTTCTCTCTTTCATTGTTTCTGCGTTTTGTTTTTTAAATTTATTTCTATAATGGGGTTTAGCTCATTTTCACTGCTGTGTTTGTGCCACTCTGCACACACTTGATTCCCTTATGGAGATATATCAATACATGGGTTTTAAGATTCTTATTACTCAGATATATTTCTCTGCGGTGTATAGGGTGTGTTGAGGCCAGTTCATTGAGCAAGGTGTAGATCTTGTCTAATATCTATTTGGTTTATTGAACGGTATCTGTGCTAATTTCAAACTCTGGTTTTATGCATCACCCCACCTCTCCTTTCCCCTTAAGCTGAAATAAGTGTGTTTTCTAAATGTGAGACACTGTTCTGTTCTGTAATTCATTTCTTGTGCAGCCATATTTACCCTCCCTCTATAAGTGATATCTTATGATATGTTTCTTTTTCTGTTTGACTTATTTCAAGTAGTATTATCGGACCTAAATCCACTCTTTATCCTTCTACTAGCCTTATTACATTGATTTCATGGTGAAGAGATATTCCATTGTACATAAGTACCACATCTTCTTTATCCATTGTTCTCTTTCCTGGGATATTTAAGGTATACTGAAGTTGAGGTTCTTGTAAACAGAGTAGCCCTAAACTGTGGTGTGCTTGTGTCTTGTTAATTTTTAGATTTCCCTAGATATACTCCCATGATTGGAAGTGTCCTATGCTCTGTAGCTCTGTTTTTTAGATGATTTAGGAACCACCATACACTTCTCCAGAGTGGCTCTCGGCAGTTCACACACTGCCCATCAGCGTATAAAGGCTCCCTGTTCTCCATGGCCTGTCCTGCATTTCTGGTTTTTACAATTTTTTAGGATGGCCCTTTTGACCAGTGGGAAATGAGACTTCTTTGTTGTGCACATTTGCATTGCTTGCTTGCTTCGTTGCCCATAAAGTGCGTATGCGTTTTTTCCTGGATATAATCAGGAAAAAACGCATACGCCCTTTTGGGCCAACTGCATCATTGTCGAAATTCTGCCGCTTTTCATGTGCTTTAAAGACGAGTCCAATCTATCTCTTGAAATCTGTTTCTTGCAATTCTGTCTTGCATTCAGATCCTCTTCTTTGCCTTACCTCAACATATTTTTGGACGTTAGTTTTCATTTATAACTCTGCAGGTTTGTGAATTGCAGTGACCCTGAGCTCCATTTTTTAAGTTGCTCTTTTGTGAGCTGGCCTCAAACCCGCAGGATTGCTTCAGGCCCTATTTTGGCTCGGGCGAGGCGGGCTGAGCCTTTTTTCAATTCTTATTCTTAATGGGAAATTAGAGTGATATGTGCCCGTCCAAACCCCTACAACTATTCTCTCATTGGTTCCCCATTCATCCTCCTCACAATTTGCAAAATGTGTGAAACAGAAGTTGAAATGTGCTGATTCTCCAAGTGGGGAGATTCTAAGTAACGTGGCTGGAATGGTGAACAGGAGCACCAGGAGAGGATAAATGAGCTGCATTTTAGACACATCTCCCGATCACATGGTGTACAGTCCTCTGGGTTTTCCATGCATGTTTTAGCTGTAGGAAGATCCCTTGAACCTGCATATTTGGGACCCATTGAATGGGTACCAGGTAGTATTACTTTAAAGGGTGTGCATTTCCTCACCCAACCTCACATTTCTCTTAGCGCAAACAGTTTCCAGCCTTATGTCTCATCCTGCTGTGGGTCTAGATGTGTTCAATCCATGTTGCATCACCGGCCCTGAGGAAAAGTTGTAAGAGGTTTTCTCTGTCTCTCTGTCGTTTATTTTTTTCAATTTATTACTATATTGGTTACAGCTGATTTTCAAAGCTCTGTTTCTTGCTGCTGTACATCCACTTGATTCACGTACAGAGAGACATCAGTAAATTCTTTTTCAGATTCTTACCAGTCGTATATATTCTTTTCCGGTGACTTGAGTGTGCTGAGTGCAGTTCTTTTAGCTACCGTGTAGGCCTTGTTGATTATCAGTTTGGTATTTGGAATGGTATCTTTGCTAATTTCAACCTCCTGGGTGATGCCTCACCCCTCCCCACCTTTCCCGTTTAGCAGCCTTATGCGTGTTTTCTACATATTTGACTATGTTTTTGTTTTGTAATTTATTTCATGTGTAGCCATTTTGGATTCCACCTTTAAGTGATATCTTATGATATGTGTCTTTTTCTTTTTGAATTATGTCACTTAGAAAGATCATACGTAACTCCTCCGGAGTTGTTACAACTGGCCATATTTCATTGATTTCCAGGCTGAATAATATTCCACTCTACCTAAGTACCACATCTCTACCCATTTTTTCCCTCCAGAGACATTTAAGTTATATCCTAGTTGAGGATCTTTTAAACAGAGAGGGGGTAAACATTGGGGTGCCTGTGTCCTCTCGATTTTTGTTTTTCTCAAGATATACGCCCATGAGTGCAAGTGCCCTATGCTCTGTAGCTCATTTTTTAGATGCTTTAGTAAACACAATACACTTCTCCAGAATGGCCGTTGGCAATATACATTTCCACTATAAGTCTCACAGGGCTCCCTCTTCTCCTTGCCCTGTCCTGCATTTCTGTTGTTTACGCTTTATGAGGATGGCTCTTCTGACTGATGCGAAGTGATATCTTTTGTAGTATTGACTTCCAGTGCCCACCTGTTTGGTTGGCTAAAAAAGTGTATGCCCTTTTCTTGAATATATACAGAAAAAAACGCATACACCCTTTTTGGCCAACTGCAATGTTGGCAATGTTCAGCTCCTTTTCTTGTGCTTAATGGCGAGTCCTTTCTACCTCCTCAAATCCCTTTCCTGCCATTCTCCCTTGCTTACAAGTCCTTTTCTCTGACTTTCCTCAAGACATTTTTCAGTGATGGATATTTTCAACTCTGCAGTTTTGTGAATTTTACTGCCCCTGAGTTCCATTGTTCAACTTGTGTTTATGGGAACTGGCCACAAAGCAGCGGGATTTCCTCAAGCCCTATACTGTTTCCATGGGCAACCCTAGCCTTTGGTCAATTCGTCTTCCTGATTGGAAATTAGAGTGACATGTGCCTGTCTGAACACCTAGGACTTGTCTCTCATTGTTCCTCATCCTTCCGCTTCATCCTCTGGACAAATTCCAAACTGTACGCAACAGGATGTTGACAGTGCTGACATCTCCAAGTGGGGAGACTGTTAGTAAAGACGCTGGAGGGGTGAACCCGAGCACCAGGAGATGAGGAGAGGCGATGCCTTTTCCAAACTCTTCCCGATCAGACGGTATACCATCCTCTGGGTGTGACAGACATGTTTTAGCAGTAGGAAGAGTCCCATTCATGTAAGGAGAACACCAGGGCTTTTTCAAAATCAGTGTCTCCCCGAAACCCAAACTGGGGAATTTTTTAAGCTACGGCTACACATATGTTCATTAAGGGCCTTGGGAAGTAGGCAGAGTCCAAACTTTAGATGATTGAAGTCTTCAGGGTCAGAAGCACTCACCACCAGCTTCCCTTAGGTTACACTTTAACTGTCATTGATAGATGATGTCAATAAAAATATCTATTCTTTTTCAGATTATTTCCCCTTATAGGTTATTGCAAAATGTTGAGTGTAGTTCCCTGTGCTATACAGTAGTTCCTTGTTGATGATCTATTTTATACATAGCAGTGTGTATGTGTTAATCCCAAACTGTTAATTTATCCCTCCTCCCACCTTTCCCCTTTGGTAATAATAAATTATAAGATTTTATACTTCTCAGAAATGGGGGAGCTGAAAGAGAGGTATCATTTTCAATGGAAAAGCATTTAAAACAAGATTGAAGCTTTAACCAAGATTATTAGATGTACATCCTTGGAAAGAAATCACTTCGTTTCTCTAATATTGACCTGACAAATAAGACAAACCTTTTCACTGAACTTGCTTATAATAAAGTGATGGAAATATCAAATGGAAGTGTTAGAAACATCTTATTTTACCCGAGCCTTATACACTGTTCTATGTTAACTACAGTTTGGCTCACACATCTGTTCATTGAGGTTACAATAGTCTCAATTTCTGTTACTGATCCTCCAGAGTGGACCCCAACAAGTGTCCCCCTGCCCAGTGTCATTGGGGCCAACAGATCGAGACTGAGTTTGGTTCACAAGCAAAGGAAACTTTATATTTTGATCAGAGAATGGAGAGGTGAGAGCATGCACTACCCCGTGGGCTGTGGGCTGGGCTGCTGTGTAGAGATCCTGTCAGAGTCAGTGGGAGGGAGGGGGCGGAGCTCTCGAGGGCCAGGTTGGCTGCAGCTCAGGCTCTATATCGCGGAGTCTGCACTGGGCCCCAGGAGCTGAGGTGTCGACCCAGCCATTCTGCACTAGGAAATCTAGTCTGAAGTGCCGGGTGTGGAACCTCTGCATGCGGGACCCTAGGAGCACGTGAAATTAGACAAAGCACAAAGGATAAAAAAGGTTAGACTTGACTTTATTGCCCAGATTCTATTTTTATCTCCCAGGGATTTTTAATGGGCTTTGCTGGGGACAAACCCCTCCTCTGCCTTTTGTCCCGTTCCTCATTCTTGGAGTGCTGAGGGTGCAGACACTTCTTCTGTAACTGCTGAGTGCTGAGTTGGGAGCCCTAATACCCGGGGGCGAGGGTCAGAGCTTCTCCCCAGCAGCCTCCAGGTGACGTTGATTGTCCCCAGGCCCCCTGCCTCCTTGCTCGTCCACCTGAGCACCAGCATTGGAAGTGTTATAGATTCTAATGACCTTTAAGGGTCCAGGAAAGAGATGTGCAGAGACGCTGTGGGGGCCGGTTTCACCCCGCCCCACATTTGTTCGGCCACCTTAGGCTGACCATTTCTGTCAGCCTAGATGCTCTGACCAGTAGTCTGCGCTTTCTTCAATTAGGCCCCTGAATTAACGTACAAACAGCACCAGGTGTCAGAGCCCTGCCCGCTCAACTCCCAGACAGTCCAGGGTCAGTGGTGATCAAGGACCATGATGACCACTGAGTCAACAGCCTTTTGAAGTAAACAGGAGTCCAGCCGGTCTTATTGGCCACCATCATCACGGTGTCTGTAGGCTTTTCTATGGTGACAGTGTGATATACGGTTCCCCCGCCAAGATTATTAGCTCCCCTCTGGGTGCAGTAAGTCCTGCAAGCAGTAGTCTACTCTTTTGGGACACACTCTTATTGTTTTATGAGAGAAACTCCAGGTCAAGTGATGTTCACACGAGTCGTCATGGTGCCCTGTTGCCCCCGGTTATCTCTCTGGATGTTGGAGTTGGAGGGCCTCCTCACTCGAGGTCGGTGTGCCCACGGAGCGAACCCTGCAACTTCAGGGCATCGTTGGTGGTTAGGATCACCACGTGGGGTCCTTTTCCCTTAGGAAGGAGGTGGCCTTTTGGGCTGCTGATTTCCAGGTTTTTAGATACCGCCAGTATCTTGGCCAGATGCGGCAGTGGGCCAAGCCCCTTGGTGACCGTAGTTTATCCTACCTGGATGGCATTCTTGCATTGTTCCATTTCAAGTGGTCCCAGTTTTTGCACTAATTCTCCAATGGCGATTCACCTTTCACCGGGAATGTAAAGGTCAAAGGGTTTAGCTAAATTAGGGAGTTCCAGGGCAAGGGTCTGAATTGACTGCTCTTTCCATTCTTGAAAGGCCACTTCTGGATTCTATTCAAAAGGATCATCATCTTTTCCTTTCAGTGTTTCATATAGAGGCCCAGCTAGTAGACTGTAGTTAGGGATCCAGAAGCAGCAAACCCTGGCCTCCCCAGGAACCCCTAAGCTGTCTTCTAGTTTTAGAAAGGGATAAGGCTGCAAATGGTTTCTTCCCTTTCCTGGGATGGGCTTCTCCGACCTTCTGTGAGAATGAAGCCCAGGCAGGTCACCGCAGTCTGTGATATTTGAGCTTTTTCTTGGACAACTTCTATCCTTTATTGGCTTGGTAGTTCAGAGGCCTCCTTAGTAGGGCTGGCGATCAGAATGTCGTCTGCGTACTGAAGGAGGGTTTCCTTTTCCAGAGGTAGAACTTTTAGGTCTTTAGCTAAGCTTTCCCCAAAGATGGTGTGGGAATTTTTGCACCCTTGGGGCAAGACGGCCCGGAAGTATTGTTTTAGTTGTATGTTGAGTCCTGCCACTCACAAGCCAAAATTTCTTGTGACTCTGGGACTAATGGAATACAAAAGAAGGCATCATTGAAGACTAATACAGAATACCATGTCCTGGTGGTTGGTAGAATGACCAGCAGGGTGTAGGAATTAGGAGCAACTGGAGGTATATCCTCGGTGGCTTCACTGACTGTCCTGACATCCTTTACCAGGTCCCCAGCAGCCCATGGGGCTCTCGTGGTCAGACCAATCCCAGAATATGGAGCTCACCTGGGCAGGTACCCCACCCCCACCCCAGCCCACGGGGCTCTCGTGGTCAGGCCCTTCCCAGGATACAGAGCTACCCTTGCAGGTACCATGGCAGGGCTGGGCACACAGGAACCGTGCACATAGCCCTCATTGCAGAGCACCCCCAGCTCACCTGTCGCTCAGAGCTGGCACAGAGCACCTCAGAGCAGGACTTGAACTAACAAACAGCAGCTGCGACAGGTCTGTGACCCTGGGCGTCACTCTGTGCGGCCTCCCTCCACCTGGTCTTCCAGAGACTTCCACTGCACCCGGGGCACCAGGCCTCTGTCTCCAACCACCACCCACCCCTCCTCTCCCTGACTCCTGGGTTCCTCTCATAAGGAGAGGGTTTTCTTGAAGTTGTCTCCCACTCATGGGCCAGATAAAATGATTAGAAAACAAGCCAAAGCTGCAGCCCCTTGTCTATCCTGACTCTCAGGAGCCCACACCTGTTCCTTGGACCTGGCCGGTTCAGCAAGTTCCATTTTCTGCAACTGTGAGCCCCTGAGGGGTGATGATTGGCTGACCTGGGCAGCCTTACCGTGCGGGCCAGCCCTCCCCAGGTGTGCCTGGGTTGAGATCAATATAAATACCACTCCAGGCAGCAAGAGCCCCTGCAGCCATGCCTGACGCCATTTTCTCTGCCCTGTCAGCAGTCTCGGGGCTGGGCTGGTGGGAGGGAGTGAGAGGCCACGGCTTTGTGGGTGGCCCAGTGTGAGTGGGGCTCTGCTGGACTTTCTGCAGCAGTTGCCAGGCTGCCACCTGCTAAAGAAGAGGATGTGTCACCCATACCTGCTGCTGGAATTTCTCCCTGGGCAGAGGTGAGGAAGGAAAAAAGCAGTGGGGGCAGGGACAGGACGGGTATCTCAGTCAGGGAAATGGAAATCTTCCAGAAGAGCACCCAGGGCCAGGACCATCCTGGCTGGCCTGCAGGCACCAAGTCGGCCGGCATGCTGTCACTCGTGTGGCTCTATGGCCCTTCCTCTAGGCTTTCAAGTCCTTGTATATATTCAGGTGTTTTACCTGGGACGGGTGGGAATAGTTCAGCAGCAACTGGCCTGGGGCTCAGCTCACGTTTACTCACAGATGCCTCGGCACGGTGCCCCAGCTTTGCAATGAGGACGCTTGTTGCGTGGGGGCTGCTGGCTGAATGGGAGACGATTCCCCACCACTGGCCAACTTCAGAATTGTTTACAACTGGAGCAAGTGCCCTGATACGGTTTTCCTCTGTGGAACTGGTGGGTTCTGTGTTTTTTTTCTCTTTTTCGTTTTTGGTTCAAGGTAGATTTTATTCCTCTTTTTTGTATTTACAGATATAAGCATGGAAATAATTTATTCATATAAATACATGTATGTGAAGGGAATAATTGTTTTTTCTGTTTTATTTTTTAAATTTTATTTCTTTTTAATTTTGAATTTTATTTTATATTTTTATACAGCAGGTTCTTATTGGTTATCTATTTTATACATATAAATGTATACATGCCAATCCCAGTCTCTCAACTCCTCCCACCACCACCCCCCCAACAGCTTTCCCCCCTTGTTGTCCATACATTTGTTGTCTACATCTGTTGCTCTATTTATGCCTTGCAAAATGGTTAATCTGTACAGTTTTTCTAGGTTCCACATATATGCATGAATATACAAGATTTGTTTTTCTCTTTCTGACTTACTTCACTCTGTATGACAGTCTCTAGATCCATCGACGTCTCTACAAATGACCCAATTTCATTCCTTTTCATGGCTTAGTAATATTCCATTTTATATATGTACCACAGCTTTATGCATTCGTCTGTCTGTGGGCATTTAGGTTGCTTCCATTACCTCGATATTGTAAATAGTGATGCAATGAACATTGCGGTGAATGTCTCGTTTTGATTTATGGTTTTGTCTGGGTATATGTCCAGTACTGGGATTGCTGTATCATATGGTAATTCTATTGTTAGTTTCTTAAGAAACTCCATATTGTTCTCCGTAGTGACTGTATCAATTTATATTCCCAACAATAGTGGAAGAGGGTTCCTTTTCTCCACACCCTTTCCAGCATTTTTGTTTGTAGATTTTCTCATGATGCCCATTCTATCAGGTGTGAGGTGATACCTCATTGTTGAGTCCATTTTGTTGAGCAAGGGGTAGGTATTGTCTATTACATATTTGGCTTATTGAATGGTATCTGTGCTAATTTCAAACTCTGGTTTTATGCAGCACCCCAACTCACTTTCCCCCTTAAGGAAGCATAAGTTGGTTTTCTAAACTTGAGACCCTGTTCTGTTTTGTAATTCAGTTCATGTGTAGCCAAGTTCACATTCCATGTATTAGTGATATCTTATGATGTTTCTTTTTCTGTGTGACATATTTCAGTTAGAATCATCATACCTGAATCCACTCATTATGCTGCTACGGGCCTGATGACATAGATTTCATGGCTGAGTGATTTTGCATTGTACATAAGTACCACAACTTCTTTATCCATTTTTCACTTTCTGTGATATTGAACTTGTACCGTAAACGAGGTTCTTGTAAACAGAGGCATCCCAAACTTTGGGGTGGCTGTGTCTTTTTGATTTTAATTTCCCTAAGCTATAGGACCATAAGTGGAAGTGCCCTAGGCTCTGTTGCTTTGTTTTTTAGATGTTTCAGGAAACACCATACACTTCTCCCGAGTGTCTGTTGGCAATTTACATCCCGCCCATCAGCATAACAAGGCTCCCAGTTCTCCATGGCCTGTCCTGCCTTTCTGGATTTTACACTTTTTTCAGATGGCCCTTTTGACCGGGGGGAAGTGAGACTTCATTGTAGTGCAGATTTCCTTTGCAAGCTTGCTTGGTTGGCCAAAAAGTGCATATGCGTTTTTTCCTGAATATATTCAGGAAAAAACGCATACGCCCTTTTTGGCCAAGTGCATCATTGTGGACGTTCTGCCTCTTTTCCTATGCTTTCAAAGCAATTCCAGTCTACCTCCTGAAATCGGTTTCCTGCAATTCTGCCCCGCTTTCAAGTCCTCTTGGCAGCCTTACTTCAGTATATTTTTGGACGATAGCTGTCATTTATAACTCTGCAGGTTTGTGAATTACAGTGCCCCTGAGCTCCTTTCTTCAACTCGCTTTCTTGTGAGCTGGCCGCAACACCGCAGGATGGCTTCAGGCCCTAATCTGGTTCCGGCACGGCATGCTGAGCCTTTGGTTATTTCCTCTTCCTGGTGGGAAATGAGAGTTAAATTTGCCCGTCCAGACACCTCCAGCTAGTCTCTCATTGGTTCTCGCTATTCCTGTTCATCTTCCGCAGAAATTGCAAACTGGGCCAAACAGGAGGTTAAAGGCGCTGACTCTCCAAGTGGGGAGAGTGTTAGTAAAGCGTCTGGAATGTTGCACCCGAGTACCAGGGGAGGAAAACTGAGACATATTTGAACATGTTTCCCGTTCACACGGTTGATCATACTCTGGGTTCCACATGCATGTTTTAGCTGAAGGAAGAATACCTTAAACCTGGAGAGTTGAGACCCGTGGAATTGGTACCATGCAATATGACTTCAAAGGGTCTTCATTTGCTCACTGAACCTCTCCAATCCTATCACTGCTGCGTTTATGCCCCTGTACACATGCTTGATTCTCTTTTGGAGACATAGCAATCCATAGGTTTTAAGATACTTACTAGTCAGGTACATTCTTAGGCGTTTAATATGGGGTGTTGAGTCCATTTCGTTGAGCAAGGAGTAGCTCTTGTCTATTCCATATTTGGCTTAAGGAACTTTATCTGTGTTCATTTCAATCTCTGGTTTTATGCAGCACCCCAACTCACCTTTCCCCTTAAGCAAGCATAAGTTGGTTTTCTAAATTTGAGACCCTGTTCTGTTCTGTAATTCAGTTCCTGTGTAGCCAAGTTTACATTCCGTGTATTAGTGATATCTTATGATGTTTCTTTTTCTGTTTGTCTTATTTCAGTTAGAATCATCATACCTGAATCCACTCATTATGCTGCTACGGGCCTGATGACATAGATTTCATTGCTGAGTGATACTGCATTGTACGTAAGTACCACAAGTTCTTTATCCATTTTTCACTTTCTGTGATATTGAACTTGTACGGTTAACGAGGCTCTTGTAAACAGAGGCGTCCCAAATTTTGGGGTGGCTGTGTCTTTTTGATTTTAATTTCCCTAAGCTATAGGACCATAAGTGGAAGTGCCCTAGGCTCTGTTGCTTTGTTTTTTAGATGTTTCAGGAAACACCATACACATCCCGCCCATCAGCATAACAAGGCTCCCAGTTCTCCATGGCCTGTCCTGCCTTTCTGGATTTTACCCTTTTTTCAGATGGCCCTTTTGACCAGGGGGAAGTGAGACTTCATTGTAGTGCAGATTTCCTTTGCAAGCTTGCTTGGTTGGCCAAAAAGGGCGTATGCCTTTTTTCCTGAATAAATTCAGGAAAAAAGGCATACACCCTTTTTGGCCAAGTGAATCATTGTTGACGTTCTGCCTCTTTTCCTATGCTTTAAATGCAATTCCAGTCTACCTCCTGAAATCGTTTTCCTGCAATTCTGCCTTGCTTTCAATGCCTCTTCATAGCCTTACCTCAATATATTTTTTGAAAATAGTTGGCCTTTATAACTCTGCAGGTTTTTGAATTGCAGTGGCCCTTAGCTCCATTTTTCAGCTCTTATTTTTGTGATCTTGCCTCATAACCACAGGATTCCTTCAGGCCCTATTCTTCTTCTGGGGCACCTTGCTGTGCCTTTGGTTTATTCTTCTTACTGATGTGAATTTAGAGTGACATGTGCCCATTGAAACCGCTACAGCTAGTTTCTCACTGGTTCCCCCTATTCCCATTCATCCTCCGCACTAACTGCAGACTGTGCGATACCAGAACTTAAAGGCATTGACTCTCCATGTGGGGATATTTTTGGTAAAGCGGCTGGAATGTCGATCCGGAGCCCCAGGAGAGGAAAAATGAGGTGCGTTTTAGAAACCTTTCCCGATCATATGGTATACCAGTCGCTGGGTTTCCCAAGCATGGTTTAGCTGTAGGAAGATTCCCTTCAACCTGGAGTGTTGGGACCCTTGGAATGAGTAGCATGAAGTATTGCATTAAACTTTTGGCAGTTGCTCACCAAAGCTCATCAATCCTCTCAGCCCCAAGTGTCCAGCCTTATGTCTTATCCAGCTGTGGGTTTATATGTGGTCAATCCAGGTTGCATCACAGCCCCTGAGCGAATTTTGTAAGATTTTTTCTCTCTTTCATTGTTTCTGCGTTTTGTTTTTAAAATTTATTTCTATAATGGGGTTTAGCTCATTTTCACTGCTGTGTTTGTGCCACTCTGCACACACTTGATTCCCTTATGGAGATATATCAATACATGGGTTTTAAGATTCTTATTACTCAGATATATTTCTCTGCGGTGTATAGGGTGTGTTGAGGCCAGTTCATTGAGCAAGGTGTAGATCTTGTCTAATATCTATTTGGTTTATTGAACGGTATCTGTGCTAATTTCAAACTCTGGTTTTATGCATCACCCCACCTCTCCTTTCCCCTTAAGCTGAAATAAGTGTGTTTTCTAAATGTGAGACACTGTTCTGTTCTGTAATTCATTTCTTGTGCAGCCATATTTACCCTCCCTCTATAAGTGATATCTTATGATATGTTTCTTTTTCTGTTTGACTTATTTCAAGTAGTATTATCGGACCTAAATCCACTCTTTATCCTTCTACTAGCCTTATTACATTGATTTCATGGTGAAGAGATATTCCATTGTACATAAGTACCACATCTTCTTTATCCATTGTTCTCTTTCCTGGGATATTTAAGGTATACTGAAGTTGAGGTTCTTGTAAACAGAGTAGCCCTAAACTGTGGTGTGCTTGTGTCTTGTTAATTTTTAGATTTCCCTAGATATACTCCCATGATTGGAAGTGTCCTATGCTCTGTAGCTCTGTTTTTTAGATGATTTAGGAACCACCATACACTTCTCCAGAGTGGCTCTCGGCAGTTCACACACTGCCCATCAGCGTATAAAGGCTCCCTGTTCTCCATGGCCTGTCCTGCATTTCTGGTTTTTACAATTTTTTAGGATGGCCCTTTTGACCAGTGGGAAATGAGACTTCTTTGTTGTGCACATTTGCATTGCTTGCTTGCTTCGTTGCCCATAAAGTGCGTATGCGTTTTTTCCTGGATATAATCAGGAAAAAACGCATACGCCCTTTTGGGCCAACTGCATCATTGTCGAAATTCTGCCGCTTTTCATGTGCTTTAAAGACGAGTCCAATCTATCTCTTGAAATCTGTTTCTTGCAATTCTGTCTTGCATTCAGATCCTCTTCTTTGCCTTACCTCAACATATTTTTGGACGTTAGTTTTCATTTATAACTCTGCAGGTTTGTGAATTGCAGTGACCCTGAGCTCCATTTTTTAAGTTGCTCTTTTGTGAGCTGGCCTCAAACCCGCAGGATTGCTTCAGGCCCTATTTTGGCTCGGGCGAGGCGGGCTGAGCCTTTTTTCAATTCTTATTCTTAATGGGAAATTAGAGTGATATGTGCCCGTCCAAACCCCTACAACTATTCTCTCATTGGTTCCCCATTCATCCTCCTCACAATTTGCAAAATGTGTGAAACAGAAGTTGAAATGTGCTGATTCTCCAAGTGGGGAGATTCTAAGTAACGTGGCTGGAATGGTGAACAGGAGCACCAGGAGAGGATAAATGAGCTGCATTTTAGACACATCTCCCGATCACATGGTGTACAGTCCTCTGGGTTTTCCATGCATGTTTTAGCTGTAGGAAGATCCCTTGAACCTGCATATTTGGGACCCATTGAATGGGTACCAGGTAGTATTACTTTAAAGGGTGTGCATTTCCTCACCCAACCTCACATTTCTCTTAGCGCAAACAGTTTCCAGCCTTATGTCTCATCCTGCTGTGGGTCTAGATGTGTTCAATCCATGTTGCATCACCGGCCCTGAGGAAAAGTTGTAAGAGGTTTTCTCTGTCTCTCTGTCGTTTATTTTTTTCAATTTATTACTATATTGGTTACAGCTGATTTTCAAAGCTCTGTTTCTTGCTGCTGTACATCCACTTGATTCACGTACAGAGAGACATCAGTAAATTCTTTTTCAGATTCTTACCAGTCGTATATATTCTTTTCCGGTGACTTGAGTGTGCTGAGTGCAGTTCTTTTAGCTACCGTGTAGGCCTTGTTGATTATCAGTTTGGTATTTGGAATGGTATCTTTGCTAATTTCAACCTCCTGGGTGATGCCTCACCCCTCCCCACCTTTCCCGTTTAGCAGCCTTATGCGTGTTTTCTACATATTTGACTATGTTTTTGTTTTGTAATTTATTTCATGTGTAGCCATTTTGGATTCCACCTTTAAGTGATATCTTATGATATGTGTCTTTTTCTTTTTGAATTATGTCACTTAGAAAGATCATACGTAACTCCTCCGGAGTTGTTACAACTGGCCATATTTCATTGATTTCCAGGCTGAATAATATTCCACTCTACCTAAGTACCACATCTCTACCCATTTTTTCCCTCCAGAGACATTTAAGTTATATCCTAGTTGAGGATCTTTTAAACAGAGAGGGGGTAAACATTGGGGTGCCTGTGTCCTCTCGATTTTTGTTTTTCTCAAGATATACGCCCATGAGTGCAAGTGCCCTATGCTCTGTAGCTCATTTTTTAGATGCTTTAGTAAACACAATACACTTCTCCAGAATGGCCGTTGGCAATATACATTTCCACTATAAGTCTCACAGGGCTCCCTCTTCTCCTTGCCCTGTCCTGCATTTCTGTTGTTTACGCTTTATGAGGATGGCTCTTCTGACTGATGCGAAGTGATATCTTTTGTAGTATTGACTTCCAGTGCCCACCTGTTTGGTTGGCTAAAAAAGTGTATGCCCTTTTCTTGAATATATACAGAAAAAAACGCATACACCCTTTTTGGCCAACTGCAATGTTGGCAATGTTCAGCTCCTTTTCTTGTGCTTAATGGCGAGTCCTTTCTACCTCCTCAAATCCCTTTCCTGCCATTCTCCCTTGCTTACAAGTCCTTTTCTCTGACTTTCCTCAAGACATTTTTCAGTGATGGATATTTTCAACTCTGCAGTTTTGTGAATTTTACTGCCCCTGAGTTCCATTGTTCAACTTGTGTTTATGGGAACTGGCCACAAAGCAGCGGGATTTCCTCAAGCCCTATACTGTTTCCATGGGCAACCCTAGCCTTTGGTCAATTCGTCTTCCTGATTGGAAATTAGAGTGACATGTGCCTGTCTGAACACCTAGGACTTGTCTCTCATTGTTCCTCATCCTTCCGCTTCATCCTCTGGACAAATTCCAAACTGTACGCAACAGGATGTTGACAGTGCTGACATCTCCAAGTGGGGAGACTGTTAGTAAAGACGCTGGAGGGGTGAACCCGAGCACCAGGAGATGAGGAGAGGAGATGCCTTTTCCAAACTCTTCCCGATCAGACGGTATACCATCCTCTGGGTGTGACAGACATGTTTTAGCAGTAGGAAGAGTCCCATTCATGTAAGGAGAACACCAGGGCTTTTTCAAAATCAGTGTCTCCCCGAAACCCAAACTGGGGAATTTTTTAAGCTACGGCTACACATATGTTCATTAAGGGCCTTGGGAAGTAGGCAGAGTCCAAACTTTAGATGATTGAAGTCTTCAGGGTCAGAAGCACTCACCACCAGCTTCCCTTAGGTTACACTTTAACTGTCATTGATAGATGATGTCAATAAAAATATCTATTCTTTTTCAGATTATTTCCCCTTATAGGTTATTGCAAAATGTTGAGTGTAGTTCCCTGTGCTATACAGTAGTTCCTTGTTGATGATCTATTTTATACATAGCAGTGTGTATGTGTTAATCCCAAACTGTTAATTTATCCCTCCTCCCACCTTTCCCCTTTGGTAATAATAAATTATAAGATTTTATACTTCTCAGAAATGGGGGAGCTGAAAGAGAGGTATCATTTTCAATGGAAAAGCATTTAAAACAAGATTGAAGCTTTAACCAAGATTATTAGATGTACATCCTTGGAAAGAAATCACTTCGTTTCTCTAATATTGACCTGACAAATAAGACAAACCTTTTCACTGAACTTGCTTATAATAAAGTGATGGAAATATCAAATGGAAGTGTTAGAAACATCTTATTTTACCCGAGCCTTATACACTGTTCTATGTTAACTACAGTTTGGCTCACACATCTGTTCATTGAGGTTACAATAGTCTCAATTTCTGTTACTGATCCTCCAGAGTGGACCCCAACAAGTGTCCCCCTGCCCAGTGTCATTGGGGCCAACAGATCGAGACTGAGTTTGGTTCACAAGCAAAGGAAACTTTATATTTTGATCAGAGAATGGAGAGGTGAGAGCATGCACTACCCCGTGGGCTGTGGGCTGGGCTGCTGTGTAGAGATCCTGTCAGAGTCAGTGGGAGGGAGGGGGCGGAGCTCTCGAGGGCCAGGTTGGCTGCAGCTCAGGCTCTATATCGCGGAGTCTGCACTGGGCCCCAGGAGCTGAGGTGTCGACCCAGCCATTCTGCACTAGGAAATCTAGTCTGAAGTGCCGGGTGTGGAACCTCTGCATGCGGGACCCTAGGAGCACGTGAAATTAGACAAAGCACAAAGGATAAAAAAGGTTAGACTTGACTTTATTGCCCAGATTCTATTTTTATCTCCCAGGGATTTTTAATGGGCTTTGCTGGGGACAAACCCCTCCTCTGCCTTTTGTCTCGTTCCTCATTCTTGGAGTGCTGAGGGTGCAGACACTTCTTCTGTAACTGCTGAGTGCTGAGTTGGGAGCCCTAATACCCGGGGGCGAGGGTCAGAGCTTCTCCCCAGCAGCCTCCAGGTGACGTTGATTGTCCCCAGGCCCCCTGCCTCCTTGCTCGTCCACCTGAGCACCAGCATTGGAAGTGTTATAGATTCTAATGACCTTTAAGGGTCCAGGAAAGAGATGTGCAGAGACGCTGTGGGGGCCGGTTTCACCCCGCCCCACATTTGTTCGGCCACCTTAGGCTGACCATTTCTGTCAGCCTAGATGCTCTGACCAGTAGTCTGCGCTTTCTTCAATTAGGCCCCTGAATTAACGTACAAACAGCACCAGGTGTCAGAGCCCTGCCCGCTCAACTCCCAGACAGTCCAGGGTCAGTGGTGATCAAGGACCATGATGACCACTGAGTCAACAGCCTTTTGAAGTAAACAGGAGTCCAGCCGGTCTTATTGGCCACCATCATCACGGTGTCTGTAGGCTTTTCTATGGTGACAGTGTGATATACGGTTCCCCCGCCAAGATTATTAGCTCCCCTCTGGGTGCAGTAAGTCCTGCAAGCAGTAGTCTACTCTTTTGGGACACACTCTTATTGTTTTATGAGAGAAACTCCAGGTCAAGTGATGTTCACACGAGTCGTCATGGTGCCCTGTTGCCCCCGGTTATCTCTCTGGATGTTGGAGTTGGAGGGCCTCCTCACTCGAGGTCGGTGTGCCCACGGAGCGAACCCTGCAACTTCAGGGCATCGTTGGTGGTTAGGATCACCACGTGGGGTCCTTTTCCCTTAGGAAGGAGGTGGCCTTTTGGGCTGCTGATTTCCAGGTTTTTAGATACCGCCAGTATCTTGGCCAGATGCGGCAGTGGGCCAAGCCCCTTGGTGACCGTAGTTTATCCTACCTGGATGGCATTCTTGCATTGTTCCATTTCAAGTGGTCCCAGTTTTTGCACTAATTCTCCAATGGCGATTCACCTTTCACCGGGAATGTAAAGGTCAAAGGGTTTAGCTAAATTAGGGAGTTCCAGGGCAAGGGTCTGAATTGACTGCTCTTTCCATTCTTGAAAGGCCACTTCTGGATTCTATTCAAAAGGATCATCATCTTTTCCTTTCAGTGTTTCATATAGAGGCCCAGCTAGTAGACTGTAGTTAGGGATCCAGAAGCAGCAAACCCTGGCCTCCCCAGGAACCCCTAAGCTGTCTTCTAGTTTTAGAAAGGGGTAAGGCTGCAAATGGTTTCTTCCCTTTCCTGAGATGGGCTTCTCTGACCTTCTGTGAGAATGAAGCCCAGGCAGGTCACCGCAGTCTGTGATATTTGAGCTTTTTCTTGGACAACTTCTATCCTTTATTGGCTTGGTAGTTCAGAGGCCTCCTTAGTAGGGCTGGCGATCAGAATGTCGTCTGCGTACTGAAGGAGGGTTTCCTTTTCCAGAGGTAGAACTTTTAGGTCTTTAGCTAAGCTTTCCCCAAAGATGGTGTGGGAATTTTTGCACCCTTGGGGCAAGACGGCCCGGAAGTATTGTTTTAGTTGTATGTTGAGTCCTGCCACTCACAAGCCAAAATTTCTTGTGACTCTGGGACTAATGGAATACAAAAGAAGGCATCATTGAAGACTAATACAGAATACCATGTCCTGGTGGTTGGTAGAATGACCAGCAGGGTGTAGGAATTAGGAGCAACTGGAGGTATATCCTCGGTGGCTTCACTGACTGTCCTGACATCCTTTACCAGGTCCCCAGCAGCCCATGGGGCTCTCGTGGTCAGACCAATCCCAGAATATGGAGCTCACCTGGGCAGGTACCCCACCCCCACCCCAGCCCACGGGGCTCTCGTGGTCAGGCCCTTCCCAGGATACAGAGCTACCCTTGCAGGTACCATGGCAGGGCTGGGCACACAGGAACCGTGCACATAGCCCTCATTGCAGAGCACCCCCAGCTCACCTGTCGCTCAGAGCTGGCACAGAGCACCTCAGAGCAGGACTTGAACTAACAAACAGCAGCTGCGACAGGTCTGTGACCCTGGGCGTCACTCTGTGCGGCCTCCCTCCACCTGGTCTTCCAGAGACTTCCACTGCACCCGGGGCACCAGGCCTCTGTCTCCAACCACCACCCACCCCTCCTCTCCCTGACTCCTGGGTTCCTCTCATAAGGAGAGGGTTTTCTTGAAGTTGTCTCCCACTCATGGGCCAGATAAAATGATTAGAAAACAAGCCAAAGCTGCAGCCCCTTGTCTATCCTGACTCTCAGGAGCCCACACCTGTTCCTTGGACCTGGCCGGTTCAGCAAGTTCCATTTTCTGCAACTGTGAGCCCCTGAGGGGTGATGATTGGCTGACCTGGGCAGCCTTACCGTGCGGGCCAGCCCTCCCCAGGTGTGCCTGGGTTGAGATCAATATAAATACCACTCCAGGCAGCAAGAGCCCCTGCAGCCATGCCTGACGCCATTTTCTCTGCCCTGTCAGCAGTCTCGGGGCTGGGCTGGTGGGAGGGAGTGAGAGGCCACGGCTTTGTGGGTGGCCCAGTGTGAGTGGGGCTCTGCTGGACTTTCTGCAGCAGTTGCCAGGCTGCCACCTGCTAAAGAAGAGGATGTGTCACCCATACCTGCTGCTGGAATTTCTCCCTGGGCAGAGGTGAGGAAGGAAAAAAGCAGTGGGGGCAGGGACAGGACGGGTATCTCAGTCAGGGAAATGGAAATCTTCCAGAAGAGCACCCAGGGCCAGGACCATCCTGGCTGGCCTGCAGGCACCAAGTCGGCCGGCATGCTGTCACTCGTGTGGCTCTATGGCCCTTCCTCTAGGCTTTCAAGTCCTTGTATATATTCAGGTGTTTTACCTGGGACGGGTGGGAATAGTTCAGCAGCAACTGGCCTGGGGCTCAGCTCACGTTTACTCACAGATGCCTCGGCACGGTGCCCCAGCTTTGCAATGAGGACGCTTGTTGCGTGGGGGCTGCTGGCTGAATGGGAGACGATTCCCCACCACTGGCCAACTTCAGAATTGTTTACAACTGGAGCAAGTGCCCTGATACGGTTTTCCTCTGTGGAACTGGTGGGTTCTGTGTTTTTTTTCTCTTTTTCGTTTTTGGTTCAAGGTAGATTTTATTCCTCTTTTTTGTATTTACAGATATAAGCATGGAAATAATTTATTCATATAAATACATGTATGTGAAGGGAATAATTGTTTTTTCTGTTTTATTTTTTAAATTTTATTTCTTTTTAATTTTGAATTTTATTTTATATTTTTATACAGCAGGTTCTTATTGGTTATCTATTTTATACATATAAATGTATACATGCCAATCCCAGTCTCTCAACTCCTCCCACCACCACCCCCCCAACAGCTTTCCCCCCTTGTTGTCCATACATTTGTTGTCTACATCTGTTGCTCTATTTATGCCTTGCAAAATGGTTAATCTGTACAGTTTTTCTAGGTTCCACATATATGCATGAATATACAAGATTTGTTTTTCTCTTTCTGACTTACTTCACTCTGTATGACAGTCTCTAGATCCATCGACGTCTCTACAAATGACCCAATTTCATTCCTTTTCATGGCTTAGTAATATTCCATTTTATATATGTACCACAGCTTTATGCATTCGTCTGTCTGTGGGCATTTAGGTTGCTTCCATTACCTCGATATTGTAAATAGTGATGCAATGAACATTGCGGTGAATGTCTCGTTTTGATTTATGGTTTTGTCTGGGTATATGTCCAGTACTGGGATTGCTGTATCATATGGTAATTCTATTGTTAGTTTCTTAAGAAACTCCATATTGTTCTCCGTAGTGACTGTATCAATTTATATTCCCAACAATAGTGGAAGAGGGTTCCTTTTCTCCACACCCTTTCCAGCATTTTTGTTTGTAGATTTTCTCATGATGCCCATTCTATCAGGTGTGAGGTGATACCTCATTGTTGAGTCCATTTTGTTGAGCAAGGGGTAGGTATTGTCTATTACATATTTGGCTTATTGAATGGTATCTGTGCTAATTTCAAACTCTGGTTTTATGCAGCACCCCAACTCACTTTCCCCCTTAAGGAAGCATAAGTTGGTTTTCTAAACTTGAGACCCTGTTCTGTTTTGTAATTCAGTTCATGTGTAGCCAAGTTCACATTCCATGTATTAGTGATATCTTATGATGTTTCTTTTTCTGTGTGACATATTTCAGTTAGAATCATCATACCTGAATCCACTCATTATGCTGCTACGGGCCTGATGACATAGATTTCATGGCTGAGTGATTTTGCATTGTACATAAGTACCACAACTTCTTTATCCATTTTTCACTTTCTGTGATATTGAACTTGTACCGTAAACGAGGTTCTTGTAAACAGAGGCATCCCAAACTTTGGGGTGGCTGTGTCTTTTTGATTTTAATTTCCCTAAGCTATAGGACCATAAGTGGAAGTGCCCTAGGCTCTGTTGCTTTGTTTTTTAGATGTTTCAGGAAACACCATACACTTCTCCCGAGTGTCTGTTGGCAATTTACATCCCGCCCATCAGCATAACAAGGCTCCCAGTTCTCCATGGCCTGTCCTGCCTTTCTGGATTTTACACTTTTTTCAGATGGCCCTTTTGACCGGGGGGAAGTGAGACTTCATTGTAGTGCAGATTTCCTTTGCAAGCTTGCTTGGTTGGCCAAAAAGTGCATATGCGTTTTTTCCTGAATATATTCAGGAAAAAACGCATACGCCCTTTTTGGCCAAGTGCATCATTGTGGACGTTCTGCCTCTTTTCCTATGCTTTCAAAGCAATTCCAGTCTACCTCCTGAAATCGGTTTCCTGCAATTCTGCGCCGCTTTCAAGTCCTCTTGGCAGCCTTACTTCAGTATATTTTTGGACGATAGCTGTCATTTATAACTCTGCAGGTTTGTGAATTACAGTGCCCCTGAGCTCCTTTCTTCAACTCGCTTTCTTGTGAGCTGGCCGCAACACCGCAGGATGGCTTCAGGCCCTAATCTGGTTCCGGCACGGCATGCTGAGCCTTTGGTTATTTCCTCTTCCTGGTGGGAAATGAGAGTTAAATTTGCCCGTCCAGACACCTCCAGCTAGTCTCTCATTGGTTCTCGCTATTCCTGTTCATCTTCCGCAGAAATTGCAAACTGGGCCAAACAGGAGGTTAAAGGCGCTGACTCTCCAAGTGGGGAGAGTGTTAGTAAAGCGTCTGGAATGTTGCACCCGAGTACCAGGGGAGGAAAACTGAGACATATTTGAACATGTTTCCCGTTCACATGGTTGATCATACTCTGGGTTCCACATGCATGTTTTAGCTGAAGGAAGAATACCTTAAACCTGGAGAGTTGAGACCCGTGGAATGGGTACCATGCAATATGACTTCAAAGGGTCTTCATTTGCTCACTGAACCTCTCCAATCCTATCACTGCTGCGTTTATGCCCCTGTACACATGCTTGATTCTCTTTTGGAGACATAGCAATCCATAGGTTTTAAGATACTTACTAGTCAGGTACATTCTTAGGCGTTTAATATGGGGTGTTGAGTCCATTTCGTTGAGCAAGGAGTAGCTCTTGTCTATTCCATATTTGGCTTAAGGAACTTTATCTGTGTTCATTTCAATCTCTGGTTTTATGCAGCACCCCAACTCACCTTTCCCCTTAAGCAAGCATAAGTTGGTTTTCTAAATTTGAGACCCTGTTCTGTTCTGTAATTCAGTTCCTGTGTAGCCAAGTTTACATTCCGTGTATTAGTGATATCTTATGATGTTTCTTTTTCTGTTTGTCTTATTTCAGTTAGAATCATCATACCTGAATCCACTCATTATGCTGCTACGGGCCTGATGACATAGATTTCATTGCTGAGTGATACTGCATTGTACGTAAGTACCACAAGTTCTTTATCCATTTTTCACTTTCTGTGATATTGAACTTGTACGGTTAACGAGGCTCTTGTAAACAGAGGCGTCCCAAATTTTGGGGTGGCTGTGTCTTTTTGATTTTAATTTCCCTAAGCTATAGGACCATAAGTGGAAGTGCCCTAGGCTCTGTTGCTTTGTTTTTTAGATGTTTCAGGAAACACCATACACATCCCGCCCATCAGCATAACAAGGCTCCCAGTTCTCCATGGCCTGTCCTGCCTTTCTGGATTTTACCCTTTTTTCAGATGGCCCTTTTGACCAGGGGGAAGTGAGACTTCATTGTAGTGCAGATTTCCTTTGCAAGCTTGCTTGGTTGGCCAAAAAGGGCGTATGCCTTTTTTCCTGAATAAATTCAGGAAAAAAGGCATACACCCTTTTTGGCCAAGTGAATCATTGTTGACGTTCTGCCTCTTTTCCTATGCTTTAAATGCAATTCCAGTCTACCTCCTGAAATCGTTTTCCTGCAATTCTGCCTTGCTTTCAATGCCTCTTCATAGCCTTACCTCAATATATTTTTTGAAAATAGTTGGCCTTTATAACTCTGCAGGTTTTTGAATTGCAGTGGCCCTTAGCTCCATTTTTCAGCTCTTATTTTTGTGATCTTGCCTCATAACCACAGGATTCCTTCAGGCCCTATTCTTCTTCTGGGGCACCTTGCTGTGCCTTTGGTTTATTCTTCTTACTGATGTGAATTTAGAGTGACATGTGCCCATTGAAACCGCTACAGCTAGTTTCTCACTGGTTCCCCCTATTCCCATTCATCCTCCGCACTAACTGCAGACTGTGCGATACCAGAACTTAAAGGCATTGACTCTCCATGTGGGGATATTTTTGGTAAAGTGGCTGGAATGTCGATCCGGAGCCCCAGGAGAGGAAAAATGAGGTGCGTTTTAGAAACCTTTCCCGATCATATGGTATACCAGTCGCTGGGTTTCCCAAGCATGGTTTAGCTGTAGGAAGATTCCCTTCAACCTGGAGTGTTGGGACCCTTGGAATGAGTAGCATGAAGTATTGCATTAAACTTTTGGCAGTTGCTCACCAAAGCTCATCAATCCTCTCAGCCCCAAGTGTCCAGCCTTATGTCTTATCCAGCTGTGGGTTTATATGTGGTCAATCCAGGTTGCATCACAGCCCCTGAGCGAATTTTGTAAGATTTTTTCTCTCTTTCATTGTTTCTGCGTTTTGTTTTTAAAATTTATTTCTATAATGGGGTTTAGCTCATTTTCACTGCTGTGTTTGTGCCACTCTGCACACACTTGATTCCCTTATGGAGATATATCAATACATGGGTTTTAAGATTCTTATTACTCAGATATATTTCTCTGCGGTGTATAGGGTGTGTTGAGGCCAGTTCATTGAGCAAGGTGTAGATCTTGTCTAATATCTATTTGGTTTATTGAACGGTATCTGTGCTAATTTCAAACTCTGGTTTTATGCATCACCCCACCTCTCCTTTCCCCTTAAGCTGAAATAAGTGTGTTTTCTAAATGTGAGACACTGTTCTGTTCTGTAATTCATTTCTTGTGCAGCCATATTTACCCTCCCTCTATAAGTGATATCTTATGATATGTTTCTTTTTCTGTTTGACTTATTTCAAGTAGTATTATCGGACCTAAATCCACTCTTTATCCTTCTACTAGCCTTATTACATTGATTTCATGGTGAAGAGATATTCCATTGTACATAAGTACCACATCTTCTTTATCCATTGTTCTCTTTCCTGGGATATTTAAGGTATACTGAAGTTGAGGTTCTTGTAAACAGAGTAGCCCTAAACTGTGGTGTGCTTGTGTCTTGTTAATTTTTAGATTTCCCTAGATATACTCCCATGATTGGAAGTGTCCTATGCTCTGTAGCTCTGTTTTTTAGATGATTTAGGAACCACCATACACTTCTCCAGAGTGGCTCTCGGCAGTTCACACACTGCCCATCAGCGTATAAAGGCTCCCTGTTCTCCATGGCCTGTCCTGCATTTCTGGTTTTTACAATTTTTTAGGATGGCCCTTTTGACCAGTGGGAAATGAGACTTCTTTGTTGTGCACATTTGCATTGCTTGCTTGCTTCGTTGCCCATAAAGTGCGTATGCGTTTTTTCCTGGATATAATCAGGAAAAAACGCATACGCCCTTTTGGGCCAACTGCATCATTGTCGAAATTCTGCCGCTTTTCATGTGCTTTAAAGACGAGTCCAATCTATCTCTTGAAATCTGTTTCTTGCAATTCTGTCTTGCATTCAGATCCTCTTCTTTGCCTTACCTCAACATATTTTTGGACGTTAGTTTTCATTTATAACTCTGCAGGTTTGTGAATTGCAGTGACCCTGAGCTCCATTTTTTAAGTTGCTCTTTTGTGAGCTGGCCTCAAACCCTCAGGATTGCTTCAGGCCCTATTTTGGCTCGGGCGAGGCGGGCTGAGCCTTTTTTCAATTCTTATTCTTAATGGGAAATTAGAGTGATATGTGCCCGTCCAAACCCCTACAACTATTCTCTCATTGGTTCCCCGTTCATCCTCCTCACAATTTGCAAAATGTGTGAAACAGAAGTTGAAATGTGCTGATTCTCCAAGTGGGGAGATTCTAAGTAACGTGGCTGGAATGGTGAACAGGAGCACCAGGAGAGGATAAATGAGCTGCATTTTAGACACATCTCCCGATCACATGGTGTACAGTCCTCTGGGTTTTCCATGCATGTTTTAGCTGTAGGAAGATCCCTTGAACCTGCATATTTGGGACCCATTGAATGGGTACCAGGTAGTATTACTTTAAAGGGTGTGCATTTCCTCACCCAACCTCACATTTCTCTTAGCGCAAACAGTTTCCAGCCTTATGTCTCATCCTGCTGTGGGTCTAGATGTGTTCAATCCATGTTGCATCACCGGCCCTGAGGAAAAGTTGTAAGAGGTTTTCTCTGTCTCTCTGTCGTTTATTTTTTTCAATTTATTACTATATTGGTTACAGCTGATTTTCAAAGCTCTGTTTCTTGCTGCTGTACATCCACTTGATTCACGTACAGAGAGACATCAGTAAATTCTTTTTCAGATTCTTACCAGTCGTATATATTCTTTTCCGGTGACTTGAGTGTGCTGAGTGCAGTTCTTTTAGCTACCGTGTAGGCCTTGTTGATTATCAGTTTGGTATTTGGAATGGTATCTTTGCTAATTTCAACCTCCTGGGTGATGCCTCACCCCTCCCCACCTTTCCCGTTTAGCAGCCTTATGCGTGTTTTCTACATATTTGACTATGTTTTTGTTTTGTAATTTATTTCATGTGTAGCCATTTTGGATTCCACCTTTAAGTGATATCTTATGATATGTGTCTTTTTCTTTTTGAATTCTGTCACTTAGATCATACGTAACTCCTCCGGAGTTGTTACAACTGGCCATATTTCATTGATTTCCAGGCTGAATAATATTCCACTCTACCTAAGTACCACATCTCTACCCATTTTTTCCCTCCAGAGACATTTAAGTTATATCCTAGTTGAGGATCTTTTAAACAGAGAGGGGGTAAACATTGGGGTGCCTGTGTCCTCTCGATTTTTGTTTTTCTCAAGATATACGCCCATGAGTGCAAGTGCCCTATGCTCTGTAGCTCATTTTTTAGATGCTTTAGTAAACACAATACACTTCTCCAGAATGGCCGTTGGCAATATACATTTCCACTATAAGTCTCACAGGGCTCCCTCTTCTCCTTGCCCTGTCCTGCATTTCTGTTGTTTACGCTTTATGAGGATGGCTCTTCTGACTGATGCGAAGTGATATCTTTTGTAGTATTGACTTCCAGTGCCCACCTGTTTGGTTGGCTAAAAAAGTGTATGCCCTTTTCTTGAATATATACAGAAAAAAACGCATACACCCTTTTTGGCCAACTGCAATGTTGGCAATGTTCAGCTCCTTTTCTTGTGCTTAATGGCGAGTCCTTTCTACCTCCTCAAATCCCTTTCCTGCCATTCTCCCTTGCTTACAAGTCCTTTTCTCTGACTTTCCTCAAGACATTTTTCAGTGATGGATATTTTCAACTCTGCAGTTTTGTGAATTTTACTGCCCCTGAGTTCCATTGTTCAACTTGTGTTTATGGGAACTGGCCACAAAGCAGCGGGATTTCCTCAAGCCCTATACTGTTTCCATGGGCAACCCTAGCCTTTGGTCAATTCGTCTTCCTGATTGGAAATTAGAGTGACATGTGCCTGTCTGAACACCTAGGACTTGTCTCTCATTGTTCCTCATCCTTCCGCTTCATCCTCTGGACAAATTCCAAACTGTACGCAACAGGATGTTGACAGTGCTGACATCTCCAAGTGGGGAGACTGTTAGTAAAGACGCTGGAGGGGTGAACCCGAGCACCAGGAGATGAGGAGAGGAGATGCCTTTTCCAAACTCTTCCCGATCAGACGGTATACCATCCTCTGGGTGTGACAGACATGTTTTAGCAGTAGGAAGAGTCCCATTCATGTAAGGAGAACACCAGGGCTTTTTCAAAATCAGTGTCTCCCCGAAACCCAAACTGGGGAATTTTTTAAGCTACGGCTACACATATGTTCATTAAGGGCCTTGGGAAGTAGGCAGAGTCCAAACTTTAGATGATTGAAGTCTTCAGGGTCAGAAGCACTCACCACCAGCTTCCCTTAGGTTACACTTTAACTGTCATTGATAGATGATGTCAATAAAAATATCTATTCTTTTTCAGATTATTTCCCCTTATAGGTTATTGCAAAATGTTGAGTGTAGTTCCCTGTGCTATACAGTAGTTCCTTGTTGATGATCTATTTTATACATAGCAGTGTGTATGTGTTAATCCCAAACTGTTAATTTATCCCTCCTCCCACCTTTCCCCTTTGGTAATAATAAATTATAAGATTTTATACTTCTCAGAAATGGGGGAGCTGAAAGAGAGGTATCATTTTCAATGGAAAAGCATTTAAAACAAGATTGAAGCTTTAACCAAGATTATTAGATGTACATCCTTGGAAAGAAATCACTTCGTTTCTCTAATATTGACCTGACAAATAAGACAAACCTTTTCACTGAACTTGCTTATAATAAAGTGATGGAAATATCAAATGGAAGTGTTAGAAACATCTTATTTTACCCGAGCCTTATACACTGTTCTATGTTAACTACAGTTTGGCTCACACATCTGTTCATTGAGGTTACAATAGTCTCAATTTCTGTTACTGATCCTCCAGAGTGGACCCCAACAAGTGTCCCCCTGCCCAGTGTCATTGGGGCCAACAGATCGAGACTGAGTTTGGTTCACAAGCAAAGGAAACTTTATATTTTGATCAGAGAATGGAGAGGTGAGAGCATGCACTACCCCGTGGGCTGTGGGCTGGGCTGCTGTGTAGAGATCCTGTCAGAGTCAGTGGGAGGGAGGGGGCGGAGCTCTCGAGGGCCAGGTTGGCTGCAGCTCAGGCTCTATATCGCGGAGTCTGCACTGGGCCCCAGGAGCTGAGGTGTCGACCCAGCCATTCTGCACTAGGAAATCTAGTCTGAAGTGCCGGGTGTGGAACCTCTGCATGCGGGACCCTAGGAGCACGTGAAATTAGACAAAGCACAAAGGATAAAAAAGGTTAGACTTGACTTTATTGCCCAGATTCTATTTTTATCTCCCAGGGATTTTTAATGGGCTTTGCTGGGGACAAACCCCTCCTCTGCCTTTTGTCCCGTTCCTCATTCTTGGAGTGCTGAGGGTGCAGACACTTCTTCTGTAACTGCTGAGTGCTGAGTTGGGAGCCCTAATACCCGGGGGCGAGGGTCAGAGCTTCTCCCCAGCAGCCTCCAGGTGACGTTGATTGTCCCCAGGCCCCCTGCCTCCTTGCTCGTCCACCTGAGCACCAGCATTGGAAGTGTTATAGATTCTAATGACCTTTAAGGGTCCAGGAAAGAGATGTGCAGAGACGCTGTGGGGGCCGGTTTCACCCCGCCCCACATTTGTTCGGCCACCTTAGGCTGACCATTTCTGTCAGCCTAGATGCTCTGACCAGTAGTCTGCGCTTTCTTCAATTAGGCCCCTGAATTAACGTACAAACAGCACCAGGTGTCAGAGCCCTGCCCGCTCAACTCCCAGACAGTCCAGGGTCAGTGGTGATCAAGGACCATGATGACCACTGAGTCAACAGCCTTTTGAAGTAAACAGGAGTCCAGCCGGTCTTATTGGCCACCATCATCACGGTGTCTGTAGGCTTTTCTATGGTGACAGTGTGATATACGGTTCCCCCGCCAAGATTATTAGCTCCCCTCTGGGTGCAGTAAGTCCTGCAAGCAGTAGTCTACTCTTTTGGGACACACTCTTATTGTTTTATGAGAGAAACTCCAGGTCAAGTGATGTTCACACGAGTCGTCATGGTGCCCTGTTGCCCCCGGTTATCTCTCTGGATGTTGGAGTTGGAGGGCCTCCTCACTCGAGGTCGGTGTGCCCACGGAGCGAACCCTGCAACTTCAGGGCATCGTTGGTGGTTAGGATCACCACGTGGGGTCCTTTTCCCTTAGGAAGGAGGTGGCCTTTTGGGCTGCTGATTTCCAGGTTTTTAGATACCGCCAGTATCTTGGCCAGATGCGGCAGTGGGCCAAGCCCCTTGGTGACCGTAGTTTATCCTACCTGGATGGCATTCTTGCATTGTTCCATTTCAAGTGGTCCCAGTTTTTGCACTAATTCTCCAATGGCGATTCACCTTTCACCGGGAATGTAAAGGTCAAAGGGTTTAGCTAAATTAGGGAGTTCCAGGGCAAGGGTCTGAATTGACTGCTCTTTCCATTCTTGAAAGGCCACTTCTGGATTCTATTCAAAAGGATCATCATCTTTTCCTTTCAGTGTTTCATATAGAGGCCCAGCTAGTAGACTGTAGTTAGGGATCCAGAAGCAGCAAACCCTGGCCTCCCCAGGAACCCCTAAGCTGTCTTCTAGTTTTAGAAAGGGATAAGGCTGCAAATGGTTTCTTCCCTTTCCTGGGATGGGCTTCTCCGACCTTCTGTGAGAATGAAGCCCAGGCAGGTCACCGCAGTCTGTGATATTTGAGCTTTTTCTTGGACAACTTCTATCCTTTATTGGCTTGGTAGTTCAGAGGCCTCCTTAGTAGGGCTGGCGATCAGAATGTCGTCTGCGTACTGAAGGAGGGTTTCCTTTTCCAGAGGTAGAACTTTTAGGTCTTTAGCTAAGCTTTCCCCAAAGATGGTGTGGGAATTTTTGCACCCTTGGGGCAAGACGGCCCGGAAGTATTGTTTTAGTTGTATGTTGAGTCCTGCCACTCACAAGCCAAAATTTCTTGTGACTCTGGGACTAATGGAATACAAAAGAAGGCATCATTGAAGACTAATACAGAATACCATGTCCTGGTGGTTGGTAGAATGACCAGCAGGGTGTAGGAATTAGGAGCAACTGGAGGTATATCCTCGGTGGCTTCACTGACTGTCCTGACATCCTTTACCAGGTCCCCAGCAGCCCATGGGGCTCTCGTGGTCAGACCAATCCCAGAATATGGAGCTCACCTGGGCAGGTACCCCACCCCCACCCCAGCCCACGGGGCTCTCGTGGTCAGGCCCTTCCCAGGATACAGAGCTACCCTTGCAGGTACCATGGCAGGGCTGGGCACACAGGAACCGTGCACATAGCCCTCATTGCAGAGCACCCCCAGCTCACCTGTCGCTCAGAGCTGGCACAGAGCACCTCAGAGCAGGACTTGAACTAACAAACAGCAGCTGCGACAGGTCTGTGACCCTGGGCGTCACTCTGTGCGGCCTCCCTCCACCTGGTCTTCCAGAGACTTCCACTGCACCCGGGGCACCAGGCCTCTGTCTCCAACCACCACCCACCCCTCCTCTCCCTGACTCCTGGGTTCCTCTCATAAGGAGAGGGTTTTCTTGAAGTTGTCTCCCACTCATGGGCCAGATAAAATGATTAGAAAACAAGCCAAAGCTGCAGCCCCTTGTCTATCCTGACTCTCAGGAGCCCACACCTGTTCCTTGGACCTGGCCGGTTCAGCAAGTTCCATTTTCTGCAACTGTGAGCCCCTGAGGGGTGATGATTGGCTGACCTGGGCAGCCTTACCGTGCGGGCCAGCCCTCCCCAGGTGTGCCTGGGTTGAGATCAATATAAATACCACTCCAGGCAGCAAGAGCCCCTGCAGCCATGCCTGACGCCATTTTCTCTGCCCTGTCAGCAGTCTCGGGGCTGGGCTGGTGGGAGGGAGTGAGAGGCCACGGCTTTGTGGGTGGCCCAGTGTGAGTGGGGCTCTGCTGGACTTTCTGCAGCAGTTGCCAGGCTGCCACCTGCTAAAGAAGAGGATGTGTCACCCATACCTGCTGCTGGAATTTCTCCCTGGGCAGAGGTGAGGAAGGAAAAAAGCAGTGGGGGCAGGGACAGGACGGGTATCTCAGTCAGGGAAATGGAAATCTTCCAGAAGAGCACCCAGGGCCAGGACCATCCTGGCTGGCCTGCAGGCACCAAGTCGGCCGGCATGCTGTCACTCGTGTGGCTCTATGGCCCTTCCTCTAGGCTTTCAAGTCCTTGTATATATTCAGGTGTTTTACCTGGGACGGGTGGGAATAGTTCAGCAGCAACTGGCCTGGGGCTCAGCTCACGTTTACTCACAGATGCCTCGGCACGGTGCCCCAGCTTTGCAATGAGGACGCTTGTTGCGTGGGGGCTGCTGGCTGAATGGGAGACGATTCCCCACCACTGGCCAACTTCAGAATTGTTTACAACTGGAGCAAGTGCCCTGATACGGTTTTCCTCTGTGGAACTGGTGGGTTCTGTGTTTTTTTTCTCTTTTTCGTTTTTGGTTCAAGGTAGATTTTATTCCTCTTTTTTGTATTTACAGATATAAGCATGGAAATAATTTATTCATATAAATACATGTATGTGAAGGGAATAATTGTTTTTTCTGTTTTATTTTTTAAATTTTATTTCTTTTTAATTTTGAATTTTATTTTATATTTTTATACAGCAGGTTCTTATTGGTTATCTATTTTATACATATAAATGTATACATGCCAATCCCAGTCTCTCAACTCCTCCCACCACCACCCCCCCAACAGCTTTCCCCCCTTGTTGTCCATACATTTGTTGTCTACATCTGTTGCTCTATTTATGCCTTGCAAAATGGTTAATCTGTACAGTTTTTCTAGGTTCCACATATATGCATGAATATACAAGATTTGTTTTTCTCTTTCTGACTTACTTCACTCTGTATGACAGTCTCTAGATCCATCGACGTCTCTACAAATGACCCAATTTCATTCCTTTTCATGGCTTAGTAATATTCCATTTTATATATGTACCACAGCTTTATGCATTCGTCTGTCTGTGGGCATTTAGGTTGCTTCCATTACCTCGATATTGTAAATAGTGATGCAATGAACATTGCGGTGAATGTCTCGTTTTGATTTATGGTTTTGTCTGGGTATATGTCCAGTACTGGGATTGCTGTATCATATGGTAATTCTATTGTTAGTTTCTTAAGAAACTCCATATTGTTCTCCGTAGTGACTGTATCAATTTATATTCCCAACAATAGTGGAAGAGGGTTCCTTTTCTCCACACCCTTTCCAGCATTTTTGTTTGTAGATTTTCTCATGATGCCCATTCTATCAGGTGTGAGGTGATACCTCATTGTTGAGTCCATTTTGTTGAGCAAGGGGTAGGTCTTGTCTATTACATATTTGGCTTATTGAATGGTATCTGTGCTAATTTCAAACTCTGGTTTTATGCAGCACCCCAACTCACTTTCCCCCTTAAGGAAGCATAAGTTGGTTTTCTAAACTTGAGACCCTGTTCTGTTTTGTAATTCAGTTCATGTGTAGCCAAGTTCACATTCCGTGTATTAGTGATATCTTATGATGTTTCTTTTTCTGTGTGACATATTTCAGTTAGAATCATCATACCTGAATCCACTCATTATGCTGCTACGGGCCTGATGACATAGATTTCATGGCTGAGTGATTTTGCATTGTACATAAGTACCACAACTTCTTTATCCATTTTTCACTTTCTGCGATATTGAACTTGTACCGTAAACGAGGTTCTTGTAAACAGAGCTGTCCCAAACTGTGGGGTGGCTGTGTCTTTTTGATTTTAATTTCCCTAAGCTATAGGACCATAAGTGGAAGTGCCCTAGGCTCTGTTGCTTTGTTTTTTAGATGTTTCAGGAAACACCATACACTTCTCCCGAGTGTCTGTTGGCAATTTACATCCCGCCCATCAGCATAACAAGGCTCCCAGTTCTCCATGGCCTGTCCTGCCTTTCTGGATTTTACACTTTTCTCAGATGGCCCTTTTGACCGGGGGGAAGTGAGACTTCATTGTAGTGCAGATTTCCTCTGCAAGCTTGCTTGGTTGGCCAAAAAGGGCGTATGCGTTTTTTCCTGAATATATTCAGGAAAAAACGCATACGCCCTTTTTGGCCAAGTGCATCATTGTGGACGTTCTGCCTCTTTTCCTATGCTTTCAATGCAATTCCAGTCTACCTCCTGAAATCGGTTTCCTGCAATTCTGCCCCGCTTTCAAGTCCTCTTGGCAGCCTTATTTCAGTATATTTTTGGACGATAGCTGTCATTTATAAGTCTGCAGGTTTGTGAATTACAGTGCCCCTGAGCTCCTTTCTTCAACTCGCTTTCTTTTGAGCTGGCCGCAACACCACAGGATGGCTTCAGGCCCTAATCTCGTTCCGGCACGGCACGCTGAGCCTTTGGTTATTTCCTCTTCCTGGTGGGAAATGAGAGTTAAATTTGCCCGTCCAGACACCTCCAGCTAGTCTCTCATTGGTTCTCCCTATTCCTGTTCATCTTCCGCAGAAATTGCAAACTGGGCCAAACAGGAGGTTAAAGGCGCTGACTCTCCAAGTGGGGAGAGTGTTAGTAAAGCGTATGGAATGTTACACCCGAGTACCAGGGGAGGAAAACTGAGACATATTTGAACACGTCTCCCGTTCACACGGTTGATCATACTCTGGGTTCCACATGCATGTTTTAGCTGAAGAAAGAATACCTTAAACATGGAGAGTTGAGACCCGTGTAATGGGTACCATGCAATATGACTTCAAAGGGTCTTCATTTGCTCACTGAACCTCTCCAATCCTATCACTGCTGCGTTTATACCCCTGTACACACGCTTGATTCTCTTTTGGAGACATAGCAATCCATAGGTTTTAAGATACTTACTAGTCAGGTACATTCTTAGGCATTTAATATGGGGTGTTGAGTCCATTTCATTGAGCAAGGAATAGCTCTTGTCTATTCCATATTTGGCTTAAGGAACTTTATCTGTGCTCATTTCAATGTCTGGTTTTATGCAGCACCCCAAATCACCTTTCCCCTTAAGCAAGCATAAGTTGGTTTTCTAAATTTGAGACCCTGTTCTGTTTTGGAATTGAGTTCCTGTGTAGCCAAGTTTACATTCCGTGTATTACTGATATCTTATGATGTTTCTTTTTCGGTGTGACTTATTTCAGTTAGAATCATCGTACCTGAATCCACTCATTATGCTGCTACGGGCCTGATGACATAGATTTCATTGTTGAGTGATACTGCATTGTACGTAAGTACCACAAGTTCTTTATCCATTTTTCACTTTCTGTGATATTGAACTTGTACGGTAAATGAGGTTCTTGTAAACAGAGGCGTCCCAAACTTTGGGGTGGCTGTGTCTTTTTGATTTTAATTTCCCTAAGCTATAGGACCATAAGTGGAAGTGCCCTAGGCTCTGTTGCTTTGTTTTTTAGATGTTTCAGGAAACACCATACACTTCTCCTGAGTGTCTGTTGGCAATTTACATCCCGCCCATCAGCATAACAAGGCTCCAAGTTCTCCATGGCCTGTCCTGCCTTTCTGGATTTTACACTTTTTACAGATGGCCCATTTGACCAGGGGGAAGTGAGTCTTCATTGTAGTGCAGATTTCCTTTGCAAGCTTGCTTGGTTGGCCAAAAAGGGCGTATGCGTTTTTTCCTGAATATATTCAGGAAAAAACGCATACGCCCTTTTTGGCCAAGTGCATCATTGTGGACGTTCTGCCTCTTTTCCTATGCTTTCAATGCAATTCCAGTCTACCTCCTGAAATCGGTTTCCTGCAATTCTGCCCCGCTTTCAAGTCCTCTTGGCAGCCTTACTTCAGTATATTTTTGGACGATAGCTGTCATTTATAACTCTGCAGGTTTGTGAATTACAGTGCCCCTGAGCTCCTTTCTTCAACTCGCTTTCTTGTGAGCTGGCCGCAACACCACAGGATGTCTTCAGGCCCTAATCTTGGTCCGGCACGGCACGCTGAACCTTTGGTTAATTCCTCTTCCTGGTGGGAAATGAGAGTTAAATTTGCCCGTCCAGACACCTCCAGCTCGTCTCTCATTGGTTCTCGCTATTCCTGTTCATCTTCCGCAGAAATTGCAAACTGGGCCAAACAGGAGGTTAAAGGCGCTGACTCTCCAAGTCGGGAGAGTTTTAGTAAACCGTCTGGAATGTTGAACCCGAGTACCAGGGTACGAAAACTGAGACATATTTGAACACGTCTCCTGATCACATGGTTGATCATACTCTATGTTCCACATGCATGTTTTAGCTGAAGGAAGAATACCTTAAACCTGGGTACTTGAGACCCATGGAATGGGTACCATGCAATATGACTTCAAAGGGTCTTCATTTGCTCACCGAACCTCTCCAATTCTATCACTGCTGTGTTTATGCCCCTGTACTCATGCTTGATTCTCTTTCGGAGACATAGCAATCCATATGTTTTAAGATACTTACTAGTCAGGTACATTCTTAGGCGTTTAATATGCGGTGTTGAGTCCATTTCGTTGAGCAAGGAGTAGCTCTTTTCTATTCCATATTTGGCTTAAGGAACTTTATCTGTGCTCATTTCAATGTCTGGTTTTATGCAGCACCCCAACTCACCTTTACCCTTAAGCAAGCATAAGTTGGTTTTCTAAATTTGAGACCCTGTTCTGTTCTGTAATTCAGTTCCTGTGTAGCCAAGTTTACATTCCGTGTATTACTGATATCTTATGATGTTTCTTTTTCTGTGTGACTTATTTCAGTTAGAATCATCATACCTGAATCCACTCATTGTGCTGCTACGGGCCTGATGACATAGATTTCATTGCTGAGGGATATTGCTTTGTAAGTAAATACCACAACTTCTTTATCCATTTTTCACTTTCTGCGATGTTGAACTTGTACTGTAAACGAGGTTCTTGTAAACAGAGGCATCCCAAACTTTGGGGTGGCTGTGTCTTTTTTATTTTAATTTCCCTAAGCTATAGGACCATAAGTGGAAGTGCCCTAGGCTCTGTTGCTTTGTTTTTTAGATGTTTCAGGAAACACCATACACTTCTCCCGAGTGTCTGTTGGCAATTTACATCCCGCCCATCAGCATAACAAGGCTCCCAGTTCTCCATGGCCTGTCCTGCCTTTCTGGATTTTACACTTTTTTCAGATGGCCCTTTTGACCGGGGGGAAGTGAGACTTCATTGTAGTGCAGATTTCCTTTGCAAGCTTGCTTGGTTGGCCAAAAAGGGCGTATGCGTTTTTTCCTGAATATATTCAGGAAAAAACACATACGCCCTTTTTGGCCAAGTGCATCATTGTGGACGTTCTGCCTCTTTTCCTATGCTTTCAATGCAATTCCAGTCTACCTCCTGAAATCGGTTTACTGCATTTCTGCCCCACTTTCAAGTCCTCTTGGCAGCCTTACTTCAGTATATTTTTGGACGATAGCTGTCATTTATAACTCTGCAGGTTTGTGAATTACAGTGCCCCTGAGCTCCTTTCTTCAACTTGCTTTCTTTTGAGCTGGCCGCAACACCGCAGGATGGCTTCAGGCCATAATCTGGTTCCGGCACAGCACACTGAGCCTTTGGTTAATTCCTCTTCCTGGTGGGAAATGAGAGATAAATTTGCCCGTCCAGACACCTCCAGCTCGTCTCTCATTGGTTCTCCCTATTCCTGTTCATCTTCCGGAGAAATTGCAAACTGGGCCAAACAGGATGTTAAAGGCGCTGACTCTCCAAGTCGGGAGAGTTTTAGTAAAGTGTCTGGAATGTTGCACCCGAGTACCAGGATACGAAAACTGAGACATATTTGAACACGTCTCCCGATCACATGGTTGATCATACTCTAGGTTCCACATGCATGTTTTAGCTGAAGGAAGAATACCTTAAACCTGGGTACTTGAAACCCATGGAATGGGTACCATGCAATATGACTTCAAAGGGTCTTCATTTGCTCACCGAACCTCTCCAATCCTATCACTGCTGCGTTTATGCCCCTGTACACATGCTTGATTCTCTTTCGGAGACATAGCAATCCATAGGTTTTAAGATACTTACTAGTCAGGTACATTCTTAGGCATTTAATACGCGGTGTTGAGTCCATTTCGTTGAGCAAGGAGTAGCTCTTTTCTATTCCATATTTGGCTTAAGGAACTTTATCTGTGCTCATTTCAATCTCTGGTTTTATGCAGCACCCCAACTCACCTTTCCCCTTAAGCAAGCATAAGTTGGTTTTCTAAATTTGAGACCCTGTTCTGTTTTGGAATTCAGTTCCTGTGTAGCCAAGTTTACATTCCGTGTATTACTGATATCTTATGATGTTTCTTTTTCTGTGTGACTTATTTCAGTTAGAATCATCATACCTGAATCCACTCATTGTGCTGCTAAGGGCCTGATGACATAGATTTCATTGCTGAGGGATATTGCTTTGTAAGTAAATACCACATCTTCTTTATCCATTTTTCACTTTCTGCGATGTTGAACTTTTACTGTAAATGAGGTTCTTGTAAACAGAGGCGTCCCAAACTTTGGGGTGGCTGTGTCTTTTTGATTTTAATTTCCCTAATCTATAGGACAATAAGTGGAAGTGCCCTAGGCTCTGTTGCTTTGTTTTTTAGATGTTTCAGGAAACACCATACACTTCTCCCGAGTGTCTGTTGGCAATTTACATCCCGCCCATCAGCATAACAAGGCTCCCAGTTCTCCATGGCCTGTCCTGCCTTTCTGCATTTTACACTTTTTTCAGATGGCCCTTTTGACCGGGGGGAAGTGAGACTTCATTGTAGTTCAGATTTCCTTTGCAAGCTTGCTTGGTTGGCCAAAAAGGGCGTATGCGTTTTTTCCTGAATATATTCAGGAAAAAACGCATACGCCCTTTTTGGCCAAGTGCATCATTGTGGACGTTCTGCCTCTTTTCCTATGCTTTCAATGCGATTCCAGTCTACCTCTTGAAATAGGTTTCCTGCAATTCTGCCCCACTTTCAAGTCCTCTTGGCAGCCTTACTTCAGTATATTTTTGGACGATAGCTGTCATTTATAACTCTGCAGGTTTGTGAATTACAGTGCCCCTGAGCTCCTTTCTTCAACTCGCTTTCTTTTGAGCTGGCCGCAACACCGCAGGATGGCTTCAGGCCATAATCTGGTTCCGGCACGACACACTGAGCCTTTGGTTATTTCCTCTTCCTGGTGGGAAATGAGAGTTAAATTTGCCCGTCCAGACACCTCCAGCTAGTCTCTCATTGGTTCTCGCTATTCCTGTTCATCTTCCGCAGAAATTGCAAACTGGGCCAAACAGGAGGTTAAAGGGACTGACTCTCCAAGTGGGGAGAGTGTTAGTAAAGCATCTGGAATGTTGCACCCGAGTACCAGGGTACAAAAACTGAGACATATTTGAACACGTCTCCCGTTCACATGGTTGATCATACTCTGGGTTCCACATGCATGTTTTAGCTGAAGGAAGAATTCCTTAAACCTGGAGAGTTGAGACCCGTGGAATGGGTACCATGCAATATGACTTCAAAGGGTCTTCATTTGCTCACCGAACCTCTCCAATCCTATCACTGCTGCGTTTATGCCCCTGTACACACGCTTGATTCTCTTTTGGAGACATAGCAATCCATAGGTTTTAAGATACTTACTAGTCAGGTGCATTCTTAGGTGTTTAATATGGGGTGTTGAGTCCATTTCGTTGAGCAAGGAGTAGCTCTTGTCTATTACGTATTTGGCTTAAGGAATTTTATCTGTGCTCATTTCAATGTCTGGTTTTATGCAGCACTCCAAATCACCTTTCCCCTTAAGCAAGCATAAGTTGGTTTTCTAAATTTGAGACCCTGTTCTGTTTTGGAATTGAGTTCCTGTGTAGCCAAGTTTACATTCCGTGTATTAGTGATATCTTATGATGTTTCTTTTTCTGTGTGACTTATTTCAGTTAGAATCATCGTACCTGAATCCACTCATTATGCTGCTACGGGCCTGATGACATAGATTTCATTGCTGAGTGATACTGCATTGTACGTAAGTACCACAAGTTCTGTATCCATTTTTCACTTTCTGTGATATTGAACTTGTACGGTAAACGAGGTTCTTGTAAACAGAGGCGTCCCAAACTTTGGGGTGGCTGTGTCTTTTTGATTTTAATTTCCCTAAGCTATAGGACCATAAGTGGAAGTGCCCTAGGCTCTGTTGCTTTGTTTTTTAGGTGTTTCAGGAAACACCATACACTTCTCCCAAGTGTCTGTTGGCAATTTACATCCCGCCCATCAGCATAACAAGGCTCCCAGTTCTCCATGGCCTGTCCTGCCTTTCTGGATTTTACACTTTTTTCAGATGGCCCTTTTGACCGGGGGGAAGTGAGTCTTCATTGTAGTGCAGATTTCCTTTGCAAGCTTGCTTGGTTGGCCAAAAAGGGCGTATGCGTTTTTTCCTGAATATATTCAGGAAAAAACGCATACGCCCTTTTTGGCCAAGTGCATCATTGTGGACGTTCTGCCTCTTTTCCTATGCTTTCAATGCAATTCCAGTCTACCTCCTGAAATCGGTTTCCTGCAATTCTGCCCCGCTTTCAAGTCCTCTTGGCAGCCTTACTTCAGTATATTTTTGGACGATAGCTGTCATTTATAACTCTGCAGGTTTGTGAATTACAGTGCCCCTGAGCTCCTTTCTTCAACTCGCTTTCTTGTGAGCTAGCCGCAACACCACAGGATGTCTTCAGGCCCTAATCTGTGTCCGGCACGACACGCTGAACCTTTGGTTAATTCCTCTTCCTGGTGGGAAATGAGAGTTAAATTTGCCCGTCCAGACACCTCCAGCTAGTCTCTCATTGGTTCTCCCTATTCCTGTTCATCTTCCACAGAAATTGCAAACTGGGCCAAACAAGAGGTTAAAGGCGCTGACTCTCCAAGTCGGGAGAGTTTTAGTAAAGCGTCTGGAATGTTGCACCCGAGTACCAGGGTACGAAAACTGAGACATATTTGAACACGTCTCCCGATCACATGGTTGATCATACTCTAGGTTCCACATGCATGTTTTAGCTGAAGGAAGAATACCTTAAACCTGGGTACTTGAAACCCATGGAATGGGTACCATGCAATATGACTTCAAAGGGTCTTCATTTGCTCACCGAACCTCTCCAATCCTATCACTGCTGTGTTTATGCCCCTGTACACATGCTTGATTCTCTTTCGGAGACATAGCAATCCATAGGTTTTAAGATACTTAGTAGTCAGGTACATTCTTAGGCGTTTAATATGCGGTGTTGAGGCCATTTCGTTGAGCAAGGAGTAGCTCTTGTCTATTCCGTATTTGGCTTAAGGAACTTTATCTGTGCTCATTTCAATGTCTGGTTTTATGCAGCACCCCAACTCACCTTTCCCCTTAAGCAAGCATAAGTTGGTTTTCTAAATTTGAGACCCTGTTCTGTTCTGTAATTCAGTTCCTGTGTAGCCAAGTTTACATTCCGTGTATTACTGATATCTTATGATGTTTCTTTTTCTGTGTGACTTATTTCAGTTAGAATCATCATACCTGAATCCACTCATTGTGCTGCTAAGGGCCTGATGACATAGATTTCATTGCTGAGTGTTACTGCATTGTACGTAAGTACCACAAGTTCTGTATCCATTTTTCACTTTCTGTGATATTGAACTTGTACGGTAAACGAGGTTCTTGTAAACAGAGGCGTCCCAAACTTTGGGGTGGCTGTGTCTTTTTGAATTTAATTTCCCTAAGCTATAGGACCATAAGTGGAAGTGCCCTAGGCTCTGTTGCTTTGTTTTTTAGATGTTTCAGGAAACACCATACACTTCTCCCGAGTGTCTGTTGGCAATTTACATCCCGCCCATCAGCATAACAAGGCTCCCAGTTCTCCATGGCCTGTCCTGCCTTTCTGGATATTACACTTTTTTCAGATGGCCCTTTTGACCGGGGGGAAGTGAGACTTCATTGTAGTGCAGATTTCCTTTGCAAGCTTGCTTGGTTGGCCAAAAAGGGCGTATGCGTTTTTTCCTGAATATATTCAGGAAAAAACGCATACGCCCTTTTTGGCCAAGTGCATCATTGTGGACGTTCTGCCTCTTTTCCTATGCTTTCAATGCAATTCCAGTCTACCTCTTGAAATCGGTTTCCTGCAATTCTGCCCCACTTTCAAGTCCTCTTGGCAGCCTTACTTCAGTATATTTTTGGACGATAGCTGTCATTTATAACTCTGCAGGTTTGTGAATTACAGTGCCCCTGAGCTCCTTTCTTCAACTCACTTTCTTGTGACCTGGCCGCAACACCGCAGGATGGCTTCAGGCCCTAATCTGGTTCCGGCACGGCACGCTGAGCCTTTGGTTAATTCCTCTTCCAGGTGGGAAATGAGAGTAAAATTTTCCCGTCCAGACACCTCCAGCTAGTCTCTCATTGGTTCTCGCTATTCCTGTTCATCTTCCGCAGAAATTGCAAACTGGGCCAAACAGGAGGTTAAAGGCACGGACTCTCCAAGTCGGGAGAGTGTTAGTAAAGTGTCTGGAATGTTGCTCCCGAGTACCAGGGTATGAAAACTGAGACATATTTGAACACGTCTCCCGAGCACATGGTTGATCATACTCTAGGTTCCACATGCATGTTTTAGCTGAAGGAAGAATACCTTAAACCTGGGTAGTTGAAACCTGTGGAATGGGTACCATGCAATATGACTTCAAAGGGTCTTCATTTGCTCACCGAACCTCTCCAATCCTATCACTGCTGCATTTATGCCCCTGTACACACGCTTGATTCTCTTTCGGAGACATAGCAATCCCTAGGTTTTAAGATACTTACTAGTCAGGTACATTCTTAGGCGTTTAATATGGGGTGTTGAGTCCATTTCGTTGAGCAAGGAGTAGCTCTTGTCTATTCCATATTTGGCTTAAGGAACTTTATCTGTGCTCATTTCAATCTCTGGTTTTATGCAGCACCCCAACTCACCTTTCCCCTTAAGCAAGCATAAGTTGGTTTTCTAAATTTGAGACCCTGTTCTGTTTTGGAATTCAGTTCCTGTGTAGCCAAGTTTAAATTCCGTGTATTAGTGATATCTTATGATGTTTCTTTTTCTGTGTGACTTATTTCAGTTAGAATCATCGTACCTGAATCCACTCATTATGCTGCTACGGGCCTGATGACATAGATTTCATTGCTGAGTGATACTGCATTGTACGTAAGTACCACAAGTTCTTTATCCATTTTTCACTTTCTGTGATATTGAACTTGTACGGTAAACGAGGTTCTTGTAAACAGAGGCGTCCCAAACTTTGGGGTGGCTGTGTCTTTTTGATTTTAGTTTCCCTAAGCTATAGGACCATAAGTGGAAGTGCCCTAGGCTCTGTTGCTTTGTTTTTTAGATGTTTCAGGAAACACCATACACTTCTCCCGAGTGTCTATTGGCAATTTACATCCCGCCCATCAGCATAACAAGGCTCCCAGTTCTCCATGGCCTGTCCTGCCTTTCTGGATTTTACACTTTTTTCAGATGGCCCTTTTGACCGGGGGGAAGTGAGACTTCATTGTAGTGCAGATTTCCTTTGCAAGCTTGCTTGGTTGGCCAAAAAGGGCGTATGCGTTTTTTCCTGAATATATTCAGGAAAAAACGCATACGCCCTTTTTGGCCAAGTGCATCATTGTGGACGTTCTGCCTCTTTTCCTATGCTTTCAATTCAATTCCAGTCTACCTCCTGAAATCGGTTTCCTGCAATTCTGCCCCGCTTTCAAGTCCTCTTGGCAGCCTTACTTCAGTATATTTTTGGACGATAGCTGTCATTTATAAGTCTGCAGGTTTGTGAATTACAGTGCCCCTGAGCTCCTTTCTTCAACTCGCTTTCTTGTGACCTGGCCGCAACACCGCAGGATGGCTTCAGGCCCTAATCTGATTCCGGCACGGCACACTGAGCCTTTGGTTAATTCCTCTTCCTGGTGGGAAATGAGAGTTAAATTTGCCCGTCCAGACACCTCCAGCTAGTCTCTCATTGGTTCTCGCTATTCCTGTTCATCTTCCGCAGAAATTGCAAACTGGGCCAAACAGGAGGTTAAAGGGACTGACTCTCCAAGTCGGGAGAGTGTTAGTAAAGAGTCTGGAATGTTGCACCCGAGTACCAGGGTATGAAAACTGAGACATATTTGAACACGTCTCCCGATCACATGGTTGATCACCCTCTAGGTTCCACATGCATGTTTTAGCTGAAGGAAGTATACCTTAAACCTGGGTAGTTGAAACCCATGGAAAGGGTACCATGCAATATGACTTCAAAGGGTCTTCATTTGCTCACCGAACCTCTAAAATCCTATCACTGCTGCGTTTATGCCCCTGTACACACGCTTGATTCTCTTTCGGAGACATAGCAATCCATAGGTTTTAAGATACTTACTAGTCAGGTACATTCTTAGGCGTTTAATATGCGGTGTTGAGTCCATTTCGTTGAGCAAGGAGTAGCTCTTGTCTATTCCATATTTGGCTTAAGGAACTTTATCTGTGCTCATTTCAATCTCTGGTTTTATGCAGCACCCCAACTCACCTTTACCCTTAAGCAAGCATAAGTTGGTTTTCTAAATTTGAGACCCTGTTCTGTTCTGTAATTCAGTTCCTGTGTAGCCAAGTTTACATTCCGTGTATTACTGATATCTTATGATGTTTCTTTTTCTGTGTGACTTATTTCAGTTAGAATCATCATACCTGAATCCACTCATTGTGCTGCTAAGGGCCTGATGACATAGATTTCATTGCTGAGTGATATTGCTTTGTAAGTAAATACCACAACTTCTTTATCCATTTTTCACTTTCTGCGATGTTGAACTTGTACTGTAAACGAGGTTCTTGTAAACAGAGGCGTTCCAAACTTTGGGGTGGCTGTGTCTTTTTTATTTTAATTTCCCTAAGCTATAGGACCATAAGGGGAAGTGCCCTAGGCTCTGTTGCTTTGTTTTTTAGATGTTTCAGGAAACACCATACACTTCTCCCGAGTGTCTGTTGGCAATTTACATCCCGCCCATCAGCATAACAAGGCTCCCAGTTCTCCATGGCCTGTCCTGCCTTTCTGGATTTTACACTTTTTTCAGATGGCCCTTTTGACCGGGGGGAAGTGAGACTTCATTGTAGTGCAGATTTCCTTTGCAAGCTTGCTTGGTTGGCCAAAAAGGGCGTATGCGTTTTTTCCTGAATATATTCAGGAAAAAACGCATACGCCCTTTTTGGCCAAGTGCATCATTGTGGACGTTCTGCCTCTTTTCCTATGCTTTCAATGCAATTCCAGTCTGCCTCCTGAAATCGGTTTCCTGCAATTCTGCCCTGCTTTCAAGTCCTCTTGGCAGCCTTACTTCAGTATATTTTTGGACGATAGCTGTCATTTATAAGTCTGCAGGTTTGTGAATTACAGTGCCCCTGAGCTCCTTTCTTCAACTCGCTTTCTTTTGAGCTGGCCGCAACACCGCAGGATGGCTTCAGGCCCTAATCTGGTTCCGGCACGGCACGCTGAGCCTTTGGTTAATTCCTCTTCCTGGTGGGAAATGAGAGTTAAATTTGCCCGTCCAGACACCTCCAGCTAGTCTCTCATTGGTTCTCGCTATTCCTGTTCATCTTCCGCAGAAATTGCAAACTGGGCCAAACAGGAGGTTAAAGGGACTGACTCTCCAAGTCGGGAGGGTGTTAGTAAAGCGTCTGGAATGTTGCACCCGAGTACCAGGGTACGAAAACTGAGACATATTTGAACACGTCTCCCGATCACATGGTTGATCAGACTCTAGGTTCCACATGCATGTTTTACCTGAAGGAAGAATACCTTAAACCTGGGTAGTTGAAACCCGTGGAATGGGTACCATGCAATATGACTTCAAAGGGTCTTCATTTGCTCACCGAACCTCTCCAATCCTATCACTGCTGCGTTTATGCCCCTGTACACATGCTTGATTCTCTTTCGGAGACATAGCAATCCATAGGTTTTAAGATACTTACTAGTCAGGTACATTCTTAGGCATTTAATATGCGGTGTTGAGTCCATTTCGTTGAGCAAGGAGTAGCTCTTGTCTATTCCATATTTGGCTTAAGGAACTTTATCTGTGCTCATTTCAATGTCTGGTTTTATGCAGCACCCCAACTCACCTTTCCCCTTAAGCAAGCATAAGTTGGTTTTCTAAATTTGAGACCCTGTTCTGTTCTGTAATTCAGTTCCTGTGTAGCCAAGTTTACATTCCGTGTATTACTGATATCTTATGATGTTTCTTTTTCTGTGTGACTTATTTCAGTTAGAATCATCATACCTGAATCCACTCATTGTGCTGCTAAGGGCCTGATGACATAGATTTCATTGCTGAGTGATATTGCTTTGTAAGTAAATACCACAACTTCTTTATCCATTTTTCACTTTCTGTGATGTTGAACTTGTACGGTAAACGACGTTCTTGTAAACAGAGGCGTCCCAAACTTTGGGGTGGCTGTGTCTTTTTGATTTTAATTTCCCTAAGCTATAGGACCATAAGTGGAAGTGCCCTAGGCTCTGTTGCTTTGTTTTTTAGATGTTTCAGGAAACACCATACACTTCTCCCGAGTGTCTGTTGGCAATTTACATCCCGCCCATCAGCATAACAAGGCTCCCAGTTCTCCATGGCCTGTCCTGCCTTTCTGGATTTTACACTTTTTTCAGATGGCCCTTTTGACCGGGGGGAAGTGAGACTTCATTGTAGTGCAGATTTCCTTTGCAAGCTTGCTTGGTTGGCCAAAAAGGGCGTATGCGTTTTTTCCTGAATATATTCAGGAAAAAACGCATACGCCCTTTTTGGCCAAGTGCATCATTGTGGACGTTCTGCCTCTTTTCCTATGCTTTCAATGCAATTCCAGTCTGCCTCCTGAAATCGGTTTCCTGCAATTCTGCCCCGCTTTCAAGTCCTCTTGGCAGCCTTACTTCAGTATATTTTTGGACGATAGCTGTCATTTATAACTCTGCAGGTTTGTGAATTACAGTGCCCCTGAGCTCCTTTCTTCAACTCGCTTTCTTTTGAGCTGGCCGCAACACCGCAGGATGGCTTCAGGCCCTAATCTGGTTCCGGCACGGCACGCTGAGCCTTTGGTTAATTCCTCTTCCTGGTGGGAAATGAGAGTTAAATTTGCCCGTCCAGACACCTCCAGCTAGTCTCTCATTGGTTCTCGCTATTCCTGTTCATCTTCCGCAGAAATTGCAAACTGGGCCAAACAGGAGGTTAAAGGGACTGACTCTCCAAGTCGGGAGGGTGTTAGTAAAGCGTCTGGAATGTTGCACCCGAGTACCAGGGTACGAAAACTGAGACATATTTGAACACGTCTCCCGATCACATGGTTGATCATACTCTAGGTTCCACATGCATGTTTTAGCTGAAGGAAGAATACCTTAAACCTGGGTAGTTGAAACCCGTGGAATGGGTACCATGCAATATGACTTCAAAGGGTCTTCATTTGCTCACCGAACCTCTCCAATCCTATCACTGCTGCGTTTATGCCCCTGTACACATGCTTGATTCTCTTTCGGAGACATAGCAATCCATAGGTTTTAAGATACTTACTAGTCAGGTACATTCTTAGGCATTTAATATGCGGTGTTGAGTCCATTTCGTTGAGCAAGGAGTAGCTCTTGTCTATTCCATATTTGGCTTAAGGAACTTTATCTGTGCTCATTTCAATCTCTGGTTTTATGCAGCACCCCAACTCACCTTTCCCCTTAAGCAAGCATAAGTTGGTTTTCTAAATTTGAGACCCTGTTCTGTTCTGTAATTCAGTTCCTGTGGAGCCAAGTTTACATTCCGTGTATTACTGATATCTTATGATGTTTCTTTTTCTGTGTGACTTATTTCAGTTAGAATCATCATACCTGAATCCACTCATTGTGCTGCTAAGGGCCTGATGACATAGATTTCATTGCTGAGTGATATTGCTTTGTAAGTAAATACCACAACTTCTTTATCCATTTTTCACTTTCTGCGATGTTGAACTTGTACTGTAAACGAGGTTCTTGTAAACAGAGGCGTCCCAATGTTTTGGGTGGCTGTGTCTTTTTGATTTTAATTTCCCTAAGCTATAGGACCACAATTGGAAGTGCCCTAGGCTCTGTTGCTTTGTTTTTTAGATGTTTCAGGAAACACCATACACTTCTCCCGAGTGTCTGTTGGCAATTTACATCCCGCCCATCAGCATAACAAGGCTCCCAGTTCTCCATGGCCTGTCCTGCCTTTCTGGATTTTACACTTTTTTCAGATGGCCCTTTTGACCGGGGGGGAAGTGAGACTTCATTGTAGTGCAGATTTCCTTTGCAAGCTTGCTTGGTTGGCCAAAAAGGGCGTATGCGTTTTTTCCTGAATATATTCAGGAAAAAACGCATACGCCCTTTTTGGCCAAGTGCATCATTGTGGACGTTCTGCCTCTTTTCCTATGCTTTCAATGCAATTCCAGTCTACCTCCTGAAATCGGTTTCCTGCAATTCTGCCCCGCTTTCAAGTCCTCTTGGCAGCCTTACTTCAGTATATTTTTGGACGATAGCTGTCATTTATAACTCTGCAGGTTTGTGAATTACAGTGCCCCTGAGCTCCTTTCTTCAACTCGCTTTCTTTTGAGCTGGCCGCAACACCGCAGGATGGCTTCAGGCCCTAATCTGGTTCCGGCACGGCACGCTGAGCCTTTGGTTAATTCCTCTTCCTGGTGGGAAATGAGAGTTAAATTTGCCCGTCCAGACACCTCCAGCTAGTCTCTCATTGGTTCTCGCTATTCCTGTTCATCTTCCGCAGAAATTGCAAACTGGGCCAAACAGGAGGTTAAAGGGACTGACTCTCCAAGTCGGGAGGGTGTTAGTAAAGCGTCTGGAATGTTGCACCCGAGTACCAGGGTACGAAAACTGAGACATATTTGAACACGTCTCCCGATCACATGGTTGATCATACTCTAGGTTCCACATGCATGTTTTAGCTGAAGGAAGAATACCTTAAACCTGGGTAGTTGAAACCCGTGGAATGGGTACCATGCAATATGACTTCAAAGGGTCTTCATTTGCTCACCGAACCTCTCCAATCCTATCACTGCTGCGTTTAAGCCCCTGTACACATGCTTGATTCTCTTTCGGAGACATAGCAATCTATAGGTTTTAAGATACTTACTAGTCAGGTACATTCTTAGGCATTTAATATGCGGTGTTGAGTCCATTTCGTTGAGCAAGGAGTAGCTCTTGTCTATTCCATATTTGGCTTAAGGAACTTTATCTGTGCTCATTTCAATCTCTGGTTTTATGCAGCACCCCAACTCACCTTTCCCCTTAAGCAAGCATAAGTTGGTTTTCTAAATTTGAGACCCTGTTCTGTTCTGTAATTCAGTTCCTGTGTAGCCAAGTTTACATTCCGTGTATTACTGATATCTTATGATGTTTCTTTTTCTGTGTGACTTATTTCAGTTAGAATCATCATACCTGAATCCACTCATTGTGCTGCTAAGGGCCTGATGACATAGATTTCATTGCTGAGTGATATTGCTTTGTAAGTAAATACCACAACTTCTTTATCCATTTTTCACTTTCTGCGATGTTGAACTTGTACGGTAAATGAGGTTCTTGTAAACAGAGGCGTCCCAAACTTTGGGGTGGCTGTGTCTTTTTGATTTTAATTTCCCTAAGCTATAGGACCATAAGTGGAAGTGCCCTAGGCTCTGTTGCTTTGTTTTTTAGATGTTTCAGGAAACACCATACACTTCTCCCGAGTGTCTGTTGGCAATTTACATCCCGCCCATCAGCATAACAAGGCTCCCAGTTCTCCATGGCCTGTCCTGCCTTTCTGGATTTTACACTTTTTTCAGATGGCCCTTTTGACCGGGGGGAAGTGAGACTTCATTGTAGTGCAGATTTCCTTTGCAAGCTTGCTTGGTTGGCCAAAAAGGGCGTATGCGTTTTTTCCTGAATATATTCAGGAAAAAACGCATACGCCCTTTTTGGCCAAGTGCATCATTGTGGACGTTCTGCCTCTTTTCCTATGCTTTCAATGCAATTCCAGTCTGCCTCCTGAAATCGGTTTCCTGCAATTCTGCCCCGCTTTCAAGTCCTCTTGGCAGCCTTACTTCAGTATATTTTTGGACGATAGCTGTCATTTATAACTCTGCAGGTTTGTGAATTACAGTGCCCCTGAGCTCCTTTCTTCAACTCGCTTTCTTTTGAGCTGGCCGCAACACCGCAGGATGGCTTCAGGCCCTAATCTGGTTCCGGCACGGCACGCTGAGCCTTTGGTTAATTCCTCTTCCTGGTGGGAAATGAGAGTTAAATTTGCCCGTCCAGACACCTCCAGCTAGTCTCTCATTGGTTCTCGCTATTCCTGTTCATCTTCCGCAGAAATTGCAAACTGGGCCAAACAGGAGGTTAAAGGGACTGACTCTCCAAGTCGGGAGGGTGTTAGTAAAGCGTCTGGAATGTTGCACCCGAGTACCAGGGTACGAAAACTGAGACATATTTGAACACGTCTCCCGATCACATGGTTGATCAGACTCTAGGTTCCACATGCATGTTTTAGCTGAAGGAAGAATACCTTAAACCTGGGTAGTTGAAACCCGTGGAATGGGTACCATGCAATATGACTTCAAAGGGTCTTCATTTGCTCACCGAACCTCTCCAATCCTATCACTGCTGCGTTTATGCCCCTGTACACATGCTTGATTCTCTTTTGGAGACATAGCAATCCATAGGTTTTAAGATACTTACTAGTCAGGTACATTCTTAGGCGTTTAATATGCGGTGTTGAGTCCATTTCGTTGAGCAAGAGGTAGCTCTTGTCTATTCCATATTTGGCTTAAGGAACTTTATCTGTGCTCATTTCAATCTCTGGTTTTATGCAGCACCCCAACTCACCTTTACCCTTAAGAAAGCATAAGTTGGTTTTCTAAATTTGAGACCCTGTTCTGTTCTGTAATTCAGTTCCTGTGTAGCCAAGTTTACATTCCGTGTATTACTGATATCTTATGATGTTTCTTTTTCTGTGTGACTTATTTCAGTTAGAATCATCATACCTGAATCCACTCATTGTGCTGCTAAGGGCCTGATGACATAGATTTCATTGCTGAGTGATATTGCTTTGTAAGTAAATACCACAACTTCTTTATCCATTTTTCACTTTCTGCGATGTTGAACTTGTACTGTAAACGAGGTTCTTGTAAACAGAGGCGTCCCAAACTTTGGGGTGGCTGTGTCTTTTTGATTTTAATTTCCCTAAGCTATAGGACCATAAGTGGAAGTGCCCTAGGCTCTGTTGCTTTGTTTTTTAGATGTTTCAGGAAACACCATACACTTCTCCCGAGTGTCTGTTGGCAATTTACATCCCGCCCATCAGCATAACAAGGCTCCCAGTTCTCCATGGCCTGTCCTGCCTTTCTGGATTTTACACTTTTTTCAGATGGCCCTTTTGACCGGGGGGAAGTGAGACTTCATTGTAGTGCAGATTTCCTTTGCAAGCTTGCTTGGTTGGCCAAAAAGGGCGTATGCGTTTTTTCCTGAATATATTCAGGAAAAAACGCATACGCCCTTTTTGGCCAAGTGCATCATTGTGGACGTTCTGCCTCTTTTCCTATGCTTTCAATGCAATTCCAGTCTACCTCCTGAAATCGGTTTCCTGCAATTCTGCCCCGCTTTCAAGTCCTCTTGGCAGCCTTACTTCAGTATATTTTTGGACGATAGCTGTCATTTATAACTCTGCAGGTTTGTGAATTACAGTGCCCCTGAGCTCCTTTCTTCAACTCGCTTTCTTTTGAGCTGGCCGCAACACCGCAGGATGGCTTCAGGCCCTAATCTGGTTCCGGCACGGCACGCTGAGCCTTTGGTTAATTCCTCTTCCTGGTGGGAAATGAGAGTTAAATTTGCCCGTCCAGACACCTCCAGCTAGTCTCTCATTGGTTCTCGCTATTCCTGTTCATCTTCCGCAGAAATTGCAAACTGGGCCAAACAGGAGGTTAAAGGGACTGACTCTCCAAGTCGGGAGGGTGTTAGTAAAGCGTCTGGAATGTTGCACCCGAGTACCAGGGTACGAAAACTGAGACATATTTGAACACGTCTCCTGATCACATGGTTGATCATACTCTAGGTTCCACATGCATGTTTTAGCTGAAGGAAGAATACCTTAAACCTGGGTAATTGAAACCCGTGGAATGGGTACCATGCAATATGACTTCAAAGGGTCTTCATTTGCTCACCGAACCTCTCCAATCCTATCACTGCTGCGTTTATACCCCTGTACACATGCTTGATTCTCTTTCGGAGACATAGCAATCCATAGGTTTTAAGATACTTACTAGTCAGGTACATTCTTAGGCGTTTAATATGCGGTGTTGAGTCCATTTCGTTGAGCAAGGAGTAGCTCTTGTCTATTCCATATTTGGCTTAAGGAACTTTATCTGTGCTCATTTCAATCTCTGGTTTTATGCAGCACCCCAACTCACCTTTCCCCTTAAGCAAGCATAAGTTGGTTTTCTAAATTTGAGACCCTGTTCTGTTCTGTAATTCAGTTCCTGTGGAGCCAAGTTTACATTCCGTGTATTACTGATATCTTATGATGTTTCTTTTTCTGTGTGACTTATTTCAGTTAGAATCATCATACCTGAATCCACTCATTGTGCTGCTAAGGGCCTGATGACATAGATTTCATTGCTGAGTGATATTGCTTTGTAAGTAAATACCACAACTTCTTTATCCATTTTTCACTTTCTGCGATGTTGAACTTGTACTGTAAACGAGGTTCTTGTAAACAGAGGCGTCCCAATGTTTGGGGTGGCTGTGTCTTTTTGATTTTAATTTCCCTAATCTATAGGACCATAAGTGGAAGTGCCCTAGGCTCTGTTGCTTTGTTTTTTAGATGTTTCAGGAAACACCATACACTTCTCCCGAGTGTCTGTTGGCAATTTACATCCCGCCCATCAGCATAACAAGGCTCCCAGTTCTCCATGGCCTGTCCTGCCTTTCTGGATTTTACACTTTTTTCAGATGGCCCTTTTGACCGGGGGGAAGTGAGACTTCATTGTAGTGCAGATTTCCTTTGCAAGTTTGCTTGGTTGGCCAAAAAGGGCGTATGCCTTTTTTCCTGAATATATTCAGGAAAAAACGCATACGCCCTTTTTGGCCAAGTGCATCATTGTGGACGTTCTGCCTCTTTTCCTATGCTTTCAATGCAATTCCAGTCTACCTCCTGAAATCGGTTTCCTGCAATTCTGCCCCGCTTTCAAGTCCTCTTGGCAGCCTTACTTCAGTATATTTTTGGACGATTGCTGTCATTTATAACTCTGCAGGTTTGTGAATTACAGTGCCCCTGAGCTCCTTTCTTCAACTCGCTTTCTTTTGAGCTGGCCTCAACACCGCAGGATGGCTTCAGGCCCTAATCTGGTTCCGGCACGGCACGCTGAGCCTTTGGTTAATTCCTCTTCCTGGTGGGAAATGAGAGTTAAATTTGCCCGTCCAGACACCTCCAGCTAGTCTCTCATTGGTTCTCGCTATTCCTGTTCATCTTCCGCAGAAATTACAAACTGGGCCAAACAGGAGGTTAAAGGGACTGACTCTCCAAGTCGGGAGGGTGTTAGTAAAGCGTCTGGAATGTTGCACCCGAGTACCAGGGTACGAAAACTGAGACATATTTGAACACGTCTCCCAATCACATGGTTGATCATACTCTAGGTTCCACATGCATGTTTTAGCTGAAGGAAGAATACCTTAAACCTGGGTAGTTGAAACCCGTGGAATGGGTACCATGCAATATGACTTCAAAGGGTCTTCATTTGCTCACCGAACCTCTCCAATCCTATCACTGCTGCGTTTATGCCCCTGTACACATGCTTGATTCTCATTCGGAGACATAGCAATCCATAGGTTTTAAGATACTTACTAGTCAGGTACATTCTTAGGCATTTAATATGCGGTGTTGAGTCCATTTCGTTGAGCAAGGAGTAGCTCTTGTCTATTCCATATTTGGCTTAAGGAACTTTATCTGTGCTCATTTCAATCTCTGGTTTTATGCAGCACCCCAACTCACCTTTCCCCTTAAGCAAGCATAAGTTGGTTTTCTAAATTTGAGACCCTGTTCTGTTCTGTAATTCAGTTCCTGTGTAGCCAAGTTTACATTCCGTGTATTACTGATATCTTATGATGTTTCTTTTTCTGTGTGACTTATTTCAGTTAGAATCATCATACCTGAATCCACTCATTGTGCTGCTAAGGGCCTGATGACATAGATTTCATTGCTGAGTGATATTGTTTTGTAAGTAAACACCACAACTTCTTTATCCATTTTTCACTTTCTGCGATGTTGAACTTGTACTGTAAACGAGGTTCTTGTAAACAGAGGCGTCCCAAACTTTGGGGTGGCTGTGTCTTTTTGATTTTAATTTCCCTAAGCTATAGGACCATAAGTGGAAGTGCCCTAGGCTCTGTTGCTTTGTTTTTTAGATGTTTCAGGAAACACCATACACTTCTCCCGAGTGTCTGTTGCCAATTTACATCCCACCCATCAGCATAACAAGGCTCCCAGTTCTCCATGGCCTGTCCTGTCTTTCTGGATTTTACACTTTTTTCAGATGGCCCTTTTGACCGGGGGGAAGTGAGACTTCATTGTAGTGCAGATTTCCTTTGCAAGCTTGCTTGGTTGGCCAAAAAGGGCGTATGCGTTTTTTCCTGAATATATTCAGGAAAAAACGCATACGCCCTTTTTGGCCAAGTGCATCATTGTGGACGTTCTGCCTCTTTTCCTATGCTTTCAATGCAATTCCAGTCTACCTCCTGAAATCGGTTTCCTGCAATTCTGCCCCGCTTTCAAGTCCTCTTGGCAGCCTTACTTCAGTATATTTTTGGACGATAGCTGTCATTTATAACTCTGCAGGTTTGTGAATTACAGTGCCCCTGAGCTCCTTTCTTCAACTCGCTTTCTTTTGAGCTGGCCGCAACACCGCAGGATGGCTTCAGGCCCTAATCTGGTTCCGGCACGGCACGCTGAGCCTTTGGTTAATTCCTCTTCCTGGTGGGAAATGAGAGTTAAATTTGCCCGTCCAGACACCTCCAGCTAGTCTCTCATTGGTTCTCGCTATTCCTGTTCATCTTCCGCAGAAATTGCAAACTGGGCCAAACAGGAGGTTAAAGGGACTGACTCTCCAAGTCGGGAGGGTGTTAGTAAAGCGTCTGGAATGTTGCACCCGAGTACCAGGGTACGAAAACTGAGACATATTTGAACACGTCTCCCGATCACATGGTTGATCAGACTCTAGGTTCCACATGCATGTTTTAGCTGAAGGAAGAATACCTTAAACCTGGGTAGTTGAAACCCGTGGAATGGGTACCATGCAATATGACTTCAAAGGGTCTTCATTTGCTCACCGAACCTCTCCAATCCTATCACTGCTGCGTTTATGCCCCTGTACACATGCTTGATTCTCTTTTGGAGACATAGCAATCCATAGGTTTTAAGATACTTACTAGTCAGGTACATTCTTAGGCGTTTAATATGCGGTGTTGAGTCCATTTCGTTGAGCAAGAGGTAGCTCTTCTCTATTCCATATTTGGCTTAAGGAACTTTATCTGTGCTCATTTCAATCTCTGGTTTTATGCAGCACCCCAACTCACCTTTACCCTTAAGAAAGCATAAGTTGGTTTTCTAAATTTGAGACCCTGTTCTGTTCTGTAATTCAGTTCCTGTGTAGCCAAGTTTACATTCCGTGTATTACTGATATCTTATGATGTTTCTTTTTCTGTGTGACTTATTTCAGTTAGAATCATCATACCTGAATCCACTCATTGTGCTGCTAAGGGCCTGATGACATAGATTTCATTGCTGAGTGATATTGCTTTGTAAGTAAATACCACAACTTCTTTATCCATTTTTCACTTTCTGCGATGTTGAACTTGTACTGTAAACGAGGTTCTTGTAAACAGAGGCGTCCCAAACTTTGGGGTGGCTGTGTCTTTTTGATTTTAATTTCCCTAAGCTATAGGACCATAAGTGGAAGTGCCCTAGGCTCTGTTGCTTTGTTTTTTAGATGTTTCAGGAAACACCATACACTTCTCCCGAGTGTCTGTTGGCAATTTACATCCCGCCCATCAGCATAACAAGGCTCCCAGTTCTCCATGGCCTGTCCTGCCTTTCTGGATTTTACACTTTTTTCAGATGGCCCTTTTGACCGGGGGGAAGTGAGACTTCATTGTAGTGCAGATTTCCTTTGCAAGCTTGCTTGGTTGGCCAAAAAGGGCGTATGCGTTTTTTCCTGAATATATTCAGGAAAAAACGCATACGCCCTTTTTGGCCAAGTGCATCATTGTGGACGTTCTGCCTCTTTTCCTATGCTTTCAATGCAATTCCAGTCTACCTCCTGAAATCGGTTTCCTGCAATTCTGCCCCGCTTTCAAGTCCTCTTGGCAGCCTTACTTCAGTATATTTTTGGACGATAGCTGTCATTTATAACTCTGCAGGTTTGTGAATTACAGTGCCCCTGAGCTCCTTTCTTCAACTCGCTTTCTTTTGAGCTGGCCGCAACACCGCAGGATGGCTTCAGGCCCTAATCTGGTTCCGGCACGGCACGCTGAGCCTTTGGTTAATTCCTCTTCCTGGTGGGAAATGAGAGTTAAATTTGCCCGTCCAGACACCTCCAGCTAGTCTCTCATTGGTTCTCGCTATTCCTGTTCATCTTCCGCAGAAATTGCAAACTGGGCCAAACAGGAGGTTAAAGGGACTGACTCTCCAAGTCGGGAGGGTGTTAGTAAAGCGTCTGGAATGTTGCACCCGAGTACCAGGGTACGAAAACTGAGACATATTTGAACACGTCTCCTGATCACATGGTTGATCATACTCTAGGTTCCACATGCATGTTTTAGCTGAAGGAAGAATACCTTAAACCTGGGTAATTGAAACCCGTGGAATGGGTACCATGCAATATGACTTCAAAGGGTCTTCATTTGCTCACCGAACCTCTCCAATCCTATCACTGCTGCGTTTATACCCCTGTACACATGCTTGATTCTCTTTCGGAGACATAGCAATCCATAGGTTTTAAGATACTTACTAGTCAGGTACATTCTTAGGCGTTTAATATGCGGTGTTGAGTCCATTTCGTTGAGCAAGGAGTAGCTCTTGTCTATTCCATATTTGGCTTAAGGAACTTTATCTGTGCTCATTTCAATCTCTGGTTTTATGCAGCACCCCAACTCACCTTTCCCCTTAAGCAAGCATAAGTTGGTTTTCTAAATTTGAGACCCTGTTCTGTTCTGTAATTCAGTTCCTGTGGAGCCAAGTTTACATTCCGTGTATTACTGATATCTTATGATGTTTCTTTTTCTGTGTGACTTATTTCAGTTAGAATCATCATACCTGAATCCACTCATTGTGCTGCTAAGGGCCTGATGACATAGATTTCATTGCTGAGTGATATTGCTTTGTAAGTAAATACCACAACTTCTTTATCCATTTTTCACTTTCTGCGATGTTGAACTTGTACTGTAAACGAGGTTCTTGTAAACAGAGGCGTCCCAATGTTTGGGGTGGCTGTGTCTTTTTGATTTTAATTTCCCTAATCTATAGGACCATAAGTGGAAGTGCCCTAGGCTCTGTTGCTTTGTTTTTTAGATGTTTCAGGAAACACCATACACTTCTCCCGAGTGTCTGTTGGCAATTTACATCCCGCCCATCAGCATAACAAGGCTCCCAGTTCTCCATGGCCTGTCCTGCCTTTCTGGATTTTACACTTTTTTCAGATGGCCCTTTTGACCGGGGGGAAGTGAGACTTCATTGTAGTGCAGATTTCCTTTGCAAGTTTGCTTGGTTGGCCAAAAAGGGCGTATGCCTTTTTTCCTGAATATATTCAGGAAAAAACGCATACGCCCTTTTTGGCCAAGTGCATCATTGTGGACGTTCTGCCTCTTTTCCTATGCTTTCAATGCAATTCCAGTCTACCTCCTGAAATCGGTTTCCTGCAATTCTGCCCCGCTTTCAAGTCCTCTTGGCAGCCTTACTTCAGTATATTTTTGGACGATTGCTGTCATTTATAACTCTGCAGGTTTGTGAATTACAGTGCCCCTGAGCTCCTTTCTTCAACTCGCTTTCTTTTGAGCTGGCCTCAACACCGCAGGATGGCTTCAGGCCCTAATCTGGTTCCGGCACGGCACGCTGAGCCTTTGGTTAATTCCTCTTCCTGGTGGGAAATGAGAGTTAAATTTGCCCGTCCAGACACCTCCAGCTAGTCTCTCATTGGTTCTCGCTATTCCTGTTCATCTTCCGCAGAAATTACAAACTGGGCCAAACAGGAGGTTAAAGGGACTGACTCTCCAAGTCGGGAGGGTGTTAGTAAAGCGTCTGGAATGTTGCACCCGAGTACCAGGGTACGAAAACTGAGACATATTTGAACACGTCTCCCAATCACATGGTTGATCATACTCTAGGTTCCACATGCATGTTTTAGCTGAAGGAAGAATACCTTAAACCTGGGTAGTTGAAACCCGTGGAATGGGTACCATGCAATATGACTTCAAAGGGTCTTCATTTGCTCACCGAACCTCTCCAATCCTATCACTGCTGCGTTTATGCCCCTGTACACATGCTTGATTCTCATTCGGAGACATAGCAATCCATAGGTTTTAAGATACTTACTAGTCAGGTACATTCTTAGGCATTTAATATGCGGTGTTGAGTCCATTTCGTTGAGCAAGGAGTAGCTCTTGTCTATTCCATATTTGGCTTAAGGAACTTTATCTGTGCTCATTTCAATCTCTGGTTTTATGCAGCACCCCAACTCACCTTTCCCCTTAAGCAAGCATAAGTTGGTTTTCTAAATTTGAGACCCTGTTCTGTTCTGTAATTCAGTTCCTGTGTAGCCAAGTTTACATTCCGTGTATTACTGATATCTTATGATGTTTCTTTTTCTGTGTGACTTATTTCAGTTAGAATCATCATACCTGAATCCACTCATTGTGCTGCTAAGGGCCTGATGACATAGATTTCATTGCTGAGTGATATTGTTTTGTAAGTAAACACCACAACTTCTTTATCCATTTTTCACTTTCTGCGATGTTGAACTTGTACTGTAAACGAGGTTCTTGTAAACAGAGGCGTCCCAAACTTTGGGGTGGCTGTGTCTTTTTGATTTTAATTTCCCTAAGCTATAGGACCATAAGTGGAAGTGCCCTAGGCTCTGTTGCTTTGTTTTTTAGATGTTTCAGGAAACACCATACACTTCTCCCGAGTGTCTGTTGGCAATTTACATCCCACCCATCAGCATAACAAGGCTCCCAGTTCTCCATGGCCTGTCCTGTCTTTCTGGATTTTACACTTTTTTCAGATGGCCCTTTTGACCGGGGGGAAGTGAGACTTCATTGTAGTGCAGATTTCCTTTGCAAGCTTGCTTGGTTGGCCAAAAAGGGCGTATGCGTTTTTTCCTGAATATATTCAGGAAAAAACGCATACGCCCTTTTTGGCCAAGTGCATCATTGTGGACGTTCTGCCTCTTTTCCTATGCTTTCAATGCAATTCCAGTCTACCTCCTGAAATCGGTTTCCTGCAATTCTGCCCCGCTTTCAAGTCCTCTTGGCAGCCTTACTTCAGTATATTTTTGGACGATAGCTGTCATTTATAACTCTGCAGGTTTGTGAATTACAGTGCCCCTGAGCTCCTTTCTTCAACTCGCTTTCTTTTGAGCTGGCCGCAACACCGCAGGATGGCTTCAGGCCCTAATCTGGTTCCGGCACGGCACGCTGAGCCTTTGGTTAATTCCTCTTCCTGGTGGGAAATGAGAGTTAAATTTGCCCGTCCAGACACCTCCAGCTAGTCTCTCATTGGTTCTCGCTATTCCTGTTCATCTTCCGCAGAAATTGCAAACTGGGCCAAACAGGAGGTTAAAGGGACTGACTCTCCAAGTCGGGAGGGTGTTAGTAAAGCGTCTGGAATGTTGCACCCGAGTACCAGGGTACGAAAACTGAGACATATTTGAACACGTCTCCTGATCACATGGTTGATCATACTCTAGGTTCCACATGCATGTTTTAGCTGAAGGAAGAATACCTTAAACCTGGGTAATTGAAACCCGTGGAATGGGTACCATGCAATATGACTTCAAAGGGTCTTCATTTGCTCACCGAACCTCTCCAATCCTATCACTGCTGCGTTTATACCCCTGTACACATGCTTGATTCTCTTTCGGAGACATAGCAATCCATAGGTTTTAAGATACTTACTAGTCAGGTACATTCTTAGGCGTTTAATATGCGGTGTTGAGTCCATTTCGTTGAGCAAGGAGTAGCTCTTGTCTATTCCATATTTGGCTTAAGGAACTTTATCTGTGCTCATTTCAATCTCTGGTTTTATGCAGCACCCCAACTCACCTTTACCCTTAAGCAAGCATAAGTTGGTTTTCTAAATTTGAGACCCTGTTCTGTTCTGTAATTCAGTTCCTGTGGAGCCAAGTTTACATTCCGTGTATTACTGATATCTTATGATGTTTCTTTTTCTGTGTGACTTATTTCAGTTAGAATCATCATACCTGAATCCACTCATTGTGCTGCTAAGGGCCTGATGACATAGATTTCATTGCTGAGTGATATTGCTTTGTAAGTAAATACCACAACTTCTTTATCCATTTTTCACTTTCTGCGATGTTGAACTTGTACTGTAAACGAGGTTCTTGTAAACAGAGGCGTCCCAATGTTTGGGGTGGCTGTGTCTTTGATTTTAATTTCCCTAATCTATAGGACCATAAGTGGAAGTGCCCTAGGCTCTGTTGCTTTGTTTTTTAGATGTTTCAGGAAACACCATACACTTCTCCCGAGTGTCTGTTGGCAATTTACATCCCGCCCATCAGCATAACAAGGCTCCCAGTTCTCCATGGCCTGTCCTGCCTTTCTGGATTTTACACTTTTTTCAGATGGCCCTTTTGACCGGGGGGAAGTGAGACTTCATTGTAGTGCAGATTTCCTTTGCAAGTTTGCTTGGTTGGCCAAAAAGGGCGTATGCCTTTTTTCCTGAATATATTCAGGAAAAAACGCATACGCCCTTTTTGGCCAAGTGCATCATTGTGGACGTTCTGCCTCTTTTCCTATGCTTTCAATGCAATTCCAGTCTACCTCCTGAAATCGGTTTCCTGCAATTCTGCCCCGCTTTCAACTCCTCTTGGCAGCCTTACTTCAGTATATTTTTGGACGATTGCTGTCATTTATAACTCTGCAGGTTTGTGAATTACAGTGCCCCTGAGCTCCTTTCTTCAACTCGCTTTCTTTTGAGCTGGCCTCAACACCGCAGGATGGCTTCAGGCCCTAATCTGGTTCCGGCACGGCACGCTGAGCCTTTGGTTAATTCCTCTTCCTGGTGGGAAATGAGAGTTAAATTTGCCCGTCCAGACACCTCCAGCTAGTCTCTCATTGGTTCTCGCTATTCCTGTTCATCTTCCGCAGAAATTACAAACTGGGCCAAACAGGAGGTTAAAGGGACTGACTCTCCAAGTCGGGAGGGTGTTAGTAAAGCGTCTGGAATGTTGCACCCGAGTACCAGGGTACGAAAACTGAGACATATTTGAACACGTCTCCCGATCACATGGTTGATCATACTCTAGGTTCCACATGCATGTTTTAGCTGAAGGAAGAATACCTTAAACCTGGGTAGTTGAAACCCGTGGAATGGGTACCATGCAATATGACTTCAAAGGGTCTTCATTTGCTCACCGAACCTCTCCAATCCTATCACTGCTGCGTTTATGCCCCTGTACACATGCTTGATTCTCATTCGGAGACATAGCAATCCATAGGTTTTAAGATACTTACTAGTCAGGTACATTCTTAGGCATTTAATATGCGGTGTTGAGTCCATTTCGTTGAGCAAGGAGTAGCTCTTGTCTATTCCATATTTGGCTTAAGGAACTTTATCTGTGCTCATTTCAATCTCTGGTTTTATGCAGCACCCCAACTCACCTTTCCCCTTAAGCAAGCATAAGTTGGTTTTCTAAATTTGAGACCCTGTTCTGTTCTGTAATTCAGTTCCTGTGTAGCCAAGTTTACATTCCGTGTATTACTGATATCTTATGATGTTTCTTTTTCTGTGTGACTTATTTCAGTTAGAATCATCATACCTGAATCCACTCATTGTGCTGCTAAGGGCCTGATGACATAGATTTCATTGCTGAGTGATATTGCTTTGTAAGTAAATACCACAACTTCTTTATCCATTTTTCACTTTCTGCGATGTTGAACTTGTACGGTAAATGAGGTTCTTGTAAACAGAGGCGTCCCAAACTTTGGGGTGGCTGTGTCTTTTTGATTTTAATTTCCCTAAGCTATAGGACCATAAGTGGAAGTGCCCTAGGCTCTGTTGCTTTGTTTTTTAGATGTTTCAGGAAACACCATACACTTCTCCCGAGTGTCTGTTGGCAATTTACATCCCACCCATCAGCATAACAAGGCTCCCAGTTCTCCATGGCCTGTCCTGCCTTTCTGGATTTTACACTTTTTTCAGATGGCCCTTTTGACCGGGGGGAAGTGAGACTTCATTGTAGTGCAGATTTCCTTTGCAAGCTTGCTTGGTTGGCCAAAAAGGGCGTATGCGTTTTTTCCTGAATATATTCAGGAAAAAACGCATACGCCCTTTTTGGCCAAGTGCATCATTGTGGACGTTCTGCCTCTTTTCCTATGCTTTCAATGCAATTCCAGTCTGCCTCCTGAAATCGGTTTCCTGCAATTCTGCCCCGCTTTCAAGTCCTCTTGGCAGCCTTACTTCAGTATATTTTTGGACGATAGCTGTCATTTATAACTCTGCAGGTTTGTGAATTACAGTGCCCCTGAGCTCCTTTCTTCAACTCGCTTTCTTTTGAGCTGGCCGCAACACCGCAGGATGGCTTCAGGCCCTAATCTGGTTCCGGCACGGCACGCTGAGCCTTTGGTTAATTCCTCTTCCTGGTGGGAAATGAGAGTTAAATTTGCCCGTCCAGACACCTTCCAGCTAGTCTCTCATTGGTTCTCGCTATTCCTGTTCATCTTCCGCAGAAATTGCAAACTGGGCCAAACAGGAGGTTAAAGGGACTGACTCTCCAAGTCGGGAGGGTGTTAGTAAAGCGTCTGGAATGTTGCACCCGAGTACCAGGGTACGAAAACTGAGACATATTTGAACACGTCTCCCGATCACATGGTTGATCATACTCTAGGTTCCACATGCATGTTTTAGCTGAAGGAAGAATACCTTAAACCTGGGTAGTTGAAACCCGTGGAATGGGTACCATGCAATATGACTTCAAAGGGTCTTCATTTGCTCACCGAACCTCTCCAATCCTATCACTGCTGCGTTTATGCCCCTGTACACATGCTTGATTCTCTTTCGGAGACATAGCAATCTATAGGTTTTAAGATACTTACTAGTCAGGTACATTCTTAGGCATTTAATATGCGGTGTTGAGTCCATTTCGTTGAGCAAGGAGTAGCTCTTGTCTATTCCATATTTGGCTTAAGGAACTTTATCTGTGCTCATTTCAATCTCTGGTTTTATGCAGCACCCCAACTCACCTTTCCCCTTAAGCAAGCATAAGTTGGTTTTCTAAATTTGAGACCCTGTTCTGTTCTGTAATTCAGTTCCTGTGTAGCCAAGTTTACATTCCGTGTATTACTGATATCTTATGATGTTTCTTTTTCTGTGTGACTTATTTCAGTTAGAATCATCATACCTGAATCCACTCATTGTGCTGCTAAGGGCCTGATGACATAGATTTCATTGCTGAGTGATATTGCTTTGTAAGTAAATACCACAACTTCTTTATCCATTTTTCACTTTCTGCGATGTTGAACTTGTACGGTAAATGAGGTTCTTGTAAACAGAGGCGTCCCAAACTTTGGGGTGGCTGTGTCTTTTTGATTTTAATTTCCCTAAGCTATAGGACCATAAGTGGAAGTGCCCTAGGCTCTGTTGCTTTGTTTTTTAGATGTTTCAGGAAACACCATACACTTCTCCCGAGTGTCTGTTGGCAATTTACATCCCGCCCATCAGCATAACAAGGCTCCCAGTTCTCCATGGCCTGTCCTGCCTTTCTGGATTTTACACTTTTTTCAGATGGCCCTTTTGACCGGGGGGAAGTGAGACTTCATTGTAGTGCAGATTTCCTTTGCAAGCTTGCTTGGTTGGCCAAAAAGGGCGTATGCGTTTTTTCCTGAATATATTCAGGAAAAAACGCATACGCCCTTTTTGGCCAAGTGCATCATTGTGGACGTTCTGCCTCTTTTCCTATGCTTTCAATGCAATTCCAGTCTGCCTCCTGAAATCGGTTTCCTGCAATTCTGCCCCGCTTTCAAGTCCTCTTGGCAGCCTTACTTCAGTATATTTTTGGACGATAGCTGTCATTTATAACTCTGCAGGTTTGTGAATTACAGTGCCCCTGAGCTCCTTTCTTCAACTCGCTTTCTTTTGAGCTGGCCGCAACACCGCAGGATGGCTTCAGGCCCTAATCTGGTTCCGGCACGGCACGCTGAGCCTTTGGTTAATTCCTCTTCCTGGTGGGAAATGAGAGTTAAATTTGCCCGTCCAGACACCTCCAGCTAGTCTCTCATTGGTTCTCGCTATTCCTGTTCATCTTCCGCAGAAATTGCAAACTGGGCCAAACAGGAGGTTAAAGGGACTGACTCTCCAAGTCGGGAGGGTGTTAGTAAAGCGTCTGGAATGTTGCACCCGAGTACCAGGGTACGAAAACTGAGACATATTTGAACACGTCTCCCGATCACATGGTTGATCAGACTCTAGGTTCCACATGCATGTTTTAGCTGAAGGAAGAATACCTTAAACCTGGGTAGTTGAAACCCGTGGAATGGGTACCATGCAATATGACTTCAAAGGGTCTTCATTTGCTCACCGAACCTCTCCAATCCTATCACTGCTGCGTTTATGCCCCTGTACACATGCTTGATTCTCTTTTGGAGACATAGCAATCCATAGGTTTTAAGATACTTACTAGTCAGGTACATTCTTAGGCGTTTAATATGCGGTGTTGAGTCCATTTCGTTGAGCAAGAGGTAGCTCTTGTCTATTCCATATTTGGCTTAAGGAACTTTATCTGTGCTCATTTCAATCTCTGGTTTTATGCAGCACCCCAACTCACCTTTACCCTTAAGAAAGCATAAGTTGGTTTTCTAAATTTGAGACCCTGTTCTGTTCTGTAATTCAGTTCCTGTGTAGCCAAGTTTACATTCCGTGTATTACTGATATCTTATGATGTTTCTTTTTCTGTGTGACTTATTTCAGTTAGAATCATCATACCTGAATCCACTCATTGTGCTGCTAAGGGCCTGATGACATAGATTTCATTGCTGAGTGATATTGCTTTGTAAGTAAATACCACAACTTCTTTATCCATTTTTCACTTTCTGCGATGTTGAACTTGTACTGTAAACGAGGTTCTTGTAAACAGAGGCGTCCCAAACTTTGGGGTGGCTGTGTCTTTTTGATTTTAATTTCCCTAAGCTATAGGACCATAAGTGGAAGTGCCCTAGGCTCTGTTGCTTTGTTTTTTAGATGTTTCAGGAAACACCATACACTTCTCCCGAGTGTCTGTTGGCAATTTACATCCCGCCCATCAGCATAACAAGGCTCCCAGTTCTCCATGGCCTGTCCTGCCTTTCTGGATTTTACACTTTTTTCAGATGGCCCTTTTGACCGGGGGGAAGTGAGACTTCATTGTAGTGCAGATTTCCTTTGCAAGCTTGCTTGGTTGGCCAAAAAGGGCGTATGCGTTTTTTCCTGAATATATTCAGGAAAAAACGCATACGCCCTTTTTGGCCAAGTGCATCATTGTGGACGTTCTGCCTCTTTTCCTATGCTTTCAATGCAATTCCAGTCTACCTCCTGAAATCGGTTTCCTGCAATTCTGCCCCGCTTTCAAGTCCTCTTGGCAGCCTTACTTCAGTATATTTTTGGACGATAGCTGTCATTTATAACTCTGCAGGTTTGTGAATTACAGTGCCCCTGAGCTCCTTTCTTCAACTCGCTTTCTTTTGAGCTGGCCGCAACACCGCAGGATGGCTTCAGGCCCTAATCTGGTTCCGGCACGGCACGCTGAGCCTTTGGTTAATTCCTCTTCCTGGTGGGAAATGAGAGTTAAATTTGCCCGTCCAGACACCTCCAGCTAGTCTCTCATTGGTTCTCGCTATTCCTGTTCATCTTCCGCAGAAATTGCAAACTGGGCCAAACAGGAGGTTAAAGGGACTGACTCTCCAAGTCGGGAGGGTGTTAGTAAAGCGTCTGGAATGTTGCACCCGAGTACCAGGGTACGAAAACTGAGACATATTTGAACACGTCTCCTGATCACATGGTTGATCATACTCTAGGTTCCACATGCATGTTTTAGCTGAAGGAAGAATACCTTAAACCTGGGTAATTGAAACCCGTGGAATGGGTACCATGCAATATGACTTCAAAGGGTCTTCATTTGCTCACCGAACCTCTCCAATCCTATCACTGCTGCGTTTATACCCCTGTACACATGCTTGATTCTCTTTCGGAGACATAGCAATCCATAGGTTTTAAGATACTTACTAGTCAGGTACATTCTTAGGCGTTTAATATGCGGTGTTGAGTCCATTTCGTTGAGCAAGGAGTAGCTCTTGTCTATTCCATATTTGGCTTAAGGAACTTTATCTGTGCTCATTTCAATCTCTGGTTTTATGCAGCACCCCAACTCACCTTTCCCCTTAAGCAAGCATAAGTTGGTTTTCTAAATTTGAGACCCTGTTCTGTTCTGTAATTCAGTTCCTGTGGAGCCAAGTTTACATTCCGTGTATTACTGATATCTTATGATGTTTCTTTTTCTGTGTGACTTATTTCAGTTAGAATCATCATACCTGAATCCACTCATTGTGCTGCTAAGGGCCTGATGACATAGATTTCATTGCTGAGTGATATTGCTTTGTAAGTAAATACCACAACTTCTTTATCCATTTTTCACTTTCTGCGATGTTGAACTTGTACTGTAAACGAGGTTCTTGTAAACAGAGGCGTCCCAATGTTTGGGGTGGCTGTGTCTTTTTGATTTTAATTTCCCTAATCTATAGGACCATAAGTGGAAGTGCCCTAGGCTCTGTTGCTTTGTTTTTTAGATGTTTCAGGAAACACCATACACTTCTCCCGAGTGTCTGTTGGCAATTTACATCCCGCCCATCAGCATAACAAGGCTCCCAGTTCTCCATGGCCTGTCCTGCCTTTCTGGATTTTACACTTTTTTCAGATGGCCCTTTTGACCGGGGGGAAGTGAGACTTCATTGTAGTGCAGATTTCCTTTGCAAGTTTGCTTGGTTGGCCAAAAAGGGCGTATGCCTTTTTTCCTGAATATATTCAGGAAAAAACGCATACGCCCTTTTTGGCCAAGTGCATCATTGTGGACGTTCTGCCTCTTTTCCTATGCTTTCAATGCAATTCCAGTCTACCTCCTGAAATCGGTTTCCTGCAATTCTGCCCCGCTTTCAAGTCCTCTTGGCAGCCTTACTTCAGTATATTTTTGGACGATTGCTGTCATTTATAACTCTGCAGGTTTGTGAATTACAGTGCCCCTGAGCTCCTTTCTTCAACTCGCTTTCTTTTGAGCTGGCCTCAACACCGCAGGATGGCTTCAGGCCCTAATCTGGTTCCGGCACGGCACGCTGAGCCTTTGGTTAATTCCTCTTCCTGGTGGGAAATGAGAGTTAAATTTGCCCGTCCAGACACCTCCAGCTAGTCTCTCATTGGTTCTCGCTATTCCTGTTCATCTTCCGCAGAAATTACAAACTGGGCCAAACAGGAGGTTAAAGGGACTGACTCTCCAAGTCGGGAGGGTGTTAGTAAAGCGTCTGGAATGTTGCACCCGAGTACCAGGGTACGAAAACTGAGACATATTTGAACACGTCTCCCAATCACATGGTTGATCATACTCTAGGTTCCACATGCATGTTTTAGCTGAAGGAAGAATACCTTAAACCTGGGTAGTTGAAACCCGTGGAATGGGTACCATGCAATATGACTTCAAAGGGTCTTCATTTGCTCACCGAACCTCTCCAATCCTATCACTGCTGCGTTTATGCCCCTGTACACATGCTTGATTCTCATTCGGAGACATAGCAATCCATAGGTTTTAAGATACTTACTAGTCAGGTACATTCTTAGGCATTTAATATGCGGTGTTGAGTCCATTTCGTTGAGCAAGGAGTAGCTCTTGTCTATTCCATATTTGGCTTAAGGAACTTTATCTGTGCTCATTTCAATCTCTGGTTTTATGCAGCACCCCAACTCACCTTTCCCCTTAAGCAAGCATAAGTTGGTTTTCTAAATTTGAGACCCTGTTCTGTTCTGTAATTCAGTTCCTGTGTAGCCAAGTTTACATTCCGTGTATTACTGATATCTTATGATGTTTCTTTTTCTGTGTGACTTATTTCAGTTAGAATCATCATACCTGAATCCACTCATTGTGCTGCTAAGGGCCTGATGACATAGATTTCATTGCTGAGTGATATTGTTTTGTAAGTAAACACCACAACTTCTTTATCCATTTTTCACTTTCTGCGATGTTGAACTTGTACTGTAAACGAGGTTCTTGTAAACAGAGGCGTCCCAAACTTTGGGGTGGCTGTGTCTTTTTGATTTTAATTTCCCTAAGCTATAGGACCATAAGTGGAAGTGCCCTAGGCTCTGTTGCTTTGTTTTTTAGATGTTTCAGGAAACACCATACACTTCTCCCGAGTGTCTGTTGCCAATTTACATCCCACCCATCAGCATAACAAGGCTCCCAGTTCTCCATGGCCTGTCCTGTCTTTCTGGATTTTACACTTTTTTCAGATGGCCCTTTTGACCGGGGGGAAGTGAGACTTCATTGTAGTGCAGATTTCCTTTGCAAGCTTGCTTGGTTGGCCAAAAAGGGCGTATGCGTTTTTTCCTGAATATATTCAGGAAAAAACGCATACGCCCTTTTTGGCCAAGTGCATCATTGTGGACGTTCTGCCTCTTTTCCTATGCTTTCAATGCAATTCCAGTCTACCTCCTGAAATCGGTTTCCTGCAATTCTGCCCCGCTTTCAAGTCCTCTTGGCAGCCTTACTTCAGTATATTTTTGGACGATAGCTGTCATTTATAACTCTGCAGGTTTGTGAATTACAGTGCCCCTGAGCTCCTTTCTTCAACTCGCTTTCTTTTGAGCTGGCCGCAACACCGCAGGATGGCTTCAGGCCCTAATCTGGTTCCGGCACGGCACGCTGAGCCTTTGGTTAATTCCTCTTCCTGGTGGGAAATGAGAGTTAAATTTGCCCGTCCAGACACCTCCAGCTAGTCTCTCATTGGTTCTCGCTATTCCTGTTCATCTTCCGCAGAAATTGCAAACTGGGCCAAACAGGAGGTTAAAGGGACTGACTCTCCAAGTCGGGAGGGTGTTAGTAAAGCGTCTGGAATGTTGCACCCGAGTACCAGGGTACGAAAACTGAGACATATTTGAACACGTCTCCCGATCACATGGTTGATCAGACTCTAGGTTCCACATGCATGTTTTAGCTGAAGGAAGAATACCTTAAACCTGGGTAGTTGAAACCCGTGGAATGGGTACCATGCAATATGACTTCAAAGGGTCTTCATTTGCTCACCGAACCTCTCCAATCCTATCACTGCTGCGTTTATGCCCCTGTACACATGCTTGATTCTCTTTTGGAGACATAGCAATCCATAGGTTTTAAGATACTTACTAGTCAGGTACATTCTTAGGCGTTTAATATGCGGTGTTGAGTCCATTTCGTTGAGCAAGAGGTAGCTCTTGTCTATTCCATATTTGGCTTAAGGAACTTTATCTGTGCTCATTTCAATCTCTGGTTTTATGCAGCACCCCAACTCACCTTTACCCTTAAGAAAGCATAAGTTGGTTTTCTAAATTTGAGACCCTGTTCTGTTCTGTAATTCAGTTCCTGTGTAGCCAAGTTTACATTCCGTGTATTACTGATATCTTATGATGTTTCTTTTTCTGTGTGACTTATTTCAGTTAGAATCATCATACCTGAATCCACTCATTGTGCTGCTAAGGGCCTGATGACATAGATTTCATTGCTGAGTGATATTGCTTTGTAAGTAAATACCACAACTTCTTTATCCATTTTTCACTTTCTGCGATGTTGAACTTGTACTGTAAACGAGGTTCTTGTAAACAGAGGCGTCCCAAACTTTGGGGTGGCTGTGTCTTTTTGATTTTAATTTCCCTAAGCTATAGGACCATAAGTGGAAGTGCCCTAGGCTCTGTTGCTTTGTTTTTTAGATGTTTCAGGAAACACCATACACTTCTCCCGAGTGTCTGTTGGCAATTTACATCCCGCCCATCAGCATAACAAGGCTCCCAGTTCTCCATGGCCTGTCCTGCCTTTCTGGATTTTACACTTTTTTCAGATGGCCCTTTTGACCGGGGGGAAGTGAGACTTCATTGTAGTGCAGATTTCCTTTGCAAGCTTGCTTGGTTGGCCAAAAAGGGCGTATGCGTTTTTTCCTGAATATATTCAGGAAAAAACGCATACGCCCTTTTTGGCCAAGTGCATCATTGTGGACGTTCTGCCTCTTTTCCTATGCTTTCAATGCAATTCCAGTCTACCTCCTGAAATCGGTTTCCTGCAATTCTGCCCCGCTTTCAAGTCCTCTTGGCAGCCTTACTTCAGTATATTTTTGGACGATAGCTGTCATTTATAACTCTGCAGGTTTGTGAATTACAGTGCCCCTGAGCTCCTTTCTTCAACTCGCTTTCTTTTGAGCTGGCCGCAACACCGCAGGATGGCTTCAGGCCCTAATCTGGTTCCGGCACGGCACGCTGAGCCTTTGGTTAATTCCTCTTCCTGGTGGGAAATGAGAGTTAAATTTGCCCGTCCAGACACCTCCAGCTAGTCTCTCATTGGTTCTCGCTATTCCTGTTCATCTTCCGCAGAAATTGCAAACTGGGCCAAACAGGAGGTTAAAGGGACTGACTCTCCAAGTCGGGAGGGTGTTAGTAAAGCGTCTGGAATGTTGCACCCGAGTACCAGGGTACGAAAACTGAGACATATTTGAACACGTCTCCTGATCACATGGTTGATCATACTCTAGGTTCCACATGCATGTTTTAGCTGAAGGAAGAATACCTTAAACCTGGGTAATTGAAACCCGTGGAATGGGTACCATGCAATATGACTTCAAAGGGTCTTCATTTGCTCACCGAACCTCTCCAATCCTATCACTGCTGCGTTTATACCCCTGTACACATGCTTGATTCTCTTTCGGAGACATAGCAATCCATAGGTTTTAAGATACTTACTAGTCAGGTACATTCTTAGGCGTTTAATATGCGGTGTTGAGTCCATTTCGTTGAGCAAGGAGTAGCTCTTGTCTATTCCATATTTGGCTTAAGGAACTTTATCTGTGCTCATTTCAATCTCTGGTTTTATGCAGCACCCCAACTCACCTTTCCCCTTAAGCAAGCATAAGTTGGTTTTCTAAATTTGAGACCCTGTTCTGTTCTGTAATTCAGTTCCTGTGGAGCCAAGTTTACATTCCGTGTATTACTGATATCTTATGATGTTTCTTTTTCTGTGTGACTTATTTCAGTTAGAATCATCATACCTGAATCCACTCATTGTGCTGCTAAGGGCCTGATGACATAGATTTCATTGCTGAGTGATATTGCTTTGTAAGTAAATACCACAACTTCTTTATCCATTTTTCACTTTCTGCGATGTTGAACTTGTACTGTAAACGAGGTTCTTGTAAACAGAGGCGTCCCAATGTTTGGGGTGGCTGTGTCTTTTTGATTTTAATTTCCCTAATCTATAGGACCATAAGTGGAAGTGCCCTAGGCTCTGTTGCTTTGTTTTTTAGATGTTTCAGGAAACACCATACACTTCTCCCGAGTGTCTGTTGGCAATTTACATCCCGCCCATCAGCATAACAAGGCTCCCAGTTCTCCATGGCCTGTCCTGCCTTTCTGGATTTTACACTTTTTTCAGATGGCCCTTTTGACCGGGGGGAAGTGAGACTTCATTGTAGTGCAGATTTCCTTTGCAAGTTTGCTTGGTTGGCCAAAAAGGGCGTATGCCTTTTTTCCTGAATATATTCAGGAAAAAACGCATACGCCCTTTTTGGCCAAGTGCATCATTGTGGACGTTCTGCCTCTTTTCCTATGCTTTCAATGCAATTCCAGTCTACCTCCTGAAATCGGTTTCCTGCAATTCTGCCCCGCTTTCAAGTCCTCTTGGCAGCCTTACTTCAGTATATTTTTGGACGATTGCTGTCATTTATAACTCTGCAGGTTTGTGAATTACAGTGCCCCTGAGCTCCTTTCTTCAACTCGCTTTCTTTTGAGCTGGCCTCAACACCGCAGGATGGCTTCAGGCCCTAATCTGGTTCCGGCACGGCACGCTGAGCCTTTGGTTAATTCCTCTTCCTGGTGGGAAATGAGAGTTAAATTTGCCCGTCCAGACACCTCCAGCTAGTCTCTCATTGGTTCTCGCTATTCCTGTTCATCTTCCGCAGAAATTACAAACTGGGCCAAACAGGAGGTTAAAGGGACTGACTCTCCAAGTCGGGAGGGTGTTAGTAAAGCGTCTGGAATGTTGCACCCGAGTACCAGGGTACGAAAACTGAGACATATTTGAACACGTCTCCCAATCACATGGTTGATCATACTCTAGGTTCCACATGCATGTTTTAGCTGAAGGAAGAATACCTTAAACCTGGGTAGTTGAAACCCGTGGAATGGGTACCATGCAATATGACTTCAAAGGGTCTTCATTTGCTCACCGAACCTCTCCAATCCTATCACTGCTGCGTTTATGCCCCTGTACACATGCTTGATTCTCATTCGGAGACATAGCAATCCATAGGTTTTAAGATACTTACTAGTCAGGTACATTCTTAGGCATTTAATATGCGGTGTTGAGTCCATTTCGTTGAGCAAGGAGTAGCTCTTGTCTATTCCATATTTGGCTTAAGGAACTTTATCTGTGCTCATTTCAATCTCTGGTTTTATGCAGCACCCCAACTCACCTTTCCCCTTAAGCAAGCATAAGTTGGTTTTCTAAATTTGAGACCCTGTTCTGTTCTGTAATTCAGTTCCTGTGTAGCCAAGTTTACATTCCGTGTATTACTGATATCTTATGATGTTTCTTTTTCTGTGTGACTTATTTCAGTTAGAATCATCATACCTGAATCCACTCATTGTGCTGCTAAGGGCCTGATGACATAGATTTCATTGCTGAGTGATATTGTTTTGTAAGTAAACACCACAACTTCTTTATCCATTTTTCACTTTCTGCGATGTTGAACTTGTACTGTAAACGAGGTTCTTGTAAACAGAGGCGTCCCAAACTTTGGGGTGGCTGTGTCTTTTTGATTTTAATTTCCCTAAGCTATAGGACCATAAGTGGAAGTGCCCTAGGCTCTGTTGCTTTGTTTTTTAGATGTTTCAGGAAACACCATACACTTCTCCCGAGTGTCTGTTGGCAATTTACATCCCACCCATCAGCATAACAAGGCTCCCAGTTCTCCATGGCCTGTCCTGTCTTTCTGGATTTTACACTTTTTTCAGATGGCCCTTTTGACCGGGGGGAAGTGAGACTTCATTGTAGTGCAGATTTCCTTTGCAAGCTTGCTTGGTTGGCCAAAAAGGGCGTATGCGTTTTTTCCTGAATATATTCAGGAAAAAACGCATACGCCCTTTTTGGCCAAGTGCATCATTGTGGACGTTCTGCCTCTTTTCCTATGCTTTCAATGCAATTCCAGTCTACCTCCTGAAATCGGTTTCCTGCAATTCTGCCCCGCTTTCAAGTCCTCTTGGCAGCCTTACTTCAGTATATTTTTGGACGATAGCTGTCATTTATAACTCTGCAGGTTTGTGAATTACAGTGCCCCTGAGCTCCTTTCTTCAACTCGCTTTCTTTTGAGCTGGCCGCAACACCGCAGGATGGCTTCAGGCCCTAATCTGGTTCCGGCACGGCACGCTGAGCCTTTGGTTAATTCCTCTTCCTGGTGGGAAATGAGAGTTAAATTTGCCCGTCCAGACACCTCCAGCTAGTCTCTCATTGGTTCTCGCTATTCCTGTTCATCTTCCGCAGAAATTGCAAACTGGGCCAAACAGGAGGTTAAAGGGACTGACTCTCCAAGTCGGGAGGGTGTTAGTAAAGCGTCTGGAATGTTGCACCCGAGTACCAGGGTACGAAAACTGAGACATATTTGAACACGTCTCCCGATCACATGGTTGATCATACTCTAGGTTCCACATGCATGTTTTAGCTGAAGGAAGAATACCTTAAACCTGGGTAGTTGAAACCCGTGGAATGGGTACCATGCAATATGACTTCAAAGGGTCTTCATTTGCTCACCGAACCTCTCCAATCCTATCACTGCTGCGTTTATGCCCCTGTACACATGCTTGATTCTCTTTCGGAGACATAGCAATCTATAGGTTTTAAGATACTTACTAGTCAGGTACATTCTTAGGCATTTAATATGCGGTGTTGAGTCCATTTCGTTGAGCAAGGAGTAGCTCTTGTCTATTCCATATTTGGCTTAAGGAACTTTATCTGTGCTCATTTCAATCTCTGGTTTTATGCAGCACCCCAACTCACCTTTCCCCTTAAGCAAGCATAAGTTGGTTTTCTAAATTTGAGACACTGTTCTGTTCTGTAATTCAGTTCCTGTGGAGCCAAGTTTACATTCCGTGTATTACTGATATCTTATGATGTTTCTTTTTCTGTGTGACTTATTTCAGTTAGAATCATCATACCTGAATCCACTCATTGTGCTGCTAAGGGCCTGATGACATAGATTTCATTGCTGAGTGATATTGCTTTGTAAGTAAATACCACAACTTCTTTATCCATTTTTCACTTTCTGCGATGTTGAACTTGTACGGTAAATGAGGTTCTTGTAAACAGAGGCGTCCCAAACTTTGGGGTGGCTGTGTCTTTTTGATTTTAATTTCCCTAAGCTATAGGACCATAAGTGGAAGTGCCCTAGGCTCTGTTGCTTTGTTTTTTAGATGTTTCAGGAAACACCATACACTTCTCCCGAGTGTCTGTTGGCAATTTACATCCCGCCCATCAGCATAACAAGGCTCCCAGTTCTCCATGGCCTGTCCTGCCTTTCTGGATTTTACACTTTTTTCAGATGGCCCTTTTGACCGGGGGGAAGTGAGACTTCATTGTAGTGCAGATTTCCTTTGCAAGTTTGCTTGGTTGGCCAAAAAGGGCGTATGCCTTTTTTCCTGAATATATTCAGGAAAAAACGCATACGCCCTTTTTGGCCAAGTGCATCATTGTGGACGTTCTGCCTCTTTTCCTATGCTTTCAATGCAATTCCAGTCTACCTCCTGAAATCGGTTTCCTGCAATTCTGCCCCGCTTTCAACTCCTCTTGGCAGCCTTACTTCAGTATATTTTTGGACGATTGCTGTCATTTATAACTCTGCAGGTTTGTGAATTACAGTGCCCCTGAGCTCCTTTCTTCAACTCGCTTTCTTTTGAGCTGGCCTCAACACCGCAGGATGACTTCAGGCCCTAATCTGGTTCCGGCACGGCACGCTGAGCCTTTGGTTAATTCCTCTTCCTGGTGGGAAATGAGAGTTAAATTTGCCCGTCCAGACACCTCCAGCTAGTCTCTCATTGGTTCTCGCTATTCCTGTTCATCTTCCGCAGAAATTACAAACTGGGCCAAACAGGAGGTTAAAGGGACTGACTCTCCAAGTCGGGAGGGTGTTAGTAAAGCGTCTGGAATGTTGCACCCGAGTACCAGGGTACGAAAACTGAGACATATTTGAACACGTCTCCCGATCACATGGTTGATCATACTCTAGGTTCCACATGCATGTTTTAGCTGAAGGAAGAATACCTTAAACCTGGGTAGTTGAAACCCGTGGAATGGGTACCATGCAATATGACTTCAAAGGGTCTTCATTTGCTCACCGAACCTCTCCAATCCTATCACTGCTGCGTTTATGCCCCTGTACACATGCTTGATTCTCATTCGGAGACATAGCAATCCATAGGTTTTAAGATACTTACTAGTCAGGTACATTCTTAGGCATTTAATATGCGGTGTTGAGTCCATTTCGTTGAGCAAGGAGTAGCTCTTGTCTATTCCATATTTGGCTTAAGGAACTTTATCTGTGCTCATTTCAATCTCTGGTTTTATGCAGCACCCCAACTCACCTTTCCCCTTAAGCAAGCATAAGTTGGTTTTCTAAATTTGAGACCCTGTTCTGTTCTGTAATTCAGTTCCTGTGTAGCCAAGTTTACATTCCGTGTATTACTGATATCTTATGATGTTTCTTTTTCTGTGTGACTTATTTCAGTTAGAATCATCATACCTGAATCCACTCATTGTGCTGCTAAGGGCCTGATGACATAGATTTCATTGCTGAGTGATATTGCTTTGTAAGTAAATACCACAACTTCTTTATCCATTTTTCACTTTCTGCGATGTTGAACTTGTACGGTAAATGAGGTTCTTGTAAACAGAGGCGTCCCAAACTTTGGGGTGGCTGTGTCTTTTTGATTTTAATTTCCCTAAGCTATAGGACCATAAGTGGAAGTGCCCTAGGCTCTGTTGCTTTGTTTTTTAGATGTTTCAGGAAACACCATACACTTCTCCCGAGTGTCTGTTGGCAATTTACATCCCACCCATCAGCATAACAAGGCTCCCAGTTCTCCATGGCCTGTCCTGCCTTTCTGGATTTTACACTTTTTTCAGATGGCCCTTTTGACCGGGGGGAAGTGAGACTTCATTGTAGTGCAGATTTCCTTTGCAAGCTTGCTTGGTTGGCCAAAAAGGGCGTATGCGTTTTTTCCTGAATATATTCAGGAAAAAACGCATACGCCCTTTTTGGCCAAGTGCATCATTGTGGACGTTCTGCCTCTTTTCCTATGCTTTCAATGCAATTCCAGTCTGCCTCCTGAAATCGGTTTCCTGCAATTCTGCCCCGCTTTCAAGTCCTCTTGGCAGCCTTACTTCAGTATATTTTTGGACGATAGCTGTCATTTATAACTCTGCAGGTTTGTGAATTACAGTGCCCCTGAGCTCCTTTCTTCAACTCGCTTTCTTTTGAGCTGGCCGCAACACCGCAGGATGGCTTCAGGCCCTAATCTGGTTCCGGCACGGCACGCTGAGCCTTTGGTTAATTCCTCTTCCTGGTGGGAAATGAGAGTTAAATTTGCCCGTCCAGACACCTTCCAGCTAGTCTCTCATTGGTTCTCGCTATTCCTGTTCATCTTCCGCAGAAATTGCAAACTGGGCCAAACAGGAGGTTAAAGGGACTGACTCTCCAAGTCGGGAGGGTGTTAGTAAAGCGTCTGGAATGTTGCACCCGAGTACCAGGGTACGAAAACTGAGACATATTTGAACACGTCTCCCGATCACATGGTTGATCATACTCTAGGTTCCACATGCATGTTTTAGCTGAAGGAAGAATACCTTAAACCTGGGTAGTTGAAACCCGTGGAATGGGTACCATGCAATATGACTTCAAAGGGTCTTCATTTGCTCACCGAACCTCTCCAATCCTATCACTGCTGCGTTTATGCCCCTGTACACATGCTTGATTCTCTTTCGGAGACATAGCAATCCATAGGTTTTAAGATACTTACTAGTCAGGTACATTCTTAGGCATTTAATATGCGGTGTTGAGTCCATTTCGTTGAGCAAGGAGTAGCTCTTGTCTATTCCATATTTGGCTTAAGGAACTTTATCTGTGTTCATTTCAATCTCTGGTTTTATGCAGCACCCCAACTCACCTTTCCCCTTAAGCAAGCATAAGTTGGTTTTCTAAATTTGAGACCCTGTTCTGTTCTGTAATTCAGTTCCTGTGTAGCCAAGTTTACATTCCGTGTATTACTGATATCTTATGATGTTTCTTTTTCTGTGTGACTTATTTCAGTTAGAATCATCATACCTGAATCCACTCATTGTGCTGCTAAGGGCCTGATGACATAGATTTCATTGCTGAGTGATATTGCTTTGTAAGTAAATACCACAACTTCTTTATCCATTTTTCACTTTCTGCGATGTTGAACTTGTACTGTAAACGAGGTTCTTGTAAACAGAGGCGTCCCAAACTTTGGGGTGGCTGTGTCTTTTTGATTTTAATTTCCCTAAGCTATAGGACCATAAGTGGAAGTGCCCTAGGCTCTGTTGCTTTGTTTTTTAGATGTTTCAGGAAACACCATACACTTCTCCCGAGTGTCTGTTGGCAATTTACATCCCGCCCATCAGCATAACAAGGCTCCCAGTTCTCCATGGCCTGTCCTGCCTTTCTGGATTTTACACTTTTTTCAGATGGCCCTTTTGACCGGGGGGAAGTGAGACTTCATTGTAGTGCAGATTTCCTTTGCAAGCTTGCTTGGTTGGCCAAAAAGGGCGTATGCGTTTTTTCCTGAATATATTCAGGAAAAAACGCATACGCCCTTTTTGGCCAAGTGCATCATTGTGGACGTTCTGCCTCTTTTCCTATGCTTTCAATGCAATTCCAGTCTACCTCCTGAAATCGGTTTCCTGCAATTCTGCCCCGCTTTCAAGTCCTCTTGGCAGCCTTACTTCAGTATATTTTTGGACGATAGCTGTCATTTATAACTCTGCAGGTTTGTGAATTACAGTGCCCCTGAGCTCCTTTCTTCAACTCGCTTTCTTGTGAGCTGGCCGCAACACCGCAGGATGGCTTCAGGCCCTAATCTGGTTCCGGCACGGCACGCTGAGCCTTTGGTTAATTCCTCTTCCTGGTGGGAAATGAGAGTTAAATTTGCCCGTCCAGACACCTCCAGCTAGTCTCTCATTGGTTCTCGCTATTCCTGTTCATCTTCCGCAGAAATTGCAAACTGGGCCAAACAGGAGGTTAAAGGGACTGACTCTCCAAGTTGGGAGGGTGTTAGTAAAGCGTCTGGAATGTTGCACCCGAGTACCAGGGTACGAAAACTGAGACATATTTGAACACGTCTCCCGATCACATGGTTGATCAGACTCTAGGTTCCACATGCATGTTTTAGCTGAAGGAAGAATACCTTAAACCTGGGTAGTTGAAACCCGTGGAATGGGTACCATGCAATATGACTTCAAAGGGTCTTCATTTGCTCACCGAACCTCTCCAATCCTATCACTGCTGCGTTTATGCCCCTGTACACATGCTTGATTCTCTTTTGGAGACATAGCAATCCATAGGTTTTAAGATACTTACTAGTCAGGTACATTCTTAGGCGTTTAATATGCGGTGTTGAGTCCATTTCGTTGAGCAAGAGGTAGCTCTTGTCTATTCCATATTTGGCTTAAGGAACTTTATCTGTGCTCATTTCAATCTCTGGTTTTATGCAGCACCCCAACTCACCTTTACCCTTAAGAAAGCATAAGTTGGTTTTCTAAATTTGAGACCCTGTTCTGTTCTGTAATTCAGTTCCTGTGTAGCCAAGTTTACATTCCGTGTATTACTGATATCTTATGATGTTTCTTTTTCTGTGTGACTTATTTCAGTTAGAATCATCATACCTGAATCCACTCATTGTGCTGCTAAGGGCCTGATGACATAGATTTCATTGCTGAGTGATATTGCTTTGTAAGTAAATACCACAACTTCTTTATCCATTTTTCACTTTCTGCGATGTTGAACTTGTACTGTAAACGAGGTTCTTGTAAACAGAGGCGTCCCAAACTTTGGGGTGGCTGTGTCTTTTTGATTTTAATTTCCCTAAGCTATAGGACCATAAGTGGAAGTGCCCTAGGCTCTGTTGCTTTGTTTTTTAGATGTTTCAGGAAACACCATACACTTCTCCCGAGTGTCTGTTGGCAATTTACATCCCGCCCATCAGCATAACAAGGCTCCCAGTTCTCCATGGCCTGTCCTGCCTTTCTGGATTTTACACTTTTTTCAGATGGCTCTTTTGACCGGGGGGAAGTGAGACTTCATTGTAGTGCAGATTTCCTTTGCAAGCTTGCTTGGTTGGCCAAAAAGGGCGTATGCGTTTTTTCCTGAATATATTCAGGAAAAAACGCATACGCCCTTTTTGGCCAAGTGCATCATTGTGGACGTTCTGCCTCTTTTCCTATGCTTTCAATGCAATTCCAGTCTACCTCCTGAAATCGGTTTCCTGCAATTCTGCCCCGCTTTCAAGTCCTCTTGGCAGCCTTACTTCAGTATATTTTTGGACGATAGCTGTCATTTATAACTCTGCAGGTTTGTGAATTACAGTGCCCCTGAGCTCCTTTCTTCAACTCGCTTTCTTTTGAGCTGGCCGCAACACCGCAGGATGGCTTCAGGCCCTAATCTGGTTCCGGCACGGCACGCTGAGCCTTTGGTTAATTCCTCTTCCTGGTGGGAAATGAGAGTTAAATTTGCCCGTCCAGACACCTCCAGCTAGTCTCTCATTGGTTCTCGCTATTCCTGTTCATCTTCCGCAGAAATTGCAAACTGGGCCAAACAGGAGGTTAAAGGGACTGACTCTCCAAGTCGGGAGGGTGTTAGTAAAGCGTCTGGAATGTTGCACCCGAGTACCAGGGTACGAAAACTGAGACATATTTGAACACGTCTCCTGATCACATGGTTGATCATACTCTAGGTTCCACATGCATGTTTTAGCTGAAGGAAGAATACCTTAAACCTGGGTAATTGAAACCCGTGGAATGGGTACCATGCAATATGACTTCAAAGGGTCTTCATTTGCTCACCGAACCTCTCCAATCCTATCACTGCTGCGTTTATACCCCTGTACACATGCTTGATTCTCTTTCGGAGACATAGCAATCCATAGGTTTTAAGATACTTACTAGTCAGGTACATTCTTAGGCGTTTAATATGCGGTGTTGAGTCCATTTCGTTGAGCAAGGAGTAGCTCTTGTCTATTCCATATTTGGCTTAAGGAACTTTATCTGTGCTCATTTCAATCTCTGGTTTTATGCAGCACCCCAACTCACCTTTACCCTTAAGCAAGCATAAGTTGGTTTTCTAAATTTGAGACCCTGTTCTGTTCTGTAATTCAGTTCCTGTGGAGCCAAGTTTACATTCCGTGTATTACTGATATCTTATGATGTTTCTTTTTCTGTGTGACTTATTTCAGTTAGAATCATCATACCTGAATCCACTCATTGTGCTGCTAAGGGCCTGATGACATAGATTTCATTGCTGAGTGATATTGCTTTGTAAGTAAATACCACAACTTCTTTATCCATTTTTCACTTTCTGCGATGTTGAACTTGTACTGTAAACGAGGTTCTTGTAAACAGAGGCGTCCCAATGTTTGGGGTGGCTGTGTCTTTGATTTTAATTTCCCTAATCTATAGGACCATAAGTGGAAGTGCCCTAGGCTCTGTTGCTTTGTTTTTTAGATGTTTCAGGAAACACCATACACTTCTCCCGAGTGTCTGTTGGCAATTTACATCCCGCCCATCAGCATAACAAGGCTCCCAGTTCTCCATGGCCTGTCCTGCCTTTCTGGATTTTACACTTTTTTCAGATGGCCCTTTTGACCGGGGGGAAGTGAGACTTCATTGTAGTGCAGATTTCCTTTGCAAGTTTGCTTGGTTGGCCAAAAAGGGCGTATGCCTTTTTTCCTGAATATATTCAGGAAAAAACGCATACGCCCTTTTTGGCCAAGTGCATCATTGTGGACGTTCTGCCTCTTTTCCTATGCTTTCAATGCAATTCCAGTCTACCTCCTGAAATCGGTTTCCTGCAATTCTGCCCCGCTTTCAAGTCCTCTTGGCAGCCTTACTTCAGTATATTTTTGGACGATTGCTGTCATTTATAACTCTGCAGGTTTGTGAATTACAGTGCCCCTGAGCTCCTTTCTTCAACTCGCTTTCTTTTGAGCTGGCCGCAACACCGCAGGATGGCTTCAGGCCCTAATCTGGTTCCGGCACGGCACGCTGAGCCTTTGGTTAATTCCTCTTCCTGGTGGGAAATGAGAGTTAAATTTGCCCGTCCAGACACATCCAGCTAGTCTCTCATTGGTTCTCGCTATTCCTGTTCATCTTCCGCAGAAATTGCAAACTGGGCCAAACAGGAGGTTAAAGGGACTGACTCTCCAAGTCGGGAGGGTGTTAGTAAAGCATCTGGAATGTTGCACCCGAGTACCAGGGTACGAAAACTGAGACATATTTGAACACGTCTCCCGATCACATGGTTGATCAGACTCTAGGTTCCACATGCATGTTTTAGCTGAAGGAAGAATACCTTAAACCTGGGTAGTTGAAACCCGTGGAATGGGTACCATGCAATATGACTTCAAAGGGTCTTCATTTGCTCACCGAACCTCTCCAATCCTATCACTGCTGCGTTTATGCCCCTGTACACATGCTTGATTCTCTTTCGGAGACATAGCAATCCATAGGTTTTAAGATACTTACTAGTCAGGTACATTCTTAGGCATTTAATATGCGGTGTTGAGTCCATTTCGTTGAGCAAGGAGTAGCTCTTGTCTATTCCATATTTGGCTTAAGGAACTTTATCTGTGTTCATTTCAATCTCTGGTTTTATGCAGCACCCCAACTCACCTTTCCCCTTAAGCAAGCATAAGTTGGTTTTCCAAATTTGAGACCCTGTTCTGTTCTGTAATTCAGTTCCTGTGTAGCCAAGTTTACATTCCGTGTATTACTGATATCTTATGATGTTTCTTTTTCTGTGTGACTTATTTCAGTTAGAATCATCATACCTGAATCCACTCATTGTGCTGCTAAGGGCCTGATGACATAGATTTCATTGCTGAGTGATATTGCTTTGTAAGTAAATACCACAACTTCTTTATCCATTTTTCACTTTCTGCGATGTTGAACTTGTACTGTAAACGAGGTTCTTGTAAACAGAGGCGTCCCAATGTTTGGGGTGGCTGTGTCTTTTTGATTTTAATTTCCCTAAGCTATAGGACCATAAGTGGAAGTGCCCTAGGCTCTGTTGCTTTGTTTTTTAGATGTTTCAGGAAACACCATACACTTCTCCCGAGTGTCTGTTGGCAATTTACATCCCGCCCATCAGCATAACAAGGCTCCCAGTTCTCCATGGCCTGTCCTGCCTTTCTGGATTTTACACTTTTTTCAGATGGCCCTTTTGACCGGGGGGAAGTGAGACTTCATTGTAGTGCAGATTTCCTTTGCAAGCTTGCTTGGTTGGCCAAAAAGGGCGTATGCGTTTTTTCCTGAATATATTCAGGAAAAAACGCATACGCCCTTTTTGGCCAAGTGCATCATTGTGGACGTTCTGCCTCTTTTCCTATGCTTTCAATGCAATTCCAGTCTGCCTCCTGAAATCGGTTTCCTGCAATTCTGCCCCGCTTTCAAGTCCTCTTGGCAGCCTTACTTCAGTATATTTTTGGACGATAGCTGTCATTTATAACTCTGCAGGTTTGTGAATTACAGTGCCCCTGAGCTCCTTTCTTCAACTCGCTTTCTTTTGAGCTGGCCGCAACACCGCAGGATGGCTTCAGGCCCTAATCTGGTTCCGGCACGGCACGCTGAGCCTTTGGTTAATTCCTCTTCCTGGTGGGAAATGAGAGTTAAATTTGCCCGTCCAGACACCTCCAGCTAGTCTCTCATTGGTTCTCGCTATTCCTGTTCATCTTCCGCAGAAATTGCAAACTGGGCCAAACAGGAGGTTAAAGGGACTGACTCTCCAAGTCGGGAGGGTGTTAGTAAAGCGTCTGGAATGTTGCACCCGAGTACCAGGGTACGAAAACTGAGACATATTTGAACACGTCTCCCGATCACATGGTTGATCATACTCTAGGTTCCACATGCATGTTTTAGCTGAAGGAAGAATACCTTAAACCTGGGTAGTTGAAACCCGTGGAATGGGTACCATGCAATATGACTTCAAAGGGTCTTCATTTGCTCACCGAACCTCTCCAATCCTATCACTGCTGCATTTATGCCCCTGTACACATGCTTGATTCTCTTTTGGAGACATAGCAATCCATAGGTTTTAAGATACTTACTAGTCAGGTACATTCTTAGGCGTTTAATATGCGGTGTTGAGTCCATTTCGTTGAGCAAGAGGTAGCTCTTGTCTATTCCATATTTGGCTTAAGGAACTTTATCTGTGCTCATTTCAATCTCTGGTTTTATGCAGCACCCCAACTCACCTTTACCCTTAAGAAAGCATAAGTTGGTTTTCTAAATTTGAGACCCTGTTCTGTTCTGTAATTCAGTTCCTGTGTAGCCAAGTTTACATTCCGTGTATTACTGATATCTTATGATGTTTCTTTTTCTGTGTGACTTATTTCAGTTAGAATCATCATACCTGAATCCACTCATTGTGCTGCTAAGGGCCTGATGACATAGATTTCATTGCTGAGTGATATTGCTTTGTAAGTAAATACCACAACTTCTTTATCCATTTTTCACTTTCTGCGATGTTGAACTTGTACTGTAAACGAGGTTCTTGTAAACAGAGGCGTCCCAAACTTTGGGGTGGCTGTGTCTTTTTGATTTTAATTTCCCTAAGCTATAGGACCATAAGTGGAAGTGCCCTAGGCTCTGTTGCTTTGTTTTGTAGATGTTTCAGGAAACACCATACACTTCTCCCGAGTGTCTGCTGGCAATTTACATCCCGCCCATCAGCATAACAAGGCTCCCAGTTCTCCATGGCCTGTCCTGCCTTTCTGGATTTTACACTTTTTTCAGATGGCCCTTTTGACCGGGGGGAAGTGAGACTTCATTGTAGTGCAGATTTCCTTTGCAAGCTTGCTTGGTTGGCCAAAAAGGGCGTATGCGTTTTTTCCTGAATATATTCAGGAAAAAACGCATACGCCCTTTTTGGCCAAGTGCATCATTGTGGACGTTCTGCCTCTTTTCCTATGCTTTCAATGCAATTCCAGTCTACCTCCTGAAATCGGTTTCCTGCAATTCTGCCCCGCTTTCAAGTCCTCTTGGCAGCCTTACTTCAGTATATTTTTGGACGATAGCTGTCATTTATAACTCTGCAGGTTTGTGAATTACAGTGCCCCTGAGCTCCTTTCTTCAACTCGCTTTCTTTTGAGCTGGCCGCAACACCGCAGGATGGCTTCAGGCCCTAATCTGGTTCCGGCACGGCATGATGAGCCTTTGGTTAATTCCTCTTCCTGGTGGGAAATGAGAGTTAAATTTGCCCGTCCAGACACCTCCAGCTAGTCTCTCATTGGTTCTCGCTATTCCTGTTCATCTTCCGCAGAAATTGCAAACTGGGCCAAACAGGAGGTTAAAGGGACTGACTCTCCAAGTCGGGAGGGTGTTAGTAAAGCGTCTGGAATGTTGCACCCGAGTACCAGGGTACGAAAACTGAGACATATTTGAACACGTCTCCCGATCACATGGTTGATCATACTCTAGGTTCCACATGCATGTTTTAGCTGAAGGAAGAATACCTTAAACCTGGGTAGTTGAAACCCGTGGAATGGGTACCATGCAATATGACTTCAAAGGGTCTTCATTTGCTCACCGAACCTCTCCAATCCTATCACTGCTGCATTTATGCCCCTGTACACATGCTTGATTCTCTTTTGGAGACATAGCAATCCATAGGTTTTAAGATACTTACTAGTCAGGTACATTCTTAGGCGTTTAATATGCGGTGTTGAGTCCATTTCGTTGAGCAAGAGGTAGCTCTTGTCTATTCCATATTTGGCTTAAGGAACTTTATCTGTGCTCATTTCAATCTCTGGTTTTATGCAGCACCCTAACTCACCTTTACCCTTAAGAAAGCATAAGTTGGTTTTCTAAATTTGAGACCCTGTTCTGTTCTGTAATTCAGTTCCTGTGTAGCCAAGTTTACATTCCGTGTATTACTGATATCTTATGATGTTTCTTTTTCTGTGTGACTTATTTCAGTTAGAATCATCATACCTGAATCCACTCATTGTGCTGCTAAGGGCCTGATGACATAGATTTCATTGCTGAGTGATATTGCTTTGTAAGTAAATACCACAACTTCTTTATCCATTTTTCACTTTCTGCGATGTTGAACTTGTACTGTAAACGAGGTTCTTGTAAACAGAGGCGTCCCAAACTTTGGGGTGGCTGTGTCTTTTTGATTTTAATTTCCCTAAGCTATAGGACCATAAGTGGAAGTGCCCTAGGCTCTGTTGCTTTGTTTTGTAGATGTTTCAGGAAACACCATACACTTCTCCCAAGTGTCTGCTGGCAATTTACATCCCGCCCATCAGCATAACAAGGCTCCCAGTTCTCCATGGCCTGTCCTGCCTTTCTGGATTTTACACTTTTTTCAGATGGCCCTTTTGACCGGGGGGAAGTGAGACTTCATTGTAGTGCAGATTTCCTTTGCAAGCTTGCTTGGTTGGCCAAAAAGGGCGTATGCGTTTTTTCCTGAATATATTCAGGAAAAAACGCATACGCCCTTTTTGGCCAAGTGCATCATTGTGGACGTTCTGCCTCTTTTCCTATGCTTTCAATGCAATTCCAGTCTACCTCCTGAAATCGGTTTCCTGCAATTCTGCCCCGCTTTCAAGTCCTCTTGGCAGCCTTACTTCAGTATATTTTTGGACGATAGCTGTCATTTATAACTCTGCAGGTTTGTGAATTACAGTGCCCCTGAGCTCCTTTCTTCAACTCGCTTTCTTTTGAGCTGGCCGCAACACCGCAGGATGGCTTCAGGCCCTAATCTGGTTCCGGCACGGCATGATGAGCCTTTGGTTAATTCCTCTTCCTGGTGGGAAATGAGAGTTAAATTTGCCCGTCCAGACACCTCCAGCTAGTCTCTCATTGGTTCTCGCTATTCCTGTTCATCTTCCGCAGAAATTGCAAACTGGGCCAAACAGGAGGTTAAAGGGACTGACTCTCCAAGTCGGGAGGGTGTTAGTAAAGCGTCTGGAATGTTGCACCCGAGTACCAGGGTACGAAAACTGAGACATATTTGAACACGTCTCCCGATCACATGGTTGATCATACTCTAGGTTCCACATGCATGTTTTAGCTGAAGGAAGAATACCTTAAACCTGGGTAGTTGAAACCCGTGGAATGGGTACCATGCAATATGACTTCAAAGGGTCTTCATTTGCTCACCGAACCTCTCCAATCCTATCACTGCTGCGTTTATACCCCTGTACACATGCTTGATTCTCTTTCGGAGACATAGCAATCCATAGGTTTTAAGATACTTACTAGTCAGGTACATTCTTAGGCGTTTAATATGCAGTGTTGAGTCCATTTCGTTGAGCAAGGAGTAGCTCTTGTCTATTCCATATTTGGCTTAAGGAACTTTATCTGTGCTCATTTCAATCTCTGGTTTTATGCAGCACCCCAACTCACCTTTACCCTTAAGCAAGCATAAGTTGGTTTTCTAAATTTGAGACCCTGTTCTGTTCTGTAATTCAGTTCCTGTGGAGCCAAGTTTACATTCCGTGTATTACTGATATCTTATGATGTTTCTTTTTCTGTGTGACTTATTTCAGTTAGAATCATCATACCTGAATCCACTCATTGTGCTGCTAAGGGCCTGATGACATAGATTTCATTGCTGAGTGATATTGCTTTGTAAGTAAATACCACAACTTCTTTATCCATTTTTCACTTTCTGCGATGTTGAACTTGTACTGTAAACGAGGTTCTTGTAAACAGAGGCGTCCCAATGTTTGGGGTGGCTGTGTCTTTTTGATTTTAATTTCCCTAATCTATAGGACCATAAGTGGAAGTGCCCTAGGCTCTGTTGCTTTGTTTTTTAGATGTTTCAGGAAACACCATACACTTCTCCCGAGTGTCTGTTGGCAATTTACATCCCGCCCATCAGCATAACAAGGCTCCCAGTTCTCCATGGCCTGTCCTGCCTTTCTGGATTTTACACTTTTTTCAGATGGCCCTTTTGACCGGGGGGAAGTGAGACTTCATTGTAGTGCAGATTTCCTTTGCAAGTTTGCTTGGTTGGCCAAAAAGGGCGTATGCCTTTTTTCCTGAATATATTCAGGAAAAAACGCATACGCCCTTTTTGGCCAAGTGCATCATTGTGGACGTTCTGCCTCTTTTCCTATGCTTTCAATGCAATTCCAGTCTACCTCCTGAAATCGGTTTCCTGCAATTCTGCCCCGCTTTCAAGTCCTCTTGGCAGCCTTACTTCAGTATATTTTTGGACGATTGCTGTCATTTATAACTCTGCAGGTTTGTGAATTACAGTGCCCCTGAGCTCCTTTCTTCAACTCGCTTTCTTTTGAGCTGGCCGCAACACCGCAGGATGGCTTCAGGCCCTAATCTGGTTCCGGCACGGCACGCTGAGCCTTTGGTTAATTCCTCTTCCTGGTGGGAAATGAGAGTTAAATTTGCCCGTCCAGACACATCCAGCTAGTCTCTCATTGGTTCTCGCTATTCCTGTTCATCTTCCGCAGAAATTGCAAACTGGGCCAAACAGGAGGTTAAAGGGACTGACTCTCCAAGTCGGGAGGGTGTTAGTAAAGCATCTGGAATGTTGCACCCGAGTACCAGGGTACGAAAACTGAGACATATTTGAACACGTCTCCCGATCACATGGTTGATCAGACTCTAGGTTCCACATGCATGTTTTAGCTGAAGGAAGAATACCTTAAACCTGGGTAGTTGAAACCCGTGGAATGGGTACCATGCAATATGACTTCAAAGGGTCTTCATTTGCTCACCGAACCTCTCCAATCCTATCACTGCTGCGTTTATGCCCCTGTACACATGCTTGATTCTCTTTCGGAGACATAGCAATCCATAGGTTTTAAGATACTTACTAGTCAGGTACATTCTTAGGCATTTAATATGCGGTGTTGAGTCCATTTCGTTGAGCAAGGAGTAGCTCTTGTCTATTCCATATTTGGCTTAAGGAACTTTATCTGTGTTCATTTCAATCTCTGGTTTTATGCAGCACCCCAACTCACCTTTCCCCTTAAGCAAGCATAAGTTGGTTTTCCAAATTTGAGACCCTGTTCTGTTCTGTAATTCAGTTCCTGTGTAGCCAAGTTTACATTCCGTGTATTACTGATATCTTATGATGTTTCTTTTTCTGTGTGACTTATTTCAGTTAGAATCATCATACCTGAATCCACTCATTGTGCTGCTAAGGGCCTGATGACATAGATTTCATTGCTGAGTGATATTGCTTTGTAAGTAAATACCACAACTTCTTTATCCATTTTTCACTTTCTGCGATGTTGAACTTGTACTGTAAACGAGGTTCTTGTAAACAGAGGCGTCCCAATGTTTGGGGTGGCTGTGTCTTTTTGATTTTAATTTCCCTAAGCTATAGGACCATAAGTGGAAGTGCCCTAGGCTCTGTTGCTTTGTTTTTTAGATGTTTCAGGAAACACCATACACTTCTCCCGAGTGTCTGTTGGCAATTTACATCCCGCCCATCAGCATAACAAGGCTCCCAGTTCTCCATGGCCTGTCCTGCCTTTCTGGATTTTACACTTTTTTCAGATGGCCCTTTTGACCGGGGGGAAGTGAGACTTCATTGTAGTGCAGATTTCCTTTGCAAGCTTGCTTGGTTGGCCAAAAAGCGCGTATGCGTTTTTTCCTGAATATATTCAGGAAAAAACGCATACGCGCTTTTTGGCCAAGTGCATCATTGTGGACGTTCTGCCTCTTTTCCTATGCTTTCAATGCAATTCCAGTCTACCTCCTGAAATCGGTTTCCTGCAATTCTGCCCCGCTTTCAAGTCCTCTTGGCAGCCTTACTTCAGTATATTTTTGGACGATAGCTGTCATTTATAACTCTGCAGGTTTGTGAATTACAGTGTCCCTGAGCTCCTTTCTTCAACTCGCTTTCTTTTGAGCTGGCCGCAACACCGCAGGATGGCTTCAGGCCCTAATCTGGTTCCGGCACGGCACGCTGAGCCTTTGGTTAATTCCTCTTCCTGGTGGGAAATGAGAGTTAAATTTGCCCGTCCAGACACCTCCAGCTAGTCTCTCATTGGTTCTCGCTATTCCTGTTCATCTTCCGCAGAAATTGCAAACTGGGCCAAACAGGAGGTTAAAGGGACTGACTCTCCAAGTCGGGAGGGTGTTAGTAAAGCGTCTGGAATGTTGCACCCGAGTACCAGGGTACGAAAACTGAGACATATTTGAACACGTCTCCCGATCACATGGTTGATCATACTCTAGGTTCCACATGCATGTTTTAGCTGAAGGAAGAATACCTTAAACCTGGGTAGTTGAAACCCGTGGAATGGGTACCATGCAATATGACTTCAAAGGGTCTTCATTTGCTCACCGAACCTCTCCAATCCTATCACTGCTGCATTTATGCCCCTGTACACATGCTTGATTCTCTTTTGGAGACATAGCAATCCATAGGTTTTAAGATACTTACTAGTCAGGTACATTCTTAGGCGTTTAATATGCGGTGTTGAGTCCATTTCGTTGAGCAAGAGGTAGCTCTTGTCTATTCCATATTTGGCTTAAGGAACTTTATCTGTGCTCATTTCAATCTCTGGTTTTATGCAGCACCCCAACTCACCTTTACCCTTAAGAAAGCATAAGTTGGTTTTCTAAATTTGAGACCCTGTTCTGTTCTGTAATTCAGTTCCTGTGTAGCCAAGTTTACATTCCGTGTATTACTGATATCTTATGATGTTTCTTTTTCTGTGTGACTTATTTCAGTTAGAATCATCATACCTGAATCCACTCATTGTGCTGCTAAGGGCCTGATGACATAGATTTCATTGCTGAGTGATATTGCTTTGTAAGTAAATACCACAACTTCTTTATCCATTTTTCACTTTCTGCGATGTTGAACTTGTACTGTAAACGAGGTTCTTGTAAACAGAGGCGTCCCAAACTTTGGGGTGGCTGTGTCTTTTTGATTTTAATTTCCCTAAGCTATAGGACCATAAGTGGAAGTGCCCTAGGCTCTGTTGCTTTGTTTTGTAGATGTTTCAGGAAACACCATACACTTCTCCCGAGTGTCTGCTGGCAATTTACATCCCGCCCATCAGCATAACAAGGCTCCCAGTTCTCCATGGCCTGTCCTGCCTTTCTGGATTTTACACTTTTTTCAGATGGCCCTTTTGACCGGGGGGAAGTGAGACTTCATTGTAGTGCAGATTTCCTTTGCAAGCTTGCTTGGTTGGCCAAAAAGGGCGTATGCGTTTTTTCCTGAATATATTCAGGAAAAAACGCATACGCCCTTTTTGGCCAAGTGCATCATTGTGGACGTTCTGCCTCTTTTCCTATGCTTTCAATGCAATTCCAGTCTACCTCCTGAAATCGGTTTCCTGCAATTCTGCCCCGCTTTCAAGTCCTCTTGGCAGCCTTACTTCAGTATATTTTTGGACGATAGCTGTCATTTATAACTCTGCAGGTTTGTGAATTACAGTGCCCCTGAGCTCCTTTCTTCAACTCGCTTTCTTTTGAGCTGGCCGCAACACCGCAGGATGGCTTCAGGCCCTAATCTGGTTCCGGCACGGCATGCTGAGCCTTTGGTTAATTCCTCTTCCTGGTGGGAAATGAGAGTTAAATTTGCCCGTCCAGACACCTCCAGCTAGTCTCTCATTGGTTCTCGCTATTCCTGTTCATCTTCCGCAGAAATTGCAAACTGGGCCAAACAGGAGGTTAAAGGGACTGACTCTCCAAGTCGGGAGGGTGTTAGTAAAGCGTCTGGAATGTTGCACCCGAGTACCAGGGTACGAAAACTGAGACATATTTGAACACGTCTCCCGATCACATGGTTGATCATACTCTAGGTTCCACATGCATGTTTTAGCTGAAGGAAGAATACCTTAAACCTGGGTAGTTGAAACCCGTGGAATGGGTACCATGCAATATGACTTCAAAGGGTCTTCATTTGCTCACCGAACCTCTCCAATCCTATCACTGCTGCGTTTATGCCCCTGTACACATGCTTGATTCTCTTTCGGAGACATAGCAATCCATAGGTTTTAAGATACTTACTAGTCAGGTACATTCTTAGGCATTTAATATGCGGTGTTGAGTCCATTTCGTTGAGCAAGGAGTAGCTCTTGTCTATTCCATATTTGGCTTAAGGAACTTTATCTGTGCTCATTTCAATCTATGGTTTTATGCAGCACCCCAACTCACCTTTACCCTTAAGCAAGCATAAGTTGGTTTTCTAAATTTGAGACCCTGTTCTGTTCTGTAATTCAGTTCCTGTGTAGCCAAGTTTACATTCCGTGTATTACTGATATCTTATGATGTTTCTTTTTCTGTGTGACTTATTTCAGTTAGAATCATCATACCTGAATCCACTCATTGTGCTGCTAAGGGCCTGATGACATAGATTTCATTGCTGAGTGATATTGCTTTGTAAGTAAATACCACAACTTCTTTATCCATTTTTCACTTTCTGCAATGTTGAACTTGTACTGTAAACGAGGTTCTTGTAAACAGAGGCGTCCCAATGTTTGGGGTGGCTGTGTCTTTTTGATTTTAATTTCCCTAAGCTATAGGACCATAAGTGGAAGTGCCCTAGGCTCTGTTGCTTTGTTTTTTAGATGTTTCAGGAAACACCATACACTTCTCCCGAGTGTCTGTTGGCAATTTACATCCCGCCCATCAGCATAACAAGGCTCCCAGTTCTCCATGGCCTGTCCTGCCTTTCTGGATTTTACACTTTTTTCAGATGGCCCTTTTGACCGGGGGGAAGTGAGACTTCATTGTAGTGCAGATTTCCTTTGCAAGCTTGCTTGGTTGGCCAAAAAGGGCGTATGCGTTTTTTCCTGAATATATTCAGGAAAAAACGCATACGCCCTTTTTGGCCAAGTGCATCATTGTGGACGTTCTGCCTCTTTTCCTATGCTTTCAATGCAATTCCAGTCTACCTCCTGAAATCGGTTTCCTGCAATTCTGCCCCGCTTTCAAGTCCTCTTGGCAGCCTTACTTCAGTATATTTTTGGACGATAGCTGTCATTTATAACTCTGCAGGTTTGTGAATTACAGTGCCCCTGAGCTCCTTTCTTCAACTCGCTTTCTTTTGAGCTGGCCGCAACACCGCAGGATGGCTTCAGGCCCTAATCTGGTTCCGGCACGGCACGCTGAGCCTTTGGTTAATTCCTCTTCCTGGTGGGAAATGAGAGTTAAATTTGCCCGTCCAGACACCTCCAGCTAGTCTCTCATTGGTTCTCGCTATTCCTGTTCATCTTCCGCAGAAATTGCAAACTGGGCCAAACAGGAGGTTAAAGGGACTGACTCTCCAAGTCGGGAGGGTGTTAGTAAAGCGTCTGGAATGTTGCACCCGAGTACCAGGGTACGAAAACTGAGACATATTTGAACACGTCTCCTGATCACATGGTTGATCATACTCTAGGTTCCACATGCATGTTTTAGCTGAAGGAAGAATACCTTAAACCTGGGTAGTTGAAACCCGTGGAATGGGTACCATGCAATATGACTTCAAAGGGTCTTCATTTGCTCACCGAACCTCTCCAATCCTATCACTGCTGCGTTTATACCCCTGTACACATGCTTGATTCTCTTTTGGAGACATAGCAATCCATAGGTTTTAAGATACTTACTAGTCAGGTACATTCTTAGGCGTTTAATATGCGGTGTTGAGTCCATTTCGTTGAGCAAGGAGTAGCTCTTGTCTATTCCATATTTGGCTTAAGGAACTTTATCTGTGCTCATTTCAATCTCTGGTTTTATGCAGCACCCCAACTCACCTTTACCCTTAAGCAAGCATAAGTTGGTTTTCTAAATTTGAGACCCTGTTCTGTTCTGTAATTCAGTTCCTGTGGAGCCAAGTTTACATTCCGTGTATTACTGATATCTTATGATGTTTCTTTTTCTGTGTGACTTATTTCAGTTAGAATCATCATACCTGAATCCACTCATTGTGCTGCTAAGGGCCTGATGACATAGATTTCATTGCTGAGTGATATTGCTTTGTAAGTAAATACCACAACTTCTTTATCCATTTTTCACTTTCTGCGATGTTGAACTTGTACTGTAAACGAGGTTCTTGTAAACAGAGGCGTCCCAAACTTTGGGGTGGTTGTGTCTTTTTGATTTTAATTTCCCTAAGCTATAGGACCATAAGTGGAAGTGCCCTAGGCTCTGTTGCTTTGTTTTTTAGATGTTTCAGGAAACACCATACACTTCTCCCGAGTGGCTGTTGGCAATTTACATCCCGCCCATCAGCATAACAAGGCTCCCAGTTCTCCATGGCCTGTCCTGCCTTTCTGGATTTTACACTTTTTTCAGATGGCCCTTTTGACCGGGGGGAAGTGAGACTTCATTGTACTGCAGATTTCCTTTGCAAGCTTGCTTGGTTGGCCAAAAAGGGCGTATGCGTTTTTTCCTGAATATATTCAGGAAAAAACGCATACGCCCTTTTTGGCCAAGTGCATCATTGTGGACGTTCTGCCTCTTTTCCTATGCTTTCAATGCAATTCCAGTCTACCTCCTGAAATCGGTTTCCTGCAATTCTGCCCCGCTTTCAAGTCCTCTTGGCAGCCTTACTTCAGTATATTTTTGGACGATAGCTGTCATTTATAACTCTGCAGGTTTGTGAATTACAGTGCCCCTGAGCTCCTTTCTTCAACTCGCTTTCTTTTGAGCTGGCCGCAACACCGCAGGATGGCTTCAGGCCCTAATCTGGTTCCGGCACGGCACGCTGAGCCTTTGGTTAATTCCTCTTCCTCGTGGGAAATGAGAGTTAAATTTGCCCGTCCAGACACCTCCAGCTAGTCTCTCATTGGTTCTCGCTATTCCTGTTCATCTTCCGCAGAAATTGCAAACTGGGCCAAACAGGAGGTTAAAGGGACTGACTCTCCAAGTCGGGAGGGTGTTAGTAAAGCGTCTGGAATGTTGCACCCGAGTACCAGGGTACGAAAACTGAGACATATTTGAACACGTCTCCCGATCACATGGTTGATCATACTCTAGGTTCCACATGCATGTTTTAGCTGAAGGAAGAATACATTAAACCTGGGTAGTTGAAACCCGTGGAATGGGTACCATGCAATATGACTTCAAAGGGTCTTCATTTGCTCACCGAACCTCTCCAATCCTATCACTGCTGCGTTTATGCCCCTGTACACATGCTTGATTCTCTTTCGGAGACATAGCAATCCATAGGTTTTAAGATACTTACTAGTCAGGTACATTCTTAGGCATTTAATATGCGGTGTTGAGTCCATTTCGTTGAGCAAGGAGTAGCTCTTGTCTATTCCATATTTGGCTTAAGGAACTTTATCTGTGCTCATTTCAATCTATGGTTTTATGCAGCACCCCAACTCACCTTTACCCTTAAGCAAGCATAAGTTGGTTTTCTAAATTTGAGACCCTGTTCTGTTCTGTAATTCAGTTCCTGTGTAGCCAAGTTTACATTCCGTGTATTACTGATATCTTATGATGTTTCTTTTTCTGTGTGACTTATTTCAGTTAGAATCATCATACCTGAATCCACTCATTGTGCTGCTACGGGCCTGATGACATAGATTTCATTGCTGAGTGATATTGCTTTGTAAGTAAATACCACAACTTCTTTATCCATTTTTCACTTTCTGCGATGTTGAACTTGTACTGTAAACGAGGTTCTTGTAAACAGAGGCGTCCCATACTTTGGGGTGGCTGTGTCTTTTTGATTTTAATTTCCCTAAGCTATAGGACCATAAGTGGAAGTGCCCTAGGCTCTGTTGCTTTGTTTTTTAGATGTTTCAGGAAACACCATACACTTCTCCCGAGTGTCTGTTGGCAATTTACATCCCGCCCATCAGCATAACAAGGCTCCCAGTTCTCCATGGCCTGTCCTGCCTTTCTGGATTTTACACTTTTTTCAGATGGCCCTTTTGACCGGGGGGAAGTGAGACTTCATTGTAGTGCAGATTTCCTTTGCAAGCTTGCTTGGTTGGCCAAAAAGGGCGTATGCGTTTTTTCCTGAATATATTCAGGAGAAAACGCATACGCCCTTTTTGGCCAAGTGCATCATTGTGGACGTTCTGCCTCTTTTCCTATGCTTTCAATGCAATTCCAGTCTACCTCCTGAAATCGGTTTCCTGCAATTCTGCCCCGCTTTCAAGTCCTCTTGGCAGCCTTACTTCAGTATATTTTTGGACGATAGCTGTCATTTATAACTCTGCAGGTTTGTGAATTACAGTGCCCCTGAGCTCCTTTCTTCAACTCGCTTTCTTTTGAGCTGGCCGCAACACCGCAGGATGGCTTCAGGCCCTAATCTGGTTCCGGCACGGCACGCTGAGCCTTTGGTTAATTCCTCTTCCTGGTGGGAAATGAGAGTTAAATTTGCCCGTCCAGACACCTCCAGCTAGTCTCTCATTGGTTCTCGCTATTCCTGTTCATCTTCCGCAGAAATTGCAAACTGGGCCAAACAGGAGGTTAAAGGGACTGACTCTCCAAGTCGGGAGGGTGTTAGTAAAGCGTCTGGAATGTTGCACCCGAGTACCAGGGTACGAAAACTGAGACATATTTGAACACGTCTCCCGATCACATGGTTGATCATACTCTAGGTTCCACATGCATGTTTTAGCTGAAGGAAGAATACCTTAAACCTGGAGAGTTGAGACCCGTGGAATGGGTACCATGCAATATGACTTCAAAGGGTCTTCATTTGCTCACTGAACCTCTCCAATCCTATCACTGCTGCGTTTATGCCCCTGTACACATGCTTGATTCTCTTTTGGAGACATAGCAATCCATAGGTTTTAAGATACTTACTAGTCAGGTACATTCTTAGGCGTTTAATATGGGGTGTTGAGTCCATTTCGTTGAGCAAGGAGTAGCTCTTGTCTATTCCATATTTGGCTTAAGGAACTTTATCTGTGTTCATTTCAATCTCTGGTTTTATGCAGCACCCCAACTCACCTTTCCCCTTAAGCAAGCATAAGTTGGTTTTCTAAATTTGAGACCCTGTTCTGTTTTGGTATTCAGTTCCTGTGTAGCCAAGTTTACATTCCGTGTATTAGTGATATCTTATGATGTTTCTTTTTCTGTGTGTCTTATTTCAGTTAGAATCATCGTACCTGAATCCACTCATTATGCTGCTACGGGCCTGATGACATAGATTTCATTACTGAGTGATACTGCATTGTACGTAAGTACCACAAGTTCTTTATCCATTTTTCACTTTCTTTGATATTGAACTTGTATGGTTAACGAGGTTCTTGTAAACAGAGGCGTCCCAAATTTTGGGGTGGCTGTGTCTTTTTGATTTTAATTTCCCTAAGCTATAGGACCATAAGTGGAAGTGCCCTAGGCTCTGTTGCTTTGTTTTTTAGATGTTTCAGGAAACACCATACACATCCCGCCCATCAGCATAACAAGGCTCCCAGTTCTCCATGGCCTGTCCTGCCTTTCTGGATTTTACACTTTTTTCAGATGGCCCTTTTGACCAGGGGGAAGTGAGACTTCATTGTAGTGCAGATTTCCTTTGCAAGCTTGCTTGGTTGGCCAAAAAGGGCGTATGCCTTTTTTCCTGAATAAATTCAGGAAGAAAGGCATACACCCTTTTTGGCCAAGTGCATCATTGTGGACGTTCTGCCTCTTTTCCTATGCTTTAAATGCAATTCCAGTCTACCTCCTGAAATCGTTTTCCTGCAATTCTGCCTTGCTTTCAATGCCTCTTCATAGCCTTACCTCAATATATTTTTTGAAAATAGTTGGCCTTTATAACTCTGCAAGTTTTTGAATTGCAGTGGCCCTTAGCTCCATTTTTCAGCTCTTATTTTTGTGATCTTGCCTCATAACCACAGGATTCCTTCAGGCCCTATTCTTCTTCTGGGGCACCTTGCTGTGCCTTTGGTTTATTCTTCTTACTGATGTGAATTTAGAGTGACATGTGCCCATTGAAACCGCTACAGCTAGTTTCTCACTGGTTCCCCCTCTTCCCATTCATCCTCCGCACTAACTGCAGACTGTGCGATACCAGAACTTAAAGGCATTGACTCTCCATGTGGGGATATTTTTGGTAAAGCGGCTGGAATGTCGATCCGGAGCCCCAGGAGAGGAAAAATGAGGTGCGTTTTAGAAACCTTTCCCGATCATATGGTATACCAGTCGCTGGGTTTCCCAAGCATGGTTTAGCTGTAGGAAGATTCCCTTCAACCTGGAGTGTTGGGACCCTTGGAATGAGTAGCATGAAGTATTGCATTAAACTTTTGGCAGTTGCTCACCAAAGCTCATCAATCCTCTCAGCCCCAAGTGTCCAGCCTTATGTCTTATCCAGCTGTGGGTTTATATGTGGTCAATCCAGGTTGCATCACAGCCCCTGAGCGAATTTTGTAAGAATTTTTCTCTCTTTCATTGTTTCTGCGTTTTGTTTTTAAAATTTATTTCTATAATGGGGTTTAGCTCATTTTCACTGCTGTGTTTGTGCCACTCTGCACACACTTGATTCCCTTATGGAGATATATCAATACATGGGTTTTAAGATTCTTATTACTCAGATATATTTCTCTGCGGTGTATAGGGTGTGTTGAGGCCAGTTCATTGAGCAAGGTGTAGATCTTGTCTAATATCTATTTGGTTTATTGAACGGTATCTGTGCTAATTTCAAACTCTGGTTTTATGCATCACCCCACCTCTCCTTTCCCCTTAAGCTGAAATAAGTGTGTTTTCTAAATGTGAGACACTGTTCTGTTCTGTAATTCATTTCTTGTGCAGCCATATTTACCCTCCCTCTATAAGTGATATCTTATGATATGTTTCTTTTTCTGTTTGACTTATTTCAAGTAGTATTATCGGACCTAAATCCACTCTTTATCCTTCTACTAGCCTTATTACATTGATTTCATGGTGAAGAGATATTCCATTGTACATAAGTACCACATCTTCTTTATCCATTGTTCTCTTTCCTGGGATATTTAAGGTATACTGAAGTTGAGGTTCTTGTAAACAGAGTAGCCCTAAACTGTGGTGTGCTTGTGTCTTGTTAATTTTTAGATTTCCCTAGATATACTCCCATGATTGGAAGTGTCCTATGCTCTGTAGCTCTGTTTTTTAGATGATTTAGGAACCACCATACACTTCTCCAGAGTGGCTCTCGGCAGTTCACACACTACCCATCAGCGTATAAAGGCTCCCTGTTCTCCATGGCCTGTCCTGCATTTCTGGTTTTTACAATTTTTTAGGATGGCCCTTTTGACCAGTGGGAAATGAGACTTCTTTGTTGTGCACATTTGCATTGCTTGCTTGCTTCGTTGCCCATAAAGTGCGTATGCGTTTTTTCCTGGATATAATCAGGAAAAAACGCATACGCCCTTTTGGGCCAACTGCATCATTGTCGAAATTCTGCCGCTTTTCATGTGCTTTAAAGACGAGTCCAATCTATCTCTTGAAATCTGTTTCTTGCAATTCTGTCTTGCATTCAGATCCTCTTCTTTGCCTTACCTCAACATATTTTTGGACGTTAGTTTTCATTTATAACTCTGCAGGTTTGTGAATTGCAGTGACCCTGAGCTCCATTTTTTAAGTTGCTCTTTTGTGAGCTGGCCTCAAACCCGCAGGATTGCTTCAGGCCCTATTTTGGCTCGGGCGAGGCGGGCTGAGCCTTTTTTCAATTCTTATTCTTAATGGGAAATTAGAGTGATATGTGCCCGTCCAAACCCCTACAACTATTCTCTCATTGGTTCCCCATTCATCCTCCTCACAATTTGCAAAATGTGTGAAACAGAAGTTGAAATGTGCTGATTCTCCAAGTGGGGAGATTCTAAGTAACGTGGCTGGAATGGTGAACAGGAGCACCAGGAGAGGATAAATGAGCTGCATTTTAGACACATCTCCTGATCACATGGTGTACAGTCCTCTGGGTTTTCCATGCATGTTTTAGCTGTAGGAAGATCCCTTGAACCTGCATATTTGGGACCCATTGAATGGGTACCAGGTAGTATTACTTTAAAGGGTGTGCATTTCCTCACCCAACCTCACATTTCTCTTAGCGCAAACAGTTTCCAGCCTTATGTCTCATCCTGCTGTGGGTCTAGATGTGTTCAATCCATGTTGCATCACCGGCCCTGAGGAAAAGTTGTAAGAGGTTTTCTCTGTCTCTCTGTCGTTTATTTTTTTCAATTTATTACTATATTGGTTACAGCTGATTTTCAAAGCTCTGTTTCTTGCTGCTGTACATCCACTTGATTCACGTACAGAGAGACATCAGTAAATTCTTTTTCAGATTCTTACCAGTCGTATATATTCTTTTCCGGTGACTTGAGTGTGCTGAGTGCAGTTCTTTTAGCTACCGTGTAGGCCTTGTTGATTATCAGTTTGGTATTTGGAATGGTATCTTTGCTAATTTCAACCTCCTGGGTGATGCCTCACCCCTCCCCACCTTTCCCGTTTAGCAGCCTTATGCGTGTTTTCTACATATTTGACTATGTTTTTGTTTTGTAATTTATTTCATGTGTAGCCATTTTGGATTCCACCTTTAAGTGATATCTTATGATATGTGTCTTTTTCTTTTTGAATTCTGTCACTTAGAAAGATCATACGTAACTCCTCCGGAGTTGTTACAACTGGCCATATTTCATTGATTTCCAGGCTGAATAATATTCCACTCTACCTAAGTACCACATCTCTACCCATTTTTTCCCTCCAGAGACATTTAAGTTATATCCTAGTTGAGGATCTTTTAAACAGAGAGGGGGTAAACATTGGGGTGCCTGTGTCCTCTCGATTTTTGTTTTTCTCAAGATATACGCCCATGAGTGCAAGTGCCCTATGCTCTGTAGCTCATTTTTTAGATGCTTTAGTAAACACAATACACTTCTCCAGAATGGCCGTTGGCAATATACATTTCCACTATAAGTCTCACAGGGCTCCCTCTTCTCCTTGCCCTGTCCTGCATTTCTGTTGTTTACGCTTTATGAGGATGGCTCTTCTGACTGATGCGAAGTGATATCTTTTGTAGTATTGACTTCCAGTGCCCACCTGTTTGGTTGGCTAAAAAAGTGTATGCCCTTTTCTTGAATATATACAGAAAAAAACGCATACACCCTTTTTGGCCAACTGCAATGTTGGCAATGTTCAGCTCCTTTTCTTGTGCTTAATGGCGAGTCCTTTCTACCTCCTCAAATCCCTTTCCTGCCATTCTCCCTTGCTTACAAGTCCTTTTCTCTGACTTTCCTCAAGACATTTTTCAGTGATGGATATTTTCAACTCTGCAGTTTTGTGAATTTTACTGCCCCTGAGTTCCATTGTTCAACTTGTGTTTATGGGAACTGGCCACAAAGCAGCGGGATTTCCTCAAGCCCTATACTGTTTCCATGGGCAACCCTAGCCTTTGGTCAATTCGTCTTCCTGATTGGAAATTAGAGTGACATGTGCCTGTCTGAACACCTAGGACTTGTCTCTCATTGTTCCTCATCCTTCCGCTTCATCCTCTGGACAAATTCCAAACTGTACGCAACAGGATGTTGACAGTGCTGACATCTCCAAGTGGGGAGACTGTTAGTAAAGACGCTGGAGGGGTGAACCCGAGCACCAGGAGATGAGGAGATGAGATGCCTTTTCCAAACTCTTCCCGATCAGACGGTATACCATCCTCTGGGTGTGACAGACATGTTTTAGCAGTAGGAAGAGTCCCATTCATGTAAGGAGAACACCAGGGCTTTTTCAAAATCAGTGTCTCCCCGAAACCCAAACTGGGGAATTTTTTAAGCTACGGCTACACATATGTTCATTAAGGGCCTTGGGAAGTAGGCAGAGTCCAAACTTTAGATGATTGAAGTCTTCAGGGTCAGAAGCACTCACCACCAGCTTCCCTTAGGTTACACTTTAACTGTCATTGATAGATGATGTCAATAAAAATATCTATTCTTTTTCAGATTATTTCCCCTTATAGGTTATTGCAAAATGTTGAGTGTAGTTCCCTGTGCTATACAGTAGTTCCTTGTTGATGATCTATTTTATACATAGCAGTGTGTATGTGTTAATCCCAAACTGTTAATTTATCCCTCCTCCCACCTTTCCCCTTTGGTAATAATAAATTATAAGATTTTATACTTCTCAGAAATGGGGGAGCTGAAAGAGAGGTATCATTTTCAATGGAAAAGCATTTAAAACAAGATTGAAGCTTTAACCAAGATTATTAGATGTACATCCTTGGAAAGAAATCACTTCGTTTCTCTAATATTGACCTGACAAATAAGACAAACCTTTTCACTGAACTTGCTTATAATAAAGTGATGGAAATATCAAATGGAAGTGTTAGAAACATCTTATTTTACCCGAGCCTTATACACTGTTCTATGTTAACTACAGTTTGGCTCACACATCTGTTCATTGAGGTTACAATAGTCTCAATTTCTGTTACTGACCCTCCAGAGTGGACCCCAACAAGTGTCCCCCTGCCCAGTGTCATTGGGGCCAACAGATCGAGACTGAGTTTGGTTCACAAGCAAAGGAAACTTTATATTTTGATCAGAGAATGGAGAGGTGAGAGCATGCACTACCCCGTGGGCTGTGGGCTGGGCTGCTGTGTAGAGATCCTGTCAGAGTCAGTGGGAGGGAGGGGGCGGAGCTCTCGAGGGCCAGGTTGGCTGCAGCTCAGGCTCTATATCGCGGAGTCTGCACTGGGCCCCAGGAGCTGAGGTGTCGACCCAGCCATTCTGCACTAGGAAATCTGGTCTGAAGTGCCGGGTGTGGAACCTCTGCATGCGGGACCCTAGGAGCACGTGAAATTAGACAAAGCACAAAGGATAAAAAAGGTTAGACTTGACTTTATTGCCCAGATTCTATTTTTATCTCCCAGGGGTTTTTAATGGGCTTTGCTGGGGACAAACCCCTCCTCTGCCTTTTGTCCCGTTCCTCATTCTTGGAGTGCTGAGGGTGCAGACACTTCTTCTGTAACTGCTGAGTGCTGAGTTGGGAGCCCTAATACCCGGGGGCGAGGGTCAGAGCTTCTCCCCAGCAGCCTCCAGGTGACGTTGATTGTCCCCAGGCCCCCTGCCTCCCTGCTCGTCCACCTGAGCACCAGCATTGGAAGTGTTATAGATTCTAATGACCTTTAAGGGTCCAGGAAAGAGATGTGCAGAGACGCTGTGGGGGCCGGTTTCACCCCGCCCCACATTTGTTCGGCCACCTTAGGCTGACCGTTTCTGCCAGCCTAGATGCTCTGACCAGTAGTCTGCGCTTTCTTCAATTAGGCCCCTGAATTAACGTACAAACAGCACCAGGTGTCAGAGCCCTGCCCGCTCAACTCCCAGACAGTCCAGGGTCAGTGGTGATCAAGGACCATGATGACCACTGAGTCAACAGCCTTTTGAAGTAAACAGGAGTCCAGCCGGTCTTATTGGCCACCATCATCACGGTGTCTGTAGGCTTTTCTATGGTGACAGTGTGATATACGGTTCCCCCGCCAAGATTATTAGCTCCCCTCTGGGTGCAGTAAGTCCTGCAAGCAGTAGTCTACTCTTTTGGGACACACTCTTATTGTTTTATGAGAGAAACTCCAGGTCAAGTGATGTTCACACGAGTCGTCATGGTGCCCTGTTGCCCCCGGTTATCTCTCTGGATGTTGGAGTTGGAGGGCCTCCTCACTCGAGGTCGGTGTGCCCACGGAGCGAACCCTGCAACTTCAGGGCATCGTTGGTGGTTAGGATCACCACGTGGGGTCCTTTTCCCTTAGGAAGGAGGTGGCCTTTTGGGCTGCTGATTTCCAGGTTTTTAGATACCGCCAGTATCTTGGCCAGATGCGGCAGTGGGCCAAGCCCCTTGGTGACCGTAGTTTATCCTACCTGGATGGCATTCTTGCATTGTTCCATTTCAAGTGGTCCCAGTTTTTGCACTAATTCTCCAATGGCGATTCACCTTTCACCGGGAATGTAAAGGTCAAAGGGTTTAGCTAAATTAGCGAGTTCCAGGGCAAGGGTCTGAATTGACTGCTCTTTCCATTCTTGAAAGGCCACTTCTGGATTCTATTCAAAAGGATCATCATCTTTTCCTTTCAGTGTTTCATATAGAGGCCCAGCTAGTAGACTGTAGTTAGGGATCCAGAAGCAGCAAACCCTGGCCTCCCCAGGAACCCCTAAGCTGTCTTCTAGTTTTAGAAAGGGGTAAGGCTGCAAATGGTTTCTTCCCTTTCCTGGGATGGGCTTCTCCGACCTTCTGTGAGAATGAAGCCCAGGCAGGTCACTGCAGTCTGTGATATTTGAGCTTTTTCTTGGACAACTTCTATCCTTTATTGGCTTGGTAGTTCAGAGGCCTCCTTAGTAGGGCTGGCGATCAGAATGTCGTCTGCGTACTGAAGGAGGGTTTCCTTTTCCAGAGGTAGAACTTTTAGGTCTTTAGCTAAGCTTTCCCCAAAGATGGTGTGGGAATTTTTGCACCCTTGGGGCAAGACGGCCCGGAAGTATTGTTTTAGTTGTATGTTGAGTCCTGCCACTCACAAGCCAAAATTTCTTGTGACTCTGGGACTAATGGAATACAAAAGAAGGCATCATTGAAGACTAATACAGAATACCATGTCCTGGTGGTTGGTAGAATGACCAGCAGGGTGTAGGAATTAGGAGCAACTGGAGGTATATCCTCGGTGGCTTCACTGACTGTCCTGACATCCTTTACCAGGTCCCCAGCAGCCCATGGGGCTCTCGTGGTCAGACCAATCCCAGAATATGGAGCTCACCTGGGCAGGTACCCCACCCCCACCCCAGCCCACGGGGCTCTCGTGGTCAGGCCCTTCCCAGGATACAGAGCTACCCTTGCAGGTACCATGGCAGGGCTGGGCACACAGGAACCGTGCACATAGCCCTCATTGCAGAGCACCCCCAGCTCACCTGTCGCTCAGAGCTGGCACAGAGCACCTCAGAGCAGGACTTGAACTAACAAACAGCAGCTGCGACAGGTCTGTGACCCTGGGCATCACTCTGTGCGGCCTCCCTCCACCTGGTCTTCCAGAGACTTCCACTGCACCCGGGGCACCAGGCCTCTGTCTCCAACCACCACCCACCCCTCCTCTCCCTGACTCCTGGGTTCCTCTCATAAGGAGAGGGTTTTCTTGAAGTTGTCTCCCACTCATGGGCCAGATAAAATGATTAGAAAACAAGCCAAAGCTGCAGCCCCTTGTCTATCCTGACTCTCAGGAGCCCACACCTGTTCCTTGGACCTGGCCGGTTCAGCAAGTTCCATTTTCTGCAACTGTGAGCCCCTGAGGGGTGATGATTGGCTGACCTGGGCAGCCTTACCGTGCGGGCCAGCCCTCCCCAGGTGTGCCTGGGTTGAGATCAATATAAATACCACTCCAGGCAGCAAGAGCCCCTGCAGCCGTGCCTGACGCCATTTTCTCTGCCCTGTCAGCAGTCTCGGGGCTGGGCTGGTGGGAGGGAGTGAGAGGCCACGGCTTTGTGGGTGGCCCAGTGTGAGTGGGGCTCTGCTGGACTTTCTGCAGCAGTTGCCAGGCTGCCACCTGCTAAAGAAGAGGATGTGTCACCCATACCTGCTGCTGGAATTTCTCCCTGGGCAGAGGTGAGGAAGGAAAAAAGCAGTGGGGGCAGGGACAGGACGGGTATCTCAGTCAGGGAAATGGAAATCTTCCAGAAGAGCACCCAGGGCCAGGACCATCCTGGCTGGCCTGCAGGCACCAAGTCGGCCGGCATGCTGTCACTCGTGTGGCTCTATGGCCCTTCCTCTAGGCTTTCAAGTCCTTGTATATATTCAGGTGTTTTACCTGGGACGGGTGGGAATAGTTCAGCAGCAACTGGCCTGGGGCTCAGCTCACGTTTACTCACAGATGCCTCGGCACGGTGCCCCAGCTTTGCAATGAGGACGCTTGTTGCGTGGGGGCTGCTGGCTGAATGGGAGACGATTCCCCACCACTGGCCAACTTCAGAATTGTTTACAACTGGAGCAAGTGCCCTGATACGGTTTTCCTCTGTGGAACTGGTGGGTTCTGTGTTTTTTTTCTCTTTTTCGTTTTTGGTTCAAGGTAGATTTTATTCCTCTTTTTTGTATTTACAGATATAAGCATGGAAATAATTTATTCATATAAATACATGTATGTGAAGGGAATAATTGTTTTTTCTGTTTTATTTTTTAAATTTTATTTCTTTTTAATTTTGAATTTTATTTTATATTTTTATACAGCAGGTTCTTATTGGTTATCTATTTTATACATATAAATGTATACATGCCAATCCCAGTCTCTCAACTCCTCCCACCACCACCCCCCCAACAGCTTTCCCCCCTTGTTGTCCATACATTTGTTGTCTACATCTGTTGCTCTATTTATGCCTTGCAAAATGGTTAATCTGTACAGTTTTTCTAGGTTCCACATATATGCATGAATATACAAGATTTGTTTTTCTCTTTCTGACTTACTTCACTCTGTATGACAGTCTCTAGATCCATCGACGTCTCTACAAATGACCCAATTTCATTCCTTTTCATGGCTTAGTAATATTCCATTTTATATATGTACCACAGCTTTATGCATTCGTCTGTCTGTGGGCATTTAGGTTGCTTCCATTACCTCGATATTGTAAATAGTGATGCAATGAACATTGCGGTGAATGTCTCGTTTTGATTTATGGTTTTGTCTGGGTATATGTCCAGTACTGGGATTGCTGTATCATATGGTAATTCTATTGTTAGTTTCTTAAGAAACTCCATATTGTTCTCCGTAGTGACTGTATCAATTTATATTCCCAACAATAGTGGAAGAGGGTTCCTTTTCTCCACACCCTTTCCAGCATTTTTGTTTGTAGATTTTCTCATGATGCCCATTCTATCAGGTGTGAGGTGATACCTCATTGTTGAGTCCATTTTGTTGAGCAAGGGGTAGGTCTTGTCTATTACATATTTGGCTTATTGAATGGTATCTGTGCTAATTTCAAACTCTGGTTTTATGCAGCACCCCAACTCACTTTCCCCCTTAAGGAAGCATAAGTTGGTTTTCTAAACTTGAGACCCTGTTCTGTTTTGTAATTCAGTTCATGTGTAGCCAAGTTCACATTCCATGTATTAGTGATATCTTATGATGTTTCTTTTTCTGTGTGACATATTTCAGTTAGAATCATCATACCTGAATCCACTCATTATGCTGCTACGGGCCTGATGACATAGATTTCATGGCTCAGTGATTTTGCATTGTACATAAGTACCACAACTTCTTTATCCATTTTTCACTTTCTGCGATATTGAACTTGTACCGTAAACGAGGTTCTTGTAAACAGAGCTGTCCCAAACTGTGGGGTGGCTGTGTCTTTTTGATTTTAATTTCCCTAAGCTATAGGACCATAAGTGGAAGTGCCCTAGGCTCTGTTGCTTTGTTTTTTAGATGTTTCAGGAAACACCATACACTTCTCCCGAGTGTCTGTTGGCAATTTACATCCCGCCCATCAGCATAACAAGGCTCCCAGTTCTCCATGGCCTGTCCTGCCTTTCTGGATTTTACACTTTTTTCAGATGGCCCTTCTGACCGGGGGGAAGTGAGACTTCATTGTAGTGCAGATTTCCTTTGCAAGCTTGCTTGGTTGGCTAAAAAGTGCGTATGCGTTTTTTCCTGATTCAGGAAAAAACGCATACGCCCTTTTTGGCCAAGTGCATCATTGTGGACGTTCTGCCTCTTTTCCTATGCTTAAAATGCAATTCCAGTCTACCTCCTGAAATCGGTTTCCTGCAATTCTGCCCCGCTTTCAAGTCCTCTTGGCAGCCTTACTTCAGTATATTTTTGGACGATTGCTGTCATTTATAACTCTGCAGGTTTGTGAATTCCTGTGCCCCTGAGCTCCGTTCTTCATCTCGCTTTCTTGTGAGCTGGCCGCAACACCGCAGGATTGCTTCAGGCCCTAATCTGGTTCCGGCACGGCACGCTGAGCCTTTGGTTAATTCCTGTCCTTGGTGGGAAATGAGAGTTAAATTTGCCCGTCCAGAAACCTCCAGCTTGTCTCTCATTGGTTCTCCCTATTCCTGTTCATCTTCCACTGAAATTGAAAACAGGGCCAAACAGGAGGTTAAAGGCACTGACTCTCCAAGTCGGGAGAGTGTTAGTAAAGCGTCTGGAATGTTGCACCCGAGTACCAGGGGACGAAAACTGAGACATATTTGAACACGTCTCCCGCTCACATGGTTGATCATACTCTGGGTTCCACATGCATGTTTTAGCTGAAGGAAGAATCCCTGAAACCTGGAGAGTTGAGACCCGTGGAATTAGTACCATGCAATATGATTTCAAAGGGTCTTCATTTGCTCACCAAACCTCTCCAATCCTATCACTGCTGCATTTATGCCCCTGTACACACGCTTGATTCCCTTTCGGAGACATAGCAATCCATAGGTTTTAAGATAATTACTAGTCAGGTACATTCTTAGGCATTTAATATGGGGTGTTGAGTCCATTTCGTTGAGCAAGGAGTAGCTCTTGTCTATTACATATTTGGCTTAAGGAAGTTTATCTGTGCTCATTTCAATGTCTGGTTTTATGCAGCACCCCAACTCACCTTTCCCCTTAAGCAAGCATAAGTTGGTTTTCTAAATTTGAGACACTGTTCTGTTTTGTAATTCAGTTCCTGTGTAGCCAAGTTTACATTCCGTGTATTAGTGATATCTTATGATGTTTCTTTTTCTGTGTGACTTATTTCAGTTAGAATCATCATACCTGAATCCACTCATTGTGCTGCTAAGGGCCTGATGACATAGATTTCATTGCTGAGTGATATTGCTTTGTAAGTAAATACCACAACTTCTTTATCCATTTTTCACTTTCTGCGATGTTGAACTTGTACGGTAAATGAGGTTCTTGTAAACAGAGGCGTCCCAAACTTTGGGGTGGCTGTGTCTTTTTGATTTTAATTTCCCTAAGCTATAGGACCATAAGTGGAAGTGCCCTAGGCTCTGTTGCTTTGTTTTTTAGATGTTTCAGGAAACACCATACACTTCTCCCGAGTGTTGGCAATTTACATCCCGCCCATCAGCATAACAAGGCTCCCAGTTCTCCATGGCCTGTCCTGCCTTTCTGGATTTTACACTTTTTTCAGATGGCCCTTTTGACCGGGGGGAAGTGAGACTTCATTGTAGTGCACATTTCCTTTGCAAGCTTGCTTGGTTGGCCAAAAAGGGCGTATGCGTTTTTTCCTGAATATATTCAGGAAAAAACGCATACGCCCTTTTTGGCCAAGTGCATCATTGTGGACGTTCTGCCTCTTTTCCTATGCTTTCAATGCAATTCCAGTCTACCTCCTGAAATCGGTTTCCTGCAATTCTGCCCCGCTTTCAAGTCCTCTTGGCAGCCTTACTTCAGTATATTTTTGGACGATAGCTGTTATTTATAACTCTGCAGGTTTGTGAATTACAGTGCCCCTGAGCTCCTTTCTTCAACTCACTTTCTTGTGAGCTGGCCGCAACACCGCAGGATGGCTTCAGGCCCTAATCTGGTTCCGGCACGGCATGCTGAGCCTTTGGTTATTTCCTCTTCCTGGTGGGAAATGAGAGTTAAATTTGCCCGTCCAGACACCTCCAGCTAGTCTCTCATTGGTTCTCGCTATTCCTGTTCATCTTCCGCAGAAATTGCAAACTGGGCCAAACAGGAGGTTAAAGGGACTGACTCTCCAAGTCGGGAGGGTGTTAGGAAAGCGTCTGGAATGTTGCACCCGAGTACCAGGGGACGAAATCTGAGACATATTTGAACACTTCTCCCGATCACACGGTGGATAATCCTCTGGGTTCCACATGCATGTTTTAGCTGAAGGAAGAATCCCTGAAACCTGGAGAGTTGAGAACCGTGGAATGGGTACCATGCAATATGACTTCAAAGGGTCTTCGTTTGCTCACCGAACCTCTCCAATCCTATCACTGCTGCATTTATGCCCCTGGACACACGCTTGATTCTCTTTTGGAGATATAGCAATCCATAGGTTTTAAGATACTTACTAGTCAGGTACATTCTTAGGCGTTTAATATGGGGTGTTGAGTCCATTTCGTTGAGCAAGGAGTAGCTCTTGTCTATTTCATATTTGGCTTAAGGAACTTTATCTGTGCTCATTTCAATGTCTGGTTTTATGCAGCACCCCAACTCACCTTTCCCCTTAAGCAAGCATAAGTTGGTTTTCTAAATTTGAGACCCTGTTCTGTTTTGTAATTCAGTTCCTGTGTAGCCAAGTTTACACTCCGTGTATTAGTGATATCTTATGATGTTTCTTTTTCTGTGTGACTTATTTCAGTTAGAATCATCATAACTGAATCCACTCATTATGCTGCTACGGGCCTGATGACATAGATTTCATTGCTGAGTGATATTGCATTGTACGTAAGTACCACAACTTCTTTATCCATTTTTCACTGTCTGCGATGTTGTACTTGTACTGTAAACGAGGTTCTTGTAAACAGAGGCGTCCCAAACTTTGGGGTGGCTGTGTCTTTTTGATTTTAATTTCCCTAAGCTATAGGACCATAAGTGGAAGTGCCCTAGGCTCTGTTGCTTTGTTTTTTAGATGTTTCAAGAAACACCATACACTTCTCCCGAGTGTCTGTTGGCAATTTACACCCCGCCCATCAGCATAACAAGGCTCCTAGTTCTCCATGGCCTGTCCTGCCTTTCTGGATTTTACACTTTTTTCAGATGGCCCTTTTGACCGGGGGGAAGTGAGACTTCATTGTAGTGCAGATTTCCTTTGCAAGTTTGCTTGGTTGGCCAAAAAGAGCGTATGCGTTTTTTCCTGAATATATTCAGGAAAAAACGCATACGCCCTTTTTGGCCAAGTGCATCATTGTGGACGTTCTGCCTCTTTTCCTATGCTTTCAATGCAATTCCAGTCTACCTCCTGAAATCGGTTTCCTGCAATTCTGCCCCGCTTTCAAGTCCTCTTGGCAGCCTTACTTCAGTATATTTTTGGACGATAGCTGTCATTTATAACTCTGCAGGTTTGTGAATTACAGTGCCCCTGAGCTCCTTTCTTCAACTCGCTTTCTTTTGAGCTGGCCACAACACCGCAGGATGGCTTCAGGCCCTAATCTGGTTCCGTCACGGCACGCTGAGCCTTTGGTTAATTCCTCTTCCTGGTGGGAAATGAGAGTTAAATTTGCCCGTCCAGACACCTCCAGCTAGTCTCTCATTGGTTCTCGCTATTCCTGTTCATCTTCCGCAGAAATTGCAAATTGGGCCAAACAGGAGGTTAAAGGGACTGACTCTCCAAGTCGGGAGGGTGTTAGGAAAGCGTCTGGAATGTTGCACCCGAGTACCAGGGTACGAAAACTGAGACATATTTGAACACGTCTCCCGATCACATGGTTGATCATACTCTAGGTTCCACATGCATGTTTTAGCTGAAGGAAGAATACCTTAAACCTGGGTAGTTGAAACCCGTGGAATGGGTACCATGCAATATGACTTCAAAGGGTCTTCATTTGCTCACCGAACCTCTCCAATCCTATCACTGCTGCGTTTATGCCCCTGTACACACGCTTGATTCTCTTTCGGAGACATAGCAATCCATAGGTTTTAAGATACTTACTAGTCAGGTACATTCTTAGGCGTTTAATATGGGGTGTTGAGTCCATTTCGTTGAGCAAGGAGTAGCTCTTGTCTATTCCATATTTGGCTTAAGAAAATTTATCTGTGCTCATTTCAATCTCTTGTTTTATTCAGCACCCCAACTCACCTTTCCCCTTAAGCAAGCATAAGTTGGTTTTCTAAATTTGAGACCCTGTTCTGTTTTGGAATTCAGTTCCTGTGTAGCCAAGTTTACATTCCGTGCATTAGTGATATCTTATGATGTTTCTTTTTCTGTGTGACTTATTTCAGTTAGAATAATCGTACCTGAATCCACTCATTATGCTGCTACGGGCCTGATGACATAGATTTCATTGCTGAGTGATACTGCATTGTACGTAGTTACCACAAGTTCTTTATCCATTTTTCACTTTCTGTGATATTGAACTTGTACGGTAAACGCGGTTCTTGTAAACAGAGGCGTCCCAAACTTTGGGGTGGCTGTGTCTTTTTGATTTTAATTTCCCTAAGCTATAGGACCATAAGTGGAAGTGCCCTAGGCTCTGTTGCTTTATTTTTTAGATGTTTCAGGAAACACCATACACTTCTCCCGAGTGTCTGTTGGCAATTTACATCCCGCCCATCAGCATAACAAGGCTCCCAGTTCTCCATGGCCTGTCCTGCCTTTCTGGATTTTACACTTTTTTCAGATGGCCCTTTTGACCGGGGGGAAGTGAGACTTCATTGTAGTGCAGATTTCCTTTGCAAGTTTGCTTGGTTGGTCAAAAAGGGCGTATGCGTTTTTTCCTGAATATATTCAGGAAAAAACGCATACGCCCTTTTTGGCCAAGTGCATCATTGTGGACGTTCTGCCTCTTTTCCTATGCTTTCAATGCAATTCCAGTCTACCTCCTGAAATCGGTTTCCTGCAATTCTGCCCCGCTTTCAAGTCCTCTTTGCAGCCTTACTTCAGTATGTTTTTGGACGATAGCTGTCATTTATAACTCTGCAGGTTTGTGAATTACAGTGCCCCTGAGCTCCTTTCTTCAACTCGCTTTCTTATGACCTGGCCGCAACACCGCAGGATGGCTTCAGGCCCTAATCTGGTTCCGGCACGGCATGCTGAGCCTTTGGTTAATTCCTCTTCCTGGTGGGAAATGAGAGTTAAATTTGCCCGTCCAGACACCTCCAGCTATTCTCTCATTGGTTCTCGCTATTCCTGTTCATCTTCCGCAGAAATTGCAAACTGGGCCAAACAGGAGGTTAAAGGGACTGACTCTCCAAGTCGGGAGGGTGTTAGTAAAGCGTCTGGAATGTTGCACCCGAGTACCAGGGTACGAAAACTGAGACATATTTGAACACGTCTCCTTATCACATGGTTGATCATACTCTAGGTTCCACATGCATGTTTTAGCTGAAGGAAGAATACCTTAAACCTGGGTAGTTGAAACCCGTGGAATGGGTACCATGCAATATGACTTCAAAGGGTCTTCATTTGCTCACCGAACCTCTCCAATCCTATCACTGCTGCGTTTATGCCCCTGTACACATGCTTGATTCTCTTTCGGAGACATAGCAATCCATAGGTTTTAAGATACTTACTAGTCAGGTACATTCTTAGGCGTTTAATATGCGGTGTTGAGTCCATTTCGTTGAGCAAGGAGTAGATCTTGTCTATTCCATATTTGGCTTAAGGAACTTTATCTGTGCTCATTTCAATCTATGGTTTTATGCAGCACCCCAACTCACCTTTACCCTTAAGCAAGCATAAGTTGGTTTTCTAAATTTGAGACCCTGTTCTGTTTTGGAATTCAGTTCCTGTGTAGCCAAGTTTACATTCCGTGTATTACTGATATCTTATGATGTTTCTTTTTCTGTGTGACTTATTTCAGTTAGAATCATCATACCTGAATCCACTCATTGTGCTGCTAAGGGCCTGATGACATAGATTTCATTGCTGAGTGATATTGCTTTGTAAGTAAATACCACAACTTCTTTATCCATTTTTCACTTTCTGCGATGTTGAACTTGTACTGTAAACGAGGTTCTTGTAAACAGAGGCGTCCCAAACTTTGGGGTGGCTGTGTCTTTTTGATTTTAATTTCCCTAAGCTATAGGACCATAAGTGGAAGTGCCCTAGGCTCTGTTGCTTTGTTTTTTAGATGTTTCAGGAAACACCATACACTTCTCCCGAGTGTCTGTTGGCAATTTACATCCCGCCCATCAGCATAACAAGGCTCCCAGTTCTCCATTGCGTGTCCTGTCTTTCTCGATTTTACACTTTTTTCAGATGGCCCTTTTGACCGGGGGGAAGTGAGACTTCATTGTAGTGCAGATTTCCTTTGCAAGCTTGCTTGGTTGGCCAAAAAGGGCGTATGCGTTTTTTCCTGAATATATTCAGGAAAAAACGCATACGCACTTTTTGGCCAAGTGCATCATTGTGGACGTTCTGCCTCTTTTCCTATGCTTTCAATGCAATTCCAGTCTGCCTCCTGAAATCGGTTTCCTGCAATTCTGCCCCGCTTTCAAGTCCTCTTGGCAGCCTTACTTCAGTATATTTTTGGACGATAGCTGTCATTTATAACTCTGCAGGTTTGTGAATTACAGTGCCCCTGAGCTCCTTTCTTCAACTCGCTTTCTTTTGAGCTGGCCGCAACACTGCAGGATAGCTTCAGGCCCTAATCTGGTTCCGGCACGGCACGCTGAGCCTTTGGTTAATTCCTCTTCCTGGTGGGAAATGAGAGTTAAATTTGCCCGTCCAGACACCTCCAGCTAGTCTCTCATTGGTTCTCGCTATTCCTGTTCATCTTCCGCAGAAATTGCAAACTGGGCCAAACAGGAGGTTAAAGGGACTGACTCTCCAAGTCGGGAGGGTGTTAGTAAAGCGTCTGGAATGTTACACCCGAGTACCAGGGTACGAAAACTGAGACATATTTGAACACGTCTCCCGATCACATGGTTGATCATACTCTAGGTTCCACATGCATGTTTTAGCTGAAGGAAGAATACCTTAAACCTGGGTATTTGAAACCCGTGGAATGGGTACCATGCAATATGACTTCAAAGGGTCTTCATTTGCTCACCGAACCTCTCCAATCCTATCATTGCTGCGTTTATGCCCCTGTACACATGCTTGATTCTCTTTCGGAGACATAGCAATCCATAGGTTTTAAGATACTTACTAGTCAGGTACATTCTTAGGCATTTAATATGCGGTGTTTAGTCCATTTCGTTGAGCAAGGAGTAGCTCTTGTCTATTCCATATTTGGCTTAAGGAACTTTATCTGTGCTCATTTCAATCTCTGGTTTTATGCAGCACCCCAACTCACCTTTCCCCTTAAGCAAGCATAAGTTGGTTTTCTAAATTTGAGACCCTGTTCTGTTCTGTAATTCAGTTCCTGTGTAGCCAAGTTTACATTCCGTGTATTACTGATATCTTATGATGTTTCTTTTTCTGTGTGACTTATTTCAGTTAGAATCGTCAAACCTGAATCCACTCATTGTGCTGCTAAGGGCCTGATGACATAGATTTCATTGCTGAGTGATATTGCTTTGTAAGTAAATACCACAACTTCTTTATCCATTTTTCACTTTCTGCGATGTTGAACTTGTACTGTAAACGAGGTTCTTGTAAACAGAGGCGTCCCAAACTTTGGGGTGGCTGTGTCTTTTTGATTTTAATTTCCCTAAGCTATAGGACCATAAGTGGAAGTGCCCTAGGCTCTGTTGCTTTGTTTTTTAGATGTTTCAGGAAACACCATACACTTCTCCCGAGTGTCTGTTGGCAATTTACATCCCGCCCATCAGCATAACAAGGCTCCCAGTTCTCCATGGCCTGTCCTGTCTTTCTGGATTTTACACTTTTTTCAGATGGCCCTTTTGACCGGGGGGAAGTGAGACTTCATTGTAGTGCAGATTTCCTTTGCAAGCTTGCTTGGTTGGCCAAAAAGGGCGTGTGCGTTTTTTCCTGAATATATTCAGGAAAAAACGCATACGCCCTTTTTGGCCAAGTGCATCATTGTGGACGTTCTGCCTCTTTTCCTATGCTTTCAATGCAATTCCAGTCTACCTCCTGAAATCGGTTTCCTGCAATTCTGCCCCGCTTTCAAGTCCTCTTGGCAGCCTTACTTCAGTATATTTTTGGACGATAGCTGTCATTTATAACTCTGCAGGTTTGTGAATTACAGTGCCCCTGAGCTCCTTTCTTCAACTCGCTTTCTTTTGACCTGGCCGCAACACCGCAGGATGGCTTCAGGCCCTAATCTGGTTCCGGCACGGCACGCTGAGCCTTTGGTTAATTCCTCTTCCTGGTGGGAAATGAGAGTTAAATTTGCCCGTCCAGACACCTCCAGCTTGTCTCTCATTGGTTCTCGCTATTCCTGTTCATCTTCCGCAGAAATTGCAAACTGGGCCAAACAGGAGGTTAAAGGGACTGACTCTCCAAGTCGGGAGGGTGTTAGTAAAGTGTCTGGAATGTTGCACCCGAGTACCAGGGTACGAAAACTGAGACATATTTGAACACGTCTCCTTATCACATGGTTGATCATACTCTAGGTTCCACATGCATGTTTTAGCTGAAGGAAGAATACCTTAAACCTGGGTAGTTGAAACCCGTGGAATGGGTACCATGCAATATGACTTCAAAGGGTCTTCATTTGCTCACCGAACCTCTCCAATCCTATCATTGCTGCGTTTATGCCCCTGTACACATGCTTGATTCTCTTTCGGAGACATAGCAATCCATAGGTTTTAAGATACTTACTAGTCAGGTACATTCTTAGGCATTTAATATGCGGTGTTGAGTCCATTTCGTTGAGCAAGGAGTAGCTCTTGTCTATTCCATATTTGGCTTAAGGAACTTTATCTGTGCTCATTTCAATCTCTGGTTTTATGCAGCACCCCAACTCACCTTTACCCTTAAGCAAGCATAAGTTGGTTTTCTAAATTTGAGACCCTGTTCTGTTCTGTAATTCAGTTCCTGTGTAGCCAAGTTTACATTCCGTGTATTACTGATATCTTATGATGTTTCTTTTTCTGTGTGACTTATTTCAGTTAGAATCATCATACCTGAATCCACTCATTGTGCTGCTAAGGGCCTGATGACATAGATTTCATTGCTGAGTGATATTGCTTTGTAAGTAAATACCACAACTTCTTTATCCATTTTTCACTTTCTGCGATGTTGAACTTGTACTGTAAACGAGGTTCTTGTAAACAGAGGCGTTCCAAACTTTGGGGTGGCTGTGTCTTTTTTATTTTAATTTCCCTAAGCTATAGGACCATAAGGGGAAGTGCCCTAGGCTCTGTTGCTTTGTTTTTTAGATGTTTCAGGAAACACCATACACTTCTCCCGAGTGTCTGTTGGCAATTTACATCCCGCCCATCAGCATAACAAGGCTCCCAGTTCTCCATGGCCTGTCCTGTCTTTCTGGATTTTACACTTTTTTCAGATGGCCCTTTTGACCGGGGGGAAGTGAGACTTCATTGTAGTGCAGATTTCCTTTGCAAGCTTGCTTGGTTGGCCAAAAAGGGCGTATGCGTTTTTTCCTGAATATATTCAGGAAAAAACGCATACGCCCTTTTTGGCCAAGTGCATCATTGTGGACGTTCTGCCTCTTTTCCTATGCTTTCAATGCAATTCCAGTCTACCTCCTGAAATCAGTTTCCTGCAATTCTGCCCCGCTTTCAAGTCCTCTTGGCAGCCTTACTTCAGTATATTTTTGGACGATAGCTGTCATTTATAACTCTGCAGGTTTGTGAATTACAGTGCCCCTGAGCTCCTTTCTTCAACTCGCTTTCTTTTGAGCTGGCCGCAACACCGCAGGATGGCTTCAGGCCCTAATCTGGTTCCGGCACGGCACGCTGAGCCTTTGGTTAATTCCTCTTCCTGGTGGGAAATGAGAGTTAAATTTGCCCGTCCAGACACCTCCAGCTAGTCTCTCATTGGTTCTCGCTATTCCTGTTCATCTTCCGCAGAAATTGCAAACTGGGCCAAACAGGAGGTTAAAGGGACTGACTCTCCAAGTCGGGAGGGTGTTAGTAAAGCGTCTGGAATGTTGCACCCGAGTACCAGGGTACGAAAACTGAGACATATTTGAACACGTCTCCCGATCACATGGTTGATCAGACTCTAGGTTCCACATGCATGTTTTACCTGAAGGAAGAATACCTTAAACCTGGGTAGTTGAAACCCGTGGAATGGGTACCATGCAATATGACTTCAAAGGGTCTTCATTTGCTCACCGAACCTCTCCAATCCTATCACTGCTGCGTTTATGCCCCTGTACACATGCTTGATTCTCTTTCGGAGACATAGCAATCCATAGGTTTTAAGATACTTACTAGTCAGGTACATTCTTAGGCATTTAATATGCGGTGTTGAGTCCATTTCGTTGAGCAAGGAGTAGCTCTTGTCTATTCCATATTTGGCTTAAGGAACTTTATCTGTGTTCATTTCAATCTCTGGTTTTATGCAGCACCCCAACTCACCTTTCCCCTTAAGCAAGCATAAGTTGGTTTTCTAAATTTGAGACCCTGTTCTGTTCTGTAATTCAGTTCCTGTGTAGCCAAGTTTACATTCCGTGTATTACTGATATCTTATGATGTTTCTTTTTCTGTGTGACTTATTTCAGTTAGAATCATCATACCTGAATCCACTCATTGTGCTGCTAAGGGCCTGATGACATAGATTTCATTGCTGAGTGATATTGCTTTGTAAGTAAATACCACAACTTCTTTATCCATTTTTCACTTTCTGCGATGTTGAACTTGTACTGTAAACGAGATTCTTGTAAACAGAGGCGTCCCAAACTTTGGGGTGGCTGTGTCTTTTTGATTTTAATTTCCCTAAGCTATAGGACCATAAGTGGAAGTGCCCTAGGCTCTGTTGCTTTGTTTTTTAGATGTTTCAGGAAACACCATACACTTCTCCCGAGTGTCTGTTGGCAATTTACATCCCGCCCATCAGCATAACAAGGCTCCCAGTTCTCCATGGCCTGTCCTGCCTTTCTGGATTTTACACTTTATTCAGATGGCCCTTTTGACCGGGGGGAAGTGAGACTTCATTGTAGTGCAGATTTCCTTTGCAAGCTTGCTTGGTTGGCCAAAAAGGGCGTATGCGTTTTTTCCTGAATATATTCAGGAAAAAACGCATACGCCCTTTTTGGCCAAGTGCATCATTGTGGACGTTCTGCCTCTTTTCCTATGCTTTCAATGCAATTCCAGTCTGCCTCCTGAAATCGGTTTCCTGCAATTCTGCCCCGCTTTCAAGTCCTCTTGGCAGCCTTACTTCAGTATATTTTTGGACGATAGCTGTCATTTATAACTCTGCAGGTTTGTGAATTACAGTGCCCCTGAGCTCCTTTCTTCAACTCGCTTTCTTTTGAGCTGGCCGCAACACCGCAGGATGGCTTCAGGCCCTAATCTGGTTCCGGCACGGCACGCTGAGCCTTTGGTTAATTCCTCTTCCTGGTGGGAAATGAGAGTTAAATTTGCCCGTCCAGACACCTCCAGCTAGTCTCTCATTGGTTCTCGCTATTCCTGTTCATCTTCCGCAGAAATTGCAAACTGGGCCAAACAGGAGGTTAAAGGGACTGACTCTCCAAGTCGGGAGGGTGTTAGTAAAGCGTCTGGAATGTTGCACCCGAGTACCAGGGTACGAAAACTGAGACATATTTGAACACGTCTCCCGATCACATGGTTGATCATACTCTAGGTTCCACATGCATGTTTTAGCTGAAGGAAGAATACCTTAAACCTGGGTAGTTGAAACCCGTGGAATGGGTACCATGCAATATGACTTCAAAGGGTCTTCATTTGCTCACCGAACCTCTCCAATCCTATCACTGCTGCGTTTATGCCCCTGTACACATGCTTGATTCTCTTTCGGAGACATAGCAATCCATAGGTTTTAAGATACTTACTAGTCAGGTACATTCTTAGGCATTTAATATGCGGTGTTGAGTCCATTTCGTTGAGCAAGGAGTAGCTCTTGTCTATTCCATATTTGGCTTAAGGAACTTTATCTGTGTTCATTTCAATCTCTGGTTTTATGCAGCACCCCAACTCACCTTTCCCCTTAAGCAAGCATAAGTTGGTTTTCCAAATTTGAGACCCTGTTCTGTTCTGTAATTCAGTTCCTGTGTAGCCAAGTTTACATTCCGTGTATTACTGATATCTTATGATGTTTCTTTTTCTGTGTGACTTATTTCAGTTAGAATCATCATACCTGAATCCACTCATTGTGCTGCTAAGGGCCTGATGACATAGATTTCATTGCTGAGTGATATTGCTTTGTAAGTAAATACCACAACTTCTTTATCCATTTTTCACTTTCTGCGATGTTGAACTTGTACTGTAAACGAGGTTCTTGTAAACAGAGGCGTCCCAATGTTTGGGGTGGCTGTGTCTTTTTGATTTTAATTTCCCTAAGCTATAGGACCATAAGTGGAAGTGCCCTAGGCTCTGTTGCTTTGTTTTTTAGATGTTTCAGGAAACACCATACACTTCTCCCGAGTGTCTGTTGGCAATTTACATCCCGCCCATCAGCATAACAAGGCTCCCAGTTCTCCATGGCCTGTCCTGCCTTTCTGGATTTTACACTTTTTTCAGATGGCCCTTTTGACCGGGGGGAAGTGAGACTTCATTGTAGTGCAGATTTCCTTTGCAAGCTTGCTTGGTTGGCCAAAAAGGGCGTATGCGTTTTTTCCTGAATATATTCAGGAAAAAACGCATACGCCCTTTTTGGCCAAGTGCATCATTGTGGACGTTCTGCCTCTTTTCCTATGCTTTCAATGCAATTCCAGTCTACCTCCTGAAATCGGTTTCCTGCAATTCTGCCCCGCTTTCAAGTCCTCTTGGCAGCCTTACTTCAGTATATTTTTGGACGATAGCTGTCATTTATAACTCTGCAGGTTTGTGAATTACAGTGCCCCTGAGCTCCTTTCTTCAACTCGCTTTCTTTTGAGCTGGCCGCAACACCGCAGGATGGCTTCAGGCCCTAATCTGGTTCCGGCACGGCACGCTGAGCCTTTGGTTAATTCCTCTTCCTGGTGGGAAATGAGAGTTAAATTTGCCCGTCCAGACACCTCCAGCTAGTCTCTCATTGGTTCTCGCTATTCCTGTTCATCTTCCGCAGAAATTGCAAACTGGGCCAAACAGGAGGTTAAAGGGACTGACTCTCCAAGTCGGGAGGGTGTTAGTAAAGCGTCTGGAATGTTGCACCCGAGTACCAGGGTACGAAAACTGAGACATATTTGAACACGTCTCCCGATCACATGGTTGATCATACTCTAGGTTCCACATGCATGTTTTAGCTGAAGGAAGAATACCTTAAACCTGGGTAGTTGAAACCCGTGGAATGGGTACCATGCAATATGACTTCAAAGGGTCTTCATTTGCTCACCGAACCTCTCCAATCCTATCACTGCTGCGTTTATACCCTGTACACATGCTTGATTCTCTTTCGGAGACATAGCAATCCATAGGTTTTAAGATACTTACTAGTCAGGTACATTCTTAGGCATTTAATATGCGGTGTTGAGTCCATTTCGTTGAGCAAGAGGTAGCTCTTGTCTATTCCATATTTGGCTTAAGGAACTTTATCTGTGCTCATTTCAATCTCTGGTTTTATGCAGCACCCCAACTCACCTTTCCCCTTAAGCAAGCATAAGTTGGTTTTCTAAATTTGAGACCCTGTTCTGTTCTGTAATTCAGTTCCTGTGTAGCCAAGTTTACATTCCGTGTATTACTGATATCTTATGATGTTTCTTTTTCTGTGTGACTTATTTCAGTTAGAATCATCATACCTGAATCCACTCATTGTGCTGCTACGGGCCTGATGACATAGATTTCATTGCTGAGTGATATTGCTTTGTAAGTAAATACCACAACTTCTTTATCCATTTTTCACTTTCTGCGATGTTGAACTTGTACTGTAAACGAGGTTCTTGTAAACAGAGGCGTCCTAAACTTTGGGGTGGCTGTGTCTTTTTGATTTTAATTTCCCTAAGCTATAGGACCATAAGTGGAAGTGCCCTAGGCTCTGTTGCTTTGTTTTTTAGATGTTTCAGGAAACACCATACACTTCTCCCGAGTGTCTGTTGGCAATTTACATCCCGCCCATCAGCATAACAAGGCTCCCAGTTCTCCATGGCCTGTCCTGCCTTTCTGGATTTTACACTTTTTTCAGATGGCCCTTTTGACCGGGGGGAAGTGAGACTTCATTGTAGTGCAGATTTCCTTTGCAAGCTTGCTTGGTTGGCCAAAAAGGGCGTATGCGTTTTTTCCTGAATATATTCAGGAGAAAACGCATACGCCCTTTTTGGCCAAGTGCATCATTGTGGACGTTCTGCCTCTTTTCCTATGCTTTCAATGCAATTCCAGTCTACCTCCTGAAATCGGTTTCCTGCAATTCTGCCCCGCTTTCAAGTCCTCTTGGCAGCCTTACTTCAGTATATTTTTGGACGATAGCTGTCATTTATAACTCTGCAGGTTTGTGAATTACAGTGCCCCTGAGCTCCTTTCTTCAACTCGCTTTCTTTTGAGCTGGCCGCAACACCGCAGGATGGCTTCAGGCCCTAATCTGGTTCCGGCACGGCACGCTGAGCCTTTGGTTAATTCCTCTTCCTGGTGGGAAATGAGAGTTAAATTTGCCCGTCCAGACACCTCCAGCTAGTCTCTCATTGGTTCTCGCTATTCCTGTTCATCTTCCGCAGAAATTGCAAACTGGGCCAAACAGGAGGTTAAAGGGACTGACTCTCCAAGTCGGGAGGGTGTTAGTAAAGCGTCTGGAATGTTGCACCCGAGTACCAGGGTACGAAAACTGAGACATATTTGAACACGTCTCCCGATCACATGGTTGATCATACTCTAGGTTCCACATGCATGTTTTAGCTGAAGGAAGAATACATTAAACCTGGGTAGTTGAAACCCGTGGAATGGGTACCATGCAATATGACTTCAAAGGGTCTTCATTTGCTCACCGAACCTCTCCAATCCTATCACTGCTGCGTTTATGCCCCTGTACACATGCTTGATTCTCTTTCGGAGACATAGCAATCCATAGGTTTTAAGATACTTACTAGTCAGGTACATTCTTAGGCATTTAATATGCGGTGTTGAGTCCATTTCGTTGAGCAAGGAGTAGCTCTTGTCTATTCCATATTTGGCTTAAGGAACTTTATCTGTGCTCATTTCAATCTATGGTTTTATGCAGCACCCCAACTCACCTTTACCCTTAAGCAAGCATAAGTTGGTTTTCTAAATTTGAGACCCTGTTCTGTTCTGTAATTCAGTTCCTGTGTAGCCAAGTTTACATTCCGTGTATTACTGATATCTTATGATGTTTCTTTTTCTGTGTGACTTATTTCAGTTAGAATCATCATACCTGAATCCACTCATTGTGCTGCTACGGGCCTGATGACATAGATTTCATTGCTGAGTGATATTGCTTTGTAAGTAAATACCACAACTTCTTTATCCATTTTTCACTTTCTGCGATGTTGAACTTGTACTGTAAACGAGGTTCTTGTAAACAGAGGCGTCCCATACTTTGGGGTGGCTGTGTCTTTTTGATTTTAATTTCCCTAAGCTATAGGACCATAAGTGGAAGTGCCCTAGGCTCTGTTGCTTTGTTTTTTAGATGTTTCAGGAAACACCATACACTTCTCCCGAGTGTCTGTTGGCAATTTACATCCCGCCCATCAGCATAACAAGGCTCCCAGTTCTCCATGGCCTGTCCTGCCTTTCTGGATTTTACACTTTTTTCAGATGGCCCTTTTGACCGGGGGGAAGTGAGACTTCATTGTAGTGCAGATTTCCTTTGCAAGCTTGCTTGGTTGGCCAAAAAGGGCGTATGCGTTTTTTCCTGAATATATTCAGGAAAAAACGCATACGCCCTTTTTGGCCAAGTGCATCATTGTGGACGTTCTGCCTCTTTTCCTATGCTTTCAATGCAATTCCAGTCTACCTCCTGAAATCGGTTTCCTGCAATTCTGCCCCGCTTTCAAGTCCTCTTGGCAGCCTTACTTCAGTATATTTTTGGACGATAGCTGTCATTTATAACTCTGCAGGTTTGTGAATTACAGTGCCCCTGAGCTCCTTTCTTCAACTCGCTTTCTTTTGAGCTGGCCGCAACACCGCAGGATGGCTTCAGGCCCTAATCTGGTTCCGGCACGGCACGCTGAGCCTTTGGTTAATTCCTCTTCCTGGTGGGAAATGAGAGTTAAATTTGCCCGTCCAGACACCTCCAGCTAGTCTCTCATTGGTTCTCGCTATTCCTGTTCATCTTCCGCAGAAATTGCAAACTGGGCCAAACAGGAGGTTAAAGGGACTGACTCTCCAAGTCGGGAGGGTGTTAGTAAAGCGTCTGGAATGTTGCACCCGAGTACCAGGGTACGAAAACTGAGACATATTTGAACACGTCTCCCGATCACATGGTTGATCATACTCTAGGTTCCACATGCATGTTTTAGCTGAAGGAAGAATACCTTAAACCTGGGTAGTTGAAACCCGTGGAATGGGTACCATGCAATATGACTTCAAAGGGTCTTCATTTGCTCACCGAACCTCTCCAATCCTATCACTGCTGCGTTTATACCCTGTACACATGCTTGATTCTCTTTCGGAGACATAGCAATCCATAGGTTTTAAGATACTTACTAGTCAGGTACATTCTTAGGCATTTAATATGCGGTGTTGAGTCCATTTCGTTGAGCAAGAGGTAGCTCTTGTCTATTCCATATTTGGCTTAAGGAACTTTATCTGTGCTCATTTCAATCTCTGGTTTTATGCAGCACCCCAACTCACCTTTACCCTTAAGCAAGCATAAGTTGGTTTTCTAAATTTGAGACCCTGTTCTGTTCTGTAATTCAGTTCCTGTGTAGCCAAGTTTACATTCCGTGTATTACTGATATCTTATGATGTTTCTTTTTCTGTGTGACTTATTTCAGTTAGAATCATCATACCTGAATCCACTCATTGTGCTGCTACGGGCCTGATGACATAGATTTCATTGCTGAGTGATATTGCTTTGTAAGTAAATACCACAACTTCTTTATCCATTTTTCACTTTCTGCGATGTTGAACTTGTACTGTAAACGAGGTTCTTGTAAACAGAGGCGTCCTAAACTTTGGGGTGGCTGTGTCTTTTTGATTTTAATTTCCCTAAGCTATAGGACCATAAGTGGAAGTGCCCTAGGCTCTGTTGCTTTGTTTTTTAGATGTTTCAGGAAACACCATACACTTCTCCCGAGTGTCTGTTGGCAATTTACATCCCGCCCATCAGCATAACAAGGCTCCCAGTTCTCCATGGCCTGTCCTGCCTTTCTGGATTTTACACTTTTTTCAGATGGCCCTTTTGACCGGGGGGAAGTGAGACTTCATTGTAGTGCAGATTTCCTTTGCAAGCTTGCTTGGTTGGCCAAAAAGGGCGTATGCGTTTTTTCCTGAATATATTCAGGAGAAAACGCATACGCCCTTTTTGGCCAAGTGCATCATTGTGGACGTTCTGCCTCTTTTCCTATGCTTTCAATGCAATTCCAGTCTACCTCCTGAAATCGGTTTCCTGCAATTCTGCCCCGCTTTCAAGTCCTCTTGGCAGCCTTACTTCAGTATATTTTTGGACGATAGCTGTCATTTATAACTCTGCAGGTTTGTGAATTACAGTGCCCCTGAGCTCCTTTCTTCAACTCGCTTTCTTTTGAGCTGGCCGCAACACCGCAGGATGGCTTCAGGCCCTAATCTGGTTCCGGCACGGCACGCTGAGCCTTTGGTTAATTCCTCTTCCTGGTGGGAAATGAGAGTTAAATTTGCCCGTCCAGACACCTCCAGCTAGTCTCTCATTGGTTCTCGCTATTCCTGTTCATCTTCCGCAGAAATTGCAAACTGGGCCAAACAGGAGGTTAAAGGGACTGACTCTCCAAGTCGGGAGGGTGTTAGTAAAGCGTCTGGAATGTTGCACCCGAGTACCAGGGTACGAAAACTGAGACATATTTGAACACGTCTCCCGATCACATGGTTGATCATACTCTAGGTTCCACATGCATGTTTTAGCTGAAGGAAGAATACATTAAACCTGGGTAGTTGAAACCCGTGGAATGGGTACCATGCAATATGACTTCAAAGGGTCTTCATTTGCTCACCGAACCTCTCCAATCCTATCACTGCTGCGTTTATGCCCCTGTACACATGCTTGATTCTCTTTCGGAGACATAGCAATCCATAGGTTTTAAGATACTTACTAGTCAGGTACATTCTTAGGCATTTAATATGCGGTGTTGAGTCCATTTCGTTGAGCAAGGAGTAGCTCTTGTCTATTCCATATTTGGCTTAAGGAACTTTATCTGTGCTCATTTCAATCTATGGTTTTATGCAGCACCCCAACTCACCTTTACCCTTAAGCAAGCATAAGTTGGTTTTCTAAATTTGAGACCCTGTTCTGTTCTGTAATTCAGTTCCTGTGTAGCCAAGTTTACATTCCGTGTATTACTGATATCTTATGATGTTTCTTTTTCTGTGTGACTTATTTCAGTTAGAATCATCATACCTGAATCCACTCATTGTGCTGCTACGGGCCTGATGACATAGATTTCATTGCTGAGTGATATTGCTTTGTAAGTAAATACCACAACTTCTTTATCCATTTTTCACTTTCTGCGATGTTGAACTTGTACTGTAAACGAGGTTCTTGTAAACAGAGGCGTCCCATACTTTGGGGTGGCTGTGTCTTTTTGATTTTAATTTCCCTAAGCTATAGGACCATAAGTGGAAGTGCCCTAGGCTCTGTTGCTTTGTTTTTTAGATGTTTCAGGAAACACCATACACTTCTCCCGAGTGTCTGTTGGCAATTTACATCCCGCCCATCAGCATAACAAGGCTCCCAGTTCTCCATGGCCTGTCCTGCCTTTCTGGATTTTACACTTTTTTCAGATGGCCCTTTTGACCGGGGGGAAGTGAGACTTCATTGTAGTGCAGATTTCCTTTGCAAGCTTGCTTGGTTGGCCAAAAAGGGCGTATGCGTTTTTTCCTGAATATATTCAGGAGAAAACGCATACGCCCTTTTTGGCCAAGTGCATCATTGTGGACGTTCTGCCTCTTTTCCTATGCTTTCAATGCAATTCCAGTCTACCTCCTGAAATCGGTTTCCTGCAATTCTGCCCCGCTTTCAAGTCCTCTTGGCAGCCTTACTTCAGTATATTTTTGGACGATAGCTGTCATTTATAACTCTGCAGGTTTGTGAATTACAGTGCCCCTGAGCTCCTTTCTTCAACTCGCTTTCTTTTGAGCTGGCCGCAACACCGCAGGATGGCTTCAGGCCCTAATCTGGTTCCGGCACGGCACGCTGAGCCTTTGGTTAATTCCTCTTCCTGGTGGGAAATGAGAGTTAAATTTGCCCGTCCAGACACCTCCAGCTAGTCTCTCATTGGTTCTCGCTATTCCTGTTCATCTTCCGCAGAAATTGCAAACTGGGCCAAACAGGAGGTTAAAGGGACTGACTCTCCAAGTCGGGAGGGTGTTAGTAAAGCGTCTGGAATGTTGCACCCGAGTACCAGGGTACGAAAACTGAGACATATTTGAACACGTCTCCCGATCACATGGTTGATCATACTCTAGGTTCCACATGCATGTTTTAGCTGAAGGAAGAATACCTTAAACCTGGGTAGTTGAAACCCGTGGAATGGGTACCATGCAATATGACTTCAAAGGGTCTTCATTTGCTCACCGAACCTCTCCAATCCTATCACTGCTGCGTTTATGCCCCTGTACACATGCTTGATTCTCTTTCGGAGACATAGCAATCCATAGGTTTTAAGATACTTACTAGTCAGGTACATTCTTAGGCGTTTAATATGCGGTGTTGAGTCCATTTCGTTGAGCAAGGAGTAGCTCTTGTCTATTCCATATTTGGCTTAAGGAACTTTATCTGTGCTCATTTCAATCTCTGGTTTTATGCAGCACCCCAACTCACCTTTCCCCTTAAGCAAGCATAAGTTGGTTTTCTAAATTTGAGACCCTGTTCTGTTCTGTAATTCAGTTCCTGTGGAGCCAAGTTTACATTCCGTGTATTACTGATATCTTATGATGTTTCTTTTTCTGTGTGACTTATTTCAGTTAGAATCATCATACCTGAATCCACTGATTGTGCTGCTAAGGGCCTGATGACATAGATTTCATTGCTGAGTGATATTGCTTTGTAAGTAAATACCACAACTTCTTTATCCATTTTTCACTTTCTGCGATGTTGAACTTGTACTGTAAACGAGGTTCTTGTAAACAGAGGCGTCCCAATGTTTGGGGTGGCTGTGTCTTTTTGATTTTAATTTCCCTAAGCTATAGGACCATAAGTGGAAGTGCCCTAGGCTCTGTTGCTTTGTTTTTTAGATGTTTCAGGAAACACCATACACTTCTCCCGAGTGTCTGTTGGCAATTTACATCCCGCCCATCAGCATAACAAGGCTCCCAGTTCTCCATGGCCTGTCCTGCCTTTCTGGATTTTACACTTTTTTCAGATGGCCCTTTTGACCGGGGGGAAGTGAGACTTCATTGTAGTGCAGATTTCCTTTGCAAGTTTGCTTGGTTGGCCAAAAAGGACGTATGCCTTTTTTCCTGAATATATTCAGGAAAAAACGCATACGCCCTTTTTGGCCAAGTGCATCATTGTGGACGTTCTGCCTCTTTTCCTATGCTTTCAATGCAATTCCAGTCTACCTCCTGAAATCGGTTTCCTGCAATTCTGCCCCGCTTTCAAGTCCTCTTGGCAGCCTTACTTCAGTATATATTTGGACGATTGCTGTCATTTATAACTCTGCAGGTTTGTGAATTACAGTGCCCCTGAGCTCCTTTCTTCAACTCGCTTTCTTTTGAGCTGGCCGCAACACCGCAGGATGGCTTCAGGCCCTAATCTGGTTCCGGCACGGCACGCTGAGCCTTTGGTTAATTCCTCTTCCTGGTGGGAAATGAGAGTTAAATTTGCCCGTCCAGACACCTCCAGCTAGTCTCTCATTGGTTCTCGCTATTCCTGTTCATCTTCCGCAGAAATTGCAAACTGGGCCAAACAGGAGGTTAAAGGGACTGACTCTCGAAGTCGGGAGAGTGTTAGTAAAGCGTATGGAATGTTGCACCCGAGTACCAGGGTACGAAAACTGAGACATATTTGAACACGTCTCCCGATCACCTGGTTGATCATACTCTAGGTTCCACATGCATGTTTTAGCTGAAGGAAGAATACCTTAAACCTGGGTAGTTGAAACCCGTGGAATGGGTACCATGCAATATGACTTCAAAGGGTCTTCATTTGCTCACCGAACCTCTCCAATCCTATCACTGCTGCGTTTATACCCCTGTACACATGCTTGATTCTCTTTCGGAGACATAGCAATCCATAGGTTTTAAGATACTTACTAGTCAGGTACATTCTTAGGCTTTTAATATGCGGTGTTGAGTCCATTTCGTTGAGCAAGGAGTAGCTCTTGTCTATTCCATATTTGGCTTAAGGAACTTTATCTGTGCTCATTTCAATCTCTGGTTTTATGCAGCACCCCAACTCACCTTTCCCCTTAAGCAAGCATAAGTTGGTTTTCTAAATTTGAGACCCTGTTCTGTTCTGTAATTCAGTTCCTGTGTAGCCAAGTTTACATTCCGTGTATTACTGATATCTTATGATGTTTCTTTTTCTGTGTGACTTATTTCAGTTAGAATCATCATACCTGAATCCACTCATTGTGCTGCTAAGGGCCTGATGACATAGATTTCATTGCTGAGTGATATTGCTTTGTAAGTAAATACCACAACTTCTTTATCCATTTTTCACTTTCTGCGATGTTGAACTTGTACTGTAAACGAGGTTCTTGTAAACAGAGGCGTCCCAAACTTTGGGGTGGCTGTGTCTTTTTGATTTTAATTTCCCTAAGCTATAGGACCATAAGTGGAAGTGCCCTAGGCTCTGTTGCTTTGTTTTTTAGATGTTTCAGGAAACACCATACACTTCTCCCGAGTGTCTGTTGGCAATTTACATCCCGCCCATCAGCATAACAAGGCTCCCAGTTCTCCATGGCCTGTCCTGCCTTTCTGGATTTTACACTTTTTTCAGATGGCCCTTTTGACCGGGGGGAAGTGAGACTTCATTGTAGTGCAGATTTCCTTTGCAAGCTTGCTTGGTTGGCCAAAAAGGGCGTATGCGTTTTTTCCTGAATATATTCAGGAAAAAACGCATACGCCCTTTTTGGCCAAGTGCATCATTGTGGACGTTCTGCCTCTTTTCCTATGCTTTCAATGCAATTCCAGTCTACCTCCTGAAATCGGTTTCCTGCAATTCTGCCCCGCTTTCAAGTCCTCTTGGCAGCCTTACTTCAGTATATTTTTGGACGATAGCTGTCATTTATAACTCTGCAGGTTTGTGAATTACAGTGCCCCTGAGCTCCTTTCTTCAACTCGCTTTCTTTTGAGCTGGCCGCAACACCGCAGGATGGCTTCAGGCCCTAATCTGGTTCCGGCACGGCACGCTGAGCCTTTGGTTAATTCCTCTTCCTGGTGGGAAATGAGAGTTAAATTTGCCCGTCCAGACACCTCCAGCTAGTCTCTCATTGGTTCTCGCTATTCCTGTTCATCTTCCGCAGAAATTGCAAACTGGGCCAAACAGGAGGTTAAAGGGACTGACTCTCCAAGTCGGGAGGGTGTTAGTAAAGCGTCTGGAATGTTGCACCCGAGTACCAGGGTACGAAAACTGAGACATATTTGAACACGTCTCCCGATCACATGGTTGATCATACTCTAGGTTCCACATGCATGTTTTAGCTGAAGGAAGAATACCTTAAACCTGGGTAGTTGAAACCCGTGGAATGGGTACCATGCAATATGACTTCAAAGGGTCTTCATTTGCTCACCGAACCTCTCCAATCCTATCACTGCTGCGTTTATGCCCCTGTACACATGCTTGATTCTCTTTCGGAGACATAGCAATCCATAGGTTTTAAGATACTTACTAGTCAGGTACATTCTTAGGCATTTAATATGCGGTGTTGAGTCCATTTCGTTGAGCAAGAGGTAGCTCTTGTCTATTCCATATTTGGCTTAAGGAACTTTATCTGTGCTCATTTCAATCTCTGGTTTTATGCAGCACCCCAACTCACCTTTCCCCTTAAGCAAGCATAAGTTGGTTTTCTAAATTTGAGACCCTGTTCTGTTCTGTAATTCAGTTCCTGTGTAGCCAAGTTTACATTCCGTGTATTACTGATATCTTATGATGTTTCTTTTTCTGTGTGACTTATTTCAGTTAGAATCATCATACCTGAATCCACTCATTGTGCTGCTAAGGGCCTGATGACATAGATTTCATTGCTGAGTGATATTGCTTTGTAAGTAAATACCACAACTTCTTTATCCATTTTTCACTTTCTGCGATGTTGAACTTGTACTGTAAACGAGGTTCTTGTAAACAGAGGCGTCCCAAACTTTGGGGTGGCTGTGTCTTTTTGATTTTAATTTCCCTAAGCTATAGGACCATAAGTGGAAGTGCCCTAGGCTCTGTTGCTTTGTTTTTTAGATGTTTCAGGAAACACCATACACTTCTCCCGAGTGTCTGTTGGCAATTTACATCCCGCCCATCAGCATAACAAGGCTCCCAGTTCTCCATGGCCTGTCCTGCCTTTCTGGATTTTACACTTTTTTCAGATGGCCCTTTTGACCGGGGGGAAGTGAGACTTCATTGTAGTGCAGATTTCCTTTGCAAGCTTGCTTGGTTGGCCAAAAAGGGCGTATGCGTTTTTTCCTGAATATATTCAGGAAAAAACGCATACGCCCTTTTTGGCCAAGTGCATCATTGTGGACGTTCTGCCTCTTTTCCTATGCTTTCAATGCAATTCCAGTCTACCTCCTGAAATCGGGTTCCTGCAATTCTGCCCCGCTTTCAAGTCCTCTTGGCAGCCTTACTTCAGTATATTTTTGGACGATAGCTGACATTTATAAGTCTGCAGGTTTGTGAATTACAGTGCCCCTGAGCTCCTTTCTTCAACTCGCTTTCTTGTGACCTGGCCGCAACACCGCAGGATGGCTTCAGGCCCTAATCTGGTTCCGGCACGGCACGCTGAGCCTTTGGTTAATTCCTCTTCCTGGTGGGAAATGAGAGTTAAATTTGCCTGTCCAGACACCTCCAGCTAGTCTCTCATTGGTTCTCGCTATTCCTGTTCATCTTCCGCAGAAATTGCAAACTGGGCCAAACAGGAGGTTAAAGGTACTGACTCTCCAAGTCGGGAGGGTGTTAGTAAAGCGTCTGGAATGTTGCACCCGAGTACCAGGGTACGAAAACTGAGACATATTTGAACACGTCTCCCGATCACATGGTTGATCATACTCTAGGTTCCACATGCATGTTTTAGCTGAAGGAAGAATACCTTAAACCTGGGTAGTTGAAACCCGTGGAATGGGTACCATGCAATATGACTTCAAAGGGTCTTCATTTGCTCACCGAACCTCTCCAATCCTATCACTGCTGCGTTTATGCCCCTGTACACATGCTTGATTCTCTTTCGGAGACATAGGAATCCATAGGTTTTAAGATACTTACTAGTCAGGTACATTCTTAGGCGTTTAATATGCGGTGTTGAGTCCATTTCATTGAGCAAGGAGTAGCTCTTGTCTATTCCATATTTGGCTTAAGGAACTTTATCTGTGCTCATTTCAATCTCTGGTTTTATGCAGCACCCCAACTCACCTTTACCCTTAAGCAAGCATAAGTTGGTTTTCTAAATTTGAGACCCTGTTCTGTTCTGTAATTCAGTTCCTGTGGAGCCAAGTTTACATTCCGTGTATTACTGATATCTTATGATGTTTCTTTTTCTGTGTGACTTATTTCAGTTAGAATCATCATACCTGAATCCACTCATTGTGCTGCTAAGGGCCTGATGACATAGATTTCATTGCTGAGTGATATTGCTTTGTAAGTAAATACCACAACTTCTTTATCCATTTTTCACTTTCTGCGATGTTGAACTTGTACTGTAAACGAGGTTCTTGTAAACAGAGGCGTCCCAATGTTTGGGGTGGCTGTGTCTTTTTGATTTTAATTTCCCTAAGCTATAGGACCATAAGTGGAAGTGCCCTAGGCTCTGTTGCTTTGTTTTTTAGATGTTTCAGGAAACACCATACACTTCTCCCGAGTGTCTGTTGGCAATTTACATCCCGCCCATCAGCATAACAAGGCTCCCAGTTCTCCATGGCCTGTCCTGCCTTTCTGGATTTTACACTTTTATCAGATTGCCCTTTTGACCGGGGGGAAGTGAGACTTCATTGTAGTGCAGATTTCCTTTGCAAGTTTGCTTGGTTGGCCGAAAAGGGCATATGCCTTTTTTCCTGAATATATTCAGGAAAAAACGCATACGCCCTTTTTGGCCAAGTGCATCATTGTGGACGTTCTGCCTCTTTTCCTATGCTTTCAATGCAATTCCAGTCTACCTCCTGAAATCGGTTTCCTGCAATTCTGCCCCGCTTTCAAGTCCTCTTGGCAGCCTTACTTCAGTATATTTTTGGACGATTGCTGTCATTTATAACTCTGCAGGTTTGTGAATTACAGTGCCCCTGAGCTCCTTTCTTCAACTCGCTTTCTTTTGAGCTGGCCGCAACACCGCAGGATGGCTTCAGGCCCTAATCTGGTTCCGGCACGGCACGCTGAGCCTTTGGTTAATTCCTCTTCCTGGTGGGAAATGAGAGTTAAATTTGCCTGTCCAGACACCTCCAGCTAGTCTCTCATTGGTTCTCGCTATTCCTGTTCATCTTCCGCAGAAATTGCAAACTGGGCCAAACAGGAGGTTAAAGGGACTGACTCTCCAAGTCGGGAGGGTGTTAGTAAAGCGTCTGGAATGTTGCACCCGAGTACCAGGGTACGAAAACTGAGACATATTTGAACACGTCTCCCGATCACATGGTTGATCATACTCTAGGTTCCACATGCATGTTTTAGCTGAAGGAAGAATACCTTAAACCTGGGTAGTTGAAACCCGTGGAATGGGTACCATGCAATATGACTTCAAAGGGTCTTCATTTGCTCACCGAACCTCTCCAATCCTATCACTGCTGCGTTTATGCCCCTGTACACATGCTTGATTCTCTTTCGGAGACATAGCAATCCATAGGTTTTAAGATACTTACTAGTCAGGTACATTCTTAGGCGTTTAATATGCGGTGTTGAGTCCATTTCGTTGAGCAAGGAGTAGCTCTTGTCTATTCCATATTTGGCTTAAGGAACTTTATCTGTGCTCATTTCAATCTCTGGTTTTATGCAGCACCCCAACTCACCTTTACCCTTAAGCAAGCATAAGTTGGTTTTCTAAATTTGAGACCCTGTTCTGTTCTGTAATTCAGTTCCTGTGGAGCCAAGTTTACATTCCGTGTATTACTGATATCTTATGATGTTTCTTTTTCTGTGTGACTTATTTCAGTTAGAATCATCATACCTGAATCCACTGATTGTGCTGCTAAGGGCCTGATGACATAGATTTCATTGCTGAGTGATATTGCTTTGTAAGTAAATACCACAACTTCTTTATCCATTTTTCACTTTCTGCGATGTTGAACTTGTACTGTAAACGAGGTTCTTGTAAACAGAGGCGTCCCAATGTTTGGGGTGGCTGTGTCTTTTTGATTTTAATTTCCCTAAGCTATAGGACCATAAGTGGAAGTGCCCTAGGCTCTGTTGCTTTGTTTTTTAGATGTTTCAGGAAACACCATACACTTCTCCCGAGTGTCTGTTGGCAATTTACATCCCGCCCATCAGCATAACAAGGCTCCCAGTTCTCCATGGCCTGTCCTGCCTTTCTGGATTTTACACTTTTTTCAGATGGCCCTTTTGACCGGGGGGAAGTGAGACTTCATTGTAGTGCAGATTTCCTTTGCAAGTTTGCTTGGTTGGCCAAAAAGGACGTATGCCTTTTTTCCTGAATATATTCAGGAAAAAACGCATACGCCCTTTTTGGCCAAGTGCATCATTGTGGACGTTCTGCCTCTTTTCCTATGCTTTCAATGCAATTCCAGTCTACCTCCTGAAATCGGTTTCCTGCAATTCTGACCCGCTTTCAAGTCCTCTTGGCAGCCTTACTTCAGTATATATTTGGACGATTGCTGTCATTTATAACTCTGCAGGTTTGTGAATTACAGTGCCCCTGAGCTCCTTTCTTCAACTCGCTTTCTTTTGAGCTGGCCGCAACACCGCAGGATGGCTTCAGGCCCTAATCTGGTTCCGGCACGGCACGCTGAGCCTTTGGTTAATTCCTCTTCCTGGTGGGAAATGAGAGTTAAATTTGCCCGTCCAGACACCTCCAGCTAGTCTCTCATTGGTTCTCGCTATTCCTGTTCATCTTCCGCAGAAATTGCAAACTGGGCCAAACAGGAGTTTAAAGGCGCTGACTCTCCAAGTGGGGAGAGTGTTAGTAAAGCGTCTGGAATGTTGCACCCGAGTACCAGGGGAGGAAAACTGAGACATATTTGAACATGTCTCCCGTTCACACGGTTGATCATACTCTGGGTTCCACATGCATGTTTTAGCTGAAGGAAGAATACCTTAAACCTGGAGAGTTGAGACCCGTGGAATGGGTACCATGCAATATGACTTCAAAGGGTCTTCATTTGCTCACCGAACCTCTCCAATCCTATCACTGCTGCGTTTATGCCCCTGTACACACGCTTCATTCTCTTTCGGAGACATAGCAATCCATAGGTTTTAAGATACTTACTAGTCAGGTACATTCTTAGGCGTTTAATATGCGGTGTTGAGTCCATTTCGTTGAGCAAGGAGTAGCTCTTGTCTATTCCATATTTGGCTTAAGGAACTTTATCTGTGCTCATTTCAATCTCTGGTTTTATGCAGCACCCCAACTCACCTTTCCCCTTAAGCAAGCATAAGTTGGTTTTCTAAATTTGAGACCCTGTTCTGTTCTGTAATTCAGTTCCTGTGTAGCCAAGTTTACATTCCGTGTATTACTGATATCTTATGATGTTTCTTTTTCTGTGTGACTTATTTCAGTTAGAATCATCATACCTGAATCCACTCATTGTGCTGCTAAGGGCCTGATGACATAGATTTCATTGCTGAGTGATATTGCTTTGTAAGTAAATACCACAACTTCTTTATCCATTTTTCACTTTCTGTGATATTGAACTTGTACGGTAAACGAGGTTCTTGTAAACAGAGGCGTCCCAATGTTTGGGGTGGCTGTGTCTTTTTGATTTTAATTTCCCTAATCTATAGGACCATAAGTGGAAGTGCCCTAGGCTCTGTTGCTTTGTTTTTTAGATGTTTCAGGAAACACCATACACTTCTCCCGAGTGTCTGTTGGCAATTTACATCCCGCCCATCAGCATAACAAGGCTCCCAGTTCTCCATGGTCTGTCCTGCCTTTCTGGATTTTACACTTTTTTCAGATGGCCCTTTTGACCGGGGGGAAGTGAGACTTCATTGTAGTGCAGATTTCCTTTGCAAGTTTGCTTGGTTGGCCAAAAAGGGCGTATGCGTTTTTTCTTGAATATATTCAGGAAAAAACGCATACGCCCTTTTTGGCCAAGTGCATCATTGTGGACGTTCTGCCTCTTTTCCTATGCTTTCAATGCAATTCCAGTCTACCTCCTGAAATCGGTTTCCTGCAATTCTGCCCCGCTTTCAAGTCCTCTTGGCAGCCTTACTTCAGTATGTTTTTGGACGATAGCTGTCATTTATAACTCTGCAGGTTTGTGAATTACAGTGCCCCTGAGCTCCTTTCTTCAACTCTCTTTCTTGTGAGCTGGCCGCAACACCGCAGGATGGCTTCAGGCCCTAATCTGGTTCCGGCACGGCACGCTGAGCCTTTGGTTAATTCCTCTCCCTGGTGGGAAATGAGAGTTAAATTTGCCCGTCCAGACACCTCCAGCTAGTCTCTCATTGGTTCTCGCTATTCCTGTTCATCTTCCGCAGAAATTGCAAACTGGGCCAAACAGGAGGTTAAAGGGACTGACTCTCCAAGTCGGGAGGGTGTTAGTAAAGCGTCTGGAATGTTGCATCCGAGTACCAGGGTACGAAAACTGAGACATATTTGAACACGTTTCCCGATCACATGGTTGATCATACTCTAGGTTCCACATGCATGTTTTAGCTGACGGAAGAATCCCTGAAACCTGGAGAGTTGAGACCCGTGGAATGGGTACCATGCAATATGACTTCAAAGGGTCTTTGTTTGCTCACCGAACCTCTCCAATCCTATCATTTCTGCATTTATTCCCCTGGACACACGCTTGATTCTCTTTTGGAGATATAGCAATCCATAGGTTTTAAGATACTTACTAGTCAGGTACATTCTTAGGCGCTTAATATGGGGTGTTGAGTCCATTTCGTTGAGCAAGGAGTAGCTCTTGTCTATTCCATATTTGGCTTAAGGAACTTTATCTGTGCTCATTTCAATCTCTGGTTTTATGCAGCACCCCAACTCACCTTTACCCTTAAGCAAGCATAAGTTGGTTTTCTAAATTTGAGACCCTGTTCTGTTCTGTAATTCAGTTCCTTTGGAGCCAAGTTTACATTCCGTGTATTACTGATATCTTATGATGTTTCGTTTTCTGTGTGACTTATTTCAGTTAGAATCGTCAAACCTGAATCCACTCATTGTGCTGCTAAGGGCCTGATGACATAGATTTCATTGCTGCGTGATATTGCTTTGTAAGTAAATACCACAAATTCTTTATCCATTTTTCACTTTCTGCGATGTTGAACTTGTACTGTAAACGAGGTTCTTGTAAACAGAGGCGTCCCAAACTTTGGGGTGGCTGTGTCTTTTTGATTTTAATTTCCCTAAGCTATAGGACCATAAGTGGAAGTGCCCTAGGCTCTGTTGCTTTGTTTTTTAGATGTTTCAGGAAACACCATACACTTCTCCCGAGTGTCTGTTGGCAATTTACATCCCGCCCATCAGCATAACAAGGCTCCCAGTTCTCCATGGCCTGTCCTGCCTTTCTGGATTTTACACTTTTTTCAGATGGCCCTTTTGACCGGGGGGAAGTGAGACTTCATTGTAGTGCAGATTTCCTTTGCAAGCTTGCTTGGTTGGCCAAAAAGGGCGTATACGTTTTGTCCTGAATATATTCAGGAAAAAACGCATATGCCCTTTTTGGCCAAGTGCATCATTGTGGACGTTCTGCTTCTTTTCCTATGCTTTCAATGCAATTCCAGTCTACCTCCTGAAATCGGTTTCCTGCAATTCTGCCCCGCTTTCAAGTCCTCTTGGCAGCCTTACTTCAGTATATTTTTGGACGATAGCTGTCATTGATAACTCTGTAGGTTTGTGAATTACAGTGCCCCTGAGCTCCTTTCTTCAACTCGCTTTCTTTTGAGCTGGCCGCAACACCGCAGGATGGCTTCAGGCCCTAATCTGGTTCCGGCACGGCACGCTGAGCCTTTGGTTAATTCCTCTTCCTGGTGGGAAATGAGAGTAAAATTTTCCCGTCCAGACACCTCCAGCTAGTCTCTCATTGGTTCTCGCTATTCCTGTTCATCTTCCGCAGAAATTGCAAACTGGGCCAAACAGGAGGTTAAAGGGACTGACTCTCCAAGTCGGGAGAGTGTTAGTAAAGCGTCTGGAATGTTGCACCCGAGTACCAGGGGAGGAAAACTGAGACATATTTGAACACGTCTCCCGTTCACACGGTTGATCATACTCTGGGTTCCACATGCATGTTTTAGCTGAAGGAAGAATACCTTAAACCTGGAGAGTTGAGACCCGTGGAATGGGTACCATGCAATATGACTTCAAAGGGTCTTCATTTGCTCACCGAAACTCTCCAATCCTATCACTGCTGCGTTTATGCCCCTGTACACACGCTTCATTCTCTTTTGGAGACATAGCAATCCATAGGTTTTAAGATACTTACTAGTCAGGTACATTCTTAGGCGTTTAATATGGGGTGTTGAGTCCATTTCGTTGAGCAAGGAGTAGCTCTTGTCTATTCCATATTTGGCTTAAGGAATTTTATCTGTGTTCATTTCAATCGCTGGTTTTATGCAGCACCCCAACTCACCTTTACCCTTAAGCAAGCATAAGTTGGTTTTCTAAATTTGAGACCCTGTTCTGTTTTGTAATTCAGTTCCTGTGTAGCCAAGTTTACATTCCGTGCATTAGTGATATCTTATGATGTTTCTTTTTCTGTGTGACTTATTTCAGTTAGAATCATCGTACCTGAATCCACTCATTATGCTGCTACGGGCCTGATGACATAGATTTCATTGCTGAGTGATACTGCATTGTACATAATTACCACAACTTCTTTATCCATTTTTCACTTTCTGCGATATTGAACTTGTACCGTAAACGAGGTTCTTGTAAACAGAGCTTTCCCAAACTGTGGGGTGGCTGTGTCTTTTTGATTTTAATTTCCCTAAGCTATAGGACCATAAGTGGAAGTGCCCTAGGCTCTGTTGCTTTGTTTTTTAGATGTTTCAGGAAACACCATACACTTCTCCCGAGTGTCTGTTGGCAATTTACATCCCGCCCATCAGCATAACAAGGCTCCCAGTTCTCCATGGCCTGTCCTGCCTTTCTGGATTTTACACTTTTTTCAGATGGCCCTTTTGACCGGGGGGAAGTGAGACTTCATTGTAGTGCAGATTTCCTTTGCAAGCTTGCTTGGTTGGCCAAAAAGGGCGTATACGTTTTGTCCTGAATATATTCAGGAAGAAACGCATATGCCCTTTTTGGCCAAGTGCATCATTGTGGACGTTCTGCTTCTTTTCCTATGCTTTCAATGCAATTCCAGTCTACCTCCTGAAATCGGTTTCCTGCAATTCTGCCCCGCTTTCAAGTCCTCTTGGCAGCCTTACTTCAGTATATTTTTGGACGATAGCTGTCATTGATAACTCTGTAGGTTTGTGAATTACAGTGCCCCTGAGCTCCTTTCTTCAACTCGCTTTCTTTTGAGCTGGCCGCAACACCGCAGGATGGCTTCAGGCCCTAATCTGGTTCCGGCACGGCACGCTGAGCCTTTGGTTAATTCCTCTTCCTGGTGGGAAATGAGAGTAAAATTTTCCCGTCCAGACACCTCCAGCTAGTCTCTCATTGGTTCTCGCTATTCCTGTTCATCTTCCGCAGAAATTGCAAACTGGGCCAAACAGGAGGTTAAAGGGACTGACTCTCCAAGTCGGGAGAGTGTTAGTAAAGCGTCTGGAATGTTGCACCCGAGTACCAGGGGAGGAAAACTGAGACATATTTGAACACGTCTCCCGTTCACACGGTTGATCATACTCTGGGTTCCACATGCATGTTTTAGCTGAAGGAAGAATACCTTAAACCTGGAGAGTTGAGACCCGTGGAATGGGTACCATGCAATATGACTTCAAAGGGTCTTCATTTGCTCACCGAAACTCTCCAATCCTATCACTGCTGCGTTTATGCCCCTGTACACACGCTTCATTCTCTTTTGGAGACATAGCAATCCATAGGTTTTAAGATACTTACTAGTCAGGTACATTCTTAGGCGTTTAATATGGGGTGTTGAGTCCATTTCGTTGAGCAAGGAGTAGCTCTTGTCTATTCCATATTTGGCTTAAGGAATTTTATCTGTGCTCATTTCAATCGCTGGTTTTATGCAGCACCCCAACTCACCTTTACCCTTAAGCAAGCATAAGTTGGTTTTCTAAATTTGAGACCCTGTTCTGTTTTGTAATTCAGTTCCTGTGTAGCCAAGTTTACATTCCGTGCATTAGTGATATCTTATGATGTTTCTTTTTCTGTGTGACTTATTTCAGTTAGAATCATCGTACCTGAATCCACTCATTATGCTGCTACGGGCCTGATGACATAGATTTCATTGCTGAGTGATACTGCATTGTACATAATTACCACAACTTCTTTATCCATTTTTCACTTTCTGCGATATTGAACTTGTACCGTAAACGAGGTTCTTGTAAACAGAGCTTTCCCAAACTGTGGGGTGGCTGTGTCTTTTTGATTTTAATTTCCCTAAGCTATAGGACCATAAGTGGAAGTGCCCTAGGCTCTGTTGCTTTGTTTTTTAGATGTTTCAGGAAACACCATACACTTCTCCCGAGTGTCTGTTGGCAATTTACATCCCGCCCATCAGCATAACAAGGCTCCCAGTTCTCCATGGCCTGTCCTGCCTTTCTGGATTTTACACTTTTCTCAGATGGCCCTTTTGACTGGGGGGAAGTGAGACTTCATTGTAGTGCAGATTTCCTTTGCAAGCTTGCTTGCTTGGCCAAAAAGTGCGTATGCGTTTTTTCCTGATTCAGGAAAAAACGCATATGCCCTTTTTGGCCAAGTGCATCATTGTGGACGTTCTCCCTCTTTTCCTATGCTTTCAATGCAATTCCAGTCTACCTCCTGAAATCGGTTTCCTGCAATTCTGCCCCGCTTTCAAGTCCTCTTGGCAGCCTTACTTCAGTATGTTTTTGGACGATAGCTGTCATTTATAACTCTGCAGGTTTGTGAATTACAGTGCCCCTGAGCTCCTTTCTTCAACTCGCTTTCTTATGACCTGGCCGCAACACCGCAGGATGGCTTCAGGCCCTAATCTGGTTCCGGCACGGCACGCTGAGCCTTTGGTTAATTCCTCTTCCTGGTGGGAAATGAGAGTTAAATTTGCCCGTCCAGACACCTCCAGCTTGTCTCTCATTGGTTCTCGCTATTCCTGTTCATCTTCCGCAGAAATTGCAAACTGGGCCAAACAGGAGGTTAAAGGTACTGACTCTCCAAGTCGGGAGGGTGTTAGTAAAGCGTCTGGAATGTTGCACCCGAGTACCAGGGTACGAAAACTGAGACATATTTGAACACGTCTCCCGATCACATGGTTGATCATACTCTAGGTTCCACATGCATGTTTTAGCTGAAGGAAGAATACCTTAAACCTGGGTAGTTGAAACCCGTGGAATGGGTACCATGCAATATGACTTCAAAGGGTCTTCATTTGCTCACCGAACCTCTCCAATCCTATCACTGCTGCGTTTATGCCCCTGTACACATGCTTGATTCTCTTTCGGAGACATAGCAATCCATAGGTTTTAAGATACTTACTAGTCAGGTACATTCTTAGGCGTTTAATATGCGGTGTTGAGTCCATTTCGTTGAGCAAGGAGTAGATCTTGTCTATTCCATATTTGGCTTAAGGAACTTTATCTGTGCTCATTTCAATCTATGGTTTTATGCAGCACCCCAACTCACCTTTCCCCTTAAGCAAGCATAAGTTGGTTTTCTAAATTTGAGACCCTGTTCTGTTCTGTAATTCAGTTCCTGTGTAGCCAAGTTTACATTCCGTGTATTACTGATATCTTATGATGTTTCTTTTTCTGTGTGACTTATTTCAGTTAGAATCATCATACCTGAATCCACTCATTGTGCTGCTAAGGGCCTGATGACATAGATTTCATTGCTGAGTGATATTGCTTTGTAAGTAAATACCACAACTTCTTTATCCATTTTTCACTTTCTGTGATATTGAACTTGTACGGTAAACGAGGTTCTTGTAAACAGAGGCGTCCCAATGTTTGGGGTGGCTGTGTCTTTTTGATTTTAATTTCCCTAAGCTATAGGACCATAAGTGGAAGTGCCCTAGGCTCTGTTGCTTTGTTTTTTAGATGTTTCAGGAAACACCATACACTTCTCCCGAGTGTCTGTTGGCAATTTACATCCCGCCCATCAGCATAACAAGGCTCCCAGTTCTCCATGGTCTGTCCTGCCTTTCTGGATTTTACACTTTTTTCAGATGGCCCTTTTGACCGGGGGGAAGTGAGACTTCATTGTAGTGCAGATTTCCTTTGCAAGTTTGCTTGGTTGGCCAAAAAGGGCGTATGCGTTTTTTCTTGAATATATTCAGGAAAAAACGCATACGCCCTTTTTGGCCAAGTGCATCATTGTGGACGTTCTGCCTCTTTTCCTATGCTTTCAATGCAATTCCAGTCTACCTCCTGAAATCGGTTTCCTGCAATTCTGCCCCGCTTTCAAGTCCTCTTGGCAGCCTTACTTCAGTATGTTTTTGGACGATAGCTGTCATTTATAACTCTGCAGGTTTGTGAATTACAGTGCCCCTGAGCTCCTTTCTTCAACTCTCTTTCTTGTGAGCTGGCCGCACCACCGCAGGATGGCTTCAGGCCCTAATCTGGTTCCGGCACGGCACGCTGAGCCTTTGGTTAATTCCTCTCCCTGGTGGGAAATGAGAGTTAAATTTGCCCGTCCAGACACCTCCAGCTAGTCTCTCATTGGTTCTCGCTATTCCTGTTCATCTTCCGCAGAAATTGCAAACTGGGCCAAACAGGAGGTTAAAGGCACTGACTCTCCAAGTCGGGAGGGTGTTAGTAAAGCGTCTGGAATGTTGCATCCGAGTACCAGGGTACGAAAACTGAGACATATTTGAACACGTTTCCCGATCACATGGTTGATCATACTCTAGGTTCCACATGCATGTTTTAGCTGACGGAAGAATCCCTGAAACCTGGAGAGTTGAGACCCGTGGAATGGGTACCATGCAATATGACTTCAAAGGGTCTTTGTTTGCTCACCGAACCTCTCCAATCCTATCATTTCTGCATTTATTCCCCTGGACACACGCTTGATTCTCTTTTGGAGATATAGCAATCCATAGGTTTTAAGATACTTACTAGTCAGGTACATTCTTAGGCGCTTAATATGGGGTGTTGAGTCCATTTCGTTGAGCAAGGAGTAGCTCTTGTCTATTCCATATTTGGCTTAAGGAACTTTATCTGTGCTCATTTCAATCTCTGGTTTTATGCAGCACCCCAACTCACCTTTACCCTTAAGCAAGCATAAGTTGGTTTTCTAAATTTGAGACCCTGTTCTGTTCTGTAATTCAGTTCCTGTGTAGCCAAGTTTACATTCCGTGTATTACTGATATCTTATGATGTTTCGTTTTCTGTGTGACTTATTTCAGTTAGAATCGTCAAACCTGAATCCACTCATTGTGCTGCTAAGGGCCTGATGACATAGATTTCATTGCTGCGTGATATTGCTTTGTAAGTAAATACCACAAATTCTTTATCCATTTTTCACTTTCTGCGATGTTGAACTTGTACTGTAAACGAGGTTCTTGTAAACAGAGGCGTCCCAAACTTTGGGGTGGCTGTGTCTTTTTGATTTTAATTTCCCTAAGCTATAGGACCATAAGTGGAAGTGCCCTAGGCTCTGTTGCTTTGTTTTTTAGATGTTTCAGGAAACACCATACACTTCTCCCGAGTGTCTGTTGGCAATTTACATCCCGCCCATCAGCATAACAAGGCTCCCAGTTCTCCATGGCCTGTCCTGCCTTTCTGGATTTTACACTTTTCTCAGATGGCCCTTTTGACCGGGGGGAAGTGAGACTTCATTGTAGTGCAGATTTCCTTTGCAAGCTTGCTTGGTTGGCCAAAAAGTGCGTATGCGTTTTTTCCTGATTCAGGAAAAAACGCATATGCACTTTTTGGCCAAGTGCATCATTGTGGACGTTCTCCCTCTTTTCCTATGCTTTCAATGCAATTCCAGTCTACCTCCTGAAATCGGTTTCCTGCAATTCTGCCCCGCTTTCAAGTCCTCTTGGCAGCCTTACTTCAGTATATTTTTGGACGATAGCTGTCATTTATAACTCTGCAGGTTTGTGAATTACAGTGCCCCTGAGCTCCTTTCTTCAACTCGCTTTCTTATGACCTGGCCGCAACACCGCAGGATGGCTTCAGGCCCTAATCTGGTTCCGGCACGGCACGCTGAGCCTTTGGTTAATTCCTCTTCCTGGTGGGAAATGAGAGTTAAATTTGCCCGTCCAGACACCTCCAGCTAGTCTCTCATTGGTTCTCGCTATTCCTGTTCATCTTCCGCAGAAATTGCAAACTGGGCCAAACAGGAGGTTAAAGGGACTGACTCTCCAAGTCGGGAGGGTGTTAGTAAAGCGTCTGGAATGTTGCACCCGAGTACCAGGGTACGAAAACTGAGACATATTTGAACACGTCTCCCGATCACATGGTTGATCATACTCTAGGTTCCACATGCATGTTTTAGCTGAAGGAAGAATACCTTAAACCTGGGTAGTTGAAACCCGTGGAATGGGTACCATGCAATATGACTTCAAAGGGTCTTCATTTGCTCACCGAACCTCTCCAATCCTATCACTGCTGCGTTTATGCCCCTGTACACATGCTTGATTCTCTTTCGGAGACATAGCAATCCATAGGTTTTAAGATACTTACTAGTCAGGTACATTCTTAGGCGTTTAATATGCGGTGTTGAGTCCATTTCGTTGAGCAAGGAGTAGATCTTGTCTATTCCATATTTGGCTTAAGGAACTTTATCTGTGCTCATTTCAATCTATGGTTTTATGCAGCACCCCAACTCACCTTTCCCCTTAAGCAAGCATAAGTTGGTTTTCTAAATTTGAGACCCTGTTCTGTTCTGTAATTCAGTTCCTGTGTAGCCAAGTTTACATTCCGTGTATTACTGATATCTTATGATGTTTCTTTTTCTGTGTGACTTATTTCAGTTAGAATCATCATACCTGAATCCACTCATTGTGCTGCTAAGGGCCTGATGACATAGATTTCATTGCTGAGTGATATTGCTTTGTAAGTAAATACCACAACTTCTTTATCCATTTTTCACTTTCTGTGATATTGAACTTGTACGGTAAACGAGGTTCTTGTAAACAGAGGCGTCCCAATGTTTGGGGTGGCTGTGTCTTTTTGATTTTAATTTCCCTAAGCTATAGGACCATAAGTGGAAGTGCCCTAGGCTCTGTTGCTTTGTTTTTTAGATGTTTCAGGAAACACCATACACTTCTCCCTAGTGTCTGTTGGCAATTTACATCCCGCCCATCAGCATAACAAGGCTCCCAATTCTCCATGGTCTGTCCTGCCTTTCTGGATTTTACACTTTTTTCAGATGGCCCTTTTGACCGGGGGGAAGTGAGACTTCATTGTAGTGCAGATTTCCTTTGCAAGTTTGCTTGGTTGGCCAAAAAGGGCGTATGCGTTTTTTCTTGAATATATTCAGGAAAAAACGCATACGCCCTTTTGGCCAAGTGCATCATTGTGGACGTTCTGCCTCTTTTCCTATGCTTTCAATGCAATTCCAGTCTACCTCCTGAAATCGGTTTCCTGCAATTCTGCCCCGCTTTCAAGTCCTCTTGGCAGCCTTACTTCAGTATGTTTTTGGACGATAGCTGTCATTTATAACTCTGCAGGTTTGTGAATTACAGTGCCCCTGAGCTCCTTTCTTCAACTCTCTTTCTTGTGAGCTGGCCGCAACACCGCAGGATGGCTTCAGGCCCTAATCTGGTTCCGGCACGGCACGCTGAGCCTTTGGTTAATTCCTCTCCCTGGTGGGAAATGAGAGTTAAATTTGCCCGTCCAGACACCTCCAGCTAGTCTCTCATTGGTTCTCGCTATTCCTGTTCATCTTCTGCAGAAATTGCAAACTGGGCCAAACAGGAGGTTAAAGGGACTGACTCTCCAAGTCGGGAGGGTGTTAGTAAAGCGTCTGGAATGTTGCATCCGAGTACCAGGGTACGAAAACTGAGACATATTTGAACACGTTTCCCGATCACATGGTTGATCATACTCTAGGTTCCACATGCATGTTTTAGCTGACGGAAGAATCCCTGAAACCTGGAGAGTTGAGACCCGTGGAATGGGTACCATGCAATATGACTTCAAAGGGTCTTTGTTTGCTCACCGAACCTCTCCAATCCTATCATTTCTGCATTTATTCCCCTGGACACACGCTTGATTCTCTTTTGGAGATATAGCAATCCATAGGTTTTAAGATACTTACTAGTCAGGTACATTCTTAGGCGCTTAATATGGGGTGTTGAGTCCATTTCGTTGAGCAAGGAGTAGCTCTTGTCTATTCCATATTTGGCTTAAGGAACTTTATCTGTGCTCATTTCAATCTCTGGTTTTATGCAGCACCCCAACTCACCTTTACCCTTAAGCAAGCATAAGTTGGTTTTCTAAATTTGAGACCCTGTTCTGTTCTGTAATTCAGTTCCTTTGGAGCCAAGTTTACATTCCGTGTATTACTGATATCTTATGATGTTTCGTTTTCTGTGTGACTTATTTCAGTTAGAATCGTCAAACCTGAATCCACTCATTGTGCTGCTAAGGGCCTGATGACATAGATTTCATTGCTGCGTGATATTGCTTTGTAAGTAAATACCACAAATTCTTTATCCATTTTTCACTTTCTGCGATGTTGAACTTGTACTGTAAACGAGGTTCTTGTAAACAGAGGCGTCCCAAACTTTGGGGTGGCTGTGTCTTTTTGATTTTAATTTCCCTAAGCTATAGGACCATAAGTGGAAGTGCCCTAGGCTCTGTTGCTTTGTTTTTTAGATGTTTCAGGAAACACCATACACTTCTCCCGAGTGTCTGTTGGCAATTTACATCCCGCCCATCAGCATAACAAGGCTCCCAGTTCTCCATGGCCTGTCCTGCCTTTCTGGATTTTACACTTTTTTCAGATGGCCCTTTTGACCGGGGGGAAGTGAGACTTCATTGTAGTGCAGATTTCCTTTGCAAGCTTGCTTGGTTGGCCAAAAAGGGCGTATACGTTTTGTCCTGAATATATTCAGGAAAAAACGCATATGCCCTTTTTGGCCAAGTGCATCATTGTGGACGTTCTGCTTCTTTTCCTATGCTTTCAATGCAATTCCAGTCTACCTCCTGAAATCGGTTTCCTGCAATTCTGCCCCGCTTTCAAGTCCTCTTGGCAGCCTTACTTCAGTATATTTTTGGACGATAGCGGTCATTGATAACTCTGTAGGTTTGTGAATTACAGTGCCCCTGAGCTCCTTTCTTCAACTCGCTTTCTTTTGAGCTGGCCGCAACACCGCAGGATGGCTTCAGGCCCTAATCTGGTTCCGGCACGGCACGCTGAGCCTTTGGTTAATTCCTCTTCCTGGTGGGAAATGAGAGTAAAATTTTCCCGTCCAGACACCTCCAGCTAGTCTCTCATTGGTTCTCGCTATTCCTGTTCATCTTCCGCAGAAATTGCAAACTGGGCCAAACAGGAGGTTAAAGGGACTGACTCTCCAAGTCGGGAGAGTGTTAGTAAAGCGTCTGGAATGTTGCACCCGAGTACCAGGGGAGGAAAACTGAGACATATTTGAACACGTCTCCCGTTCACACGGTTGATCATACTCTGGGTTCCACATGCATGTTTTAGCTGAAGGAAGAATACCTTAAACCTGGAGAGTTGAGACCCGTGTAATGGGTACCATGCAATATGACTTCAAAGGGTCTTCATTTGCTCACCGAAACTCTCCAATCCTATCACTGCTGCGTTTATGCCCCTGTACACACGCTTCATTCTCTTTTGGAGACATAGCAATCCATAGGTTTTAAGATACTTACTAGTCAGGTACATTCTTAGGCGTTTAATATGGGGTGTTGAGTCCATTTCGTTGAGCAAGGAGTAGCTCTTGTCTATTCCATATTTGGCTTAAGGAATTTTATCTGTGCTCATTTCAATCGCTGGTTTTATGCAGCACCCCAACTCACCTTTCCACTTAAGCAAGCATAAGTTGGTTTTCTAAATTTGAGACCCTGTTCTGTTTTGGAATTCAGTTCCTGTGTAGCCAAGTTTACATTCCGTGTATTACTGATATCTTATGATGTTTCTTTTTCTGTGTGACTTATTTCAGTTAGAATCATCGTACTTGAATCCACTCATTATGCTGCTACGGGCCTGATGACATAGATTCCATTGCTGAGTGATACTGCATTGTACGTAAGTATCACAAGTTCTGTATCCATTTTTCACTTTCTGTGATATTGAACTTGTACGGTAAACGAGGTTCTTGTAAACAGAGGCGTCCCAAACTTTGGGGTGGCTGTGTCTTTTTGATTTTAATTTCCCTAAGCTATAGGACCATAAGTGGAAGTGCCCTAGGCTCTGTTGCTTTGTGTTTTAGATGTTTCAGGAAACACCATACACTTCTCCCGAGTGTCTGTTGGCAATTTACATCCCGCCCATCAGCATAACAAGGCTCCCAGTTCTCCATGGCCTGTCCTGCCTTTCTGGATTTTACACTTTATTCAGATGGCCCTTTTGACCGGGGGGAAGTGAGACTTCATTGTAGTGCAGATTTCCTTTGCAAGTTTGCTTGGTTGGCCAAAAAGATCGTATGCGTTTTTTCCTGAATATATTCAGGAAAAAACGCATACGCCCTTTTTGGCCAAGTGCATCATTGTGGACGTTCTGCCTCTTTTCCTATGCTTTCAATGCAATTCCAGTCTACCTCCTGAAATCGGTTTCCTGCAATTCTGCTCCGCTTTCAAGTCCTCTTGGCAGCCTTACTTCAGTATATTTTTGGACGATAGCTGTCATTGATAACTCTGCAGGTTTGTGAATTACAGTGCCCCTGAGCTCCTTTCTTCAACTCGCTTTCTTTTGAGCTGACCGCAACACCGCAGGATGGCTTCAGGCCCTAATCTGGTTCCGGCACGGCACGCTGAGCCTTTGGTTAATTCCTCTTCCTGGTGGGAAATGAGAGTTAAATTTGCCCGTCCAGACACCTCCAGCTATTCTCTCATTGGTTCTCGCTATTCCTGTTCATCTTCCGCAGAAATTGCAAACTGGGCCAAACAGGAGGTTAAAGGGACTGACTCTCCAAGTCGGGAGAGTGTTAGTAAAGCATCTGGAATGTTGCACCCGAGTACCAGGGTATGGAAAGTGAGACATATTTGAACACGTTTCCCGATCACATGGTTGATCATACTCTAGGTTCCACATGCATGTTTTAGCTGAAGGAAGAATACCTTAAACCTGGGTAGTTGAAACCCGTGGAATGGGTACGATGCAATATGACTTCAAAGGGTCTTCATTTGCTCACCGAACCTCTCCAATCCTATCACTGCTGCGTTTATGCCCCTGTACACATGCTTGATTCTCTTTCGGAGACATAGCAATCCATAGGTTTTAAGATACTTACTAGTCAGGTACATTCTTAGGCGTTTAATATGGGATGTTGAGTCCATTTCGTTGAGCAAGGAGTAGCTCTTGTCTATTACATATTTGGCTTAAGGAACTTTATCTGTGCTCATTTCAATCTCTGGTTTTATGCAGCACCCCAACTCACCTTTACCCTTAAGCAAGCATAAGTTGGTTTTCTAAATTTGAGACCCTGTTCTGTTCTGTAATTCAGTTCCTGTGTAGCCAAGTTTACATTCCGTGCATTAGTGATATCTTATGATGTTTCTTTTTCTGTGTGACTTATTTCAGTTAGAATCATCGTACCTGAATCCACTCATTATGCTGCTAAGGGCCTGATGACATAGATTTCATTGCTGAGTGATACTGCATTGTACGTAAGTCCCACATGTTCTTTATCCATTTTTCACTTTCTGTGATATTGAACTTTTACGGTAAACGAGGTTCTTGTAAACAGAGGCGTCCCAATGTTTGGGGTGGCTGTGTCTTTTTGATTTTAATTTCCCTAAGCTATAGGACCATAAGTGGAAGTGCCCTAGGCTCTGTTGCTTTGTTTTTTAGATGTTTCAGGAAACACCATACACTTCTCCCGAGTGTCTGTTGGCAATTTACATCCCGCCCATCAGCATAACAAGGCTCCCAGTTCTCCATGGCCTGTCCTGCCTTTCTGGATTTTACACTTTTTTCAGATGGCCCTTTTGACCGGGGGGAAGTGAGACTTCATTGTAGTGCAGATTACCTTTGCAAGCTTGCTTGGTTGGCCAAAAAGGGCGTATACGTTTTGTCCTGAATATATTCAGGAAAAAACGCATATGCCCTTTTTGGCCAAGTGCATCATTGTGGACGTTCTGCTTCTTTTCCTATGCTTTCAATGCAATTCCAGTCTACCTCCTGAAATCGGTTTCCTGCAATTCTGCCCCGCTTTCAAGTCCTCTTGGCAGCCTTACTTCAGTATATTTTTGGACGATAGCTGTCATTGATAACTCTGTAGGTTTGTGAATTACAGTGCCCCTGAGCTCCTTTCTTCAACTCGCTTTCTTTTGAGCTGGCCGCAACACCGCAGGATGGCTTCAGGCCCTAATCTGGTTCCGGCACGGCACGCTGAGCCTTTGGTTAATTCCTCTTCCTGGTGGGAAATGAGAGTAAAATTTTCCCGTCCAGACACCTCCAGCTAGTCTCTCATTGGTTCTCGCTATTCCTGTTCATCTTCCGCAGAAATTGCAAACTGGGCCAAACAGGAGGTTAAAGGGACTGACTCTCCAAGTCGGGAGAGTGTTAGTAAAGCGTCTGGAATGTTGCACCCGAGTACCAGGGGAGGAAAACTGAGACATATTTGAACACGTCTCCCGTTCACACGGTTGATCATACTCTGGGTTCCACATGCATGTTTTAGCTGAAGGAAGAATACCTTAAACCTGGAGAGTTGAGACCCGTGTAATGGGTACCATGCAATATGACTTCAAAGGGTCTTCATTTGCTCACCGAAACTCTCCAATCCTATCACTGCTGCGTTTATGCCCCTGTACACACGCTTGATTCTCTTTTGGAGACATAGCAATCCATAGGTTTTAAGATACTTACTAGTCAGGTACATTCTTAGGCGTTTAATATGGGGTGTTGAGTCCATTTCGTTGAGCAAGGAGTAGCTCTTGTCTATTCCATATTTGGCTTAAGGAATTTTATCTGTGCTCATTTCAATCGCTGGTTTTATGCAGCACCCCAACTCACCTTTCCACTTAAGCAAGCATAAGTTGGTTTTCTAAATTTGAGACCCTGTTCTGTTTTGGAATTCAGTTCCTGTGTAGCCAAGTTTACATTCCGTGTATTACTGATATCTTATGATGTTTCTTTTTCTGTGTGACTTATTTCAGTTAGAATCATCGTACTTGAATCCACTCATTATGCTGCTACGGGCCTGATGACATAGATTCCATTGCTGAGTGATACTGCATTGTACGTAAGTATCACAAGTTCTGTATCCATTTTTCACTTTCTGTGATATTGAACTTGTACGGTAAACGAGGTTCTTGTAAACAGAGGCGTCCCAAACTTTGGGGTGGCTGTGTCTTTTTGATTTTAATTTCCCTAAGCTATAGGACCATAAGTGGAAGTGCCCTAGGCTCTGTTGCTTTGTGTTTTAGATGTTTCAGGAAACACCATACACTTCTCCCGAGTGTCTGTTGGCAATTTACATCCCGCCCATCAGCATAACAAGGCTCCCAGTTCTCCATGGCCTGTCCTGCCTTTCTGGATTTTACACTTTATTCAGATGGCCCTTTTGACCGGGGGGAAGTGAGACTTCATTGTAGTGCAGATTTCCTTTGCAAGTTTGCTTGGTTGGCCAAAAAGATCGTATGCGTTTTTTCCTGAATATATTCAGGAAAAAACGCATACGACCTTTTTGGCCAAGTGCATCATTGTGGACGTTCTGCCTCTTTTCCTATGCTTTCAATGCAATTCCAGTCTACCTCCTGAAATCGGTTTCCTGCAATTCTGCTCCGCTTTCAAGTCCTCTTGGCAGCCTTACTTCAGTATATTTTTGGACGATAGCTGTCATTGATAACTCTGCAGGTTTGTGAATTACAGTGCCCCTGAGCTCCTTTCTTCAACTCGCTTTCTTTTGAGCTGACCGCAACACCGCAGGATGGATTCAGGCCCTAATCTGGTTCCGGCACGGCACGCTGAGCCTTTGGTTAATTCCTCTTCCTGGTGGGAAATGAGAGTTAAATTTGCCCGTCCAGACACCTCCAGCTATTCTCTCATTGGTTCTCGCTATTCCTGTTCATCTTCCGCAGAAATTGCAAACTGGGCCAAACAGGAGGTTAAAGGGACTGACTCTCCAAGTCGGGAGAGTGTTAGTAAAGCATCAGGAATGTTGCACCCGAGTACCAGGGTATGGAAAGTGAGACATATTTGAACACGTTTCCCGATCACATGGTTGATCATACTCTAGGTTCCACATGCATGTTTTAGCTGAAGGAAGAATACCTTAAACCTGGGTAGTTGAAACCCGTGGAATGGGTACGATGCAATATGACTTCAAAGGGTCTTCATTTGCTCACCGAACCTCTCCAATCCTATCACTGCTGCGTTTATGCCCCTGTACACATGCTTGATTCTCTTTCGGAGACATAGCAATCCATAGGTTTTAAGATACTTACTAGTCAGGTACATTCTTAGGCGTTTAATATGGGATGTTGAGTCCATTTCGTTGAGCAAGGAGTAGCTCTTGTCTATTACATATTTGGCTTAAGGAACTTTATCTGTGCTCATTTCAATCTCTGGTTTTATGCAGCACCCCAACTCACCTTTACCCTTAAGCAAGCATAAGTTGGTTTTCTAAATTTGAGACCCTGTTCTGTTCTGTAATTCAGTTCCTGTGTAGCCAAGTTTACATTCCGTGCATTAGTGATATCTTATGATGTTTCTTTTTCTGTGTGACTTATTTCAGTTAGAATCATCGTACCTGAATCCACTCATTATGCTGCTAAGGGCCTGATGACATAGATTTCATTGCTGAGTGATACTGCATTGTACGTAAGTCCCACATGTTCTTTATCCATTTTTCACTTTCTGTGATATTGAACTTTTACGGTAAACGAGGTTCTTGTAAACAGAGGCGTCCCAATGTTTGGGGTGGCTGTGTCTTTTTGATTTTAATTTCCCTAAGCTATAGGACCATAAGTGGAAGTGCCCTAGGCTCTGTTGCTTTGTTTTTTAGATGTTTCAGGAAACACCATACACTTCTCCCGAGTGTCTGTTGGCAATTTACATCCCGCCCATCAGCATAACAAGGCTCCCAGTTCTCCATGGCCTGTCCTGCCTTTCTGGATTTTACACTTTTTTCAGATGGCCCTTTTGACCGGGGGGAAGTGAGACTTCATTGTAGTGCAGATTACCTTTGCAAGCTTGCTTGGTTGGCCAAAAAGGGCGTATACGTTTTGTCCTGAATATATTCAGGAAAAAACGCATATGCCCTTTTTGGCCAAGTGCATCATTGTGGACGTTCTGCTTCTTTTCCTATGCTTTCAATGCAATTCCAGTCTACCTCCTGAAATCGGTTTCCTGCAATTCTGCCCCGCTTTCAAGTCCTCTTGGCAGCCTTACTTCAGTATATTTTTGGACGATAGCTGTCATTGATAACTCTGTAGGTTTGTGAATTACAGTGCCCCTGAGCTCCTTTCTTCAACTCGCTTTCTTTTGAGCTGGCCGCAACACCGCAGGATGGCTTCAGGCCCTAATCTGGTTCCGGCACGGCACGCTGAGCCTTTGGTTAATTCCTCTTCCTGGTGGGAAATGAGAGTAAAATTTTCCCGTCCAGACACCTCCAGCTAGTCTCTCATTGGTTCTCGCTATTCCTGTTCATCTTCCGCAGAAATTGCAAACTGGGCCAAACAGGAGGTTAAAGGGACTGACTCTCCAAGTCGGGAGAGTGTTAGTAAAGCGTCTGGAATGTTGCACCCGAGTACCAGGGGAGGAAAACTGAGACATATTTGAACACGTCTCCCGTTCACACGGTTGATCATACTCTGGGTTCCACATGCATGTTTTAGCTGAAGGAAGAATACCTTAAACCTGGAGAGTTGAGACCCGTGTAATGGGTACCATGCAATATGACTTCAAAGGGTCTTCATTTGCTCACCGAAACTCTCCAATCCTATCACTGCTGCGTTTATGCCCCTGTACACACGCTTCATTCTCTTTTGGAGACATAGCAATCCATAGGTTTTAAGATACTTACTAGTCAGGTACATTCTTAGGCGTTTAATATGGGGTGTTGAGTCCATTTCGTTGAGCAAGGAGTAGCTCTTGTCTATTCCATATTTGGCTTAAGGAATTTTATCTGTGCTCATTTCAATCGCTGGTTTTATGCAGCACCCCAACTCACCTTTCCACTTAAGCAAGCATAAGTTGGTTTTCTAAATTTGAGACCCTGTTCTGTTTTGGAATTCAGTTCCTGTGTAGCCAAGTTTACATTCCGTGTATTACTGATATCTTATGATGTTTCTTTTTCTGTGTGACTTATTTCAGTTAGAATCATCGTACTTGAATCCACTCATTATGCTGCTACGGGCCTGATGACATAGATTCCATTGCTGAGTGATACTGCATTGTACGTAAGTATCACAAGTTCTGTATCCATTTTTCACTTTCTGTGATATTGAACTTGTACGGTAAACGAGGTTCTTGTAAACAGAGGCGTCCCAAACTTTGGGGTGGCTGTGTCTTTTTGATTTTAATTTCCCTAAGCTATAGGACCATAAGTGGAAGTGACCTAGGCTCTGTTGCTTTGTGTTTTAGATGTTTCAGGAAACACCATACACTTCTCCCGAGTGTCTGTTGGCAATTTACATCCCGCCCATCAGCATAACAAGGCTCCCAGTTCTCCATGGCCTGTCCTGCCTTTCTGGATTTTACACTTTATTCAGATGGCCCTTTTGACCGGGGGGAAGTGAGACTTCATTGTAGTGCAGATTTCCTTTGCAAGTTTGCTTGGTTGGCCAAAAAGATCGTATGCGTTTTTTCCTGAATATATTCAGGAAAAAACGCATACGCCCTTTTTGGCCAAGTGCATCATTGTGGACGTTCTGCCTCTTTTCCTATGCTTTCAATGCAATTCCAGTCTACCTCCTGAAATCGGTTTCCTGCAATTCTGCTCCGCTTTCAAGTCCTCTTGGCAGCCTTACTTCAGTATATTTTTGGACGATAGCTGTCATTGATAACTCTGCAGGTTTGTGAATTACAGTGCCCCTGAGCTCCTTTCTTCAACTCGCTTTCTTTTGAGCTGACCGCAACACCGCAGGATGGCTTCAGGCCCTAATCTGGTTCCGGCACGGCACGCTGAGCCTTTGGTTAATTCCTCTTCCTGGTGGGAAATGAGAGTTAAATTTGCCCGTCCAGACACCTCCAGCTATTCTCTCATTGGTTCTCGCTATTCCTGTTCATCTTCCGCAGAAATTGCAAACTGGGCCAAACAGGAGGTTAAAGGGACTGACTCTCCAAGTCGGTAGGGTGTTAGTAAAGCGTCTGGAATGTTGCACCCGAGTACCAGGGTACGAGAACTGAGACATATTTGAACACTTTTCCCGATCACATGGTTGATCATACTCTAGGTTCCACATGCATGTTTTAGCTGAAGGAAGAATACCTTAAACCTGGGTAGTTGAAACCCGTGGAATGGGTACCATGCAATATGACTTCAGAGGGTCTTCATTTGCTCACCAAACCTCTCCAATCCTAACACTGCTGCGTTTATGCCCCTGTACACATGCTTGATTCTCTTTCGGAGACATAGCAATCCACAGGTTTTAAGATACTTACTAGTCAGGTACATTCTTAGGCGTTTAATATGCGGTGTTGAGTCCATTTCGTTGAGCAAGGAGTAGCTCTTGTCTATTCCATATTTGGCTTAAGGAACTTTATCTGTGCTCATTTCAATCTCTGGTTTTATGCAGCACCCCAACTCACCTTTCCCCTTAAGCAAGCATAAGTTGGTTTTCTAAATTTGAGACCCTGTTCTGTTCTGTAATTCAGTTCCTGTGTAGCCAAGTTTACATTCCGTGTATTACTGATATGTTATGATGTTTCTTTTTCTGTGTGACTTATTTCAGTTAGAATCATCATACCTGAATCCACTCATTGTGCTGCTAAGGGCCTGATGACATAGATTTCATTGCTGAGTGATATTGCTTTGTAAGTAAATACCACAACTTCTTTATCCATTTTTCACTTTCTGCGATGTTGAACTTGTACTGTAAACGAGGTTCTTGTAAACAGAGGCGTCCCAAACTTTGGGGTGGCTGTGTCTTTTTGATTTTAATTTCCCTAAGCTATAGGACCATAAGTGGAAGTGCCCTAGGCTCTGTTGCTTTGTTTTTTAGATGTTTCAGGAAACACCATACACTTCTCCCGAGTGTCTGTTGGCAATTTACATCCCGCCCATCAGCATAACAAGGCTCCCAGTTCTCCATGGCCTGTCCTGCCTTTCTGGATTTTACACTTTTTTCAGATGGCCCTTTTGACCGGGGGGAAGTGAGACTTCATTGTAGTGCAGATTTCCTTTGCAAGTTTGCTTGGTTGGCCAAAAAGGGCGTATGCGTTTTTTCCTGAATATATTCAGGAAAAAACGCATACGCCCTTTTTGGCCAAGTGCATCATTGTGGACGTTCTGCCTCTTTTCCTATGCTTTCAATGCAATTCCAGTCTACCTCCTGAAATCGGTTTCCTGCAATTCTGCCCCGCTTTCAAGTCCTCTTGGCAGCCTTACTTCAGTATATTTTTGGACGATAGCTGTCATTTATAACTCTGCGGGTTTGTGAATTACAGTGCCCCTGAGCTCCTTTCTTCAACTCGCTTTCTTGTGGTCTGGCCGCAACACCGCAGGATTGCTTCAGGCCCTAATCTGGTTCCGGCACGGCACGCTGAGCCATTGGTTAATTCCTCTTCCTGGTGGGAAATGAGAGTTAAATTTGCCCGTCCAGACACCTCCAGCTAGTCTCTCATTGGTTCTCGCTATTCCTGTTCATCTTCCACAGAAATTGCAAACTGGGCCAAACAGGAGGTTAAAGGGACTGACTCTCCAAGTCGGGAGGGTGTTAGTAAAGCGTCTGGAATGTTGCATCCGAGTACCAGGGTACGAGAACTGAGACATATTTGAACACGTTTCCCGATCACATGGTTGATCATAATCTAGGTTCCACATGCATGTTTTAGCTGAAGGAAGAATCCCTGAAACCTGGAGAGTTGAGACCCGTGGAATGGGTACCATGCAATATGACTTCAAAGGGTCTTTGTTTGCTCACCGAACCTCTCCAATCCTATCACTGCTGCATTTATGCCCCTGTACACACGCTTGATTCTCTTTTGGAGATATAGCAATCCATAGGTTTTAAGATACTTACTAGTCAGGTACATTCTTAGGCGCTTAATATGGGGTGTGGAGTCCATTTCGTTGAGCAAGGAGTAGCTCTTGTCTATTCCATATTTGGCTTAAGGAACTTTATCTGTGCTCATTTCAATCTCTGGTTTTATGCAGCACCCCAACTCACCTTTACCCTTAAGCAAGCATAAGTTGGTTTTCTAAATTTGAGACCCTGTTCTGTTCTGTAATTCAGTTCCTGTGTAGCCAAGTTTACATTCCGTGTATTACTGATATCTTATGATGTTTCTTTTTCTGTGTGACTTATATCAGTTAGAATCATCATACCTGAATCCACTCATTGTGCTGTTAAGGGCCTGATGACATAGATTTCATTGCTGAGTGATATTGCTTTGTAAGTAAATACCACAACTTCTTTATCCATTTTTCACTTTCTGCGATGTTGAACTTGTACTGTAAACGCGGTTCTTGTAAACAGAGGCGTTCCATACTTTGGGGTGGCTGTGTCTTTTTGATTTTAATTTCCCTAAGCTATAGGACCATAAGTGGAAGTGCCCTAGGCTCTGTTGCTTTGTTTTTTAGATGTTTCAGGAAACACCATACACTTCTCCCGAGTGTCTGTTGGCAATTTACATCCCACCCATCAGCATAACAAGGCTCCCAGTTCTCCATGGCCTGTCCTGCCTTTCTGGATTTTACACTTTTTTCAGATGGCCCTTTTGACCGGGGGGAAGTGAGACTTCATTGTAGTGCAGATTTCCTTTGCAAGCTTGCTTGGTTGGCCAAAAAGGGCGTATGCGTTTTGTCCTGAATATATGCAGGAAAAAACACATACGCCCTTTTTGGCCAAGTGCATCGTTGTGGACGTTCTGCCTCTTTTCCTATGCTTTCAATGCAATTCCAGTCTACCTCCTGAAATCGGTTTCCTGCAATTCTGCCCCGTTTTCAAGTCCTCTTGGCAGCCTTACTTCAGTATATTTTTGGACGATAGCTGTCATTTATAACTCTGCAGGTTTGTGAATTACAGTGCCCCTGAGCTCCTTTCTTCAACTCGCTTTCTTGTGACCTGGCCGCAACACCGCAGGATGGCTTCAGGCCCTAATCTGGTTCCGGCAGGGCACGCTGAGCCTTTGGTTAATTCCTCTTCCTGGTGGGAAATGAGAGTTAAATTTGCCCGTCCAGACACCTCCAGCTAGTCTCTCATTGGTTCTCGCTATTCCTGTTCATCTTCCGCAGAAATTGCAAACTGGGCCAAACAGGAGGTTAAAGGGGCTGACTCTCCAAGTGGGGAGGGTGTTAGTAAAGCGTCTGGAATGTTGCACCCGAGTACCAGGGTACGAAAACTGAGACATATTTGAACACGTCTCCCGATCACATGGTTGATCATACTCTAGGTTCCACATGCATGTTTTAGCTGAAGGAAGAATACCTTAAACCTGGGTAGTTGAAACCCGTGGAATGGGTACCATGCAATATGACTTCAAAGGGTCTTCATTTGCTCACCGAACCTCTCCAATCCTATCACTGCTGCGTTTATGCCCCTGTACACATGCTTGATTCTCTTTCGGAGACATAGCAATCCATAGGTTTTAAGATACTTACTAGTCAGGTACATTCTTAGGCGTTTAATATGCGGTGTTGAGTCCATTTCGTTGAGCAAGGAGTAGATCTTGTCTATTCCATATTTGGCTTAAGGAACTTTATCTGTGCTCATTTCAATCTCTGGTTTTATGCAGCACCCCAACTCACCTTTACCCTTAAGCAAGCATAAGTTGGTTTTCTAAATTTGAGACCCTGTTCTGTTCTGTAATTCAGTTCCTGTGTAGCCAAGTTTACATTCCGTGTATTACTGATATCTTATGATGTTTCTTTTTCTGTGTGACTTATTTCAGTTAGAATCATCATACCTGAATCCACTCATTGTGCTGCTAAGGGCCTGATGACATAGATTTCATTGCTGAGTGATATTGCTTTGTAAGTAAATACCACAACTTCTTTATCCATTTTTCACTTTCTGCGATGTTGAACTTGTACTGTAAACGCGGTTCTTGTAAACAGAGGCGTTCCATACTTTGGGGTGGCTGTGTCTTTTTGATTTTAATTTCCCTAAGCTATAGGACCATAAGTGGAAGTGCCCTAGGCTCTGTTGCTTTGTTTTTTAGATGTTTCAGGAAACACCATACACTTCTCCCGAGTGTCTGTTGGCAATTTACATCCCGCCCATCAGCATAACAAGGCTCCCAGTTCTCCATGGCCTGTCCTGCCTTTCTGGATTTTACACTTTTTTCAGATGGCCCTTTTGACCGGGGGGAAGTGAGACTTCATTGTAGTGCAGATTTCCTTTGCAAGCTTGCTTGGTTGCCCAAAAAGGGCGTATGCGTTTTTTCCTGAATATATTCAGGAAAAAACGCATACGCCCTTTTTGGCCAAGTGCATCATTGTGGACATTCTGCCTCTTTTCCTATGCTTTCAATGCAATTCCAGTCTACCTCCTGAAATCGGTTTCCTGCAATTCTGCCCCGCTTTCAAGTCCTCTTGGCAGCCTTACTTCAGTATATTTTTGGACGATAGCTGTCATTTATAACTCTGCAGGTTTGTGAATTACAGTGCCCCTGAGCTCCTTTCTTCAACTCGCTTTCTTGTGACCTGGCCGCAACACCGCAGGATTGCTTCAGGCCCTTATCTGGTTCCGGCACGGCACGCTGAGCCTTTGGTTAATTCCTCTTCCTGGTGGGAAATGAGAGTTAAATTTGCCCGTCCAGACACCTCCAGCTAGTCTCTCATTGGTTCTCGCTATTCCTGTTCATCTTCCGCAGAAATTGCAAACTGGGCCAAACAGGAGGTTAAAGGGACTGACTCTCCAAGTCGGGAGGGTGTTAGTAAAGTGTCTGGAATGTTGCACCCGAGTACCAGGGAGGAAAACTGAGACATATTTGAACACGTCTCCCGTTCACACGGTTGATCATACTCTGGGTTCCACATGCATGTTTTAGCTGAAGGAAGAATACCTTAAACCTGGAGAGTTGAGACCCGTGGAATGGGTACCATGCAATATGACTTCAAAGGGTCTTTGTTTGCTCACCGAACCTCTCCAATCCTATCACTGCTTCATTTATGCCCCTGTACACACGCTTGATTCTCTTTTGGAGATATAGCAATCCATAGGTTTTAAGATACTTACTAGTCAGGTACATTCTTAGGCGCTTAATATGGGGTGTTGAGTCCATTTCGTTGAGCAAGGAGTAGCTCTTGTCTATTCCATATTTGGCTTAAGGAACTTTATCTGTGCTCATTTCAATCTCTGGTTTTATGCAGCACCCCAACTCACCTTTACCCTTAAGCAAGCATAAGTTGGTTTTCTAAATTTGAGACCCTGTTCTGTTCTGTAATTCAGTTCCTGTGTAGCCAAGTTTACATTCCGTGTATTACTGATATCTTATGATGTTTCTTTTTCTGTGTGACTTATTTCAGTTAGAATCATCATACCTGAATCCACTCATTGTGCTGCTAAGGGCCTGATGACATAGATTTCATTGCTGAGTGATATTGCTTTGTAAGTAAATACCACAACTTCTTTATCCATTTTTCACTTTCTGCGATGTTGAACTTGTACTGTAAACGAGGTTCTTGTAAACAGAGGCGTTCCATACTTTGGGGTGGCTGTGTCTTTTTGATTTTAATTTCCCTAAGCTATAGGACCATAAGTGGAAGTGCCCTAGGCTCTGTTGCTTTGTTTTTTAGATGTTTCAGGAAACACCATACACTTCTCCCGAGTGTCTGTTGGCAATTTACATCCCGCCCATCAGCATAACAAGGCTCCCAGTTCTCCATGGCCTGTCCTGCCTTTCTGGATTTTACACTTTTTTCAGATGGCCCTTTTGACCAGGGGGAAGTGAGACTTCATTGTAGTGCAGATTTCCTTTGCAAGCTTGCTTGGTTGGCCAAAAAGTGCGTATGCGTTTTGTCCTGAATATATTCAGGAAAAAACGCATACGCCCTTTTTGGCCAAGTGCATCATTGTGGACGTTCTGCCTCTTTTCCTATGCTTTCAATGCAATTCCAGTCTACCTCCTGAAATCGGTTTCCTGCAATTCTGCCCCGTTTTCAAGTCCTCTTGGCAGCCTTACTTCAGTATATTTTTGGACGATAGCTGTCATTTATAACTCTGCAGTTTTGTGAATTACAGTGCCCCTGAACTCCTTTCTTCAACTCGCTTTCTTGTGACCTGGCCGCAACACCGCAGGATGGCTTCAGGCCCTAATCTGGTTCCGGCAGGGCACGCTGAGCCTTTGGTTAATTCCTCTTCCTGGTGGGAAATGAGAGTTAAATTTGCCCGTCCAGACACCTCCAGCTAGTCTCTCATTGGTTCTCGCTATTCCTGTTCATCTTCCGCAGAAATTGCAAACTGGGCCAAACAGGAGGTTAAAGGGGCTGACTCTCCAAGTGGGGAGGGTGTTAGTAAAGCGTCTGGAATGTTGCACCTGAGTACCAGGGTACGAAAACTGAGACATATTTGAACACGTCTCCCGATCACATGGTTGATCATACTCTAGGTTCCACATGCATGTTTTAGCTGAAGGAAGAATACCTTAAACCTGGGTAGTTGAAACCCGTGGAATGGGTACCATGCAATATGACTTCAAAGGGTCTTCATTTGCTCACCGAACCTCTCCAATCCTATCACTGCTGCGTTTATGCCCCTGTACACATGCTTGATTCTCTTTCGGAGACATAGCAATCCATAGGTTTTAAGATACTTACTAGTCAGGTACATTCTTAGGCGTTTAATATGCGGTGTTGAGTCCATTTCGTTGAGCAAGGAGTAGCTCTTGTCTATTCCATATTTGGCTTAAGGAACTTTATCTGTGCTCATTTCAATCTCTGGTTTTATGCAGCACCCCAACTCACCTTTACCCTTAAGCAAGCATAAGTTGGTTTTCTAAATTTGAGACCCTGTTCTGTTCTGTAATTCAGTTCCTGTGTAGCCAAGTTTACATTCCGTGTATTACTGATATCTTATGATGTTTCTTTTTCTGTGTGACTTATTTCAGTTAGAATCATCATACCTGAATCCACTCATTGTGCTGCTAAGGGCCTGATGACATAGATTTCATTGCTGAGTGATATTGCTTTGTAAGTAAATACCACAACTTCTTTATCCATTTTTCACGTTCTGTGATATTGAACTTGTACGGTAAACGAGGTTCTTGTAAACAGAAGCGTCCCAATGTTTGGGGTGGCTGTGTCTTTTTGATTTTAATTTCCCTAAGCTATAGGACCATAAGTGGAAGTGCCCTAGGCTCTGTTGCTTTGTTTTTTAGATGTTTCAGGAAACACCATACACTTCTCCCGAGTGTCTGTTGGCAATTTACATCCCGCCCATCAGCATAACAAGGCTCCCAGTTCTCCATGGCCTGTCCTGCCTTTCTGGATTTTACACTTTTTTCAGATGGCCCTTTTGACCGGGGGGAAGTGAGACTTCATTGTAGTGCAGATTTCCTTTGCAAGTTTGCTTGGTTGGCCAAAAAGGGCGTATGCGTTTTTTCCTGAATATATTCAGGAAAAAACGCATACGCCCTTTTTGGCCAAGTGCATCATTGTGGACGTTCTGCCTCTTTTCCTATGCTTTCAATGCAATTCCAGTCTACCTCCTGAAATCGGTTTCCTGCAATTCTGCCCCGCTTTCAAGTCCTCTTGGCAGCCTTACTTCAGTATATTTTTGGACGATAGCTGTCATTTATAACTCTGCAGGTTTGTGAATTACAGTGCCCCTGAGCTCCTTTCTTCAACTCGCTTTCTTTTGAGCTGGCCGCAACACCGCAGGATGGCTTCAGGCCCTAATCTGGTTCCGGCACGGCACGCTGAGCCTTTGGTTAATTCCTCTTCCTGGTGGGAAATGAGAGTTAAATTTGCCCGTCCAGACACCTCCAGCTAGTCTCTCATTGGTTCTCGCTATTCCTGTGCATCTTCCGCAGAAATTGCAAACTGGGCCAAACAGGAGGTTAAAGGCGCTGACTCTCCAAGTGGGGAGAGTGTTAGTAAAGCGTCTGGAATGTTGCACCCGAGTACCAGGGTATGAAAACTGAGAGATATTTGAACACGTCTCCCGATCACATGGCTGATCATACACTAGGTTCCACATGCATGTTTTAGCTGAAGGAAGAATCCTTTAAACCTGGAGAGTTGAGACCCGTGGAATGGGTACCATGCAATATGACTTCAAAGGGTCTTCATTTGCTCACCGAACCTCTCCAATCCTATCACTGCTGCGTTTATGCCCCTGTACACACGCTTGATTCTCTTTTGGAGACATAGCAATCCATAGGTTTTAAGATACTTACTAGTCAGGTACATTCTTAGGCGTTTAATATGCGGTGTTGAGTCCATTTCGTTGAGCAAGGAGTAGCTCTTGTCTATTCCATATTTGGCTTAAGGAACTTTATCTGTGCTCATTTCAATCTCTGGTTTTATGCAGCACCCCAACTCACCTTTACCCTTAAGCAAGCATAAGTTGGTTTTCTAAATTTGAGACCCTGTTCTGTTCTGTAATTCAGTTCCTGTGTAGCCAAGTTTACATTCCGTGTATTACTGATATCTTATGATGTTTCTTTTTCTGTGTGACTTATTTCAGTTATAATCATCATACCTGAATCCACTCATTGTGCTGCTAAGGGCCTGATGACATAGATTTCATTGCTGAGTGATATTGCTTTGTAAGTAAATACCACAAATTCTTTATCCATTTTTCACTTTCTGCGATGTTGAACTTGTACTGTAAACGAGGTTCTTGTAAACAGAGGCGTCCCAATGTTTGGGGTGGCTGTGTCTTTTTGATTTTAATTTCCCTAATCTATAGGACCATAAGTGGAAGTGCCCTAGGCTCTGTTGCTTTGTTTTTTAGATGTTTCAGGAAACACCATACACTTCTCCCGAGTGTCTGTTGGCAATTTACATCCCGCCCATCAGCATAACAAGGCTCCCAGTTCTCCATGGCCTGTCCTGCCTTTCTGGATTTTACACTTTTTTCAGATGGCCCTTTTGACCGGGGGGAAGTGAGACTTCATTGTAGTGCAGATTTCCTTTGCAAGCTTGCTTGGTTGGCCAAAAAGGGCGTATGCGTTTTTTCCTGAATATATTCAGGAAAAAACGCATACGCCCTTTTTGGCCAAGTGCATCATTGTGGACGTTCTGCCTCTTTTCCTATGCTTTCAATGCAATTCCAGTCTACCTCCTGAAATCGGTTTCCTGCAATTCTGCCCCGCTTTCAAGTCCTCTTGGCAGCCTTACTTCAGTATATTTTTGGACGATAGCTGTCATTTATAACTCTGCAGGTTTGTGAATTACAGTGCCCCTGTGCTCCTTTCTTTAACTCGCTTTCTTTTGAGCTGGCCGCAACACCGCAGGATGGCTTCAGGCCCTAATCTTGTTCCGGCACGGCACGCTGAGCCTTTGGTTAATTCCTCTTCCTGGTGGGAAATGAGAGTTAAATTTGCCCGTCCAGACACCTCCAGCTAGTCTCTCATTGGTTCTCGCTATTCCTGTTCATCTTCCGCAGAAATTGCAAACTGGGCCAAACAGGAGGTTAAAGGGACTGACTCTCCAAGTCGGGAGGGTGTTAGTAAAGCGTCTGGAATGTTGCACCCGAGTACCAGGGTACGAAAACTGAGACATATTTGAACACGTCTCCCGATCACATGGTTGATCATACTCTAGGTTCCACATGCATGTTTTAGCTGAAGGAAGAATACCTTAAACCTGGGTAGTTGAAACCCGTGGAATGGGTACCATGCAATATGACTTCAGAGGGTCTTCATTTGCTCACCGAACCTCTCCAATCCTATCACTGCTGCGTTTATGCCCCTGTACACATGCTTGATTCTCTTTCGGAGACATAGCAATCCATAGGTTTTAAGATACTTACTAGTCAGGTACATTCTTAGGCATTTAATATGGGGTGTTGAGTCCATTTCGTTGAGCAAGGAGTAGCTCTTGTCTATTCCATATTTGGCTTAAGGAACTTTATCTGTGCTCATTTCAATCTCTGGTTTTATGCAGCACCCCAACTCACCTTTCCCCTTAAGCAAGCATAAGTTGGTTTTCTAAATTTGAGACCCTGTTCTGTTCTGTAATTCAGTTCCTGTGGAGCCAAGTTTACATTCCATGTATTACTGATATCTTATGATGTTTCTTTTTCTGTGTGACTTATTTCAGTTAGAATCATCATACCTGAATCCACTCATTGTGCTGCTAAGGGCCTGATGACATAGATTTCATTGCTGAGTGATATTGCTTTGTAAGTAAATACCACAACTTCTTTATCCATTTTTCACTTTCTGCGATGTTGAACTTGTACTGTAAACGAGGTTCTTGTAAACAGAGGCGTCCCAAACTTTGGGGTGGCTGTGTCTTTTTGATTTTAATTTCCCTAAGCTATAGGACCATAAGTGGAAGTGCCCTAGGCTCTGTTGCTTTGTTTTTTAGATGTTTCAGGAAACACCATACACTTCTCCCGAGTGTCTGTTGGCAATTTACATCCCGCCCATCAGCATAACAAGGCTCCCAGTTCTCCATGGCCTGTCCTGCCTTTCTGGATTTTACACTTTTTTCAGATGGCCCTTTTGACCGGGGGGAAGTGAGACTTCATTGTAGTGCAGATTTCCTTTGCAAGCTTGTTTGGTTGGCCAAAAAGGGCGTATGCGTTTTTTCCTGAATATATTCAGGAAAAAACGCATACGCCCTTTTTGGCCAAGTGCATCATTGTGGACGTTCTGCCTCTTTTCCTATGCTTTCAATGCAATTCCAGTCTACCTCCTGAAATCGGTTTCCTGCAATTCTGCCCCGCTTTCAAGTCCTCTTGGCAGCCTTACTTCAGTATATTTTTGGACGATAGCTGTCATTTATAACTCTGCAGGTTTGTGAATTACAGTGCCCCTGAGCTCCTTTCTTCAACTCGCTTTCTTGTGACCTGGCCGCAACACCGCAGGATGGCTTCAGGCCCTAATCTGGTTCCGGCACGGCACGCTGAGCCTTTGGTTAATTCCTCTTCCTGGTGGGAAATGAGAGTTAAATTTGCCCGTCCAGACACCTCCAGCTAGTCTCTCATTGGTTCTCGCTATTCCTGTTCATCTTCCGCAGAAATTGCAAACTGGGCCAAACAGGAGGTTAAAGGGACTGACTCTCCAAGTCGGGAGGGTGTTAGTAAAGCATCTGGAATGTTGTACCCGAGTACCAAGGTACGAAAACTGAGACATATTTGAACACGTCTCCCGATCACATGGTTGATCATACTCTAGGTTGCACATGCATGTTTTAGCTGAAGGAAGAATACCTTAAACCTGGGTAGTTGAAACCCGTGGAATGGGTACCATGCAATATGACTTCAAAGGGTCTTCATTTGCTCACCGAACCTCTCCAATCCTATCACTGCTGCGTTTATGCCCCTGTACACATGCTTGATTCTCTTTCGGAGACATAGCAATCCATAGGTTTTAAGATAGTTACTAGTCAGGTACATTCTTAGGCATTTAATATGCGGTGTTGAGTCCATTTCGTTGAGCAAGAGGTAGCTCTTGTCTATTCCATATTTGGCTTAAGGAACTTTATCTGTGCTCATTTCAATCTCTGGTTTTATGCAGCACCCCAACTCACCTTTACCCTTAAGCAAGCATAAGTTGGTTTTCTAAATTTGAGACCCTGTTCTGTTCTGTAATTCAGTTCCTGTGTAGCCAAGTTTACATTCCGTGTATTACTGATACCTTATGATGTTTCTTTTTCTGTGTGACTTATTTCAGTTAGAATCATCATACCTGAATCCACTCATTGTGCTGCTAAGGGCCTGATGACATAGATTTCATTGCTGAGTGATATTGCTTTGTAAGTAAATACCACAACTTCTTTATCCATTTTTCACTTTCTGCGATGTTGAACTTGTACTGTAAACGAGGTTCTTGTAAACAGAGGCGTCCCAATGTTTGGGGTGGCTGTGTCTTTTTGATTTTAATTTCCCTAAGCTATAGGACCATAAGTGGAAGTGCCCTAGGCTCTGTTGCTTTGTTTTTTAGATGTTTCAGGAAACACCATACACTTCTCCCGAGTGTCTGTTGGCAATTTACATCCCGCCCATCAGCATAACAAGGCTCCCAGTTCTCCATGGCCTGTCCTGCCTTTCTGGATTTTACACTTTTTTCAGATGGCCCTTTTGACTGGGGGGAAGTGAGACTTCATTGTAGTGCAGATTTCCTTTGCAAGCTTGCTTGGTTGGCCAAAAAGGGCGTATGCGTTTTTTCCTGAATATATTCAGGAAAAAACACATACGCCCTTTTTGGCCAAGTGCATCATTGTGGACGTTCTGCCTCTTTTCCTATGCTTTCAATGCAATTCCAGTCTACCTCCTGAAATCGGTTTCCTGCAATTCTGCCCCGCTTTCAAGTCCTCTTGGCAGCCTTACTTCAGTATATTTTTGGACGATAACTGTCATTTATAACTCTGCAGGTTTGTGAATTACAGTGCCCCTGAGCTCCTTTCTTCAACTCGCTTTCTTTTGAGCTGGCCGCAACACCGCAGGATGGCTTCAGGCCCTAATCTGGTTCCGGCACGGCACGCTGAGCCTTTGGTTAATTCCTCTTCCTGGTGGGAAATGAGAGTTAAATTTGCCCGTCCAGACACCTCCAGCTAGTCTCTCATTGGTTCTCGCTATTCCTGTTCATCTTCCGCAGAAATTGCAAACTGGGCCAAACAGGAGGTTAAAGGGACTGACTCTCCAAGTCAGGAGGGTGTTAGTAAAGCTTCTGGAATGTTGCACCCGAGTACCAGGGTACGAAAACTGAGACATATTTGAACACGTCTCCCGATCACATGGTTGATCATACTCTAGGTTCCACATGCATGTTTTAGCTGAAGGAAGAATACCTTAAACCTGGGTAGTTGAAACCCGTGGAATGGGTACCATGCAATATGACTTCAAAGGGTCTTCAGTTGCTCACCGAACCTCTCCAATCCTATCACTGCTGTGTTTATGCCCCTGTACACATGCTTGATTCTCTTTCGGAGACATAGCAATCCATAGGTTTTAAGATACTTACTAGTCAGGTACATTCTTAGACGTTTAATATGCGGTGTTCAGTCCATTTCTTTGAGCAAGGAGTAGCTCTTGTCTATTCCATATTTGGCTTAAGGAACTTTATCTGTGCTCATTTCAATCTCTGGTTTTATGCAGCACCCCAACTCACCTTTACCCTTAAGCAAGCATAAGTTGGTTTTCTAAATTTGAGACCCTGTTCTGTTCTGTAATTCAGTTCCTGTGTAGCCAAGTTTACATTCCGTGTATTACTGATATCTTATGATGTTTCTTTTTCTGTGTGACTTATTTCAGTTAGAATCATCATACCTGAATCCACTCATTGTGCTGCTAAGGGCCTGATGACATAGATTTCATTGCTGAGTGATATTGCTTTGTAAGTAAATACCACAACTTCTTTATCCATTTTTCACTTTCTGCGATGTTGAACTTGTACTGTAAACGAGGTTCTTGTAAACAGAGGCGTCCCAAACTTTGGGGTGGCTGTGTCTTTTTGATTTTAATTTCCCTAAGCTATAGGACCATAAGTGGAAGTGCCCTAGGCTCTGTTGCTTTGTTTTTTAGATGTTTCAGGAAACACCATACACTTCTCCCGAGTGTCTGTTGGCAATTTACATCCCGCCCATCAGCATAACAAGGCTCCCAGTTCTCCATGGCCTGTCCTGCCTTTCTGGATTTTACACTTTTTTCAGATGGCCCTTTTGACCGGGGGGAAGTGAGACTTCATTGTAGTGCAGATTTCCTTTGCAAGCTTGTTTGGTTGGCGAAAAAGGGCGTATGCGTTTTTTCCTGAATATATTCAGGAAAAAACGCATACGCCCTTTTTGGCCAAGTGCATCATTGTGGACGTTCTGCCTCTTTTCCTATGCTTTCAATGCAATTCCAGTCTACCTCCTGAAATCGGTTTCCTGCAATTCTGCCCCGCTTTCAAGTCCTCTTGGCAGCCTTACTTCAGTATATTTTTGGACGATAGCTGTCATTTATAACTCTGCAGGTTTGTGAATTACAGTGCCCCTGAGCTCCTTTCTTCAACTCGCTTTCTTGTGACCTGGCCGCAACACCGCAGGATGGCTTCAGGCCCTAATCTGGTTCCGGCACGGCACGCTGAGCCTTTGGTTAATTCCTCTTCCTGGTGGGAAATGAGAGTTAAATTTGCCCGTCCAGACACCTCCAGCTAGTCTCTCATTGGTTCTCGCTATTCCTGTTCATCTTCCGCAGAAATTGCAAACTGGGCCAAACAGGAGGTTAAAGGGACTGACTCTCCAAGTCGGGAGGGTGTTAGTAAAGCATCTGGAATGTTGTACCCGAGTACCAAGGTACGAAAACTGAGACATATTTGAACACGTCTCCCGATCACATGGTTGATCATACTCTAGGTTGCACATGCATGTTTTAGCTGAAGGAAGAATACCTTAAACCTGGGTAGTTGAAACCCGTGGAATGGGTACCATGCAATATGACTTCAAAGGGTCTTCATTTGCTCACCGAACCTCTCCAATCCTATCACTGCTGCGTTTATGCCCCTGTACACATGCTTGATTCTCTTTCGGAGACATAGCAATCCATAGGTTTTAAGATAGTTACTAGTCAGGTACATTCTTAGGCATTTAATATGCGGTGTTGAGTCCATTTCGTTGAGCAAGAGGTAGCTCTTGTCTATTCCATATTTGGCTTAAGGAACTTTATCTGTGCTCATTTCAATCTCTGGTTTTATGCAGCACCCCAACTCACCTTTACCCTTAAGCAAGCATAAGTTGGTTTTCTAAATTTGAGACCCTGTTCTGTTCTGTAATTCAGTTCCTGTGTAGCCAAGTTTACATTCCGTGTATTACTGATACCTTATGATGTTTCTTTTTCTGTGTGACTTATTTCAGTTAGAATCATCATACCTGAATCCACTCATTGTGCTGCTAAGGGCCTGATGACATAGATTTCATTGCTGAGTGATATTGCTTTGTAAGTAAATACCACAACTTCTTTATCCATTTTTCACTTTCTGCGATGTTGAACTTGTACTGTAAACGAGGTTCTTGTAAACAGAGGCGTCCCAATGTTTGGGGTGGCTGTGTCTTTTTGATTTTAATTTCCCTAAGCTATAGGACCATAAGTGGAAGTGCCCTAGGCTCTGTTGCTTTGTTTTTTAGATGTTTCAGGAAACACCATACACTTCTCCCGAGTGTCTGTTGGCAATTTACATCCCGCCCATCAGCATAACAAGGCTCCCAGTTCTCCATGGCCTGTCCTGCCTTTCTGGATTTTACACTTTTTTCAGATGGCCCTTTTGACTGGGGGGAAGTGAGACTTCATTGTAGTGCAGATTTCCTTTGCAAGCTTGCTTGGTTGGCCAAAAAGGGCGTATGCGTTTTTTCCTGAATATATTCAGGAAAAAACACATACGCCCTTTTTGGCCAAGTGCATCATTGTGGACGTTCTGCCTCTTTTCCTATGCTTTCAATGCAATTCCAGTCTACCTCCTGAAATCGGTTTCCTGCAATTCTGCCCCGCTTTCAAGTCCTCTTGGCAGCCTTACTTCAGTATATTTTTGGACGATAACTGTCATTTATAACTCTGCAGGTTTGTGAATTACAGTGCCCCTGAGCTCCTTTCTTCAACTCGCTTTCTTTTGAGCTGGCCGCAACACCGCAGGATGGCTTCAGGCCCTAATCTGGTTCCGGCACGGCACGCTGAGCCTTTGTTTAATTCCTCTTCCTGGTGGGAAATGAGAGTTAAATTTGCCCGTCCAGACACCTCCAGCTAGTCTCTCATTGGTTCTCGCTATTCCTGTTCATCTTCCGCAGAAATTGCAAACTGGGCCAAACAGGAGGTTAAAGGGACTGACTCTCCAAGTCAGGAGGGTGTTAGTAAAGCTTCTGGAATGTTGCACCCGAGTACCAGGGTACGAAAACTGAGACATATTTGAACACGTCTCCCGATCACATGGTTGATCATACTCTAGGTTCCACATGCATGTTTTAGCTGAAGGAAGAATACCTTAAACCTGGGTAGTTGAAACCCGTGGAATGGGTACCATGCAATATGACTTCAAAGGGTCTTCAGTTGCTCACCGAACCTCTCCAATCCTATCACTGCTGTGTTTATGCCCCTGTACACATGCTTGATTCTCTTTCGGAGACATAGCAATCCATAGGTTTTAAGATACTTACTAGTCAGGTACATTCTTAGACGTTTAATATGCGGTGTTGAGTCCATTTCTTTGAGCAAGGAGTAGCTCTTGTCTATTCCATATTTGGCTTAAGGAACTTTATCTGTGCTCATTTCAATCTCTGGTTTTATGCAGCACCCCAACTCACCTTTACCCTTAAGCAAGCATAAGTTGGTTTTCTAAATTTGAGACCCTGTTCTGTTCTGTAATTCAGTTCCTGTGTAGCCAAGTTTACATTCCGTGTATTACTGATATCTTATGATGTTTCTTTTTCTGTGTGACTTATTTCAGTTAGAATCATCATACCTGAATCCACTCATTGTGCTGCTAAGGGCCTGATGACATAGATTTCATTGCTGAGTGATATTGCTTTGTAAGTAAATACCACAACTTCTTTATCCATTTTTCACTTTCTGCGATGTTGAACTTGTACTGTAAACGAGGTTCTTGTAAACAGAGGCGTCCCAAATTTTGGGGTGGCTGTGTCTTTTTGATTTTAATTTCCCTAATCTATAGGACCATAAGTGGAAGTGCCCTAGGCTCTGTTGCTTTGTTTTTTAGATGTTTCAGGAAACACCATACACTTCTCCCGAGTGTCTGTTGGCAATTTACATCCCGCCCATCAGCATAACAAGGCTCCCAGTTCTCCATGGCCTGTCCTGCCTTTCTGGATTTTACACTTTTTTCAGATGGCCCTTTTGACCAGGGGGAAGTGAGACTTCATTGTAGTGCAGATTTCCTTTGCAAGCTTGCTTGGTTGGCCAAAAAGGGCGTATGCGTTTTTTCCTGAATATATTCAGGAAAAAACGCATACGCCCTTTTTGGCCAAGTGCATCATTGTGGACGTTCTGCCTCTTTTCCTATGCTTTCAATGCAATTCCAGTCTACCTCCTGAAATCGGTTTCCTGCAATTCTGCCCCGCTTTCAAGTCCTCTTGGCAGCCTTACTTCAGTATATTTTTGGATGATAGCTGTCATTTATAAGTCTGCAGGTTTGTGAATTACAGTGCCCCTGAGCTCCTTTCTTCAACTCGCTTTCTTTTGAGCTGGCCGCAACACCGCAGGATGGCTTCAGGCCCTAATCTTGTTCCGGCACGGCACGCTGAGCCTTTGGTTAATTCCTCTTCCTGGTGGGAAATGAGAGTTAAATTTGCCCGTCCAGACACCTCCAGCTAGTCTCTCATTGGTTCTCGCTATTCCTGTTCATCTTCCGCAGAAATTGCAAACTGGGCCAAACAGGAGGTTAAAGGGACTGACTCTCCAAGTCGGGAGGGTGTTAGTAAAGCGTCTGGAATGTTGCACCCGAGTACCAGGGTACGAAAACTGAGACATATTTGAACACGTCTCCCGATCACATGGTTGATCAGACTCTAGGTTCCACATGCATGTTTTAGCTGAAGGAAGAATACCTTAAACCTGGGTAGTTGAAACCCGTGGAATGGGTACCATGCAATATGACTTCAGAGGGTCTTCATTTGCTCACCGAACCTCTCCAATCCTATCACTGCTGCGTTTATGCCCCTGTACACATGCTTGATTCTCTTTCGGAGACATAGCAATCCATAGGTTTTAAGATACTTACTAGTCAGGTACATTCTTAGGCGTTTAATATGCGGTATTGAGTCCATTTCGTTGAGCAAGGAGTAGCTCTTGTCTATTCCATATTTGGCTTAAGGAACTTTATCTGTGCTCATTTCAATCTCTGGTTTTATGCAGCACCCCAACTCACCTTTACCCTTAAGCAAGCATAAGTTGGTTTTCTAAATTTGAGACCCTGTTCTGTTCTGTAATTCAGTTCCTGTGTAGCCAAGTTTACATTCCGTGTATTACTGATATCTTATGATGTTTCTTTTTCTGTGTGACTTATTTCAGTTAGAATCATCATACCTGAATCCACTCATTGTGCTGCTAAGGGCCTGATGACATAGATTTCATTGCTGAGTGATATTGCTTTGTAAGTAAATACCACAACTTCTTTATCCATTTTTCACTTTCTGCGATGTTGAACTTGTACTGTAAACGAGGTTCTTGTAAACAGAGGCGTCCCAAACTTTGGGGTGGCTGTGTCTTTTTGATTTTAATTTCCCTAAGCTATAGGACCATAAGTGGAAGTGCCCTAGGCTCTGTTGCTTTGTTTTTTAGATGTTTCAGGAAACACCATACACTTCTCCCGAGTGTCTGTTGGCAATTTACATCCCGCCCATCAGCATAACAAGGCTCCCAGTTCTCCATGGCCTGTCCTGCCTTTCTGGATTTTACACTTTTTTCAGATGGCCCTTTTGACCGGGGGGAAGTGAGACTTCATTGTAGTGCAGATTTCCTTTGCAAGCTTGCTTGGTTGGCCAAAAAGGGCGTATGCGTTTTTTCCTGAATATATTCAGGAAAAAACGCATACGCCCTTTTTGGCCAAGTGCATCATTGTGGACGTTCTGCCTCTTTTCCTATGCTTTCAATGCAATTCCAGTCTGCCTCCTGAAATCGGTTTCCTGCAATTCTGCCCCGCTTTCAAGTCCTCTTGGCAGCCTTACTTCAGTATATTTTTGGACGATAGCTGTCATTTATAACTCTGCAGGTTTGTGAATTACAGTGCCCCTGAGCTCCTTTCTTCAACTCGCTTTCTTTTGAGCTGGCCGCAACACCGCAGGATGGCTTCAGGCCCTAATCTGGTTCCGGCAGGGCACGCTGAGCCTTTGGTTAATTCCTCTTCCTGGTGGGAAATGAGAGTTAAATTTGCCCGTTCAGACACCTCCAGCTAGTCTCTCATTGGTTCTCGCTATTCCTGTTCATCTTCCGCAGAAATTGCAAACTGGGCCAAACAGGAGGTTAAAGGGACTGACTCTCCAAGTCGGGAGGGTGTTAGTAAAGCGTCTGGAATGTTGCACCCGAGTACCAGGGTACGAAAACTGAGACATATTTGAACACGTCTCCCGATCACATGGTTGATCATACTCTAGGTTCCACATGCATGTTTTAGCTGAAGGAAGAATACCTTAAACCTGGGTAGTTGAAACCCGTGGAATGGGTACCATGCAATATGACTTCAAAGGGTCTTCATTTGCTCACCGAACCTCTCCAATCCTATCACTGCTGCGTTTATGCCCCTGTACACATGCTTGATTCTCTTTCGGAGACATAGCAATCCATAGGTTTTAAGATACTTACTAGTCAGGTACATTCTTAGGCATTTAATATGCGGTGTTGAGTCCATTTCGTTGAGCAAGAGGTAGCTCTTGTCTATTCCATATTTGGCTTAAGGAACTTTATCTGTGCTCATTTCAATCTCTGGTTTTATGCAGCACCCCAACTCACCTTTCCCCTTAAGCAAGCATAAGTTGGTTTTCTAAATTTGAGACCCTGTTCTGTTCTGTAATTCAGTTCCTGTGTAGCCAAGTTTACATTCCGTGTATTACTGATATCTTATGATGTTTCTTTTTCTGTGTGACTTATTTCAGTTAGAATCATCATACCTGAATCCACTCATTGTGCTGCTAAGGGCCTGATGACATAGATTTCATTGCTGAGTGATATTGCTTTGTAAGTAAATACCACAACTTCTTTATCCATTTTTCACTTTCTGCGATGTTGAACTTGTACTGTAAACGAGGTTCTTGTAAACAGAGGCGTCCCAAACTTTGGGGTGGCTGTGTCTTTTTGATTTTAATTTCCCTAAGCTATAGGACCATAAGTGGAAGTGCCCTAGGCTCTGTTGTTTTGTTTTTTAGATGTTTCAGGAAACACCATACACTTCTCCCGAGTGTCTGTTGGCAATTTACATCCCGCCCATCAGCATAACAAGGCTCCCAGTTCTCCATGGCCTGTCCTGCCTTTCTGGATTTTACACTTTTTTCAGATGGCCCTTTTGACCGGGGGGAAGTGAGACTTCATTGTAGTGCAGATTTCCTTTGCAAGCTTGCTTAGTTGGCCAAAAAGGGCGTATGCGTTTTTTCCTGAATATATTCAGGAAAAAACGCATACGCCCTTTTTGGCCAAGTGCATCATTGTGGACGTTCTGCCTCTTTTCCTATGCTTTCAATGCAATTCCAGTCTACCTCCTGAAATCGGTTTCCTGCAATTCTGCCCCGCTTTCAAGTCCTCTTGGCAGCCTTACTTCAGTATATTTTTGGATGATAGCTCTCATTTATAAGTCTGCAGGTTTGTGAATTACAGTGCCCCTGAGCTCCTTTCTTCAACTCGCTTTCTTTTGAGCTGGCCGCAACACCGCAGGATGGCTTCAGGCCCTAATCTTGTTCCGGCACGGCACGCTGAGCCTTTGGTTAATTCCTCTTCCTGGTGGGAAATGAGAGTTAAATTTGCCCGTCCAGACACCTCCAGCTAGTCTCTCATTGGTTCTCGCTATTCCTGTTCATCTTCCGCAGAAATTGCAAACTGGGCCAAACAGGAGGTTAAAGGGACTGACTCTCCAAGTCGGGAGGGTGTTAGTAAAGCGTCTGGAATGTTGCACCCGAGTACCAGGGTACGAAAACTGAGACATATTTGAACACGTCTCCCGATCACATGGTTGATCAGACTCTAGGTTCCACATGCATGTTTTAGCTGAAGGAAGAATACCTTAAACCTGGGTAGTTGAAACCCGTGGAATGGGTACCATGCAATATGACTTCAGAGGGTCTTCATTTGCTCACCGAACCTCTCCAATCCTATCACTGCTGCGTTTATGCCCCTGTACACATGCTTGATTCTCTTTCGGAGACATAGCAATCCATAGGTTTTAAGATACTTACTAGTCAGGTACATTCTTAGGCGTTTAATATGCGGTATTGAGTCCATTTCGTTGAGCAAGGAGTAGCTCTTGTCTATTCCATATTTGGCTTAAGGAACTTTATCTGTGCTCATTTCAATCTCTGGTTTTATGCAGCACCCCAACTCACCTTTACCCTTAAGCAAGCATAAGTTGGTTTTCTAAATTTGAGACCCTGTTCTGTTCTGTAATTCAGTTCCTGTGTAGCCAAGTTTACATTCCGTGTATTACTGATATCTTATGATGTTTCTTTTTCTGTGTGACTTATTTCAGTTAGAATCATCATACCTGAATCCACTCATTGTGCTGCTAAGGGCCTGATGACATAGATTTCATTGCTGAGTGATATTGCTTTGTAAGTAAATACCACAACTTCTTTATCCATTTTTCACTTTCTGCGATGTTGAACTTGTACTGTAAACGAGGTTCTTGTAAACAGAGGCGTCCCAAACTTTGGGGTGGCTGTGTCTTTTTGATTTTAATTTCCCTAAGCTATAGGACCATAAGTGGAAGTGCCCTAGGCTCTGTTGCTTTGTTTTTTAGATGTTTCAGGAAACACCATACACTTCTCCCGAGTGTCTGTTGGCAATTTACATCCCGCCCATCAGCATAACAAGGCTCCCAGTTCTCCATGGCCTGTCCTGCCTTTCTGGATTTTACACTTTTTTCAGATGGCCCTTTTGACCGGGGGGAAGTGAGACTTCATTGTAGTGCAGATTTCCTTTGCAAGCTTGCTTGGTTGGCCAAAAAGGACGTATGCGTTTTTTCCTGAATATATTCAGGAAAAAACGCATACGCCCTTTTTGGCCAAGTGCATCATTGTGGACGTTCTGCCTCTTTTCCTATGCTTTCAATGCAATTCCAGTCTGCCTCCTGAAATCGGTTTCCTGCAATTCTGCCCCGCTTTCAAGTCCTCTTGGCAGCCTTACTTCAGTATATTTTTGGACGATAGCTGTCATTTATAACTCTGCAGGTTTGTGAATTACAGTGCCCCTGAGCTCCTTTCTTCAACTCGCTTTCTTTTGAGCTGGCCGCAACACCGCAGGATGGCTTCAGGCCCTAATCTGGTTCCAGCAGTGCACGCTGAGCCTTTGGTTAATTCCTCTTCCTGGTGGGAAATGAGAGTTAAATTTGCCCGTTCAGACACCTCCAGCTAGTCTCTCATTGGTTCTCGCTATTCCTGTTCATCTTCCGCAGAAATTGCAAACTGGGCCAAACAGGAGGTTAAAGGGACTGACTCTCCAAGTCGGGAGGGTGTTAGTAAAGCGTCTGGAATGTTGTACCCGAGTACCAGGGTACGAAAACTGAGACATATTTGAACACGTCTCCCGATCACATGGTTGATCATACTCTAGGTTGCACATGCATGTTTTAGCTGAAGGAAGAATACCTTAAACCTGGGTAGTTGAAACCCGTGGAATGGGTACCATGCAATATGACTTCAAAGGGTCTTCATTTGCTCACCGAACCTCTCCAATCCTATCACTGCTGCGTTTATGCCCCTGTACACATGCTTGATTCTCTTTCGGAGACATAGCAATCCATAGGTTTTAAGATACTTACTAGTCAGGTACATTCTTAGGCATTTAATATGCGGTGTTGAGTCCATTTCGTTGAGCAAGAGGTAGCTCTTGTCTATTCCATATTTGGCTTAAGGAACTTTATCTGTGCTCATTTCAATCTCTGGTTTTATGCAGCACCCCAACTCACCTTTCCCCTTAAGCAAGCATAAGTTGGTTTTCTAAATTTGAGACCCTGTTCTGTTCTGTAATTCAGTTCCTGTGTAGCCAAGTTTACATTCCGTGTATTACTGATATCTTATGATGTTTCTTTTTCTGTGTGACTTATTTCAGTTAGAATCATCATACCTGAATCCACTCATTGTGCTGCTAAGGGCCTGATGACATAGATTTCATTGCTGAGTGATATTGCTTTGTAAGTAAATACCACAACTTCTTTATCCATTTTTCACTTTCTGCGATGTTGAACTTGTACTGTAAACGAGGTTCTTGTAAACAGAGGCGTCCCAAACTTTGGGGTGGCTGTGTCTTTTTGATTTTAATTTCCCTAAGCTATAGGACCATAAGTGGAAGTGCCCTAGGCTCTGTTGCTTTGTTTTTTAGATGTTTCAGGAAACACCATACACTTCTCCCGAGTGTCTGTTGGCAATTTACATCCCGCCCATCAGCATAACAAGGCTCCCAGTTCTCCATGGCCTGTCCTGCCTTTCTGGATTTTACACTTTTTTCAGATGGCCCTTTTGACCGGGGGGAAGTGAGACTTCATTGTAGTGCAGATTTCCTTTGCAAGCTTGCTTGGTTGGCCAAAAAGGGCGTATGCGTTTTTTCCTGAATATATTCAGGAAAAAACGCATACGCCCTTTTTGGCCAAGTGCATCATTGTGGACGTTCTGCCTCTTTTCCTATGCTTTCAATGCAATTCCAGTCTACCTCCTGAAATCAGTTTCCTGCAATTCTGCCCCGCTTTCAAGTCCTCTTGGCAGCCTTACTTCAGTATATTTTTGGACGATAGCTGTCATTTATAACTCTGCAGGTTTGTGAATTACAGTGCCCCTGAGCTCCTTTCTTCAACTCGCTTTCTTTTGAGCTGGCCGCAACACCGCAGGATGGCTTCAGGCCCTAATCTGGTTCCAGCACGGCACGCTGAGCCTTTGGTTAATTCCTCTTCCTGGTGGGAAATGAGAGTTAAATTTGCCCGTTCAGACACCTCCAGCTAGTCTCTCATTGGTTCTCGCTATTTCTGTTCATCTTCCGCAGAAATTGCAAACTGGGCCAAACAGGAGGTTAAAGGGACTGACTCTCCAAGTCGGGAGGGTGTTAGTAAAGCGTCTGGAATGTTGCACCCGAGTACCAGGGTACGAAAACTGAGACATATTTGAACACGTCTCCCGATCACATGGTTGATCATACTCTAGGTTCCACATGCATGTTTTAGCTGAAGGAAGAATACCTTAAACCTGGGTAGTTGAAACCCGTGGAATGGGTACCATGCAATATGACTTCAAAGGGTCTTCATTTGCTCACCGAACCTCTCCAATGCTATCACTGCTGCGTTTATGCCCCTGTACACATGCTTGATTCTCTTTCGGAGACATAGCAATCCATAGGTTTTAAGATACTTACTAGTCAGGTACATTCTTAGGCGTTTAATATGCGGTGTTGAGTCCATTTCGTTGAGCAAGGAGTAGCTCTGGTCTATTCCATATTTGGCTTAAGGAACTTTATCTGTGTTCATTTCAATCTCTGGTTTTATGCAGCACCCCAACTCACCTTTACGCTTAAGCAAGCATAAGTTGGTTTTCTAAATTTGAGACACTGTTCTGTTCTGTAATTCAGTTCCTGTGTAGCCAAGTTTACATTCCGTGTATTACTGATATCTTATGATGTTTCTTTTTCTGTGTGACTTATTTCAGTTAGAATCATCATACCTGAATCCACTCATTGTGCTGCTAAGGGCCTGATGACATAGATTTCATTGCTGAGTGATATTGCTTTGTAAGTAAATACCACAACTTCTTTATCCATTTTTCACTTTCTGCGATGTTGAACTTGTACTGTAAACGAGGTTCTTGTAAACAGAGGCGTCCCAAACTTTGGGGTGGCTGTGTCTTTTTGATTTTAATTTCCCTAAGCTATAGGACCATAAGTGGAAGTGCCCTAGGCTCTGTTGCTTTGTTTTTTAGATGTTTCAGGAAACACCATACACTTCTCCCGAGTGTCTGTTGGCAATTTACATCCCGCCCATCAGCATAACAAGGCTCCCAGTTCTCCATGGCCTGTCCTGCCTTTCTGGATTTTACACTTTTTTCAGATGGCCCTTTTGACCGGGGGGAAGTGAGACTTCATTGTAGTGCAGATTTCCTTTGCAAGCTTGCTTGGTTGGCCAAAAAGGGCGTATGCGTTTTTTCCTGAATATATTCAGGAAAAAACGCATACGCCCTTTTTGGCCAAGTGCATCATTGTGGACGTTCTGCCTCTTTTCCTATGCTTTCAATGCAATTCCAGTCTACCTCCTGAAATCGGTTTCCTGCAATTCTGCCCCGCTTTCAAGTCCTCTTGGCAGCCTTACTTCAGTATATTTTTGGACGATAGCTGTCATTTATAACTCTGCAGGTTTGTGAATTACAGTGCCCCTGAGCTCCTTTCTTCAACTCGCTTTCTTTTAAGCTGGCCGCAACACCGCAGGATGGCTTCAGGCCCTAATCTGGTTCCGACACGACACGCTGATCCTTTGGTTAATTCCTCTTCCTGGTGGGAAATGAGAGTTAAATTTGCCCGTCCAGACACCTCCAGCTAGTCTCTCATTGGTTCTCGCTATTCCTGTTCATCTTCCGCAGAAATTGCAAACTGGGCCAAACAGGAGGTTAAAGGGACTGACTCTCCAAGTCGGGAGGGTGTTAGTAAAGCGTCTGGAATGTTGCACCCGAGTACCAGGGTACGAAAACTGAGACATATTTGAACACGTCTCCCGATCACATGGTTGATCATACTCTAGGTTCCACATGCATGTTTTAGCTGAAGGAAGAATACCTTAAACCTGGGTAGTTGAAACCCGTGGAATGGGTACCATGCAATATGACTTCAAAGGGTCTTCATTTGCTCACCGAACCTCTCCAATCCTATCACTGCTGCGTTTATGCCCCTGTACACATGCTTGATTCTCTTTCGGAGACATAGCAATCCATAGGTTTTAAGATACTTACTAGTCAGGTACATTCTTAGGCATTTAATATGGGGTGTTGAGTCCATTTCGTTGAGCAAGGAGTAGCTCTTGTCTATTCCATATTTGGCTTAAGGAACTTTATCTGTGCTCATTTCAATCTCTGGTTTTATGCAGCACCCCAACTCACCTTTCCCCTTAAGCAAGCATAAGTTGGTTTTCTAAATTTGAGACCCTGTTCTGTTCTGTAATTCAGTTCCTGTGTAGCCAAGTTTACATTCCGTGTATTACTGATATCTTATGATGTTTCTTTTTCTGTGTGACTTATTTCAGTTAGAATCATCATACCTGAATCCACTCATTGTGCTGCTAAGGGCCTGATGACATAGATTTCATTGCTGAGTGATATTGCTTTGTAAGTAAATACCACAACTTCTTTATCCATTTTTCACTTTCTGCGATGTTGAACTTGTACTGTAAACGAGGTTCTTGTAAACAGAGGCGTCCCAAACTTTGGGGTGGCTGTGTCTTTTTGATTTTAATTTCCCTAAGCTATAGGACCATAAGTGGAAGTGCCCTAGGCTCTGTTGCTTTGTTTTTTAGATGTTTCAGGAAACACCATACACTTCTCCCGAGTGTCTGTTGGCAATTTACATCCCGCCCATCAGCATAACAAGGCTCCCAGTTCTCCATGGCCTGTCCTGCCTTTCTGGATTTTACACTTTTTTCAGATGGCCCTTTTGACCGGGGGGAAGTGAGACTTCATTGTAGTGCAGATTTCCTTTGCAAGCTTGCTTGGTTGGCCAAAAAGGGCGTATGCGTTTTTTCCTGAATATATTCAGGAAAAAACGCATACGCCCTTTTTGGCCAAGTGCATCATTGTGGACGTTCTGCCTCTTTTCCTATGCTTTCAATGCAATTCCAGTCTACCTCCTGAAATCGGTTTCCTGCAATTCTGCCCCGCTTTCAAGTCCTCTTGGCAGCCTTACTTCAGTATATTTTTGGACGATAGCTGTCATTTATAACTCTGCAGGTTTGTGAATTACAGTGCCCCTGAGCTCCTTTCTTCAACTCGCTTTCTTTTGAGCTGGCCGCAACACTGCAGGATGGCTTCAGGCCCTAATCTGGTTCCGGCACGGCACGCTGAGCCTTTGGTTAATTCCTCTTCCTGGTGGGAAATGAGAGTTAAATTTGCCCGTCCAGACACCTCCAGCTAGTCTCTCATTGGTTCTCGCTATTCCTGTTCATCTTCCGCAGAAATTGCAAACTGGGCCAAACAGGAGGTTAAAGGGACTGACTCTCCAAGTCGGGAGGGTGTTAGTAAAGCGTCTGGAATGTTGCACCCGAGTACCAGGGTACGAAAACTGAGACATATTTGAACACGTCTCCCGATCACATGGTTGATCATACTCTAGGTTCCACATGCATGTTTTAGCTGAAGGAAGAATACCTTAAACCTGGGTAGTTGAAACCCGTGGAATGGGTACCATGCAATATGACTTCAAAGGGTCTTCATTTGCTCACCGAACCTCTCCAATCCTATCACTGCTGCGTTTATGCCCCTGTACACATGCTTGATTCTCTTTCGGAGACATAGCAATCCATAGGTTTTAAGATACTTACTAGTCAGGTACATTCTTAGGCGTTTAATATGCGGTGTTGAGTCCATTTCGTTGAGCAAGGAGTAGCTCTGGTCTATTCCATATTTGGCTTAAGGAACTTTATCTGTGTTCATTTCAATCTCTGGTTTTATGCAGCACCCCAACTCACCTTTACCCTTAAGCAAGCATAAGTTGGTTTTCTAAATTTGAGACACTGTTCTGTTCTGTAATTCAGTTCCTGTGTAGCCAAGTTTACATTCCGTGTATTACTGATATCTTATGATGTTTCTTTTTCTGTGTGACTTATTTCAGTTAGAATCATCATACCTGAATCCACTCATTGTGCTGCTAAGGGCCTGATGACATAGATTTCATTGCTGAGTGATATTGCTTTGTAAGTAAATACCACAACTTCTTTATCCATTTTTCACTTTCTGCGATGTTGAACTTGTACTGTAAACGAGGTTCTTGTAAACAGAGGCGTCCCAAACTTTGGGGTGGCTGTGTCTTTTTGATTTTAATTTCCCTAAGCTATAGGACCATAAGTGGAAGTGCCCTAGGCTCTGTTGCTTTGTTTTTTAGATGTTTCAGGAAACACCATACACTTCTCCCGAGTGTCTGTTGGCAATTTACATCCCGCCCATCAGCATAACAAGGCTCCCAGTTCTCCATGGCCTGTCCTGCCTTTCTGGATTTTACACTTTTTTCAGATGGCCCTTTTGACCGGGGGGAAGTGAGACTTCATTGTAGTGCAGATTTCCTTTGCAAGCTTGCTTGGTTGGCCAAAAAGGGCGTATGCGTTTTTTCCTGAATATATTCAGGAAAAAACGCATACGCCCTTTTTGGCCAAGTGCATCATTGTGGACGTTCTGCCTCTTTTCCTATGCTTTCAATGCAATTCCAGTCTACCTCCTGAAATCGGTTTCCTGCAATTCTGCCCCGCTTTCAAGTCCTCTTGGCAGCCTTACTTCAGTATATTTTTGGACGATAGCTGTCATTTATAACTCTGCAGGTTTGTGAATTACAGTGCCCCTGAGCTCCTTTCTTCAACTCGCTTTCTTTTGAGCTGGCCGCAACACCGCAGGATGGCTTCAGGCCCTAATCTGGTTCCGGCACGGCACGCTGAGCCTTTGGTTAATTCCTCTTCCTGGTGGGAAATGAGAGTTAAATTTGCCCGTCCAGACACCTCCAGCTAGTCTCTCATTGGTTCTCGCTATTCCTGTTCATCTTCCGCAGAAATTGCAAACTGGGCCAAACAGGAGGTTAAAGGGACTGACTCTCCAAGTCGGGAGGGTGTTAGTAAAGCGTCTGGAATGTTGCACCCGAGTACCAGGGTACGAAAACTGAGACATATTTGAACACGTCTCCCGATCACATGGTTGATCATACTCTAGGTTCCACATGCATGTTTTAGCTGAAGGAAGAATACCTTAAACCTGGGTAGTTGAAACCCGTGGAATGGGTACCATGCAATATGACTTCAAAGGGTCTTCATTTGCTCACCGAACCTCTCCAATCCTATCACTGCTGCGTTTATGCCCCTGTACACATGCTTGATTCTCTTTCGGAGACATAGCAATCCATAGGTTTTAAGATACTTACTAGTCAGGTACATTCTTAGGCATTTAATATGCGGTGTTGAGTCCATTTCGTTGAGCAAGGAGTAGCTTTGGTCTATTCCATATTTGGCTTAAGGAACTTTATCTGTGCTCATTTCAATCTCTGGTTTTATGCAGCACCCCAACTCACCTTTCCCCTTAAGCAAGCATAAGTTGGTTTTCTAAATTTGAGACCCTGTTCTGTTCTGTAATTCAGTTCCTGTGTAGCCAAGTTTACATTCCGTGTATTACTGATATCTTATGATGTTTCTTTTTCTGTGTGACTTATTTCAGTTAGAATCATCATACCTGAATCCACTCATTGTGCTGCTAAGGGCCTGATGACATAGATTTCATTGCTGAGTGATATTGCTTTGTAAGTAAATACCACAACTTCTTTATCCATTTTTCACTTTCTGCGATGTTGAACTTGTACTGTAAACGAGGTTCTTGTAAACAGAGGCGTCCCAAACTTTGGGGTGGCTGTGTCTTTTTGATTTTAATTTCCCTAAGCTATAGGACCATAAGTGGAAGTGCCCTAGGCTCTGTTGCTTTGTTTTTTAGATGTTTCAGGAAACACCATACACTTCTCCCGAGTGTCTGTTGGCAATTTACATCCCGCCCATCAGCATAACAAGGCTCCCAGTTCTCCATGGCCTGTCCTGCCTTTCTGGATTTTACACTTTTTTCAGATGGCCCTTTTGACCGGGGGGAAGTGAGACTTCATTGTAGTGCAGATTTCCTTTGCAAGCTTGCTTGGTTGGCCAAAAAGGGCGTATGCGTTTTTTCCTGAATATATTCAGGAAAAAACGCATACGCCCTTTTTGGCCAAGTGCATCATTGTGGACGTTCTGCCTCTTTTCCTATGCTTTCAATGCAATTCCAGTCTACCTCCTGAAATCGGTTTCCTGCAATTCTGCCCCGCTTTCAAGTCCTCTTGGCAGCCTTACTTCAGTATATTTTTGGACGATAGCTGTCATTTATAACTCTGCAGGTTTGTGAATTACAGTGCCCCTGAGCTCCTTTCTTCAACTCGCTTTCTTTTGAGCTGGCCGCAACACCGCAGGATGGCTTCAGGCCCTAATCTGGTTCCGGCACGGCACGCTGAGCCTTTGGTTAATTCCTCTTCCTGGTGGGAAATGAGAGTTAAATTTGCCCGTCCAGACACCTCCAGCTAGTCTCTCATTGGTTCTCGCTATTCCTGTTCATCTTCCGCAGAAATTGCAAACTGGGCCAAACAGGAGGTTAAAGGGACTGACTCTCCAAGTCGGGAGGGTGTTAGTAAAGCGTCTGGAATGTTGCACCCGAGTACCAGGGTACGAAAACTGAGACATATTTGAACACGTCTCCCGATCACATGGTTGATCATACTCTAGGTTCCACATGCATGTTTTAGCTGAAGGAAGAATACCTTAAACCTGGGTAGTTGAAACCCGTGGAATGGGTACCATGCAATATGACTTCAAAGGGTCTTCATTTGCTCACCGAACCTCTCCAATCCTATCACTGCTGCGTTTATGCCCCTGTACACATGCTTGATTCTCTTTCGGAGACATAGCAATCCATAGGTTTTAAGATACTTACTAGTCAGGTACATTCTTAGGCGTTTAATATGCGGTGTTGAGTCCATTTCGTTGAGCAAGGAGTAGCTCTTGTCTATTCCATATTTGGCTTAAGGAACTTTATCTGTGCTCATTTCAATCTCTGGTTTTATGCAGCACCCCAACTCACCTTTCCCCTTAAGCAAGCATAAGTTGGTTTTCTAAATTTGAGACCCTGTTCTGTTCTGTAATTCAGTTCCTGTGTAGCCAAGTTTACATTCCGTGTATTACTGATATCTTATGATGTTTCTTTTTCTGTGTGACTTATTTCAGTTAGAATCATCATACCTGAATCCACTCATTGTGCTGCTAAGGGCCTGATGACATAGATTTCATTGCTGAGTGATATTGCTTTGTAAGTAAATACCACAACTTCTTTATCCATTTTTCACTTTCTGCGATGTTGAACTTGTACTGTAAACGAGGTTCTTGTAAACAGAGGCGTCCCAAACTTTGGGGTGGCTGTGTCTTTTTGATTTTAATTTCCCTAAGCTATAGGACCATAAGTGGAAGTGCCCTAGGCTCTGTTGCTTTGTTTTTTAGATGTTTCAGGAAACACCATACACTTCTCCCGAGTGTCTGTTGGCAATTTACATCCCGCCCATCAGCATAACAAGGCTCCCAGTTCTCCATGGCCTGTCCTGCCTTTCTGGATTTTACACTTTTTTCAGATGGCCCTTTTGACCGGGGGGAAGTGAGACTTCATTGTAGTGCAGATTTCCTTTGCAAGCTTGCTTGGTTGGCCAAAAAGGGCGTATGCGTTTTTTCCTGAATATATTCAGGAAAAAACGCATACGCCCTTTTTGGCCAAGTGCATCATTGTGGACGTTCTGCCTCTTTTCCTATGCTTTCAATGCAATTCCAGTCTACCTCCTGAAATCGGTTTCCTGCAATTCTGCCCCGCTTTCAAGTCCTCTTGGCAGCCTTACTTCAGTATATTTTTGGACGATAGCTGTCATTTATAACTCTGCAGGTTTGTGAATTACAGTGCCCCTGAGCTCCTTTCTTCAACTCGCTTTCTTTTGAGCTGGCCGCAACACCGCAGGATGGCTTCAGGCCCTAATCTGGTTCCGGCACGACACGCTGAGCCTTTGGTTAATTCCTCTTCCTGGTGGGAAATGAGAGTAAAATTTTCCCGTCCAGACACCTCCAGCTAGTCTCTCATTGGTTCTCGCTATTCCTGTTCATCTTCCGCAGAAATTGCAAACTGGGCCAAACAGGAGGTTAAAGGGACTGACTCTCCAAGTCGGGAGGGTGTTAGTAAAGCGTCTGGAATGTTGCACCCGAGTACCAGGGTACGAAAACTGAGACATATTTGAACACGTCTCCCGATCACATGGTTGATCATACTCTAGGTTCCACATGCATGTTTTAGCTGAAGGAAGAATACCTTAAACCTGGGTAGTTGAAACCCGTGGAATGGGTACCATGCAATATGACTTCAAAGGGTCTTCATTTGCTCACCGAACCTCTCCAATCCTATCACTGCTGCGTTTATGCCCCTGTACACATGCTTGATTCTCTTTCGGAGACATAGCAATCCATAGGTTTTAAGATACTTACTAGTCAGGTACATTCTTAGGCATTTAATATGCGGTGTTGAGTCCATTTCGTTGAGCAAGGAGTAGCTCTGGTCTATTCCATATTTGGCTTAAGGAACTTTATCTGTGCTCATTTCAATCTCTGGTTTTATGCAGCACCCCAACTCACCTTTCCCCTTAAGCAAGCATAAGTTGGTTTTCTAAATTTGAGACCCTGTTCTGTTCTGTAATTCAGTTCCTGTGTAGCCAAGTTTACATTCCGTGTATTACTGATATCTTATGATGTTTCTTTTTCTGTGTGACTTATTTCAGTTAGAATCATCATACCTGAATCCACTCATTGTGCTGCTAAGGGCCTGATGACATAGATTTCATTGCTGAGTGATATTGCTTTGTAAGTAAATACCACAACTTCTTTATCCATTTTTCACTTTCTGCGATGTTGAACTTGTACTGTAAACGAGGTTCTTGTAAACAGAGGCGTCCCAAACTTTGGGGTGGCTGTGTCTTTTTGATTTTAATTTCCCTAAGCTATAGGACCATAAGTGGAAGTGCCCTAGGCTCTGTTGCTTTGTTTTTTAGATGTTTCAGGAAACACCATACACTTCTCCCGAGTGTCTGTTGGCAATTTACATCCCGCCCATCAGCATAACAAGGCTCCCAGTTCTCCATGGCCTGTCCTGCCTTTCTGGATTTTACACTTTTTTCAGATGGCCCTTTTGACCGGGGGGAAGTGAGACTTCATTGTAGTGCAGATTTCCTTTGCAAGCTTGCTTGGTTGGCCAAAAAGGGCGTATGCGTTTTTTCCTGAATATATTCAGGAAAAAACGCATACGCCCTTTTTGGCCAAGTGCATCATTGTGGACGTTCTGCCTCTTTTCCTATGCTTTCAATGCAATTCCAGTCTACCTCCTGAAATCGGTTTCCTGCAATTCTGCCCCGCTTTCAAGTCCTCTTGGCAGCCTTACTTCAGTATATTTTTGGACGATAGCTGTCATTTATAACTCTGCAGGTTTGTGAATTACAGTGCCCCTGAGCTCCTTTCTTCAACTCGCTTTCTTTTGAGCTGGCCGCAACACCGCAGGATGGCTTCAGGCCCTAATCTGGTTCCGGCACGGCACGCTGAGCCTTTGGTTAATTCCTCTTCCTGGTGGGAAATGAGAGTTAAATTTGCCCGTCCAGACACCTCCAGCTAGTCTCTCATTGGTTCTCGCTATTCCTGTTCATCTTCCGCAGAAATTGCAAACTGGGCCAAACAGGAGGTTAAAGGGACTGACTCTCCAAGTCGGGAGGGTGTTAGTAAAGCGTCTGGAATGTTGCACCCGAGTACCAGGGTACGAAAACTGAGACATATTTGAACACGTCTCCCGATCACATGGTTGATCATACTCTAGGTTCCACATGCATGTTTTAGCTGAAGGAAGAATACCTTAAACCTGGGTAGTTGAAACCCGTGGAATGGGTACCATGCAATATGACTTCAAAGGGTCTTCATTTGCTCACCGAACCTCTCCAATCCTATCACTGCTGCGTTTATGCCCCTGTACACATGCTTGATTCTCTTTCGGAGACATAGCAATCCATAGGTTTTAAGATACTTACTAGTCAGGTACATTCTTAGGCGTTTAATATGCGGTGTTGAGTCCATTTCGTTGAGCAAGGAGTAGCTCTGGTCTATTCCATATTTGGCTTAAGGAACTTTATCTGTGTTCATTTCAATCTCTGGTTTTATGCAGCACCCCAACTCACCTTTACCCTTAAGCAAGCATAAGTTGGTTTTCTAAATTTGAGACACTGGTCTGTTCTGTAATTCAGTTCCTGTGTAGCCAAGTTTACATTCCGTGTATTACTGATATCTTATGATGTTTCTTTTTCTGTGTGACTTATTTCAGTTAGAATCATCATACCTGAATCCACTCATTGTGCTGCTAAGGGCCTGATGACATAGATTTCATTGCTGAGTGATATTGCTTTGTAAGTAAATACCACAAATTCTTTATCCATTTTTCACTTTCTGCGATGTTGAACTTGTACTGTAAACGAGGTTCTTGTAAACAGAGGCGTCCCAAACTTTGGGGTGGCTGTGTCTTTTTGATTTTAATTTCCCTAAGCTATAGGACCATAAGTGGAAGTGCCCTAGGCTCTGTTGCTTTGTTTTTTAGATGTTTCAGGAAACACCATACACTTCTCCCGAGTGTCTGTTGGCAATTTACATCCCGCCCATCAGCATAACAAGGCTCCCAGTTCTCCATGGCCTGTCCTGCCTTTCTGGATTTTACACTTTTTTCAGATGGCCCTTTTGACCGGGGGGAAGTGAGACTTCATTGTAGTGCAGATTTCCTTTGCAAGCTTGCTTGGTTGGCCAAAAAGGGCGTATGCGTTTTTTCCTGAATATATTCAGGAAAAAACGCATACGCCCTTTTTGGCCAAGTGCATCATTGTGGACGTTCTGCCTCTTTTCCTATGCTTTCAATGCAATTCCAGTCTACCTCCTGAAATCGGTTTCCTGCAATTCTGCCCCGCTTTCAAGTCCTCTTGGCAGCCTTACTTCAGTATATTTTTGGACGATAGCTGTCATTTATAACTCTGCAGGTTTGTGAATTACAGTGCCCCTGAGCTCCTTTCTTCAACTCGCTTTCTTTTGAGCTGGCCGCAACACCGCAGGATGGCTTCAGGCCCTAATCTGGTTCCGGCACGACACGCTGAGCCTTTGGTTAATTCCTCTTCCTGGTGGGAAATGAGAGTTAAATTTGCCCGTCCAGACACCTCCAGCTAGTCTCTCATTGGTTCTCGCTATTCCTGTTCATCTTCCGCAGAAATTGCAAACTGGGCCAAACAGGAGGTTAAAGGGACTGACTCTCCAAGTCGGGAGGGTGTTAGTAAAGCGTCTGGAATGTTGCACCCGAGTACCAGGGTACGAAAACTGAGACATATTTGAACACGTCTCCCGATCACATGGTTGATCATACTCTAGGTTGCACATGCATGTTTTAGCTGAAGGAAGAATACCTTAAACCTGGGTAGTTGAAACCCGTGGAATGGGTACCATGCAATATGACTTCAGAGGGTCTTCATTTGCTCACCGAACCTCTCCAATCCTATCACTGCTGCGTTTATGCCCCTGTACACATGCTTGATTCTCTTTCGGAGACATAGCAATCCATAGGTTTTAAGATACTTACTAGTCAGGTACATTCTTAGGCGTTTAATATGCGGTGTTGAGTCCATTTCGTTGAGCAAGGAGTAGCTCTTGTCTATTCCATATTTGGCTTAAGGAACTTTATCTGTGCTCATTTCAATCTCTGGTTTTATGCAGCACCCCAACTCACCTTTCCCCTTAAGCAAGCATAAGTTGGTTTTCTAAATTTGAGACCCTGTTCTGTTCTGTAATTCAGTTCCTGTGTAGCCAAGTTTACATTCCGTGTATTACTGATATCTTATGATGTTTCTTTTTCTGTGTGACTTATTTCAGTTAGAATCATCATACCTGAATCCACTCATTGTGCTGCTAAGGGCCTGATGACATAGATTTCATTGCTGAGTGATATTGCTTTGTAAGTAAATACCACAACTTCTTTATCCATTTTTCACTTTCTGCGATGTTGAACTTGTACTGTAAACGAGGTTCTTGTAAACAGAGGCGTTCCAATGTTTGGGGTGGCTGTGTCTTTTTGATTTTAATTTCCCTAAGCTATAGGACCATAAGTGGAAGTGCCCTAGGCTCTGTTGCTTTGTTTTTTAGATGTTTCAGGAAACACCATACACTTCTCCCGAGTGTCTGTTGGCAATTTACATCCCGCCCATCAGCATAACAAGGCTCTCAGTTCTCCATGGCCTGTCCTGCCTTTCTGGATTTTACACTTTTTTCAGATGGCCCTTTTGACCGGGGGGAAGTGAGACTTCATTGTAGTGCAGATTTCCTTTGCAAGCTTGCTTGGTTGGCCAAAAAGGGCGTATGCGTTTTTTCCTGAATATATTCAGGAAAAAACGCATACGCCCTTTTTGGCCAAGTGCATCATTGTGGACGTTCTGCCTCTTTTCCTATGCTTTCAATGCAATTCCAGTCTACCTCCTGAAATCGGTTTCCTGCAATTCTGCCCCGCTTTCAAGTCCTCTTGGCAGCCTTACTTCAGTATATTTTTGGACGATAGCTGTCATTTATAACTCTGCAGGTTTGTGAATTACAGTGCCCCTGAGCTCCTTTCTTCAACTCGCTTTCTTTTGAGCTGGCCGCAACACCGCAGGATGGCTTCAGGCCCTAATCTGGTTCCGGCACGGCACGCTGAGCCTTTGGTTAATTCCTCTTCCTGGTGGGAAATGAGAGTTAAATTTGCCCGTCCAGACACCTCCAGCTAGTCTCTCATTGGTTCTCGCTATTCCTGTTCATCTTCCGCAGAAATTGCAAACTGGGCCAAACAGGAGGTTAAAGGGACTGACTCTCCAAGTCGGGAGGGTGTTAGTAAAGCGTCTGGAATGTTGCACCCGAGTACCAGGGTACGAAAACTGAGACATATTTGAACACGTCTCCCGATCACATGGTTGATCATACTCTAGGTTCCACATGCATGTTTTAGCTGAAGGAAGAATACCTTAAACCTGGGTAGTTGAAACCCGTGGAATGGGTACCATGCAATATGACTTCAGAGGGTCTTCATTTGCTCACCGAACCTCTCCAATCCTATCACTGCTGCGTTTATGCCCCTGTACACATGCTTGATTCTCTTTCGGAGACATAGCAATCCATAGGTTTTAAGATACTTACTAGTCAGGTACATTCTTAGGCATTTAATATGCGGTGTTGAGTCCATTTCGTTGAGCAAGAGGTAGCTCTTGTCTATTCCATATTTGGCTTAAGGAACTTTATCTGTGCTCATTTCAATCTCTGGTTTTATGCAGCACCCCAACTCACCTTTACCCTTAAGCAAGCATAAGTTGGTTTTCTAAATTTGAGACCCTGTTCTGTTCTGTAATTCAGTTCCTGTGTAGCCAAGTTTACATTCCGTGTATTACTGATATCTTATGATGTTTCTTTTTCTGTGTGACTTATTTCAGTTAGAATCATCATACCTGAATCCACTCATTGTGCTGCTAAGGGCCTGATGACATAGATTTCATTGCTGAGTGATATTGCTTTGTAAGTAAATACCACAACTTCTTTATCCATTTTTCACTTTCTGCGATGTTGAACTTGTACTGTAAACGAGGTTCTTGTAAACAGAGGCGTTCCAAACTTTGGGGTGGCTGTGTCTTTTTGATTTTAATTTCCCTAAGCTATAGGACCATAAGTGGAAGTGCCCTAGGCTCTGTTGCTTTGTTTTTTAGATGTTTCAGGAAACACCATACACTTCTCCCGAGTGTCTGTTGGCAATTTACATCCCGCCCATCAGCATAACAAGGCTCCCAGTTCTCCATGGCCTGTCCTGCCTTTCTGGATTTTACACTTTTTTCAGATGGCCCTTTTGACCGGGGGGAAGTGAGACTTCATTGTAGTGCAGATTTCCTTTGCAAGCTTGCTTGGTTGGCCAAAAAGGGCGTATGCGTTTTTTCCTGAATATATTCAGGAAAAAACGCATACGCCCTTTTTGGCCAAGTGCATCATTGTGGACGTTCTGCCTCTTTTCCTATGCTTTCAATGCAATTCCAGTCTACCTCCTGAAATCGGTTTCCTGCAATTCTGCCCCGCTTTCAAGTCCTCTTGGCAGCCTTACTTCAGTATATTTTTGGACGATAGCTGTCATTTATAACTCTGCAGGTTTGTGAATTACAGTGCCCCTGAGCTCCTTTCTTCAACTCGCTTTCTTTTGAGCTGGCCGCAACACCGCAGGATGGCTTCAGGCCCTAATCTGGTTCCGGCACGGCACGCTGAGCCTTTGGTTAATTCCTCTTCCTGGTGGGAAATGAGGGTTAAATTTGCCCGTCCAGACACCTCCAGCTAGTCTCTCATTGGTTCTCGCTATTCCTGTTCATCTTCCGCAGAAATTGCAAACTGGGCCAAACAGGAGGTTAAAGGGACTGACTCTCCAAGTCGGGAGGGTGTTAGTAAAGCGTCTGGAATGTTGCACCCGAGTACCAGGTACGAAAACTGAGACATATTTGAACACGTCTCCCGATCACATGGTTGATCATACTCTAGGTTGCACATGCATGTTTTAGCTGAAGGAAGAATACCTTAAACCTGGGTAGTTGAAACCCGTGGAATGGGTACCATGCAATATGACTTCAGAGGGTCTTCATTTGCTCACCAAACCTCTCCAATCCTATCACTGCTGCGTTTATGCCCCTGTACACATGCTTGATTCTCTTTCGGAGACATAGCAATCCATAGGTTTTAAGATACTTACTAGTCAGGTACATTCTTAGGCGTTTAATATGCGGTGTTGAGTCCATTTCGTTGAGCAAGGAGTAGCTCTTGTCTATTCCATATTTGGCTTAAGGAACTTTATCTGTGTTCATTTCAATCTCTGGTTTTATGCAGCACCCCAACTCACCTTTCCCCTTAAGCAAGCATAAGTTGGTTTTCTAAATTTGAGACCCTGTTCTGTTCTGTAATTCAGTTCCTGTGTAGCCAAGTTTACATTCCGTGTATTACTGATATCTTATGATGTTTCTTTTTCTGTGTGACTTATTTCAGTTAGAATCATCATACCTGAATCCACTCATTGTGCTGCTAAGGGCCTGATGACATAGATTTCATTGCTGAGTGATATTGCTTTGTAAGTAAATACCACAACTTCTTTATCCATTTTTCACTTTCTGCGATGTTGAACTTGTACTGTAAACGAGGTTCTTGTAAACAGAGGCATCCCAAACTTTGGGGTGGCTGTGTCTTTTTGATTTTAATTTCCCTAAGCTATAGGACCATAAGTGGAAGTGCCCTAGGCTCTGTTGCTTTGTTTTTTAGATGTTTCAGGAAACACCATACACTTCTCCCGAGTGTCTGTTGGCAATTTACATCCCGCCCATCAGCATAACAAGGCTCCCAGTTCTCCATGGCCTGTCCTGCCTTTCTGGATTTTACACTTTTTTCAGATGGCCCTTTTGACCGGGGGGAAGTGAGACTTCATTGTAGTGCAGATTTCCTTTGCAAGCTTGCTTGGTTGGCCAAAAAGGGCGTATGCGTTTTTTCCTGAATATATTCAGGAAAAAACGCATACGCCCTTTTTGGCCAAGTGCATCATTGTGGACGTTCTGCCTCTTTTCCTATGCTTTCAATGCAATTCCAGTCTACCTCCTGAAATCGGTTTCCTGCAATTCTGCCCCGCTTTCAAGTCCTCTTGGCAGCCTTACTTCAGTATATTTTTGGACGATAGCTGTCATTTATAACTCTGCAGGTTTGTGAATTACAGTGCCCCTGAGCTCCTTTCTTCAACTCGCTTTCTTTTGAGCTGGCCGCAACACCGCAGGATGGCTTCAGGCCCTAATCTGGTTCCGGCACGGCACGCTGAGCCTTTGGTTAATTCCTCTTCCTGGTGGGAAATGAGAGTTAAATTTGCCCGTCCAGACACCTCCAGCTAGTCTCTCATTGGTTCTCGCTATTCCTGTTCATCTTCCGCAGAAATTGCAAACTGGGCCAAACAGGAGGTTAAAGGGACTGACTCTCCAAGTCGGGAGGGTGTTAGTAAAGCGTCTGGAATGTTGCACCCGAGTACCAGGGTACGAAAACTGAGACATATTTGAACACGTCTCCCGATCACATGGTTGATCATACTCTAGGTTCCACATGCATGTTTTAGCTGAAGGAAGAATACCTTAAACCTGGGTAGTTGAAACCCGTGGAATGGGTACCATGCAATATGACTTCAGAGGGTCTTCATTTGCTCACCAAACCTCTCCAATCCTATCACTGCTGCGTTTATGCCCCTGTACACATGCTTGATTCTCTTTCGGAGACATAGCAATCCATAGGTTTTAAGATACTTACTAGTCAGGTACATTCTTAGGCGTTTAATATGCGGTGTTGTGTCCATTTCGTTGAGCAAGGAGTAGCTCTTGTCTATTCCATATTTGGCTTAAGGAACTTTATCTGTGCTGATTTCAATCTCTGGTTTTATGCAGCACCCCAACTCACCTTTCCCCTTAAGCAAGCATAAGTTGGTTTTCTAAATTTGAGACCCTGTTCTGTTCTGTAATTCAGTTCCTGTGTAGCCAAGTTTACATTCCGTGTATTACTGATATCTTATGATGTTTCTTTTTCTGTGTGACTTATTTCAGTTAGAATCATCATACCTGAATCCACTCATTGTGCTGCTAAGGGCCTGATGACATAGATTTCATTGCTGAGTGATATTGCTTTGTAAGTAAATACCACAACTTCTTTATCCATTTTTCACTTTCTGCGATGTTGAACTTGTACTGTAAACGAGGTTCTTGTAAACAGAGGCATCCCAAACTTTGGGGTGGCTGTGTCTTTTTGATTTTAATTTCCCTAAGCTATAGGACCATAAGTGGAAGTGCCCTAGGCTCTGTTGCTTTGTTTTTTAGATGTTTCAGGAAACACCATACACTTCTCCCGAGTGTCTGTTGGCAATTTACATCCCGCCCATCAGCATAACAAGGCTCCCAGTTCTCCATGGCCTGTCCTGCCTTTCTGGATTTTACACTTTTTTCAGATGGCCCTTTTGACCGGGGGGAAGTGAGACTTCATTGTAGTGCAGATTTCCTTTGCAAGCTTGCTTGGTTGGCCAAAAAGGGCGTATGCGTTTTTTCCTGAATATATTCAGGAAAAAACGCATACGCCCTTTTTGGCCAAGTGCATCATTGTGGACGTTCTGCCTCTTTTCCTATCCTTTCAATGCAATTCCAGTCTACCTCCTGAAATCGGTTTCCTGCAATTCTGCCCCGCTTTCAAGTCCTCTTGGCAGCCTTACTTCAGTATATTTTTGGACGATAGCTGTCATTTATAACTCTGCAGGTTTGTGAATTACAGTGCCCCTGAGCTCCTTTCTTCAACTCGCTTTCTTTTGAGCTGGCCGCAACACCGCAGGATGGCTTCAGGCCCTAATCTGGTTCCGGCACGGCACGCTGAGCCTTTGGTTAATGCCTCTTCCTGGTGGGAAATGAGAGTTAAATTTGCCCGTTCAGACACCTCCAGCTAGTCTCTCATTGGTTCTCGCTATTCCTGTTCATCTTCCGCAGAAATTGCAAACTGGGCCAAACAGGAGGTTAAAGGGACTGACTCTCCAAATCGGGAGGGTGTTAGTAAAGCGTCTGGAATGTTGTACCCGAGTACCAGGGTACGAAAACTGAGACATATTTGAACACGTCTCCCGATCACATGGTTGATCATACTCTAGGTTGCACATGCATGTTTTAGCTGAAGGAAGAATACCTTAAACCTGGGTAGTTGAAACCCGTGGAATGGGTACCATGCAATATGACTTCAGAGGGTCTTCATTTGCTCACCGAACCTCTCCAATCCTATCACTGCTGCGTTTATGCCCCTGTACACATGCTTGATTCTCTTTCGGAGACATAGCAATCCATAGGTTTTAAGATACTTACTAGTCAGGTACATTCTTAGGCGTTTAATATGCGGTGTTGAGTCCATTTCGTTGAGCAAGAGGTAGCTCTTGTCTATTCCATATTTGGCTTAAGGAACTTTATCTGTGCTCATTTCAATCTCTGGTTTTATGCAGCACCCCAACTCACCTTTACCCTTAAGCAAGCATAAGTTGGTTTTCTAAATTTGAGACCCTGTTCTGTTCTGTAATTCAGTTCCTGTGTAGCCAAGTTTACATTCCGTGTATTACTGATATCTTATGATGTTTCTTTTTCTGTGTGACTTATTTCAGTTAGAATCATCATACCTGAATCCACTCATTGTGCTGCTAAGGGCCTGATGACATAGATTTCATTGCTGAGTGATATTGCTTTGTAAGTAAATACCACAACTTCTTTATCCATTTTTCACTTTCTGCGATGTTGAACTTGTACTGTAAACGAGGTTCTTGTAAACAGAGGCGTTCCAATGTTTGGGGTGGCTGTGTCTTTTTGATTTTAATTTCCCTAAGCTATAGGACCATAAGTGGAAGTGCCCTAGGCTCTGTTGCTTTGTTTTTTAGATGTTTCAGGAAACACCATACACTTCTCCCGAGTGTCTGTTGGCAATTTACATCCCGCCCATCAGCATAACAAGGCTCTCAGTTCTCCATGGCCTGTCCTGCCTTTCTGGATTTTACACTTTTTTCAGATGGCCCTTTTGACCGGGGGGAAGTGAGACTTCCTTGTAGTGCAGATTTCCTTTGCAAGCTTGCTTGGTTGGCCAAAAAGGGCGTATGCGTTTTTTCCTGAATATATTCAGGAAAAAACGCATACGCCCTTTTTGGCCAAGTGCATCATTGTGGACGTTCTGCCTCTTTTCCTATGCTTTCAATGCAATTCCAGTCTACCTCCTGAAATCGGTTTCCTGCAATTCTGCCCCGCTTTCAAGTCCTCTTGGCAGCCTTACTTCAGTATATTTTTGGACGATAGCTGTCATTTATAACTCTGCAGGTTTGTGAATTACAGTGCCCCTGAGCTCCTTTCTTCAACTCGCTTTCTTTTGAGCTGGCCGCAACACCGCAGGATGGCTTCAGGCCCTAATCTGGTTCCGGCACGGCACGCTGAGCCTTTGGTTAATTCCTCTTCCTGGTGGGAAATGAGAGTTAAATTTGCCCGTCCAGACACCTCCAGCTAGTCTCTCATTGGTTCTCGCTATTCCTGTTCATCTTCCGCAGAAATTGCAAACTGGGCCAAACAGGAGGTTAAAGGGACTGACTCTCCAAGTCGGGAGGGTGTTAGTAAAGCGTCTGGAATGTTGCACCCGAGTACCAGGGTACGAAAACTGAGACATATTTGAACACGTCTCCCGATCACATGGTTGATCATACTCTAGGTTCCACATGCATGTTTTAGCTGAAGGAAGAATACCTTAAACCTGGGTAGTTGAAACCCGTGGAATGGGTACCATGCAATATGACTTCAGAGGGTCTTCATTTGCTCACCAAACCTCTCCAATCCTATCACTGCTGCGTTTATGCCCCTGTACACATGCTTGATTCTCTTTCGGAGACATAGCAATCCATAGGTTTTAAGATACTTACTAGTCAGGTACATTCTTAGGCGTTTAATATGCGGTGTTGTGTCCATTTCGTTGAGCAAGGAGTAGCTCTTGTCTATTCCATATTTGGCTTAAGGAACTTTATCTGTGCTCATTTCAATCTCTGGTTTTATGCAGCACCCCAACTCACCTTTCCCCTTAAGCAAGCATAAGTTGGTTTTCTAAATTTGAGACCCTGTTCTGTTCTGTAATTCAGTTCCTGTGTAGCCAAGTTTACATTCCGTGTATTACTGATATCTTATGATGTTTCTTTTTCTGTGTGACTTATTTCAGTTAGAATCATCATACCTGAATCCACTCATTGTGCTGCTAAGGGCCTGATGACATAGATTTCATTGCAGAGTGATATTGCTTTGTAAGTAAATACCACAACTTCTTTATCCATTTTTCACTTTCTGCGATGTTGAACTTGTACTGTAAACGAGGTTCTTGTAAACAGAGGCGTCCCAAACTTTGGGGTGGCTGTGTCTTTTTGATTTTAATTTCCCTAATCTATAGGACCATAAGTGGAAGTGCCCTAGGCTCTGTTGCTTTGTTTTTTAGATGTTTCAGGAAACACCATACACTTCTCCCGAGTGTCTGTTGGCAATTTACATCCCGCCCATCAGCATAACAAGGCTCCCAGTTCTCCATGGCCTGTCCTGCCTTTCTGGATTTTACACTTTTTTCAGATGGCCCTTTTGACCGGGGGGAAGTGAGACTTCATTGTAGTGCAGATTTCCTTTGCAAGCTTGCTTGGTTGGCCAAAAAGGGCGTATGCGTTTTTTCCTGAATATATTCAGGAAAAAACGCATACGCCCTTTTTGGCCAAGTGCATCATTGTGGACGTTCTGCCTCTTTTCCTATGCTTTCAATGCAATTCCAGTCTACCTCCTGAAATCGGTTTCCTGCAATTCTGCCCCGCTTTCAAGTCCTCTTGGCAGCCTTACTTCAGTATATTTTTGGACGATAGCTGTCATTTATAACTCTGCAGGTTTGTGAATTACAGTGCCCCTGAGCTCCTTTCTTCAACTCGCTTTCTTTTGAGCTGGCCGCAACACCGCAGGATGGCTTCAGGCCCTAATCTTGTTCCGGCACGGCACGCTGAGCCTTTGGTTAATTCCTCTTCCTGGTGGGAAATGAGAGTTAAATTTGCCCGTCCAGACACCTCCAGCTAGTCTCTCATTGGTTCTCGCTATTCCTGTTCATCTTCCGCAGAAATTGCAAACTGGGCCAAACAGGAGGTTAAAGGGACTGACTCTCCAAGTCGGGAGGGTGTTAGTAAAGCGTCTGGAATGTTGCACCCGAGTACCAGGGTACGAAAACTGAGACATATTTGAACACGTCTCCCGATCACATGGTTGATCATACTCTAGGTTGCACATGCATGTTTTAGCTGAAGGAAGAATACCTTAAACCTGGGTAGTTGAAACCCGTGGAATGGGTACCATGCAATATGACTTCAAAGGGTCTTCATTTGCTCACCGAACCTCTCCAATCCTATCACTGCTGCGTTTATGCCCCTGTACACATGCTTGATTCTCTTTCGGAGACATAGCAATCCATAGGTTTTAAGATACTTACTAGTCAGGTACATTCTTAGGCATTTAATATGCGGTGTTGAGTCCATTTCGTTGAGCAAGAGGTAGCTCTTGTCTATTCCATATTTGGCTTAAGGAACTTTATCTGTGCTCATTTCAATCTCTGGTTTTATGCAGCACCCCAACTCACCTTTCCCCTTAAGCAAGCATAAGTTGGTTTTCTAAATTTGAGACCCTGTTCTGTTCTGTAATTCAGTTCCTGTGTAGCCAAGTTTACATTCCGTGTATTACTGATATCTTATGATGTTTCTTTTTCTGTGTGACTTATTTCAGTTAGAATCATCATACCTGAATCCACTCATTGTGCTGCTAAGGGCCTGATGACATAGATTTCATTGCTGAGTGATATTGCTTTGTAAGTAAATACCACAACTTCTTTATCCATTTTTCACTTTCTGCGATGTTGAACTTGTACTGTAAACGAGGTTCTAGTAAACAGAGGCGTCCCAAACTTTGGGGTGGCTGTGTCTTTTTGATTTTAATTTCCCTAAGCTATAGGACCATAAGTGGAAGTGCCCTAGGCTCTGTTGCTTTGTTTTTTAGATGTTTCAGGAAACACCATACACTTCTCCCGAGTGTCTGTTGGCAATTTACATCCTGCCCATCAGCATAACAAGGCTCCCAGTTCTCCATGGCCTGTCCTGCCTTTCTGGATTTTACACTTTTTTCAGATGGCCCTTTTGACCGGGGGGAAGTGAGACTTCATTGTAGTGCAGATTTCCTTTGCAAGCTTGCTTGGTTGGCCAAAAAGGGCGTATGCGTTTTTTCCTGAATATATTCAGGAAAAAACGCATACACCCTTTTTGGCCAAGTGCATCATTGTGGACGTTCTGCCTCTTTTCCTATGCTTTCAATGCAATTCCAGTCTGCCTCCTGAAATCGGTTTCCTGCAATTCTGCCCCGCTTTCAAGTCCTCTTGGCAGCCTTACTTCAGTATATTTTTGGACGATAGCTGTCATTTATAACTCTGCAGGTTTGTGAATTACAGTGCCCCTGAGCTCCTTTCTTCAACTCGCTTTCTTTTGAGCTGGCCGCAACACCGCAGGATGGCTTCAGGCCCTAATCTGGTTCCGGCACGGCACGCTGAGCCTTTGGTTAATTCCTCTTCCTGGTGGGAAATGAGAGTTAAATTTGCCCGTTCAGACACCTCCAGCTAGTCTCTCATTGGTTCTCGCTATTCCTGTTCATCTTCCGCAGAAATTGCAAACTGGGCCAAACAGGAGGTTAAAGGGACTGACTCTCCAAGTCGGGAGGGTGTTAGTAAAGCGTCTGGAATGTTTTGTCCGAGTTCCAGGGTACGAAAACTGAGACATATTTGAACACGTCTCCCGATCACATGGTTGATCATACTCTAGGTTGCACATGCATGTTTTAGCTGAAGGAAGAATACCTTAAACCTGGGTAGTTGAAACCCGTGGAATGGGTACCATGCAATATGACTTCAAAGGGTCTTCATTTGCTCACCGAACCTCTCCAATCCTATCACTGCTGCGTTTATGCCCCTGTACACATGCTTGATTCTCTTTCGGAGACATAGCAATCCATAGGTTTTAAGATACTTACTAGTCAGGTACATTCTTAGGCATTTAATATGCGGTGTTGAGTCCATTTCGTTGAGCAAGAGGTAGCTCTTGTCTATTCCATATTTGGCTTAAGGAACTTTATCTGTGCTCATTTCAATCTCTGGTTTTATGCAGCACCCCAACTCACCTTTACCCTTAAGCAAGCATAAGTTGGTTTTCTAAATTTGAGACCCTGTTCTGTTCTGTAATTCAGTTCCTGTGTAGCCAAGTTTACATTCCGTGTATTACTGATATCTTATGATGTTTCTTTTTCTGTGTGACTTATTTCAGTTAGAATCATCATACCTGAATCCACTCATTGTGCTGCTAAGGGCCTGATGACATAGATTTCATTGCTGAGTGATATTGCTTTGTAAGTAAATACCACAACTTCTTTATCCATTTTTCACTTTCTGCGATGTTGAACTTGTACTGTAAACGAGGTTCTTGTAAACAGAGGCGTCCCAAACTTTGGGGTGGCTGTGTCTTTTTGATTTTAATTTCCCTAAGCTATAGGACCATAAGTGGAAGTGCCCTAGGCTCTGTTGCTTTGTTTTTTAGATGTTTCAGGAAACACCATACACTTCTCCCGAGTGTCTGTTGGCAATTTACATCCCGCCCATCAGCATAACAAGGCTCCCAGTTCTCCATGGCCTGTCCTGCCTTTCTGGATTTTACACTTTTTTCAGATGGCCTTTTTGACCGGGGGGAAGTGAGACTTCATTGTAGTGCAGATTTCCTTTGCAAGCTTGCTTGGTTGGCCAAAAAGGGCGTATGCGTTTTTTCCTGAATATATTCAGGAAAAAACGCATACGCCCTTTTTGGCCAAGTGCATCATTGTGGACGTTCTGCCTCTTTTCCTATGCTTTCAATGCAATTCCAGTCTGCCTCCTGAAATCGGTTTCCTGCAATTCTGCCCCGCTTTCAAGTCCTCTTGGCAGCCTTACTTCAGTATATTTTTGGACGATAGCTGTCATTTATAACTCTGCAGGTTTGTGAATTACAGTGCCCCTGAGCTCCTTTCTTCAACTCGCTTTCTTTTGAGCTGGCCGCAACACCGCAGGATGGCTTCAGGCCCTAATCTGGTTCCGGCATGGCACGCTGAGCCTTTGGTTAATTCCTCTTCCTGGTGGGAAATGAGAGTTAAATTTGCCCGTTCAGACACCTCCAGCTAGTCTCTCATTGGTTCTCGCTATTCCTGTTCATCTTCCGCAGAAATTGCAAACTGGGCCAAACAGGAGGTTAAAGGGACTGACTCTCCAAGTCGGGAGGGTGTTAGTAAAGCGTCTGGAATGTTGTACCCGAGTACCAGGGTACGAAAACTGAGACATATTTGAACACGTCTCCCGATCACATGGTTGATCATACTCTAGGTTGCACATGCATGTTTTAGCTGAAGGAAGAATACCTTAAACCTGGGTAGTTGAAACCCGTGGAATGGGTACCATGCAATATGACTTCAAAGGGTCTTCATTTGCTCACCGAACCTCTCCAATCCTATCACTGCTGCGTTTATGCCCCTGTACACATGCTTGATTCTCTTTCGGAGACATAGCAATCCATAGGTTTTAAGATACTTACTAGTCAGGTACATTCTTAGGCATTTAATATGTGGTGTTGAGTCCATTTCGTTGAGCAAGAGGTAGCTCTTGTCTATTCCATATTTGGCTTAAGGAACTTTATCTGTGCTCATTTCAATCTCTGGTTTTATGCAGCACCCCAACTCACCTTTCCCCTTAAGCAAGCATAAGTTGGTTTTCTAAATTTGAGACCCTGTTCTGTTCTGTAATTCAGTTCCTGTGTAGCCAAGTTTACATTCCGTGTATTACTGATATCTTATGATGTTTCTTTTTCTGTGTGACTTATTTCAGTTAGAATCATCATACCTGAATCCACTCATTGTGCTGCTAAGGGCCTGATGACATAGATTTCATTGCTGAGTGATATTGCTTTGTAAGTAAATACCACAACTTCTTTATCCATTTTTCACTTTCTGCGATGTTGAACTTGTACTGTAAACGAGGTTCTTGTAAACAGAGGCGTCCCAATGTTTGGGGTGGCTGTGTCTTTTTGATTTTAATTTCCCTAAGCTATAGGACCATAAGTGGAAGTGCCCTAGGCTCTGTTGCTTTGTTTTTTAGATGTTTCAGGAAACACCATACACTTCTCCCGAGTGTCTGTTGGCAATTTACATCCCGCCCATCAGCATAACAAGGCTCCCAGTTCTCCATGGCCTGTCCTGCCTTTCTGGATTTTACACTTTTTTCAGATGGCCCTTTTGACCGGGGGGAAGTGAGACTTCATTGTAGTGCAGATTTCCTTTGCAAGCTTGCTTGGTTGGCCAAAAAGGGCGTATGCGTTTTTTCCTGAATATATTCAGGAAAAAACGCATACGCCCTTTTTGACCAAGTGCATCATTGTGGACGTTCTGCCTCTTTTCCTATGCTTTCAATGCAATTCCAGTCTACCTCCTGAAATCGGTTTCCTGCAATTCTGCCCCGCTTTCAAGTCCTCTTGGCAGCCTTACTTCAGTATATTTTTGGACGATAGCTGTCATTTATAACTCTGCAAGTTTGTGAATTACAGTGCCCCTGAGCTCCTTTCTTCAACTCGCTTTCTTTTGAGCTGGCCGCAACACCGCAGGATGGCTTCAGGCCCTAATCTGGTTCCGGCACGACACGCTGAGCCTTTGGTTAATTCCTCTTCCTGGTGGGAAATGAGAGTTAAATTTACCCGTCCAGACACCTCCAGCTAGTCTCTCATTGGTTCTCGCTATTCCTGTTCATCTTCCGCAGAAATTGCAAACTGGGCCAAACAGGAGGTTAAAGGGACTGACTCTCCAAGTCGGGAGGGTGTTAGTAAAGCGTCTGGAATGTTGCACCCGAGTACCAGGGTACGAAAACTGAGACATATTTGAACACGTCTCCCGATCACATGGTTGATCATACTCTAGGTTCCACATGCATGTTTTAGCTGAAGGAAGAATACCTTAAACCTGGGTAGTTGAAACCCGTGGAATGGGTACCATGCAATATGACTTCAAAGGGTCTTCATTTGCTCACCGAACCTCTCCAATCCTATCACTGCTGCGTTTATGCCCCTGTACACATGCTTGATTCTCTTTCGGAGACATAGCAATCCATAGGTTTTAAGATACTTACTAGTCAGGTACATTCTTAGGCATTTAATATGCGGTGTTGAGTCCATTTCGTTGAGCAAGGAGTAGCTCTTGTCTATTCCATATTTGGCTTAAGGAACTTTATCTGTGCTCATTTCAATCTCTGGTTTTATGCAGCACCCCAACTCACCTTTCCCCTTAAGCAAGCATAAGTTGGTTTTCTAAATTTGAGACCCTGTTCTGTTCTGTAATTCAGTTCCTGTGTAGCCAAGTTTACATTCCGTGTATTACTGATATCTTATGATGTTTCTTTTTCTGTTTGACTTATTTCAGTTAGAATCATCATACCTGAATCCACTCATTGTGCTGCTAAGGGCCTGATGACATAGATTTCATTGCTGAGTGATATTGCTTTGTAAGTAAATACCACAACTTCTTTATCCATTTTACACTTTCTGCGATGTTGAACTTGTACTGTAAACGAGGTTCTTGTAAACAGAGGCGTCCCAAACTTTGGGGTGGCTGTGTCTTTTTGATTTTAATTTCCCTAAGCTATAGGACCATAAGTGGAAGTGCCCTAGGCTCTGTTGCTTTGTTTTTTAGATGTTTCAGGAAACACCATACACTTCTCCCGAGTGTCTGTTGGCAATTTACATCCCGCCCATCAGCATAACAAGGCTCCCAGTTCTCCATGGCCTGTCCTGCCTTTCTGGATTTTACACTTTTTTCAGATGGCCCTTTTGACCGGGGGGAAGTGAGACTTCATTGTAGTGCAGATTTCCTTTGCAAGCTTGCTTGGTTGGCCAAAAAGGGCGTATGCGTTTTTTCCTGAATATATTCAGGAAAAAACGCATACGCCCTTTTTGGCCAAGTGCATCATTGTGGACGTTCTGCCTCTTTTCCTATGCTTTCAATGCAATTCCAGTCTGCCTCCTGAAATCGGTTTCCTGCAATTCTGCCCCGCTTTCAAGTCCTCTTGGCAGCCTTACTTCAGTATATTTTTGGACGATAGCTGTCATTTATAACTCTGCAGGTTTGTGAATTACAGTGCCCCTGAGCTCCTTTCTTCAACTCGCTTTCTTTTGAGCTGGCCGCAACACCGCAGGATGGCTTCAGGCCCTAATCTGGTTCCGGCACGGCACGCTGAGCCTTTGGTTAATTCCTCTTCCTGGTGGGAAATGAGAGTTAAATTTGCCCGTTCAGACACCTCCAGCTAGTCTCTCATTGGTTCTCGCTATTCCTGTTCATCTTCCGCAGAAATTGCAAACTGGGCCAAACAGGAGGTTAAAGGGACTGACTCTCCAAGTCGGGAGGGTGTTAGTAAAGCGTCTGGAATGTTGTACCCGAGTACCAGGGTACGAAAACTGAGACATATTTGAACACGTCTCCCGATCACATGGTTGATCATACTCTAGGTTGCACATGCATGTTTTAGCTGAAGGAAGAATACCTTAAACCTGGGTAGTTGAAACCCGTGGAATGGGTACCATGCAATATGACTTCAAAGGGTCTTCATTTGCTCACCGAACCTCTCCAATCCTATCACTGCTGCGTTTATGCCCCTGTACACATGCTTGATTCTCTTTCGGAGACATAGAAATCCATAGGTTTTAAGATACTTACTAGTCAGGTACATTCTTAGGCATTTAATATGCGGTGTTGAGTCCATTTCGTTGAGCAAGAGGTAGCTCTTGTCTATTCCATATTTGGCTTAAGGAACTTTATCTGTGCTCATTTCAATCTCTGGTTTTATGCAGCACCCCAACTCACCTTTCCCCTTAAGCAAGCATAAGTTGGTTTTCTAAATTTGAGACCCTGTTCTGTTCTGTAATTCAGTTCCTGTGTAGCCAAGTTTACATTCCGTGTATTACTGATATCTTATGATGTTTCTTTTTCTGTGTGACTTATTTCAGTTAGAATCATCATACCTGAATCCACTCATTGTGCTGCTAAGGGCCTGATGACATAGATTTCATTGCTGAGTGATATTGCTTTGTAAGTAAATACCACAACTTCTTTATCCATTTTTCACTTTCTGCGATGTTGAACTTGTACTGTAAACGAGGTTCTTGTAAACAGAGGCGTCCCAAACTTTGGGGTGGCTGTGTCTTTTTGATTTTAATTTCCCTAAGCTATAGGACCATAAGTGGAAGTGCCCTAGGCTCTGTTGCTTTGTTTTTTAGATGTTTCAGGAAACACCATACACTTCTCCCGAGTGTCTGTTGGCAATTTACATCCCGCCCATCAGCATAACAAGGCTCCCAGTTCTCCATGGCCTGTCCTGCCTTTCTGGATTTTACACTTTTTTCAGATGGCCCTTTTGACCGGGGGGAAGTGAGACTTCATTGTAGTGCAGATTTCCTTTGCAAGCTTGCTTGGTTGGCCAAAAAGGGCGTATGCGTTTTTTCCTGAATATATTCAGGAAAAAACGCATACGCCCTTTTTGGCCAAGTGCATCATTGTGGACGTTCTGCCTCTTTTCCTATGCTTTCAATGCAATTCCAGTCTACCTCCTGAAATCGGTTTCCTGCAATTCTGCCCCGCTTTCAAGTCCTCTTGGCAGCCTTACTTCAGTATATTTTTGGACGATAGCTGTCATTTATAACTCTGCAGGTTTGTGAATTACAGTGCCCCTGAGCTCCTTTCTTCAACTCGCTTTCTTTTGAGCTGGCCGCAACACCGCAGGATGGCTTCAGGCCCTAATCTGGTTCCGGCACGGCACGCTGAGCCTTTGGTTAATTCCTCTTCCTGGTGGGAAATGAGAGTTAAATTTGCCCGTTCAGACACCTCCAGCTAGTCTCTCATTGGTTCTCGCTATTCCTGTTCATCTTCCGCAGAAATTGCAAACTGGGCCAAACAGGAGGTTAAAGGGACTGACTCTCCAAGTCGGGAGGGTGTTAGTAAAGCGTCTGGAATGTTGTACCCGAGTACCAGGGTACGAAAACTGAGACATATTTGAACACGTCTCCCGATCACATGGTTGATCATACTCTAGGTTGCACATGCATGTTTTAGCTGAAGGAAGAATACCTTAAACCTGGGTAGTTGAAACCCGTGGAATGGGTACCATGCAATATGACTTCAAAGGGTCTTCATTTGCTCACCGAACCTCTCCAATCCTATCACTGCTGCGTTTATGCCCCTGTACACATGCTTGATTCTCTTTCGGAGACATAGCAATCCATAGGTTTTAAGATACTTACTAGTCAGGTACATTCTTAGGCATTTAATATGTGGTGTTGAGTCCATTTCGTTGAGCAAGAGGTAGCTCTTGTCTATTCCATATTTGGCTTAAGGAACTTTATCTGTGCTCATTTCAATCTCTGGTTTTATGCAGCACCCCAACTCACCTTTACCCTTAAGCAAGCATAAGTTGGTTTTCTAAATTTGAGACCCTGTTCTGTTCTGTAATTCAGTTCCTGTGTAGCCAAGTTTACATTCCGTGTATTACTGATATCTTATGATGTTTCTTTTTCTGTGTGACTTATTTCAGTTAGAATCATCATACCTGAATCCACTCATTGTGCTGCTAAGGGCCTGATGACATAGATTTCATTGCTGAGTGATATTGCTTTGTAAGTAAATACCACAACTTCTTTATCCATTTTTCACTTTCTGCGATGTTGAACTTGTACTGTAAACGAGGTTCTTGTAAACAGAGGCGTCCCAATGTTTGGGGTGGCTGTGTCTTTTTGATTTTAATTTCCCTAAGCTATAGGACCATAAGTGGAAGTGCCCTAGGCTCTGTTGCTTTGTTTTTTAGATGTTTCAGGAAACACCATACACTTCTCCCGAGTGTCTGTTGGCAATTTACATCCCGCCCATCAGCATAACAAGGCTCCCAGTTCTCCATGGCCTGTCCTGCCTTTCTGGATTTTACACTTTTTTCAGATGGCCCTTTTGACCGGGGGGAAGTGAGACTTCATTGTAGTGCAGATTTCCTTTGCAAGCTTGCTTGGTTGGCCAAAAAGGGCGTATGCGTTTTTTCCTGAATATATTCAGGAAAAAACGCATACGCCCTTTTTGGCCAAGTGCATCATTGTGGACGTTCTGCCTCTTTTCCTATGCTTTCAATGCAATTCCAGTCTACCTCCTGAAATCGGTTTCCTGCAATTCTGCCCCGCTTTCAAGTCCTCTTGGCAGCCTTACTTCAGTATATTTTTGGACGATAGCTGTCATTTATAACTCTGCAGGTTTGTGAATTACAGTGCCCCTGAGCTCCTTTCTTCAACTCGCTTTCTTTTGAGCTGGCCGCAACACCGCAGGATGGCTTCAGGCCCTAATCTGGTTCCGGCACGGCACGCTGAGCCTTTGGTTAATTCCTCTTCCTGGTGGGAAATGAGAGTTAAATTTGCCCGTTCAGACACCTCCAGCTAGTCTCTCATTGGTTCTCGCTATTCCTGTTCATCTTCCGCAGAAATTGCAAACTGGGCCAAACAGGAGGTTAAAGGGACTGACTCTCCAAGTCGGGAGGGTGTTAGTAAAGCGTCTGGAATGTTGTACCCGAGTACCAGGGTACGAAAACTGAGACATATTTGAACACGTCTCCCGATCACATGGTTGATCATACTCTAGGTTGCACATGCATGTTTTAGCTGAAGGAAGAATACCTTAAACCTGGGTAGTTGAAACCCGTGGAATGGGTACCATGCAATATGACTTCAAAGGGTCTTCATTTGCTCACCGAACCTCTCCAATCCTATCACTGCTGCGTTTATGCCCCTGTACACATGCTTGATTCTCTTTCGGAGACATAGCAATCCATAGGTTTTAAGATACTTACTAGTCAGGTACATTCTTAGGCATTTAATATGTGGTGTTGAGTCCATTTCGTTGAGCAAGAGGTAGCTCTTGTCTATTCCATATTTGGCTTAAGGAACTTTATCTGTGCTCATTTCAATCTCTGGTTTTATGCAGCACCCCAACTCACCTTTACCCTTAAGCAAGCATAAGTTGGTTTTCTAAATTTGAGACCCTGTTCTGTTCTGTAATTCAGTTCCTGTGTAGCCAAGTTTACATTCCGTGTATTACTGATATCTTATGATGTTTCTTTTTCTGTGTGACTTATTTCAGTTAGAATCATCATACCTGAATCCACTCATTGTGCTGCTAAGGGCCTGATGACATAGATTTCATTGCTGAGTGATATTGCTTTGTAAGTAAATACCACAACTTCTTTATCCATTTTTCACTTTCTGCGATGTTGAACTTGTACTGTAAACGAGGTTCTTGTAAACAGAGGCGTCCCAATGTTTGGGGTGGCTGTGTCTTTTTGATTTTAATTTCCCTAAGCTATAGGACCATAAGTGGAAGTGCCCTAGGCTCTGTTGCTTTGTTTTTTAGATGTTTCAGGAAACACCATACACTTCTCCCGAGTGTCTGTTGGCAATTTACATCCCGCCCATCAGCATAACAAGGCTCCCAGTTCTCCATGGCCTGTCCTGCCTTTCTGGATTTTACACTTTTTTCAGATGGCCCTTTTGACCGGGGGGAAGTGAGACTTCATTGTAGTGCAGATTTCCTTTGCAAGCTTGCTTGGTTGGCCAAAAAGGGCGTATGCGTTTTTTCCTGAATATATTCAGGAAAAAACGCATACGCCCTTTTTGGCCAAGTGCATCATTGTGGACGTTCTGCCTCTTTTCCTATGCTTTCAATGCAATTCCAGTCTACCTCCTGAAATCGGTTTCCTGCAATTCTGCCCCGCTTTCAAGTCCTCTTGGCAGCCTTACTTCAGTATATTTTTGGACGATAGCTGTCATTTATAACTCTGCAGGTTTGTGAATTACAGTGCCCCTGAGCTCCTTTCTTCAACTCGCTTTCTTTTGAGCTGGCCGCAACACCGCAGGATGGCTTCAGGCCCTAATCTGGTTCCGGCACGGCACGCTGAGCCTTTGGTTAATTCCTCTTCCTGGTGGGAAATGAGAGTTAAATTTGCCCGTCCAGACACCTCCAGCTAGTCTCTCATTGGTTCTCGCTATTCCTGTTCATCTTCCGCAGAAATTGCAAACTGGGCCAAACAGGAGGTTAAAGGGACTGACTCTCCAAGTCGGGAGGGTGTTAGTAAAGCGTCTGGAATGTTGCACCCGAGTACCAGGGTACGAAAACTGAGACATATTTGAACACGTCTCCCGATCACATGGTTGATCATACTCTAGGTTCCACATGCATGTTTTAGCTGAAGGAAGAATACCTTAAACCTGGGTAGTTGAAACCCGTGGAATGGGTACCATGCAATATGACTTCAAAGGGTCTTCATTTGCTCACCGAACCTCTCCAATCCTATCACTGCTGCGTTTATGCCCCTGTACACATGCTTGATTCTCTTTCGGAGACATAGCAATCCATAGGTTTTAAGATACTTACTAGTCAGGTACATTCTTAGGCATTTAATATGCGGTGTTGAGTCCATTTCGTTGAGCAAGGAGTAGCTCTTGTCTATTCCATATTTGGCTTAAGGAACTTTATCTGTGCTCATTTCAATCTCTGGTTTTATGCAGCACCCCAACTCACCTTTACCCTTAAGCAAGCATAAGTTGGTTTTCTAAATTTGAGACCCTGTTCTGTTCTGTAATTCAGTTCCTGTGTAGCCAAGTTTACATTCCGTGTATTACTGATATCTTATGATGTTTCTTTTTCTGTGTGACTTATTTCAGTTAGAATCATCATACCTGAATCCACTCATTGTGCTGCTAAGGGCCTGATGACATAGATTTCATTGCTGAGTGATATTGCTTTGTAAGTAAATACCACAACTTCTTTATCTATTTTTCACTTTCTGCGATGTTGAACTTGTACTGTAAACGAGGTTCTTGTAAACAGAGGCGTCCCAAACTTTGGGGTGGCTGTGTCTTTTTGATTTTAATTTCCCTAAGCTATAGGACCATAAGTGGAAGTGCCCTAGGCTCTGTTGCTTTGTTTTTTAGATGTTTCAGGAAACACCATACACTTCTCCCGAGTGTCTGTTGGCAATTTACATCCCGCCCATCAGCATAACAAGGCTCCCAGTTCTCCATGGCCTGTCCTGCCTTTCTGGATTTTACACTTTTTTCAGATGGCCCTTTTGACCGGGGGGAAGTGAGACTTCATTGTAGTGCAGATTTCCTTTGCAAGCTTGCTTGGTTGGCCAAAAAGGGCGTATGCGTTTTTTCCTGAATATATTCAGGAAAAAACGCATACGCCCTTTTTGGCCAAGTGCATCATTGTGGACGTTCTGCCTCTTTTCCTATGCTTTCAATGCAATTCCAGTCTGCCTCCTGAAATCGGTTTCCTGCAATTCTGCCCCGCTTTCAAGTCCTCTTGGCAGCCTTACTTCAGTATATTTTTGGACGATAGCTGTCATTTATAACTCTGCAGGTTTGTGAATTACAGTGCCCCTGAGCTCCTTTCTTCAACTCGCTTTCTTTTGAGCTGGCCGCAACACCGCAGGATGGCTTCAGGCCCTAATCTGGTTCCGGCACGGCACGCTGAGCCTTTGGTTAATTCCTCTTCCTGGTGGGAAATGAGAGTTAAATTTGCCCGTTCAGACACCTCCAGCTTGTCTCTCATTGGTTCTCGCTATTCCTGTTCATCTTCCGCAGAAATTGCAAACTGGGCCAAACAGGAGGTTAAAGGGACTGACTCTCCAAGTCGGGAGGGTGTTAGTAAAGCGTCTGGAATGTTGTACCCGAGTACCAGGGTACGAAAACTGAGACATATTTGAACACGTCTCCCGATCACATGGTTGATCATAATCTAGGTTGCACATGCATGTTTTAGCTGAAGGAAGAATACCTTAAACCTGGGTAGTTGAAACCCGTGGAATGGGTACCATGCAATATGACTTCAAAGGGTCTTCATTTGCTCACCGAACCTCTCCAATCCTATCACTGCTGCGTTTATGCCCCTGTACACATGCTTGATTCTCTTTCGGAGACATAGAAATCCATAGGTTTTAAGATACTTACTAGTCAGGTACATTCTTAGGCATTTAATATGCGGTGTTGAGTCCATTTCGTTGAGCAAGAGGTAGCTCTTGTCTATTCCATATTTGGCTTAAGGAACTTTATCTGTGCTCATTTCAATCTCTGGTTTTATGCAGCACCCCAACTCACCTTTCCCCTTAAGCAAGCATAAGTTGGTTTTCTAAATTTGAGACCCTGTTCTGTTCTGTAATTCAGTTCCTGTGTAGCCAAGTTTACATTCCGTGTATTACTGATATCTTATGATGTTTCTTTTTCTGTGTGACTTATTTCAGTTAGAATCATCATACCTGAATCCACTCATTGTGCTGCTAAGGGCCTGATGACATAGATTTCATTGCTGAGTGATATTGCTTTGTAAGTAAATACCACAACTTCTTTATCCATTTTTCACTTTCTGCGATGTTGAACTTGTACTGTAAACGAGGTTCTTGTAAACAGAGGCGTCCCAAACTTTGGGGTGGCTGTGTCTTTTTGATTTTAATTTCCCTAAGCTATAGGACCATAAGTGGAAGTGCCCTAGGCTCTGTTGCTTTGTTTTTTAGATGTTTCAGGAAACACCATACACTTCTCCCGAGTGTCTGTTGGCAATTTACATCCCGCCCATCAGCATAACAAGGCTCCCAGTTCTCCATGGCCTGTCCTGCCTTTCTGGATTTTACACTTTTTTCAGATGGCCCTTTTGACCGGGGGGAAGTGAGACTTCATTGTAGTGCAGATTTCCTTTGCAAGCTTGCTTGGTTGGCCAAAAAGTGCGTATGCGTTTTTTCCTGAATATATTCAGGAAAAAACGCATACGCCCTTTTTGGCCAAGTGCATCATTGTGGACGTTCTGCCTCTTTTCCTATGCTTTCAATGCAATTCCAGTCTACCTCCTGAAATCGGTTTCCTGCAATTCTGCCCCGCTTTCAAGTCCTCTTGGCAGCCTTACTTCAGTATATTTTTGGACGATAGCTGTCATTTATAACTCTGCAGGTTTGTGAATTACAGTGCCCCTGAGCTCCTTTCTTCAACTCGCTTTCTTTTGAGCTGGCCGCAACACCGCAGGATGGCTTCAGGCCCTAATCTGGTTCCGGCACGGCACGCTGAGCCTTTGGTTAATTCCTCTTCCTGGTGGGAAATGAGAGTTAAATTTGCCCGTTCAGACACCTCCAGCTAGTCTCTCATTGGTTCTCGCTATTCCTGTTCATCTTCCGCAGAAATTGCAAACTGGGCCAAACAGGAGGTTAAAGGGACTGACTCTCCAAGTCGGGAGGGTGTTAGTAAAGCGTCTGGAATGTTGTACCCGAGTACCAGGGTACGAAAACTGAGACATATTTGAACACGTCTCCCGATCACATGGTTGATCATACTCTAGGTTGCACATGCATGTTTTAGCTGAAGGAAGAATACCTTAAACCTGGGTAGTTGAAACCCGTGGAATGGGTACCATGCAATATGACTTCAAAGGGTCTTCATTTGCTCACCGAACCTCTCCAATCCTATCACTGCTGCGTTTATGCCCCTGTACACATGCTTGATTCTCTTTCGGAGACATAGCAATCCATAGGTTTTAAGATACTTACTAGTCAGGTACATTCTTAGGCATTTAATATGTGGTGTTGAGTCCATTTCGTTGAGCAAGAGGTAGCTCTTGTCTATTCCATATTTGGCTTAAGGAACTTTATCTGTGCTCATTTCAATCTCTGGTTTTATGCAGCACCCCAACTCACCTTTACCCTTAAGCAAGCATAAGTTGGTTTTCTAAATTTGAGACCCTGTTCTGTTCTGTAATTCAGTTCCTGTGTAGCCAAGTTTACATTCCGTGTATTACTGATATCTTATGATGTTTCTTTTTCTGTGTGACTTATTTCAGTTAGAATCATCATACCTGAATCCACTCATTGTGCTGCTAAGGGCCTGATGACATAGATTTCATTGCTGAGTGATATTGCTTTGTAAGTAAATACCACAACTTCTTTATCCATTTTTCACTTTCTGCGATGTTGAACTTGTACTGTAAACGAGGTTCTTGTAAACAGAGGCGTCCCAATGTTTGGGGTGGCTGTGTCTTTTTGATTTTAATTTCCCTAAGCTATAGGACCATAAGTGGAAGTGCCCTAGGCTCTGTTGCTTTGTTTTTTAGATGTTTCAGGAAACACCATACACTTCTCCCGAGTGTCTGTTGGCAATTTACATCCCGCCCATCAGCATAACAAGGCTCCCAGTTCTCCATGGCCTGTCCTGCCTTTCTGGATTTTACACTTTTTTCAGATGGCCCTTTTGACCGGGGGGAAGTGAGACTTCATTGTAGTGCAGATTTCCTTTGCAAGCTTGCTTGGTTGGCCAAAAAGGGCGTATGCGTTTTTTCCTGAATATATTCAGGAAAAAACGCATACGCCCTTTTTGGCCAAGTGCATCATTGTGGACGTTCTGCCTCTTTTCCTATGCTTTCAATGCAATTCCAGTCTACCTCCTGAAATCGGTTTCCTGCAATTCTGCCCCGCTTTCAAGTCCTCTTGGCAGCCTTACTTCAGTATATTTTTGGACGATAGCTGTCATTTATAACTCTGCAGGTTTGTGAATTACAGTGCCCCTGAGCTCCTTTCTTCAACTCGCTTTCTTTTGAGCTGGCCGCAACACCGCAGGATGGCTTCAGGCCCTAATCTGGTTCCGGCACGACACGCTGAGCCTTTGGTTAATTCCTCTTCCTGGTGGGAAATGAGAGTTAAATTTGCCCGTCCAGACACCTCCAGCTAGTCTCTCATTGGTTCTCGCTATTCCTGTTCATCTTCCGCAGAAATTGCAAACTGGGCCAAACAGGAGGTTAAAGGGACTGACTCTCCAAGTCGGGAGGGTGTTAGTAAAGCGTCTGGAATGTTGCACCCGAGTACCAGGGTACGAAAACTGAGACATATTTGAACACGTCTCCCGATCACATGGTTGATCATACTCTAGGTTCCACATGCATGTTTTAGCTGAAGGAAGAATACCTTAAACCTGGGTAGTTGAAACCCGTGGAATGGGTACCATGCAATATGACTTCAAAGGGTCTTCATTTGCTCACCGAACCTCTCCAATCCTATCACTGCTGCGTTTATGCCCCTGTACACATGCTTGATTCTCTTTCGGAGACATAGCAATCCATAGGTTTTAAGATACTTACTAGTCAGGTACATTCTTAGGCATTTAATATGCGGTGTTGAGTCCATTTCGTTGAGCAAGGAGTAGCTCTTGTCTATTCCATATTTGGCTTAAGGAACTTTATCTGTGCTCATTTCAATCTCTGGTTTTATGCAGCACCCCAACTCACCTTTCCCCTTAAGCAAGCATAAGTTGGTTTTCTAAATTTGAGACCCTGTTCTGTTCTGTAATTCAGTTCCTGTGTAGCCAAGTTTACATTCCGTGTATTACTGATATCTTATGATGTTTCTTTTTCTGTGTGACTTATTTCAGTTAGAATCATCATACCTGAATCCACTCATTGTGCTGCTAAGGGCCTGATGACATAGATTTCATTGCTGAGTGATATTGCTTTGTAAGTAAATACCACAACTTCTTTATCCATTTTTCACTTTCTGCGATGTTGAACTTGTACTGTAAACGAGGTTCTTGTAAACAGAGGCGTCCCAAACTTTGGGGTGGCTGTGTCTTTTTGATTTTAATTTCCCTAAGCTATAGGACCATAAGTGGAAGTGCCCTAGGCTCTGTTGCTTTGTTTTTTAGATGTTTCAGGAAACACCATACACTTCTCCCGAGTGTCTGTTGGCAATTTACATCCCGCCCATCAGCATAACAAGGCTCCCAGTTCTCCATGGCCTGTCCTGCCTTTCTGGATTTTACACTTTTTTCAGATGGCCCTTTTGACCGGGGGGAAGTGAGACTTCATTGTAGTGCAGATTTCCTTTGCAAGCTTGCTTGGTTGGCCAAAAAGTGCGTATGCGTTTTTTCCTGAATATATTCAGGAAAAAACGCATACGCCCTTTTTGGCCAAGTGCATCATTGTGGACGTTCTGCCTCTTTTCCTATGCTTTCAATGCAATTCCAGTCTACCTCCTGAAATCGGTTTCCTGCAATTCTGCCCCGCTTTCAAGTCCTCTTGGCAGCCTTACTTCAGTATATTTTTGGACGATAGCTGTCATTTATAACTCTGCAGGTTTGTGAATTACAGTGCCCCTGAGCTCCTTTCTTCAACTCGCTTTCTTTTGAGCTGGCCGCAACACCGCAGGATGGCTTCAGGCCCTAATCTGGTTCCGGCACGGCACGCTGAGCCTTTGGTTAATTCCTCTTCCTGGTGGGAAATGAGAGTTAAATTTGCCCGTTCAGACACCTCCAGCTAGTCTCTCATTGGTTCTCGCTATTCCTGTTCATCTTCCGCAGAAATTGCAAACTGGGCCAAACAGGAGGTTAAAGGGACTGACTCTCCAAGTCGGGAGGGTGTTAGTAAAGCGTCTGGAATGTTGTACCCGAGTACCAGGGTACGAAAACTGAGACATATTTGAACACGTCTCCCGATCACATGGTTGATCATACTCTAGGTTGCACATGCATGTTTTAGCTGAAGGAAGAATACCTTAAACCTGGGTAGTTGAAACCCGTGGAATGGGTACCATGCAATATGACTTCAAAGGGTCTTCATTTGCTCACCGAACCTCTCCAATCCTATCACTGCTGCGTTTATTCCCCTGTACACATGCTTGATTCTCTTTCGGAGACATAGCAATCCATAGGTTTTAAGATACTTACTAGTCAGGTACATTCTTAGGCATTTAATATGTGGTGTTGAGTCCATTTCGTTGAGCAAGAGGTAGCTCTTGTCTATTCCATATTTGGCTTAAGGAACTTTATCTGTGCTCATTTCAATCTCTGGTTTTATGCAGCACCCCAACTCACCTTTACCCTTAAGCAAGCATAAGTTGGTTTTCTAAATTTGAGACCCTGTTCTGTTCTGTAATTCAGTTCCTGTGTAGCCAAGTTTACATTCCGTGTATTACTGATATCTTATGATGTTTCTTTTTCTGTGTGACTTATTTCAGTTAGAATCATCATACCTGAATCCACTCATTGTGCTGCTAAGGGCCTGATGACATAGATTTCATTGCTGAGTGATATTGCTTTGTAAGTAAATACCACAACTTCTTTATCCATTTTTCACTTTCTGCGATGTTGAACTTGTACTGTAAACGAGGTTCTTGTAAACAGAGGCGTCCCAATGTTTGGGGTGGCTGTGTCTTTTTGATTTTAATTTCCCTAAGCTATAGGACCATAAGTGGAAGTGCCCTAGGCTCTGTTGCTTTGTTTTTTAGATGTTTCAGGAAACACCATACACTTCTCCCGAGTGTCTGTTGGCAATTTACATCCCGCCCATCAGCATAACAAGGCTCCCAGTTCTCCATGGCCTGTCCTGCCTTTCTGGATTTTACACTTTTTTCAGATGGCCCTTTTGACCGGGGGGAAGTGAGACTTCATTGTAGTGCAGATTTCCTTTGCAAGCTTGCTTGGTTGGCCAAAAAGGGCGTATGCGTTTTTTCCTGAATATATTCAGGAAAAAACGCATACGCCCTTTTTGGCCAAGTGCATCATTGTGGACGTTCTGCCTCTTTTCCTATGCTTTCAATGCAATTCCAGTCTACCTCCTGAAATCAGTTTCCTGCAATTCTGCCCCGCTTTCAAGTCCTCTTGGCAGCCTTACTTCAGTATATTTTTGGACGATAGCTGTCATTTATAACTCTGCAGGTTTGTGAATTACAGTGCCCCTGAGCTCCTTTCTTCAACTCGCTTTCTTTTGAGCTGGCCGCAACACCGCAGGATGGCTTCAGGCCCTAATCTGGTTCCGGCACGACACGCTGAGCCTTTGGTTAATTCCTCTTCCTGGTGGGAAATGAGAGTTAAATTTGCCCGTCCAGACACCTCCAGCTAGTCTCTCATTGGTTCTCGCTATTCCTGTTCATCTTCCGCAGAAATTGCAAACTGGGCCAAACAGGAGGTTAAAGGGACTGACTCTCCAAGTCGGGAGGGTGATAGTAAAGCGTCTGGAATGTTGCACCCGAGTACCAGGGTACGAAAACTGAGACATATTTGAACACGTCTCCCGATCACATGGTTGATCATACTCTAGGTTCCACATGCATGTTTTAGCTGAAGGAAGAATACCTTAAACCTGGGTAGTTGAAACCCGTGGAATGGGTACCATGCAATATGACTTCAAAGGGTCTTCATTTGCTCACCGAACCTCTCCAATCCTATCACTGCTGCGTTTATGCCCCTGTACACATGCTTGATTCTCTTTCGGAGACATAGCAATCCATAGGTTTTAAGATACTTACTAGTCAGGTACATTCTTAGGCATTTAATATGCGGTGTTGAGTCCATTTCGTTGAGCAAGGAGTAGCTCTTGTCTATTCCATATTTGGCTTAAGGAACTTTATCTGTGCTCATTTCAATCTCTGGTTTTATGCAGCACCCCAACTCACCTTTACCCTTAAGCAAGCATAAGTTGGTTTTCTAAATTTGAGACCCTGTTCTGTTCTGTAATTCAGTTCCTGTGTAGCCAAGTTTACATTCCGTGTATTACTGATATCTTATGATGTTTCTTTTTCTGTGTGACTTATTTCAGTTAGAATCATCATACCTGAATCCACTCATTGTGCTGCTAAGGGCCTGATGACATAGATTTCATTGCTGAGTGATATTGCTTTGTAAGTAAATACCACAACTTCTTTATCCATTTTTCACTTTCTGCGATGTTGAACTTGTACTGTAAACGAGGTTCTTGTAAACAGAGGCGTCCCAAACTTTGGGGTGGCTGTGTCTTTTTGATTTTAATTTCCCTAAGCTATAGGACCATAAGTGGAAGTGCCCTAGGCTCTGTTGCTTTGTTTTTTAGATGTTTCAGGAAACACCATACACTTCTCCCTAGTGTCTGTTGGCAATTTACATCCCGCCCATCAGCATAACAAGGCTCCCAGTTCTCCATGGCCTGTCCGGCCTTTCTGGATTTTACACTTTTTTCAGATGGCCCTTTTGACCGGGGGGAAGTGAGACTTCATTGTAGTGCAGATTTCCTTTGCAAGCTTGCTTGGTTGGCCAAAAAGGGCGTATGCGTTTTTTCCTGAATATATTCAGGAAAAAACGCATACGCCCTTTTTGGCCAAGTGCATCATTGTGGACGTTCTGCCTCTTTTCCTATGCTTTCAATGCAATTCCAGTCTACCTCCTGAAATCGGTTTCCTGCAATTCTGCCCCGCTTTCAAGTCCTCTTGGCAGCCTTACTTCAGTATATTTTTGGACGATAGCTGTCATTTATAACTCTGCAGGTTTGTGAATTACAGTGCCCCTGAGCTCCTTTCTTCAACTCGCTTTCTTTTGAGCTGGCCGCAACACCGCAGGATGGCTTCAGGCCCTAATCTGGTTCCGGCACGGCACGCTGAGCCTTTGGTTAATTCCTCTTCCTGGTGGGAAATGAGAGTTAAATTTGCCCGTTCAGACACCTCCAGCTAGTCTCTCATTGGTTCTCGCTATTCCTGTTCATCTTCCGCAGAAATTGCAAACTGGGCCAAACAGGAGGTTAAAGGGACTGACTCTCCAAGTCGGGAGGGTGTTAGTAAAGCGTCTGGAATGTTGTACCCGAGTACCAGGGTACGAAAACTGAGACATATTTGAACACGTCTCCCGATCACATGGTTGATCATACTCTAGGTTGCACATGCATGTTTTAGCTGAAGGAAGAATACCTTAAACCTGGGTAGTTGAAACCCGTGGAATGGGTACCATGCAATATGACTTCAAAGGGTCTTCATTTGCTCACCGAACCTCTCCAATCCTATCACTGCTGCGTTTATGCCCCTGTACACATGCTTGATTCTCTTTCGGAGACATAGCAATCCATAGGTTTTAAGATACTTACTAGTCAGGTACATTCTTAGGCATTTAATATGTGGTGTTGAGTCCATTTCGTTGAGCAAGAGGTAGCTCTTGTCTATTCCATATTTGGCTTAAGGAACTTTATCTGTGCTCATTTCAATCTCTGGTTTTATGCAGCACCCCAACTCACCTTTACCCTTAAGCAAGCATAAGTTGGTTTTCTAAATTTGAGACCCTGTTCTGTTCTGTAATTCAGTTCCTGTGTAGCCAAGTTTACATTCCGTGTATTACTGATATCTTATGATGTTTCTTTTTCTGTGTGACTTATTTCAGTTAGAATCATCATACCTGAATCCACTCATTGTGCTGCTAAGGGCCTGATGACATAGATTTCATTGCTGAGTGATATTGCTTTGTAAGTAAATACCACAACTTCTTTATCCATTTTTCACTTTCTGCGATGTTGAACTTGTACTGTAAACGAGGTTCTTGTAAACAGAGGCGTCCCAATGTTTGGGGTGGCTGTGTCTTTTTGATTTTAATTTCCCTAAGCTATAGGACCATAAGTGGAAGTGCCCTAGGCTCTGTTGCTTTGTTTTTTAGATGTTTCAGGAAACACCATACACTTCTCCCGAGTGTCTGTTGGCAATTTACATCCCGCCCATCAGCATAACAAGGCTCCCAGTTCTCCATGGCCTGTCCTGCCTTTCTGGATTTTACACTTTTTTCAGATGGCCCTTTTGACCGGGGGGAAGTGAGACTTCATTGTAGTGCAGATTTCCTTTGCAAGCTTGCTTGGTTGGCCAAAAAGGGCGTATGCGTTTTTTCCTGAATATATTCAGGAAAAAACGCATACGCCCTTTTTGGCCAAGTGCATCATTGTGGACGTTCTGCCTCTTTTCCTATGCTTTCAATGCAATTCCAGTCTACCTCCTGAAATCGGTTTCCTGCAATTCTGCCCCGCTTTCAAGTCCTCTTGGCAGCCTTACTTCAGTATATTTTTGGACGATAGCTGTCATTTATAACTCTGCAGGTTTGTGAATTACAGTGCCCCTGAGCTCCTTTCTTCAACTCGCTTTCTTTTGAGCTGGCCGCAACACCGCAGGATGGCTTCAGGCCCTAATCTGGTTCCGGCACGACACGCTGAGCCTTTGGTTAATTCCTCTTCCTGGTGGGAAATGAGAGTTAAATTTGCCCGTCCAGACACCTCCAGCTAGTCTCTCATTGGTTCTCGCTATTCCTGTTCATCTTCCGCAGAAATTGCAAACTGGGCCAAACAGGAGGTTAAAGGGACTGACTCTCCAAGTCGGGAGGGTGTTAGTAAAGCGTCTGGAATGTTGCACCCGAGTACCAGGGTACGAAAACTGAGACATATTTGAACACGTCTCCCGATCACATGGTTGATCATACTCTAGGTTCCACATGCATGTTTTAGCTGAAGGAAGAATACCTTAAACCTGGGTAGTTGAAACCCGTGGAATGGGTACCATGCAATATGACTTCAAAGGGTCTTCATTTGCTCACCGAACCTCTCCAATCCTATCACTGCTGCGTTTATGCCCCTGTACACATGCTTGATTCTCTTTCGGAGACATAGCAATCCATAGGTTTTAAGATACTTACTAGTCAGGTACATTCTTAGGCATTTAATATGCGGTGTTGAGTCCATTTCGTTGAGCAAGGAGTAGCTCTTGTCTATTCCATATTTGGCTTAAGGAACTTTATCTGTGCTCATTTCAATCTCTGGTTTTATGCAGCACCCCAACTCACCTTTACCCTTAAGCAAGCATAAGTTGGTTTTCTAAATTTGAGACCCTGTTCTGTTCTGTAATTCAGTTCCTGTGTAGCCAAGTTTACATTCCGTGTATTACTGATATCTTATGATGTTTCTTTTTCTGTGTGACTTATTTCAGTTAGAATCATCATACCTGAATCCACTCATTGTGCTGCTAAGGGCCTGATGACATAGATTTCATTGCTGAGTGATATTGCTTTGTAAGTAAATACCACAACTTCTTTATCCATTTTTCACTTTCTGCGATGTTGAACTTGTACTGTAAACGAGGTTCTTGTAAACAGAGGCGTCCCAAACTTTGGGGTGGCTGTGTCTTTTTGATTTTAATTTCCCTAAGCTATAGGACCATAAGTGGAAGTGCCCTAGGCTCTGTTGCTTTGTTTTTTAGATGTTTCAGGAAACACCATACACTTCTCCCTAGTGTCTGTTGGCAATTTACATCCCGCCCATCAGCATAACAAGGCTCCCAGTTCTCCATGGCCTGTCCGGCCTTTCTGGATTTTACACTTTTTTCAGATGGCCCTTTTGACCGGGGGGAAGTGAGACTTCATTGTAGTGCAGATTTCCTTTGCAAGCTTGCTTGGTTGGCCAAAAAGGGCGTATGCGTTTTTTCCTGAATATATTCAGGAAAAAACGCATACGCCCTTTTTGGCCAAGTGCATCATTGTGGACGTTCTGCCTCTTTTCCTATGCTTTCAATGCAATTCCAGTCTACCTCCTGAAATCGGTTTCCTGCAATTCTGCCCCGCTTTCAAGTCCTCTTGGCAGCCTTACTTCAGTATATTTTTGGACGATAGCTGTCATTTATAACTCTGCAGGTTTGTGAATTACAGTGCCCCTGAGCTCCTTTCTTCAACTCGCTTTCTTTTGAGCTGGCCGCAACACCGCCGGATGGCTTCAGGCCCTAATCTGGTTCCGGCACGACACGCTGAGCCTTTGGTTAATTCCTCTTCCTGGTGGGAAATGAGAGTTAAATTTGCCCGTCCAGACACCTCCAGCTAGTCTCTCATTGGTTCTCGCTATTCCTGTTCATCTTCCGCAGAAATTGCAAACTGGGCCAAACAGGAGGTTAAAGGGACTGACTCTCCAAGTCGGGAGGGTGTTAGTAAAGCGTCTGGAATGTTGCACCCGAGTACCAGGGTACGAAAACTGAGACATATTTGAACACGTCTCCCGATCACATGGTTGATCATACTCTAGGTTGCACATGCATGTTTTAGCTGAAGGAAGAATACCATAAACCTGGGTAGTTGAAACCCGTGGAATGGGTACCATGCAATATGACTTCAAAGGGTCTTCATTTGCTCACCGAACCTCTCCAATCCTATCACTGCTGCGTTTATGCCCCTGTACACATGCTTGATTCTCTTTCGGAGACATAGCAATCCATAGGTTTTAAGATACTTACTAGTCAGGTAAATTCTTAGGCATTTAATATGCGGTGTTGAGTCCATTTCGTTGAGCAAGGAGTAGCTCTTGTCTATTCCATATTTGGCTTAAGGAACTTTATCTGTGCTCATTTCAATCTCTGGTTTTATGCAGCACCCCAACTCACCTTTCCCCTTAAGCAAGCATAAGTTGGTTTTCTAAATTTGAGACCCTGTTCTGTTCTGTAATTCAGTTCCTGTGTAGCCAAGTTTACATTCCGTGTATTACTGATATCTTATGATGTTTCTTTTTCTGTGTGACTTATTTCAGTTAGAATCATCATACCTGAATCCACTCATTGTGCTGCTAAGGGCCTGATGACATAGATTTCATTGCTGAGTGATATTGCTTTGTAAGTAAATACCACAACTTCTTTATCCATTTTTCACTTTCTGCGATGTTGAACTTGTACTGTAAACGAGGTTCTTGTAAACAGAGGCGTCCCAAACTTTGGGGTGGCTGTGTCTTTTTGATTTTAATTTCCCTAAGCTATAGGACCATAAGTGGAAGTGCCCTAGGCTCTGTTGCTTTGTTTTTTAGATGTTTCAGGAAACACCATACACTTCTCCCTAGTGTCTGTTGGCAATTTACATCCCGCCCATCAGCATAACAAGGCTCCCAGTTCTCCATGGCCTGTCCTGCCTTTCTGGATTTTACACTTTTTTCAGATGGCCCTTTTGACCGGGGGGAAGTGAGACTTCATTGTAGTGCAGATTTCCTTTGCAAGCTTGCTTGGTTGGCCAAAAAGGGCGTATGCGTTTTTTCCTGAATATATTCAGGAAAAAACGCATACGCCCTTTTTGGCCAAGTGCATCATTGTGGACGTTCTGCCTCTTTTCCTATGCTTTCAATGCAATTTCAGTCTGCCTCCTGAAATCGGTTTCCTGCAATTCTGCCCCGCTTTCAAGTCCTCTTGGCAGCCTTACTTCAGTATATTTTTGGACGATAGCTGTCATTTATAACTCTGCAGGTTTGTGAATTACAGTGCCCCTGAGCTCCTTTCTTCAACTCGCTTTCTTTTGAGCTGGCCGCAACACCGCAGGATGGCTTCAGGCCCTAATCTGGTTCCGGCACGGCACGCTGAGCCTTTGGTTAATTCCTCTTCCTGGTGGGAAATGAGAGTTAAATTTGCCCGTTCAGACACCTCCAGCTAGTCTCTCATTGGTTCTCGCTATTCCTGTTCATCTTCCGCAGAAATTGCAAACTGGGCCAAACAGGAGGTTAAAGGGACTGACTCTCCAAATCGGGAGGGTGTTAGTAAAGCGTCTGGAATGTTGTACCCGAGTACCAGGGTACGAAAACTGAGACATATTTGAACACGTCTCCCGATCACATGGTTGATCATACTCTAGGTTGCACATGCATGTTTTAGCTGAAGGAAGAATACCTTAAACCTGGGTAGTTGAAACCCGTGGAATGGGTACCATGCAATATGACTTCAAAGGGTCTTCATTTGCTCACCGAACCTCTCCAATCCTATCACTGCTGCGTTTATGCCCCTGTACACATGCTTGATTCTCTTTTGGAGACATAGCAATCCATAGGTTTTAAGATACTTACTAGTCAGGTACATTCTTAGGCATTTAATATGCGGTGCTGAGTCCATTTCGTTGAGCAAGAGGTAGCTCTTGTCTATTCCATATTTGGCTTAAGGAACTTTATCTGTGCTCATTTCAATCTCTGGTTTTATGCAGCACCCAAACTCACCTTTACCCTTAAGCAAGCATAAGTTGGTTTTCTAAATTTGAGACCCTGTTCTGTTCTGTAATTCAGTTCCTGTGTAGCCAAGTTTACATTCCGTGTATTACTGATATCTTATGATGTTTCTTTTTCTGTGTGACTTATTTCAGTTAGAATCATCATACCTGAATCCACTCATTGTGCTGCTAAGGACCTGATGACATAGATTTCATTGCTGAGTGATATTGCTTTGTAAGTAAATACCACAACTTCTTTATCCATTTTTCACTTTCTCCGATGTTGAACTTGTACTGTAAACGAGGTTCTTGTAAACAGAGGCGTTCCAATGTTTGGGGTGGCTGTGTCTTTTTGATTTTAATTTCCCTAAGCTATAGGACCATAAGTGGAAGTGCCCTAGGCTCTGTTGCTTTGTTTTTTAGATGTTTCAGGAAACACCATACACTTCTCCCGAGTGTCTGTTGGCAATTTACATCCCGCCCATCAGCATAACAAGGCTCTCAGTTCTCCATGGCCTGTCCTGCCTTTCTGGATTTTACACTTTTTTCAGATGGCCCTTTTGACCGGGGGGAAGTGAGACTTCATTGTAGTGCAGATTTCCTTTGCAAGCTTGCTTGGTTTGCCAAAAAGGGCGTATGCGTTTTTTCCTGAATATATTCAGGAAAAAACGCATACGCCCTTTTTGGCCAAGTGCATCATTGTGGACGTTCTGCCTCTTTTCCTATGCTTTCAATGCAATTCCAGTCTACCTCCTGAAATCGGTTTCCTGCAATTCTGCCCCGCTTTCAAGTCCTCTTGGCAGCCTTACTTCAGTATATTTTTGGACGATAGCTGTCATTTATAACTCTGCAGGTTTGTGAATTACAGTGCCCCTGAGCTCCTTTCTTCAACTCGCTTTCTTTTGAGCTGGCCGCAACACCGCAGGATGGCTTCAGGCCCTAATCTGGTTCCGGCACGGCACGCTGAGCCTTTGGTTAATTCCTCTTCCTGGTGGGAAATGAGAGTTAAATTTGCCCGTCCAGACACCTCCAGCTAGTCTCTCATTGGTTCTCGCTATTCCTGTTCATCTTCCGCAGAAATTGCAAACTGGGCCAAACAGGAGGTTAAAGGGACTGACTCTCCAAGTCGGGAGGGTGTTAGTAAAGCGTCTGGAATGTTGCACCCGAGTACCAGGGTACGAAAACTGAGACATATTTGAACACGTCTCCCGATCACATGGTTGATCATACTCTAGGTTGCACATGCATGTTTTAGCTGAAGGAAGAATACCTTAAACCTGGGTAGTTGAAACCCGTGGAATGGGTACCATGCAATATGACTTCAAAGGGTCTTCATTTGCTCACCGAACCTCTCCAATCCTATCACTGCTGCGTTTATGCCCCTGTACACATGCTTGATTCTCTTTCGGAGACATAGCAATCCATAGGTTTTAAGATACTTACTAGTCAGGTACATTCTTAGGCATTTAATATGCGGTGTTGAGTCCATTTCGTTGAGCAAGAGGTAGCTCTTGTCTATTCCATATTTGGCTTAAGGAACTTTATCTGTGCTCATTTCAATCTCTGGTTTTATGCAGCACCCCAACTCACCTTTACCCTTAAGAAAGCATAAGTTGGTTTTCTAAATTTGAGACCCTGTTCTGTTCTGTAATTCAGTTCCTGTGTAGCCAAGTTTACATTCCGTGTATTACTGATATCTTATGATGTTTCTTTTTCTGTGTGACTTATTTCAGTTAGAATCATCATACCTGAATCCACTCATTGTGCTGCTAAGTGCCTGATGACATAGATTTCATTGCTGAGTGATATTGCTTTGTAAGTAAATACCACAACTTCTTTATCCATTTTTCACTTTCTGCGATGTTGAACTTGTACTGTAAACGAGGTTCTTGTAAACAGAGGCGTTCCAAACTTTGGGGTGGCTGTGTCTTTTTGATTTTAATTTCCCTAAGCTATAGGACCATAAGTGGAAGTGCCCTAGGCTCTGTTGCTTTGTTTTTTAGATGTTTCAGGAAACACCATACACTTCTCCCGAGTGTCTGTTGGCAATTTACATCCCGCCCATCAGCATAACAAAGCTCCCAGTTCTCCATGGCCTGTCCTGCCTTTCTGGATTTTACACTTTTTTCAGATGGCCCTTTTGACCGGGGGGAAGTGAGACTTCATTGTAGTGCAGATTTCCTTTGCAAGCTTGCTTGGTTGGCCAAAAAGGGCGTATGCGTTTTTTCCTGAATATATTCAGGAAAAAACGCATACGCCCTTTTTGGCCAAGTGCATCATTGTGGACGTTCTGCCTCTTTTCCTATGCTTTCAATGCAATTCCAGTCTACCTCCTGAAATCGGTTTCCTGCAATTCTGCCCCGCTTTCAAGTCCTCTTGGCAGCCTTACTTCAGTATATTTTTGGACGATAGCTGTCATTTATAACTCTGCAGGTTTGTGAATTACAGTGCCCCTGAGCTCCTTTCTTCAACTCGCTTTCTTTTGAGCTGGCCGCAACACCGCAGGATGGCTTCAGGCCCTAATCTGGTTCCGGCACGACACGCTGAGCCTTTGGTTAATTCCTCTTCCTGGTGGGAAATGAGAGTTAAATTTGCCCGTCCAGACACCTCCAGCTAGTCTCTCATTGGTTCTCGCTATTCCTGTTCATCTTCCGCAGAAATTGCAAACTGGGCCAAACAGGAGGTTAAAGGGACTGACTCTCCAAGTCGGGAGGGTGTTAGTAAAGCGTCTGGAATGTTGCACCCGAGTACCAGGGTACGAAAACTGAGACATATTTGAACACGTCTCCCGATCACATGGTTGATCATACTCTAGGTTGCACATGCATGTTTTAGCTGAAGGAAGAATACCTTAAACCTGGGTAGTTGAAACCCGTGGAATGGGTACCATGCAATATGACTTCAAAGGGTCTTCATTTGCTCACCGAACCTCTCCAATCCTATCACTGCTGCGTTTATGCCCCTGTACACATGCTTGATTCTCTTTCGGAGACATAGCAATCCATAGGTTTTAAGATACTTACTAGTCAGGTACATTCTTAGGCATTTAATATGCGGTGTTGAGTCCATTTCGTTGAGCAAGGAGTAGCTCTTGTCTATTCCATATTTGGCTTAAGGAACTTTATCTGTGCTCATTTCAATCTCTGGTTTTATGCAGCACCCCAACTCACCTTTACCCTTAAGCAAGCATAAGTTGGTTTTCTAAATTTGAGACCCTGTTCTGTTCTGTAATTCAGTTCCTGTGTAGCCAAGTTTACATTCCGTGTATTACTGATATCTTATGATGTTTCTTTTTCTGTGTGACTTATTTCAGTTAGAATCATCATACCTGAATCCACTCATTGTGCTGCTAAGGGCCTGATGACATAGATTTCATTGCTGAGTGATATTGCTTTGTAAGTAAATACCACAACTTCTTTATCCATTTTTCACTTTCTGCGATGTTGAACTTGTACTGTAAACGAGGTTCTTGTAAACAGAGGCGTCCCAAACTTTGGGGTGGCTGTGTCTTTTTGATTTTAATTTCCCTAAGCTATAGGACCATAAGTGGAAGTGCCCTAGGCTCTGTTGCTTTGTTTTTTAGATGTTTCAGGAAACACCATACACTTCTCCCTAGTGTCTGTTGGCAATTTACATCCCGCCCATCAGCATAACAAGGCTCCCAGTTCTCCATGGCCTGTCCGGCCTTTCTGGATTTTACACTTTTTTCAGATGGCCCTTTTGACCGGGGGGAAGTGAGACTTCATTGTAGTGCAGATTTCCTTTGCAAGCTTGCTTGGTTGGCCAAAAAGGGCGTATGCGTTTTTTCCTGAATATATTCAGGAAAAAACGCATACGCCCTTTTTGGCCAAGTGCATCATTGTGGACGTTCTGCCTCTTTTCCTATGCTTTCAATGCAATTTCAGTCTGCCTCCTGAAATCGGTTTCCTGCAATTCTGCCCCGCTTTCAAGTCCTCTTGGCAGCCTTACTTCAGTATATTTTTGGACGATAGCTGTCATTTATAACTCTGCAGGTTTGTGAATTACAGTGCCCCTGAGCTCCTTTCTTCAACTCGCTTTCTTTTGAGCTGGCCGCAACACCGCAGGATGGCTTCAGGCCCTAATCTGGTTCCGGCACGGCACGCTGAGCCTTTGGTTAATTCCTCTTCCTGGTGGGAAATGAGAGTTAAATTTGCCCGTTCAGACACCTCCAGCTAGTCTCTCATTGGTTCTCGCTATTCCTGTTCATCTTCCGCAGAAATTGCAAACTGGGCCAAACAGGAGGTTAAAGGGACTGACTCTCCAAATCGGGAGGGTGTTAGTAAAGCGTCTGGAATGTTGTACCCGAGTACCAGGGTACGAAAACTGAGACATATTTGAACACGTCTCCCGATCACATGGTTGATCATACTCTAGGTTGCACATGCATGTTTTAGCTGAAGGAAGAATACCTTAAACCTGGGTAGTTGAAACCCGTGGAATGGGTACCATGCAATATGACTTCAAAGGGTCTTCATTTGCTCACCGAACCTCTCCAATCCTATCACTGCTGCGTTTATGCCCCTGTACACATGCTTGATTCTCTTTCGGAGACATAGCAATCCATAGGTTTTAAGATACTTACTAGTCAGGTACATTCTTAGGCATTTAATATGCGGTGTTGAGTCCATTTCGTTGAGCAAGAGGTAGCTCTTGTCTATTCCATATTTGGCTTAAGGAACTTTATCTGTGCTCATTTCAATCTCTGGTTTTATGCAGCACCCCAACTCACCTTTACCCTTAAGCAAGCATAAGTTGGTTTTCTAAATTTGAGACCCTGTTCTGTTCTGTAATTCAGTTCCTGTGTAGCCAAGTTTACATTCCGTGTATTACTGATATCTTATGATGTTTCTTTTTCTGTGTGACTTATTTCAGTTAGAATCATCATACCTGAATCCACTCATTGTGCTGCTAAGGGCCTGATGACATAGATTTCATTGCTGAGTGATATTGCTTTGTAAGTAAATACCACAACTTCTTTATCCATTTTTCACTTTCTGCGATGTTGAACTTGTACTGTAAACGAGGTTCTTGTAAACAGAGGCGTCCCAAACTTTGGGGTGGCTGTGTCTTTTTGATTTTAATTTCCCTAAGCTATAGGACCATAAGTGGAAGTGCCCTAGGCTCTGTTGCTTTGTTTTTTAGATGTTTCAGGAAACACCATACACTTCTCCCGAGTGTCTGTTGGCAATTTACATCCCACCCATCAGCATAACAAGGCTCCCAGTTCTCCATGGCCTGTCCTGCCTTTCTGGATTTTACACTTTTTTCAGATGGCCCTTTTGACCGGGGGGAAGTGAGACTTCATTGTAGTGCAGATTTCCTTTGCAAGCTTGCTTGGTTGTCTAAAAAGGGCGTATGCGTTTTTTCCTGAATATATTCAGGAAAAAACGCATACGCCCTTTTTGGCCAAGTGCATCATTGTGGACGTTCTGCCTCTTTTCCTATGCTTTCAATGCAATTCCAGTCTACCTCCTGAAATCGGTTTCCTGCAATTCTGCCCCGCTTTCAAGTCCTCTTGGCAGCCTTACTTCAGTATATTTTTGGACGATAGCTGTCATTTATAACTCTGCAGGTTTGTGAATTACAGTGCCCCTGAGCTCCTTTCTTCAACTCGCTTTCTTTTGAGCTGGCCGCAACACCGCAGGATGGCTTCAGGCCCTAATCTGGTTCCGGCACGGCACGCTGAGCCTTTGGTTAATTCCTCTTCCTGGTGGGAAATGAGAGTTAAATTTGCCCGTCCAGACACCTCCAGCTAGTCTCTCATTGGTTCTCGCTATTCCTGTTCATCTTCCGCAGAAATTGCAAACTGGGCCAAACAGGAGGTTAAAGGTGCTGACTCTCCAAGTGCGGAGAGTGTTAGTAAAGCGTCTGGAATGTTGCACCCGAGTACCAGGGGAGGAAAACTGAGACATATTTGAACATGTCTCCCGTTCACACGGTTGATCATACTCTGGGTTCCACATGCATGTTTTAGCTGAAGGAAGAATACCTTAAACCTGGAGAGTTGAGACCCGTGGAATGGGTACCATGCAATATGACTTCAAAGGGTCTTCATTTGCTCACTGAACCTCTCCAATCCTATCACTGCTGCGTTTATGCCCCTGTACACATGCTTGATTCTCTTTTGGAGACATAGCAATCCATAGGTTTTAAGATACTTACTAGTCAGGTACATTCTTAGGCATTTAATATGCGGTGTTGAGTCCATTTCATTGAGCAAGGAGTAGCTCTTGCTATTCCATATTTGGCTTAAGGAACTTTATCTGTGCTCATTTCAATGTCTGGTTTTATGCAGCACCCCAACTCACCTTTCCCCTTAAGCAAGCATAAGTTGGTTTTCTAATTTTGAGACCCTGTTCTGTTTTGGAATTCAGTTCCTGTGTAGCCAAGTTTACATTCCGTGTATTAGTGATATCTTATGATGTTTCTTTTTCTGTGTGACTTATTTCAGTTAGAATCATCGTACCTGAATCCACTCATTATGCTGCTACGGGCCTGATGACATAGATTTCATTGTTGAGTGATACTGCATTGTACGTAAGTACCACAAGTTCTTTATCCATTTTTCACTTTCTGTGATATTGAACTTGTACGGTAAACGAGGTTCTTGTAAACAGAGGCTTCCCAAACTTTGGGGTGGCTGTGTCTTTTTGATTTTAATTTCCCTAAGCTATAGGACCATAAGTGGAAGTGCCCTAGGCTCTGTTGCTTTGTTTTTTAGATGTTTCAGGAAACACCATACACTTCTCCCGAGTGTCTGTTGGCAATTTACATCCCGCCCATCAGCATAACAAGGCTCCCAGTTCTCCATGGCCTGTCCTGCCTTTCTGGATTTTACACTTTTTTCAGATGGCCCTTTTGACCGGGGGGAAGTGAGACTTCATTGTAGTGCAGATTTCCTTTGCAAGCTTGCTTGGTTGGCCAAAAAGGGCGTATGCGTTTTTTCCTGAATATATTCAGGAAAAAACGCATACGCCCTTTTTGGCCAAGTGCATCATTGTGGACGTTCTGCCTCTTTTCCTATGCTTTCAATGCAATTCCAGTCTACCTCCTGAAATCGGTTTCCTGCAATTCTGCCCCGCTTTCAAGTCCTCTTGGCAGCCTTACTTCAGTATATTTTTGGACGATAGCTGTCATTTATAACTCTGCAGGTTTGTGAATTACAGTGCCCCTGAGCTCCTTTCTTCAACTCGCTTTCTTTTGAGCTGGCCGCAACACCGCAGGATGGCTTCAGGCCCTTATCTGGTTCCGGCACGGCACGCTGAGCCTTTGGTTAATTCCTCTTCCTGGTGGGAAATGAGAGTTAAATTTGCCCGTCCAGACACCTCCAGCTAGTCTCTCATTGGTTCTCGCTATTCCTGTTCATCTTCCGCAGAAATTGCAAACTGGGCCAAACAGGAGGTTAAAGGGACTGACTCTCCAAGTCGGGAGGGTGTTAGTAATGCATCTGGAATGTTGCACCCGAGTACCAGGGTACGAAAACTGAGACATATTTGAACACGTCTCCCGATCACATGGTTGATCATACTCTAGGTTCCACATGCATGTTTTAGCTGAAGGAAGAATACCTTAAACCTGGGTAGTTGAAACCCGTGGAATGGGTACCATGCAATATGACTTCAAAGGGTCTTCATTTGCTCACCGAACCTCTCCAATCCTATCACTGCTGCGTTTATGGCCCTGTACACATGCTTGATTCTCTTTCGGAGACATAGCAATCCATAGGTTTTAAGATACTTACTAGTCAGGTACATTCTTAGGCATTTAATATGCGGTGTTGAGTCCATTTCGTTGAGCAAGGAGTAGCTCTTGTCTATTCCATATTTGGCTTAAGGAAGTTTATCTGTGTTCATTTCAATCTCTGGTTTTATGCAGCACCCCAACTCACCTTTACCCTTAAGCAAGCATAAGTTGGTTTTCTAAATTTGAGACCCTGTTCTGTTCTGTAATTCAGTTCCTGTGTAGCCAAGTTTACATTCCATGTATTACTGATATCTTATGATGGTTCTTTTTCTGTGTGACTTATTTCAGTTAGAATCATCATACCTGAATCCACTCATTGTGCTGCTAAGGGCCTGATGACATAGATTTCATTGCTGAGTGATATTGCTTTGTAAGTAAATACCACAACTTCTTTATCCATTTTTCACTTTCTGCGATGTTGAACTTGTACTGTAAACGAGGTTCTTGTAAACAGAGGCGTCCCAAACTTTGGGGTGGCTGTGTCTTTTTGATTTTAATTTCCCTAAGCTATAGGACCATAAGTGGAAGTGCCCTAGGCTCTGTTGCTTTGTTTTTTAGATGTTTCAGGAAACACCATACACTTCTCCCGAGTGTCTGTTGGCAATTTACATCCCGCCCATCAGCATAACAAGGCTCCCAGTTCTCCATGGCCTGTCCTGCCTTTCTGGATTTTACACATTTTTCAGATGGCCCTTTTGACCGGGGGGAAGTGAGACTTCATTGTAGTGCAGATTTCCTTTGCAAGCTTGCTTGGTTGGCCAAAAAGGGCGTATGCGTTTTTTCCTGAATATATTCAGGAAAAAATGCATACGCCCTTTTTGGCCAAGTGCATCATTGCGGACGTTCTGCCTCTTTTCCTATGCTTTCAATGCAATTCCAGTCTACCTCCTGAAATCGGTTTCCTGCAATTCTGCCCCGCTTTCAAGTCCTCTTGGCAGCCTTACTTCAGTATATTTTTGGACGATAGCTGTCATTTATAACTCTGCAGGTTTGTGAATTACAGTGCCCCTGAGCTCCTTTCTTCAACTCGCTTTCTTTTGAGCTGGCCGCAACACCGCAGGATGGCTTCAGGCCCTAATCTGGTTCTGTCACGGCACGCTGAGCCTTTGGTTAATTTCTCTTCCTGGTGGGAAATGAGAGTTAAACTTGCCCGTCCAGACACCTCCAGCTAGTCTCTCATTGGTTCTCGCTATTCCTGTTCATCTTCCGCAGAAATTGCAAACTGGGCCAAACAGGAGGTTAAAGGGACTGACTCTCCAAGTCGGGAGGGTGTTAGTAAAGCGTCTGGAATGTTGCACCCGAGTACCAGGGTACGAAAACTAAGACATATTTGAACACGTCGCCCGATCACATGGTTGATCATACTCTAGGTTCCACATGCATGTTTTAGCTGAAGGAAGAATACCTTAAACCTGGGTAGTTGAAACCCGTGGAATGGGTACCATGCAATATGACTTCAAAGGGTCTTCATTTGCTCACCGAACCTCTCCAATCCTATCACTGCTGCGTTTATGCCCCTGTACACATGCTTGATTCTCTTTCGGAGACATAGCAATCCATAGGTTTTAAGATACTTACTAGTCAGGTACATTCTTAGGCATTTAATATGCGGTGTTGAGTCCATTTCGTTGAGCAAGGAGTAGCTCTTGTCTATTCCATATTTGGCTTAAGGAACTTTATCTGTGCTCATTTCAATCTCTGGTTTTATGCAGCACCCCAACTCACCTTTCCCCTTAAGCAAGCATAAGTTGGTTTTCTAAATTTGAGACCCTGTTCTGTTCTGTAATTCAGTTCCTGTGTAGCCAAGTTTACATTCCGTGTATTACTGATATCTTATGATGTTTCTTTTTCTGTGTGACTTATTTCAGTTAGAATCATCATACCTGAATCCACTCATTGTGCTGCTAAGGGCCTGATGACATAGATTTCATTGCTGAGTGATATTGCTTTGTAAGTAAATACCACAACTTCTTTATCCATTTTTCACTTTCTGCGATGTTGAACTTGTACTGTAAACGAGGTTCTTGTAAACAGAGGCTTCCCAAACTTTGGGGTGGCTGTGTCTTTTTGATTTTAATTTCCCTAAGCTATAGGACCATAAGTGGAAGTGCCCTAGGCTCTGTTGCTTTGTTTTTTAGATGTTTCAGGAAACACCATACACTTCTCCCGAGTGTCTGTTGGCAATTTACATCCCGCCCATCAGCATAACAAGGCTCCCAGTTCTCCATGGCCTGTCCTGCCTTTCTGGATTTTACACATTTTTCAGATGGCCCTTTTGACTGGGGGGAAGTGAGACTTCATTGTAGTGCAGATTTCCTTTGCAAGCTTGCTTGGTTGGCCAAAAAGGGCGTATGCGTTTTTTCCTGAATATATTCAGGAAAAAACGCATACGCCCTTTTTGGCCAAGTGCATCATTGTGGACGTTCTGCCTCTTTTCCTATGCTTTCAATGCAATTCCAGTCTACCTCCTGAAATCGGTTTCCTGCAATTCTGCCCCGCTTTCAAGTCCTCTTGGCAGCCTTACTTCAGTATATTTTTGGACGATAGCTGTCATTTATAACTCTGCAGGTTTGTGAATTACAGTGCCCCTGAGCTCCTTTCTTCAACTCGCTTTCTTTTGAGCTGGCCGCAACACCGCAGGATGGCTTCAGGCCCTAATCTGGTTCCGGCACGGCATGCTGAGCCTTTGGTTATTTCCTCTTCCTGGTGGGAAATGAGAGTTAAATTTGCCCGTCCAGACACCTCCAGCTAGTCTCTCATTGGTTCTCCCTATTTCTGTTCATCTTCCGCAGAAATTGCAAACTGGGCCAAACAGGAGCTTAAAGGTGCTGACTCTCCAAGTGCGGAGAGTGTTAGTAAAGCGTCTGGAATGTTGCACCCGAGAACCAGGGGAGGACAACTGAGACATATTTGAACATGTCTCCCGTTCACACGGTTGATCATACTCTGGGTTCCACATGCATGTTTTAGCTGAAGGAAGAATACCTTAAACCTGGAGAGTTGAGACCCGTGGAATGGGTACCATGCAATATGACTTCAAAGGGTCTTCATTTGCTCACCGAACCTCTCCAATCCTATCACTGCTGCGTTTATGCCCCTGTACACATGCTTGATTCTCTTTCGGAGACATAGCAATCCATAGGTTTTAAGATACTTACTAGTCAGGTACATTCTTAGGCATTTAATATGCGGTGTTGAGTCCATTTCGTTGAGCAAGAGGTAGCTCTTGTCTATTCCATATTTGGCTTAAGGAACTTTATCTGTGCTCATTTCAATCTCTGGTTTTATGCAGCACCCCAACTCACCTTTACCCTTAAGCAAGCATAAGTTGGTTTTCTAAATTTGAGACCCTGTTCTGTTCTGTAATTCAGTTCCTGTGTAGCCAAGTTTACATTCCGTGTATTACTGATATCTTATGATGTTTCTTTTTCTGTGTGACTTATTTCAGTTAGAATCATCATACCTGAATCCACTCATTGTGCTGCTAAGGGCCTGATGACATAGATTTCATTGCTGAGTGATATTGCTTTGTAAGTAAATACCACAACTTCTTTATCCATTTTTCACTTTCTGCGATGTTGAACTTGTACTGTAAACGAGGTTCTTGTAAACAGAGGCGTTCCAATGTTTGGGGTGGCTGTGTCTTTTTGATTTTAATTTCCCTAAGCTATAGGACCATAAGTGGAAGTGCCCTAGGCTCTGTTGCTTTGTTTTTTAGATGTTTCAGGAAACACCATACACTTCTCCCGAGTGTCTGTTGGCAATTTACATCCCGCCCATCAGCATAACAAGGCTCTCAGTTCTCCATGGCCTGTCCTGCCTTTCTGGATTTTACACTTTTTTCAGATGGCCCTTTTGACCGGGGGGAAGTGAGACTTCATTGTAGTGCAGATTTCCTTTGCAAGCTTGCTTGGTTGGCCAAAAAGGGCGTATGCGTTTTTTCCTGAATATATTCAGGAAAAAACGCATACGCCCTTTTTGGCCAAGTGCATCATTGTGGACGTTCTGCCTCTTTTCCTATGCTTTCAATGCAATTCCAGTCTACCTCCTGAAATCGGTTTCCTGCAATTCTGCCCCGCTTTCAAGTCCTCTTGGCAGCCTTACTTCAGTATATTTTTGGACGATAGCTGTCATTTATAACTCTGCAGGTTTGTGAATTACAGTGCCCCTGAGCTCCTTTCTTCAACTCGCTTTCTTTTGAGCTGGCCGCAACACCGCAGGATGGCTTCAGGCCCTAATCTGGTTCCGGCACGGCACGCTGAGCCTTTGGTTAATTCCTCTTCCTGGTGGGAAATGAGAGTTAAATTTGCCCGTCCAGACACCTCCAGCTAGTCTCTCATTGGTTCTCGCTATTCCTGTTCATCTTCCGCAGAAATTGCAAACTGGGCCAAACAGGAGGTTAAAGGGACTGACTCTCCAAGTCGGGAGGGTGTTAGTAAAGCGTCTGGAATGTTGCACCCGAGTACCAGGGTACAAAAACTGAGACATATTTGAACACGTCTCCCGATCACATGGTTGATCAGACTCTAGGTTCCACATGCATGTTTTAGCTGAAGGAAGAATACCTTAAACCTGGGTAGTTGAAACCCGTGGAATGGGTACCATGCAATATGACTTCAAAGGGTCTTCATTTGCTCACCGAACCTCTCCAATCCTATCACTGCTGCGTTTATGCCCCTGTACACATGCTTGATTCTCTTTCGGAGACATAGCAATCCATAGGTTTTAAGATACTTACTAGTCAGGTACATTCTTAGGCATTTAATATGCGGTGTTGAGTCCATTTCGTTGAGCAAGAGGTAGCTCTTGTCTATTCCATATTTGGCTTAAGGAACTTTATCTGTGCTCATTTCAATCTCTGGTTTTATGCAGCACCCCAACTCACCTTTACCCTTAAGCAAGCATAAGTTGGTTTTCTAAATTTGAGACCCTGTTCTGTTCTGTAATTCAGTTCCTGTGTAGCCAAGTTTACATTCCGTGTATTACTGATATCTTATGATGTTTCTTTTTCTGTGTGACTTATTTCAGTTAGAATCATCATACCTGAATCCACTCATTGTGCTGCTAAGGGCCTGATGACATAGATTTCATTGCTGAGTGATATTGCTTTGTAAGTAAATACCACAACTTCTTTATCCATTTTTCACTTTCTGCGATGTTGAACTTGTACTGTAAACGAGGTTCTTGTAAACAGAGGCGTTCCAAACTTTGGGGTGGCTGTGTCTTTTTGATTTTAATTTCCCTAAGCTATAGGACCATAAGTGGAAGTGCCCTAGGCTCTGTTGCTTTGTTTTTTAGATGTTTCAGGAAACACCATACACTTCTCCCGAGTGTCTGTTGGCAATTTACATCCCGCCCATCAGCATAACAAGGCTCCCAGTTCTCCATGGCCTGTCCTGCCTTTCTGGATTTTACACTTTTTTCAGATGGCCCTTTTGACCGGGGGGAAGTGAGACTTCATTGTAGTGCAGATTTCCTTTGCAAGCTTGCTTGGTTGGCCAAAAAGGGCGTATGCGTTTTTTCCTGAATATATTCAGGAAAAAACGCATACGCCCTTTTTGGCCAAGTGCATCATTGTGGACGTTCTGCCTCTTTTCCTATGCTTTCAATGCAATTCCAGTCTACCTCCTGAAATCGGTTTCCTGCAATTCTGCCCCGCTTTCAAGTCCTCTTGGCAGCCTTACTTCAGTATATTTTTGGACGATAGCTGTCATTTATAACTCTGCAGGTTTGTGAATTACAGTGCCCCTGAGCTCCTTTCTTCAACTCGCTTTCTTTTGAGCTGGCCGCAACACCGCAGGATGGCTTCAGGCCCTAATCTGGTTCCGGCACGGCACGCTGAGCCTTTGGTTAATTCCTCTTCCTGGTGGGAAATGAGGGTTAAATTTGCCCGTCCAGACACCTCCAGCTAGTCTCTCATTGGTTCTCGCTATTCCTGTTCATCTTCCGCAGAAATTGCAAACTGGGCCAAACAGGAGGTTAAAGGCGCTGACTCTCCAAGTCGGGAGGGTGTTAGTAAAGCGTCTGGAATGTTGCACCCGAGTACCAGGGTACGAAAACTGAGACATATTTGAACACATCTCCCGATCACATGGTTGATCATACTCTAGGTTCCACATGCATGTTTTAGCTGAAGGAAGAATACCTTAAACCTGGGTAGTTGAAACCCGTGGAATGGGTACCATGCAATATGACTTCAAAGGGTCTTCATTTGCTCACCGAACCTCTCCAATCCTATCACTGCTGCGTTTATGGCCCTGTACCCCTGCTTGATTCTCTTTCGGAGACATAGCAATCCATAGGTTTTAAGATACTTACTAGTCAGGTACATTCTTAGGCGTTTAATATGCGGTGTTGAGTTCATTTCGTTGAGCAAGAGGTAGCTCTTGTCTATTCCATATTTGGCTTAAGGAACTTTTTCTGTGCTCATTTCAATCTCTGGTTTTATGCAGCACCCCAACTCACCTTTACCCTTAAGCAAGCATAAGTTGGTTTTCTAAATTTGAGACCCTGTTCTGTTCTGTAATTCAGTTCCTGTGTAGCCAAGTTTACATTCCGTGTAATAGTGATATCTTATGATGTTTCTTTTTCTGTGTGACTTATTTCAGTTAGAATCATCGTACCTGAATCCACTCATTATGCTGCTAAGGGCCTGATGACATAGATTTCATTGCTGAGTGATATTGCTTTGTAAGTAAATACCACAACTTCTTTATCCATTTTTCACTTTCTGCGATGTTGAACTTGTACTGTAAACGAGGTTCTTGTAAACAGAGGCGTCCCAAACTTTGGGGTGGCTGTGTCTTTTTGATTTTAATTTCCCTAAGCTATAGGACCATAAGTGGAAGTGCCCTAGGCTCTGTTGCTTTGTTTTTTAGATGTTTCAGGAAACACCATACACTTCTCCCGAGTGTCTGTTGGCAATTTACATCCCGCCCATCAGCATAACAAGGCTCCCAGTTCTCCATGGCCTGTCCTGCCTTTCTGGATTTTACACTTTTTTCAGATGGCCCTTTTGACCGGGGGGAAGTGAGACTTCATTTTAGTGCAGATTTCCTTTGCAAGCTTGCTTGGTTGGCCAAAACGGGCGTATGCGTTTCTTCCTGAATATATTCAGGAAAAAACGCATACGCCCGTTTTGGCCAAGTGCATCATTGTGGACGTTCTGCCTCTTTTCCTATGCTTTCAATGCAATTCCAGTCTACCTCCTGAAATCGGTTTCCTGCAATTCTGCCCCGCTTTCAAGTCCTCTTGGCAGCCTTACTTCAGTATATTTTTGGACGATAGCTGTCATTTATAACTATGCAGGTTTGTGAATTACAGTGCCCCTGAGCTCCTTTCTTCAACTCGCTTTCTTTTGAGCTGGCCGCAACACCGCAGGATGGCTTCAGGCCCTAATCTGGTTCCGGCACGGCACGCTGAGCCTTTGGTTAATTCCTCTTCCTGGTGGGAAATGAGAGTTAAATTTGCCCGTCCAGACACCTCCAGCTAGTCTCTCATTGGTTCTCGCTATTCCTGTTCATCTTCCGCAGAAATTGCAAACTGGGCCAAACAGGAGGTTAAAGGGACTGACTCTCCAAGTCGGGAGGGTGTTAGTAAAGCGTCTGGAATGTTGCACCCGAGTACCAGGGTACAAAAACTGAGACATATTTGAACACGTCTCCCGATCACATGGTTGATCAGACTCTAGGTTCCACATGCATGTTTTAGCTGAAGGAAGAATACCTTAAACCTGGGTAGTTGAAACCCGTGGAATGGGTACCATGCAATATGACTTCAAAGGGTCTTCATTTGCTCACCGAACCTCTCCAATCCTATCACTGCTGCGTTTATGCCCCTGTACACATGCTTGATTCTCTTTCGGAGACATAGCAATCCATAGGTTTTAAGATACTTACTAGTCAGGTACATTCTTAGGCATTTAATATGCGGTGTTGAGTCCATTTCGTTGAGCAAGAGGTAGCTCTTGTCTATTCCATATTTGGCTTAAGGAACTTTATCTGTGCTCATTTCAATCTCTGGTTTTATGCAGCACCCCAACTCACCTTTACCCTTAAGCAAGCATAAGTTGGTTTTCTAAATTTGAGACCCTGTTCTGTTCTGTAATTCAGTTCCTGTGTAGCCAAGTTTACATTCCGTGTATTACTGATATCTTATGATGTTTCTTTTTCTGTGTGACTTATTTCAGTTAGAATCATCATACCTGAATCCACTCATTGTGCTGCTAAGGGCCTGATGACATAGATTTCATTGCTGAGTGATATTGCTTTGTAAGTAAATACCACAACTTCTTTATCCATTTTTCACTTTCTGCGATGTTGAACTTGTACTGTAAACGAGGTTCTTGTAAACAGAGGCGTTCCAAACTTTGGGGTGGCTGTGTCTTTTTGATTTTAATTTCCCTAAGCTATAGGACCATAAGTGGAAGTGCCCTAGGCTCTGTTGCTTTGTTTTTTAGATGTTTCAGGAAACACCATACACTTCTCCCGAGTGTCTGTTGGCAATTTACATCCCGCCCATCAGCATAACAAGGCTCCCAGTTCTCCATGGCCTGTCCTGCCTTTCTGGATTTTACACTTTTTTCAGATGGCCCTTTTGACCGGGGGGAAGTGAGACTTCATTGTAGTGCAGATTTCCTTTGCAAGCTTGCTTGGTTGGCCAAAAAGGGCGTATGCGTTTTTTCCTGAATATATTCAGGAAAAAACGCATACGCCCTTTTTGGCCAAGTGCATCATTGTGGACGTTCTGCCTCTTTTCCTATGCTTTCAATGCAATTCCAGTCTACCTCCTGAAATCGGTTTCCTGCAATTCTGCCCCGCTTTCAAGTCCTCTTGGCAGCCTTACTTCAGTATATTTTTGGACGATAGCTGTCATTTATAACTCTGCAGGTTTGTGAATTACAGTGCCCCTGAGCTCCTTTCTTCAACTCGCTTTCTTTTGAGCTGGCCGCAACACCGCAGGATGGCTTCAGGCCCTAATCTGGTTCCGGCACGGCACGCTGAGCCTTTGGTTAATTCCTCTTCCTGGTGGGAAATGAGGGTTAAATTTGCCCGTCCAGACACCTCCAGCTAGTCTCTCATTGGTTCTCGCTATTCCTGTTCATCTTCCGCAGAAATTGCAAACTGGGCCAAACAGGAGGTTAAAGGCGCTGACTCTCCAAGTCGGGAGGGTGTTAGTAAAGCGTCTGGAATGTTGCACCCGAGTACCAGGGTACGAAAACTGAGACATATTTGAACACATCTCCCGATCACATGGTTGATCATACTCTAGGTTCCACATGCATGTTTTAGCTGAAGGAAGAATACCTTAAACCTGGGTAGTTGAAACCCGTGGAATGGGTACCATGCAATATGACTTCAAAGGGTCTTCATTTGCTCACCGAACCTCTCCAATCCTATCACTGCTGCGTTTATGGCCCTGTACCCCTGCTTGATTCTCTTTCGGAGACATAGCAATCCATAGGTTTTAAGATACTTACTAGTCAGGTACATTCTTAGGCGTTTAATATGCGGTGTTGAGTTCATTTCGTTGAGCAAGAGGTAGCTCTTGTCTATTCCATATTTGGCTTAAGGAACTTTTTCTGTGCTCATTTCAATCTCTGGTTTTATGCAGCACCCCAACTCACCTTTACCCTTAAGCAAGCATAAGTTGGTTTTCTAAATTTGAGACCCTGTTCTGTTCTGTAATTCAGTTCCTGTGTAGCCAAGTTTACATTCCGTGTAATAGTGATATCTTATGATGTTTCTTTTTCTGTGTGACTTATTTCAGTTAGAATCATCGTACCTGAATCCACTCATTATGCTGCTAAGGGCCTGATGACATAGATTTCATTGCTGAGTGATATTGCTTTGTAAGTAAATACCACAACTTCTTTATCCATTTTTCACTTTCTGCGATGTTGAACTTGTACTGTAAACGAGGTTCTTGTAAACAGAGGCGTCCCAAACTTTGGGGTGGCTGTGTCTTTTTGATTTTAATTTCCCTAAGCTATAGGACCATAAGTGGAAGTGCCCTAGGCTCTGTTGCTTTGTTTTTTAGATGTTTCAGGAAACACCATACACTTCTCCCGAGTGTCTGTTGGCAATTTACATCCCGCCCATCAGCATAACAAGGCTCCCAGTTCTCCATGGCCTGTCCTGCCTTTCTGGATTTTACACTTTTTTCAGATGGCCCTTTTGACCGGGGGGAAGTGAGACTTCATTTTAGTGCAGATTTCCTTTGCAAGCTTGCTTGGTTGGCCAAAACGGGCGTATGCGTTTCTTCCTGAATATATTCAGGAAAAAACGCATACGCCCGTTTTGGCCAAGTGCATCATTGTGGACGTTCTGCCTCTTTTCCTATGCTTTCAATGCAATTCCAGTCTACCTCCTGAAATCGGTTTCCTGCAATTCTGCCCCGCTTTCAAGTCCTCTTGGCAGCCTTACTTCAGTATATTTTTGGACGATAGCTGTCATTTATAACTATGCAGGTTTGTGAATTACAGTGCCCCTGAGCTCCTTTCTTCAACTCGCTTTCTTTTGAGCTGGCAGCAACACCATAGTATGGCTTCAGGCCCTAATCTGGTTCCGGCACGGCACGCTGAGCCTTTGGTTAATTCCTCTTCCTGGTGGGAAATGAGAGTTAAATTTGCCCGTCCAGACACCTCCAGCTAGTCTCTCATTGGTTCTCGCTATTCCTGTTCATCTTCCGCAGAAATTGCAAACTGGGCCAAACAGGAGGTTAAAGGGACTGACTCTCCAAGTGGGGAGGGTGTTAGTAAAGCGTCTGGAATGTTGCACCCGAGTACCAGGGTACGAAAACTGAGACATATTTGAACACGTCTCCCGATCACATGGTTGATCATACTCTAGGTTCCACATGCATGTTTTAGCTGAAGGAAGAATACCTTAAACCTGGGTAGTTGAAACCCGTGGAATGGGTACCATGCAATATGACTTCAAAGGGTCTTCATTTGCTCACCGAACCTCTCCAATCCTATCACTGCTGCGTTTATGCCCCTGTACACATGCTTGATTCTCTTTCGGAGACATAGCAATCCATAGGTTTTAAGATACTTACTAGTCAGGTACATTCTTAGGCGTTTAATATGCGGTGTTGAGTCCATTTCGTTGAGCAAGGAGTAGATCTTGTCTATTCCATATTTGGCTTAAGGAACTTTATCTGTGCTCATTTCAATCTATGGTTTTATGCAGCACCCCAACTCACCTTTACCCTTAAGCAAGCATAAGTTGGTTTTCTAAATTTGAGACCCTGTTCTGTTCTGTAATTCAGTTCCTGTGTAGCCAAGTTTACATTCCGTGTATTACTGATATCTTATGATGTTTCTTTTTCTGTGTGACTTATTTCAGTTAGAATCATCATACCTGAATCCACTCATTGTGCTGCTAAGGGCCTGATGACATAGATTTCATTGCTGAGTGATATTGCTTTGTAAGTAAATACCACAACTTCTTTATCCATTTTTCACTTTCTGTGATATTGAACTTGTACGGTAAACGAGGTTCTTGTAAACAGAGGCGTCCCAAACTTTGGGGTGGCTGTGTCTTTTTGATTTTAATTTCCCTAAGCTATAGGACCATAAGTGGAAGTGCCCTAGGCTCTGTTGCTTTGTGTTTTAGATGTTTCAGGAAACACCATACACTTCTCCCGAGTGTCTGTTGGCAATTTACATCCCGCCCATCAGCATAACAAGGCTCCCAGTTCTCCATGGCCTGTCCTGCCTTTCTGGATTTTACACTTTATTCAGATGGCCCTTTTGACCGGGGGGAAGTGAGACTTCATTGTAGTGCAGATTTCCTTTGCAAGCTTGCTTGGTTGGCCAAAAAGGGCGTATGCGTTTTTTCCTGAATATATTCAGGAAAAAACGCATACGCCCTTTTTGGCCAAGTGCATCATTGTGGACGTTCTGCCTCTTTTCCTATGCTTTCAATGCAATTCCAGTCTACCTCCTGAAATCGGTTTCCTGCAATTCTGCCCCGCTTTCAAGTCCTCTTGGCAGCCTTACTTCAGTATATTTTTGGACGATAGCTGTCATTTATAACTCTGCAGGTTTGTGAATTACAGTGCCCCTGAGCTCCTTTCTTCAACTCGCTTTCTTGTGACCTGGCTGCAACACCGCAGGATGGCTTCAGGAATTAATCTGGTTCCGGCACGGCACGCTGAGCCTTTGGTTAATTCCTCTTCCTGGTGGGAAATGAGAGTTAAATTTGCCCGTCCAGACACCTCCAGCTAGTCTCTCATTGGTTCTCCCTATTCCTGTTCATCTTCCACAGAAATTGCAAACTGGGCCAAACAGGAGGTTAAAGGTGCTGACTCTCCAAGGGGGGAGAGTGTTAGTGAAGCGTCTGGAATGTTGCACCCGAGTACCAGGGGAGGAAAACTGAGACATATTTGAACATGTCTCCCGTTCACACGGTTGATCATACTGTGGGTTCCACATGCATGTTTTAGCTGAAGGAAGAATACCTTAAACCTGGAGAGTTGAGACCCGTGGAAGGGGTACCATGCAATATGACTTCAAAGTGTCTTCATTTGCTCACCGAACCTCTCCAATCCTATCACTGCTGCGTTTATACCCCTGTACACATGCTTGATTCTCTTTTGGAGACATAGCAATACCTAGGATTTAAGGTACTTACTAGTCAGGTACATTCTTAGGCGTTTAATATGGGGTGTTGAGTCCGTTTCGTTGAGCAAGGAGTAGCTCTTGTCTATTCCATATTTGGCTTAAGGAACTTTATATGTGCTCATTTCAATCTCTGGTTTTATGCAGCACCCCAACTCACCTTTCCCCTTAAGCAAGCATAAGTTTGTTTTCTAAATTTGAGACCCTGTTCTGTTTTGGAATTCAGTTCCTGTGTAGCCAAGTTTACATTCCGTGTATTAGTGATATCTTATGATGTTTCTTTTTCTGTGTGACTTATTTCAGTTAGAATCATCGTACCTGAATCCACTCATTATGCTGCTACGGGCCTGATGACATAGATTTCATTGCTGAGTGATACTGCATTGTACGTAAGTACCACAAGTTCTTTATCCATTTTTCACTTTCTGTGATATTGAACTTGTACGGTAAACGAGGTTCTTGTAAACAGAGGCGTCCCAAACTTTGGGGTGGCTGTGTCTTTTTGATTTTAATTTCCCTAAGCTATAGGACCATAAGTGGAAGTGCCCTAGGCTCTGTTGCTTTGTTTTTTAGATGTTTCAGGAAACACCATACACTTCTCCCGAGTGTCTGTTGGCAATTTACATCCCGCCCATCAGCATAACAAGGCTCCCAGTTCTCCATGGCCTGTCCTGCCTTTCTGGATTTTACACGTTTTTCAGATGGCCCTTTTGACCGGGGGGAAGTGAGACTTCATTGTAGTGCAGATTTCCTTTGCAAGCTTGCTTGGTTGGCCAAAAAGGGCGTATGCGTTTTTTCCTGAATATATTCAGGAAAAAACGCATATGCCCTTTTTGGCCAAGTGCATCATTGTGGACGTTCTGCCTCTTTTCCTATGCTTTCAATGCAATTCCAGTCTACCTCCTGAAATCGGTTTCCTGCAATTCTGCCCCGCTTTCAAGTCCTCTTGGCAGCCTTACTTCAGTATATTTTTGGACGATAGCTGTCATTTATAACTATGCAGGTTTGTGAATTACAGTGCCCCTGAACTCCTTTCTTCAACTCGCTTTCTTTTGAGCTGGCCGCAACACCGCAGGATGGCTTCAGGCCCTAATCTAGTTCCGGCACGGCACACTGAGCCTTCGGTTAATTCCTCTCCCTGGTGGGAAATGAGAGTTAAATTTGCCCGTCCAGACACCTCCAGCTAGTCTCTCATTGGTTCTCGCTATTCCTGTTCATCTTCCGCAGAAATTGCAAACTGGGCCAAACAGGAGGTTAAAGGGACTGACTCTCCAAGTCGGGAGAGTGTTAGTAAAGCGTCTGGAATGTTTCACCCGAGTACCAGGGTATGAAAACTGAGACATATTTGAACACGTCTCCCGATCACATGGTTGATCATACTCTAGTTTCCACATGCATGTTTTAGCTGAAGGAAGAATACCTTAAACCTGGGTAGTTGAAACCCATGGAATGGGTACCATGCAATATGACTTCAAAGGGTCTTCATTTGCTCAGCGAAACTCTCTAATCCTATCACTGCTGCGTTTATGCCCCTGTACACATGCTTGATTCTCTTTCGGAGACATAGCAATCCATAGGTTTTAAGATACTTACTACTCAGGTACATTCTTAGGCATTTAATATGCGGTGTTGAGTCCATTTCGTTGAGCAAGGAGTAGCTCTTGTCTATTCCATATTTGGCTTAAGGAACTTTATCTGTGCTCATTTCAATCTCTGGTTTTATGCAGCACCCCAACTCACAATTCCCCTTAAGCAAGCATAAGTTGGTTTTCTAAATTTGAGACCCTGTTCTGTTTTGGAATTCAGTTCCTGTGTAGCCAAGTTTACATTCCGTGTATTACTGATATCTTATGATGTTTCTTTTTCTGTGTGACTTATTTCAGTTAGAATCATCATACCTGAATCCACTCATTGTGCTGCTAAGGGCCTGATGACATAGATTTCATTGCTGAGTGATATTGCTTTGTAAGTAAATACCACAACTTCTTTATCCATTTTTCACTTTCTGCGATGTTGAACTTGTACTGTAAACGAGGTTCTTGTAAACAGAGGCGTCCCAAACTTTGGGGTGGCTGTGTCTTTTTGATTTTAATTTCCCTAAGCTATAGGACCATAAGTGGAAGTGCCCTAGGCTCTGTTGCTTTGTTTTTTAGATGTTTCAGGAAACACCATACACTTCTCCCGAGTGTCTGTTGGCAATTTACATCCCGCCCATCAGCATAACAAGGCTCCCAGTTCTCCATGGCCTGTCCTGCCTTTCTGGATTTTACACGTTTTTCATATGGCCCTTTTGACGGGGGGAAGTGAGACTTCATTGTAGTGCAGATTTCCTTTGCAAGTTTGCTTGGTTGGCCAAAAAGGGCGTATGCGTTTTTTCCTGAATGTATTCAGGAAAAAACGCATACGCCCTTTTTGGCGAAGTGCATCATTGTGGACGTTCTGCCTCTTTTCCTATGCTTTCAATTCAATTCCAGTCTACCTCCTGAAATCAGTTTCCTGCAATTCTGCCCCGCTTTCAAGTCCTCTTGGCAGCCTTACTTCAGTATATTTTTGGACGATAGCTGTCATTTATAACTCTGCAGGTTTGTGAATTACAGTGCCCCTGAGCTCCTTTCTTCAACTCGCTTTCTTGTGACCTGGCCGCAACACCGCAGGATGGCTTCAGGCCCTAATCTGGTTTCGGCACTGCACGCTGAGCCTTTGGTTATTTCCTATACCTGGTGGGAAATGAGAGTTAAATTTGCCCGTCCAGACACCTCCAGCTAGTCTCTGATTGGTTCTCGCTCTTCCTGTTCATCTTCCGCAGAAATTGCAAACTGGGCCAAACAGGAGGTTAAAGGCGCTGACTCTCCAAGTGGGGAGAGTGTTAGTAAAGCGTCTGGAATGTTGCAGCCGAGTACCAGGGTACGAAAACTGAGACATATTTGAACACGTTTCCCGATCACATGGTTGATCATACTCTGGGTTCCACATGCATGTTTTAGCTGAAGGAGGAATACCTTAAACCTGGGTAGTTGAAACCCGTGGAATGGGTACCATGCAATATGACTTCAAAGGGTCTTCATTTGCTCACCAAACCTCTCCAATCCTATCACTGCTGCGTTTATGCCCCTGTACACATGCTTGATTCTCTTTCGGAGACATAGCAATCCCTAGGTTTTAAGATACTTACTAGTCAGGTACATTCTTAGGCGTTTAATATGCGGTGTTGAGTTCATTTCGTTGAGCATGGAGTAGCTCTTGTCTATTCCATATTTGGCTTAAGGAACTTTATCTGTGCTCATTTCAATCTCTGGTTTTATGCAGCACCCCAACTCACCTTTACCCTTAAGCAAGCATAAGTTGGTTTTCTAAATTTGAGACCCTGTTCTGTTCTGTAATTCAGTTCCTGTGTAGCCAAGTTTACATTCCGTGTATTAGTGATATCTTATGATGTTTCTTTTTCTGTGTGACTTATTTCAGTTAGAATCATCGTACCTGAATCCACTCATTATGCTGCTAAGGGCCTGATGACATAGATTTCATTGCTGAGTGATATTGCTTTGTAAGTAAATACCACAACTTCTTTATCCATTTTTCACTTTCTGCGATGTTGAACTTGTACTGTAAACGCGGTTCTTGTAAACAGAGGCGTCCCAAACTTTGGGGTGGCTGTGTCTTTTTGATTTTAATTTCCCTAAGCTATAGGACCATAAGTGGAAGTGCCCTAGGCTCTGTTGCTTTGTTTTTTAGATGTTTCAGGAAACACCATACACTTCTCCCGAGTGTCTGTTGGCAATTTACATCCCGCCCATCAGCATAACAAGGCTCCCAGTTCTCCATGGCCTGTCCTGCCTTTCTGTATTTTACACTTTTTTCAGATGGCCCTTTTGACCGGGGGGAAGTGAGACTTCATTTTAGTGCAGATTTCCTTTGCAAGCTTGCTTGGTTGGCCAAAAAGGGCGTATGCGTTTCTTCCTAAATATATTCAGGAAAAAATGCATACGCCCTTTTTGGCCAAGTGCATCATTGTGGACGTTCTGCCTCTTTTCCTATGCTTTCAATGCAATTCCAGTCTACCTCCTGAAATCGGTTTCCTGCAATTCTGCCCCGCTTTCAAGTCCTCTTGGCAGCCTTACTTCAGTATATTTTTGGACGATAGCTGTCATTTATAACTATGCAGGTTTGTGAATTACAGTGCCCCTGAGCTCCTTTCTTCAACTCGCTTTCCTTTGAGCTGGCAGCAACACCATAGTATGGCTTCAGGCCCTAATCTGGTTCCGGCACGGCACGCTGAGCCTTTGGTTAATTCCTCTTCCTGGTGGGAAATGAGAGTTAAATTTGCCCGTCCAGACACCTCCAGCTAGTCTCTCATTGGTTCTCGCTATTCCTGTTCATCTTCCGCAGAAATTGCAAACTGGGCCAAACAGGAGGTTAAAGGGACTGACTCTCCAAGTCGGGAGGATGTTAGTAAAGCGTCTGGAATGTTGCACCCGAGTACCAGGGTACGAAAACTGAGACATATTTGAACACGTCTCCCGATCACATGGTTGATCAGACTCTAGGTTCCACATGCATGTTTTAGCTGAAGGAAGAATACCTTAAACCTGGGTAGTTGAAACCCGTGGAATGGGTACCATGCAATATGACTTCAAAGGGTCTTCATTTGCTCACCGAACCTCTCCAATCCTATCACTGCTGCGTTTATGCCCCTGTACACATGCTTGATTCTCTTTCGGAGACATAGCAATCCATAGGTTTTAAGATACTTACTAGTCAGGTACATTCTTAGGCATTTAATATGGGGTGTTGAGTCCATTTCGTTGAGCAAGGAGTAGCTCTTGTCTATTCCATATTTGGCTTAAGGAACTTTATCTGTGCTCATTTCAATCTCTGGTTTTATGCAGCACCCCAACTCACCTTTCCCCTTAAGCAAGCATAAGTTGGTTTTCTAAATTTGAGACCCTGTTCTGTTCTGTAATTCAGTTCCTGTGTAGCCAAGTTTACATTCCGTGTATTACTGATATCTTATGATGTTTCTTTTTCTGTGTGACTTATTTCAGTTAGAATCATCATACCTGAATCCACTCATTGTGCTGCTAAGGGCCTGATGACATAGATTTCATTGCAGAGTGATATTGTTTTGTAAGTAAATACCACAACTTCTTTATCCATTTTTCACTTTCTGTGATGTTGAACTTGTACTGTAAATGAGGTTCTTGTAAACAGAGGCGTCCCAAACTTTGGGGTGGCTGTGTCTTTTTGATTTTAATTTCCCTAATCTATAGGACCATAAGTGGAAGTGCCCTAGGCTCTGTTGCTTTGTTTTTTAGATGTTTCAGGAAACACCATACACTTCTCCCGAGTGTCTGTTGGCAATTTACATCCCGCCCATCAGCATAACAAGGCTCCCAGTTCTCCATGGCCTGTCCTGCCTTTCTGGATTTTACACTTTTTTCAGATGGCCCTTTTGACCGGGGGGAAGTGAGACTTCATTGTAATGCAGATTTCCTTTGCAAGCTTGCTTGGTTGGCCAAAAAGGGCGTATGCGTTTTTTCCTGAATATATTCAGGAAAAAACGCATACGCCCTTTTTGGCCAAGTGCATCATTGTGGACGTTCTGCCTCTTTTCCTATGCTTTCAATGCAATTCCAGTCTACCTCCTGAAATCGGTTTCCTGCAATTCTGCCCCGCTTTCAAGTCCTCTTGGCAGCCTTACTTCAGTATATTTTTGGACGATAGCTGTCATTTATAACTCTGCAGGTTTGTGAATTACAGTGCCCCTGAGCTCCTTTCTTCAACTCGCTTTCTTGTGACCTGGCCGCAACACCGCAGGATGGCTTCAGGCCCTAATCTGGTTCCGGCACGGCACGCTGAGCCTTTGGTTAATTCCTCTTCCTGGTGGGAAATGAGAGTTAAATTTGCCCGTCCAGACACCTCCAGCTAGTCTCTCATTGGTTCTCGCTATTCCTGTTCATCTTCCGCAGAAATTGCAAACTGGGCCAAACAGGAGGTTAAAGGGACTGACTCTCCAAGTCGGGAGGGTGTTAGTAAAGCGTCTGGAATGTTGCACCCGAGTACCAGGGTACAAAAACTGAGACATATTTGAACACGTCTCCCGATCACATGGTTGATCATACTCTAGGTTCCACATGCATGTTTTAGCTGAAGGAAGAATACCTTAAACCTGGGTAGTTGAAACCCGTGGAATGGGTACCATGCAATATGACTTCAGAGGGTCTTCATTTGCTCACCAAACCTCTCCAATCCTATCACTGCTGCGTTTATGCCCCTGTACACATGCTTGATTCTCTTTCGGAGACATAGCAATCCATAGGTTTTAAGATACTTACTAGTCAGGTACATTCTTAAGCGTTTAATATGCGGTGTTGTGTCCATTTCGTTGAGCAAGGAGTAGCTCTTGTCTATTCCATATTTGGCTTAAGGAACTTTATCTGTGCTCATTTCAATCTCTGGTTTTATGCAGCACCCCAACTCACCTTTCCCCTTAAGCAAGCATAAGTTGGTTTTCTAAATTTGAGACCCTGTTCTGTTTTGGAATTCAGTTCCTGTGTAGCCAAGTTTACATTCCGTGTATTACTGATATCTTATGATGTTTCTTTTTCTGTGTGACTTATTTCAGTTAGAATCATCATACCTGAATCCACTCATTGTGCTGCTAAGGGCCTGATGACATAGATTTCATTGCAGAGTGATATTGTTTTGTAAGTAAATACCACAACTTCTTTATCCATTTTTCACTTTCTGCGATGTTGAACTTGTACTGTAAACGAGGTTCTTGTAAACAGAGGCGTCCCAAACTTTGGGGTGGCTGTGTCTTTTTGATTTTAATTTCCCTAACCTATATGACCATAAGTGGAAGTGCCCTAGGCTCTGTTGCTTTGTTTTTTAGATGTTTCAGGAAACACCATACACTTCTCCCGAGTGTCTGTTGGCAATTTACATCCCGCCCATCAGCATAACAAGGCTCCCAGTTCTCCATGGCCTGTCCTGCCTTTCTGGATTTTACACTTTTTTCAGATGGCCCTTTTGACCGGGGGGAAGTGAGACTTCATTGTAGTGCAGATTTCCTTTGCAAGCTTGCTTGGTTGGCCAAAAAGGGCGTATGCGTTTTTTCCTGAATATATTCAGGAAAAAACGCATACGCCCTTTTTGGCCAAGTGCATCATTGTGGACGTTCTGCCTCTTTTCCTATGCTTTCAATGCAATTCCAGTCTACCTCCTGAAATCGGTTTCCTGCAATTCTGCCCCGCTTTCAAGTCCTCTTGGCAGCCTTACTTCAGTATATTTTTGGACGATAGCTGTCATTTATAACTCTGCAGGTTTGTGAATTACAGTGCCCCTGAGCTCCTTTCTTCAACTCGCTTTCTTTTGAGCTGGCCGCAACACCGCAGGATGGCTTCAGGCCCTAATCTGGTTCCGGCACGGCACGCTGAGCCTTTGGTTAATTCCTCTTCCTGGTGGGAAATGAGAGTTAAATTTGCCCGTCCAGACACCTCCAGCTAGTCTCTCATTGGTTCTCGCTATTCCTGTTCATCTTCCGCAGAAATTGCAAACTGGGCCAAACAGGAGGTTAAAGGGACTGACTCTCCAAGTCGGGAGGGTGTTAGTAAAGCGTCTGGAATGTTGCACCCGAGTACCAGGGTACAAAAACTGAGACATATTTGAACACGTCTCCCGATCACATGGTTGATCATACTCTAGGTTCCACATGCATGTTTTAGCTGAAGGAAGAATACCTTAAACCTGGGTAGTTGAAACCCGTGGAATGGGTACCATGCAATATGACTTCAGAGGGTCTTCATTTGCTCACCAAACCTCTCCAATCCTATCACTGCTGCGTTTATGCCCCTGTACACATGCTTGATTCTCTTTCGGAGACATAGCAATCCATAGGTTTTAAGATACTTACTAGTCAGGTACATTCTTAGGCGTTTAATATGCGGTGTTGTGTCCATTTCGTTGAGCAAGGAGTAGCTCTTGTCTATTCCATATTTGGCTTAAGGAACTTTATCTGTGCTCATTTCAATCTCTGGTTTTATGCAGCACCCCAACTCACCTTTCCCCTTAAGCAAGCATAAGTTGGTTTTCTAAATTTGAGACCCTGTTCTGTTTTGGAATTCAGTTCCTGTGTAGCCAAGTTTACGTTCCGTGTATTACTGATATCTTATGATGTTTCTTTTTCTGTGTGACTTATTTCAGTTAGAATCATCGTACCTGAATCCACTCATTATGCTGCTACGGGCCTGATGACATAGATTTCATTGTTGAGTGATACTGCATTGTACGTAAGTACCACAAGTTCTTTATCCATTTTTCACTTTCTGTGATATTGAACTTGTACGGTAAACGAGGTTCTTGTAAACAGAGGCTTCCCAAACTTTGGGGTGGCTGTGTCTTTTTGATTTTAATTTCCCTAAGCTATAGGACCATAAGTGGAAGTGCCCTAGGCTCTGTTGCTTTGTTTTTTAGATGTATCAGGAAACACCATACACTTCTCCTGAGTGTCTGTTGGCAATTTACATCCCGCCCATCAGCATAACAAGGCTCCCAGTTCTCCATGGCCTGTCCTGCCTTTCTGGATTTTACACTTTTTTCAGATGGCCCTTTTGACCGGGGGGAAGTGAGACTTCATTGTAGTGCAGATTTCCTTTGCAAGCTTGCTTGGTTGGCCAAAAAGGGCGTATGCGTTTTTTCCTGAATATATTCAGGAAAAAACGCATACGCCCTTTTTGGCCAAGTGCATCATTGTGGACGTTCTGCCTCTTTTCCTATGCTTTCAATGCAATTCCAGTCTGCCTCCTGAAATCGGTTTCCTGCAATTCTGCCCCGCTTTCAAGTCCTCTTGGCAGCCTTACTTCAGTATATTTTTGGACGATAGCTGTCATTTATAACTCTGCAGGTTTGTGAATTACAGTGCCCCTGAGCTCCTTTCTTCAACTCGCTTTCTTTTGAGCTGGCCGCAACACCGCAGGATGGCTTCAGGCCCTAATCTGGTTCCGGCACGGCACGCTGAGCCTTTGGTTAATTCCTCTTCCTGGTGGGAAATGAGAGTTAAATTTGCCCGTCCAGACACCTCCAGCTAGTCTCTCATTGGTTCTCGCTATTCCTGTTCATCTTCCGCAGAAATTGCAAACTGGGCCAAACAGGAGGTTAAAGGGACTGACTCTCCAAGTCGGGAGGGTGTTAGTAAAGCGTCTGGAATGTTGCACCCGAGTACCAGGGTACGAAAACTGAGACATATTTGAACACGTCTCCCGATCACATGGTTGATCATACTCTAGGTTCCACATGCATGTTTTAGCTGAAGGAAGAATACCTTAAACCTGGGTAGTTGAAACCCGTGGAATGGGTACCATGCAATATGACTTCAAAGGGTCTTCATTTGCTCACCGAACCTCTCCAATCCTATCACTGCTGCGTTTATGCCCCTGTACACATGCTTGATTCTCTTTCGGAGACATAGCAATCCATAGGTTTTAAGATACTTACTAGTCAGGTACATTCTTAGGCGTTTAATATGCGGTGTTGAGTCCATTTCGTTGAGCAAGGAGTAGCTCTTGTCTATTCCATATTTGGCTTAAGGAACTTTATCTGTGCTCATTTCAATCTCTGGTTTTATGCAGCACCCCAACTCACCTTTCCCCTTAAGCAAGCAAAAGTTGGTTTTCTAAATTTGAGACCCTGTTCTGTTCTGTAATTCAGTTCCTGTGTAGCCAAGTTTACATTCCGTGTATTACTGATATCTTATGATGTTTCTTTTTCTGTGTGACTTATTTCAGTTAGAATCATCATACCTGAATCCACTCATTGTGCTGCTAAGGGCCTGATGACATAGATTTCATTGCTGAGTGATATTGCTTTGTAAGTAAATACCACAACTTCTTTATCCATTTTTCACTTTCTGCGATGTTGAACTTGTACGCTAAATGAGGTTCTTGTAAACAGAGGCGTCCCAAACTTTGGGGTGGCTGTGTCTTTTTGATTTTAATTTCCCTAAGCTATAGGACCATAAGTGGAAGTGCCCTAGGCTCTGTTGCTTTGTTTTTTAGATGTTTCAGGAAACACCATACACTTCTCCCAAGTGTCTGTTGGCAATTTACATCCCGCCCATCAGCATAACAAGGCTCCCAGTTCTCCATGGCCTGTCCTGCCTTTCTGGATTTTACACTTTTTTCAGATGGCCCTTTTGACCGGGGGGAAGTGAGACTTCATTGTAGTGCAGATTTCCTTTGCAAGCTTGCTTGGTTGGCCAAAAAGGGCGTATGCGTTTTTTCCTGAATATATTCAGGAAAAAACGCATACGCCCTTTTTGGCCAAGTGCATCATTGTGGACGTTCTGCCTCTTTTCCTATGCTTTCAATGCAATTCCAGTCTGCCTCCTGAAATCGGTTTCCTGCAATTCTGCCCCGCTTTCAAGTCCTCTTGGCAGCCTTACTTCAGTATATTTTTGGACGATAGCTGTCATTTATAACTCTGCAGGTTTGTGAATTACAGTGCCCCTGAGCTCCTTTCTTCAACTCGCTTTCTTTTGAGCTGGCCGCAACACCGCAGGATGGCTTCAGGCCCTAATCTGGTTCCGGCACGGCACGCTGAGCCTTTGGTTAATTCCTCTTCCTGGTGGGAAATGAGAGTTAAATTTGCCCGTCCAGACACCTCCAGCTAGTCTCTCATTGGTTCTCGCTATTCCTGTTCATCTTCCGCAGAAATTGCAAACTGGGCCAAACAGGAGGTTAAAGGGACTGACTCTCCAAGTCGGGAGGGTGTTAGTAAAGCGTCTGGAATGTTGCACCCGAGTACCAGGGTACGAAAACTGAGACATATTTGAACACGTCTCCCGATCACATGGTTGATCATACTCTAGGTTCCACATGCATGTTTTAGCTGAAGGAAGAATACCTTAAACCTGGGTAGTTGAAACCCGTGGAATGGGTACCATGCAATATGACTTCAAAGGGTCTTCATTTGCTCACCGAACCTCTCCAATCCTATCACTGCTGCGTTTATGCCCCTGTACACATGCTTGATTCTCTTTCGGAGACATAGCAATCCATAGGTTTTAAGATACTTACTAGTCAGGTACATTCTTAGGCGTTTAATATGCGGTGTTGAGTCCATTTCGTTGAGCAAGGAGTAGCTCTTGTCTATTCCATATTTGGCTTAAGGAACTTTATCTGTGCTCATTTCAATCTCTGGTTTTATGCAGCACCCCAACTCCCCTTTCCCCTTAAGCAAGCATAAGTTGGTTTTCTAAATTTGAGACCCTGTTCTGTTCTGTAATTCAGTTCCTGTGTAGCCAAGTTTACATTCCGTGTATTACTGATATCTTATGATGTTTCTTTTTCTGTGTGACTTATTTCAGTTAGAATCATCATACCTGAATCCACTCATTGTGCTGCTAAGGGCCTGATGACATAGATTTCATTGCTGAGTGATATTGCTTTGTAAGTAAATACCACAACTTCTTTATCCATTTTTCACTTTCTGCGATGTTGAACTTGTACGCTAAACGAGGTTCTTGTAAACAGAGGCGTCCCAAACTTTGGGGTGGCTGTGTCTTTTTGATTTTAATTTCCCTAAGCTATAGGACCATAAGTGGAAGTGCCCTAGGCTCTGTTGCTTTGTTTTTTAGATGTTTCAGGAAACACCATACACTTCTCCCGAGTGTCTGTTGGCAATTTACATCCCGCCCATCAGCATAACAAGGCTCCCAGTTCTCCATGGCCTGTCCTGCCTTTCTGGATTTTACACTTTTTTCAGATGGCCCTTTTGACCGGGGGGAAGTGAGACTTCATTGTAGTGCAGATTTCCTTTGCAAGCTTGCTTGGTTGGCCAAAAAGGGCGTATGCGTTTTTTCCTGAATATATTCAGGAAAAAACGCATACGCCCTTTTTGGCCAAGTGCATCATTGTGGACGTTCTGCCTCTTTTCCTATGCTTTCAATGCAATTCCAGTCTACCTCCTGAAATCGGTTTCCTGCAATTCTGCCCCGCTTTCAAGTCCTCTTGGCAGCCTTACTTCAGTATATTTTTGGACGATAGCTGTCATTTATAACTCTGCAGGTTTGTGAATTACAGTGCCCCTGAGCTCCTTTCTTCAACTCGCTTTCTTTTGAGCTGGCCGCAACACCGCAGGATGGCTTCAGGCCCTAATCTGGTTCCGGCACGGCACGCTGAGCCTTTGGTTAATTCCTCTTCCTGGTGGGAAATGAGAGTTAAATTTGCCCATCCAGACACCTCCAGCTAGTCTCTCATTGGTTCTCGCTATTCCTGTTCATCTTCCGCAGAAATTGCAAACTGGGCCAAACAGGAGGTTAAAGGGACTGACTCTCCAAGTCAGGAGGGTGTTAGTAAAGCATCTGGAATGTTGCACCTGAGTACCAGGGTACGAAAACTGAGACATATTTGAACACGTCTCCCGATCACATGGTTGATCATACTCTAGGTTCCACATGCATGTTTTAGCTGAAGGAAGAATACCTTAAACCTGGGTAGTTGAAACCCATGGAATGGGTACCATGCAATATGACTTCAAAGGGTCTTCATTTGCTCAGCGAAACTCTCTAATCCTATCACTGCTGCGTTTATGCCCCTGTACACATGCTTGATTCTCTTTCGGAGACATAGCAATCCATAGGTTTTAAGATACTTACTAGTCAGGTACATTCTTAGGCGTTTAATATGCGGTGTTGAGTCCATTTCGTTGAGCAAGGAGTAGCTCTTGTCTATTCCATATTTGGCTTAAGGAACTTTATCTGTGCTCATTTCAATCTCTGGTTTTATGCAGCACCCCAACTCACCTTTACCCTTAAGCAAGCATAAGTTGGTTTTCTAAATTTGAGACCCTGTTCTGTTCTGTAATTCAGTTCCTGTGTAGCCAAGTTTACATTCCGTGTATTACTGATATCTTATGATGTTTCTTTTTCTGTGTGACTTATTTCAGTTAGAATCATCATACCTGAATCCACTCATTGTGCTGCTAAGGGCCTGATGACATAGATTTCATTGCTGAGTGATATTGCTTTGTAAGTAAATACCACAACTTCTTTATCCATTTTTCACTTTCTGCGATGTTGAACTTGTACGCTAAACGAGGTTCTTGTAAACAGAGGCGTCCCAAACTTTGGGGTGGCTGTGTCTTTTTGATTTTAATTTCCCTAAGCTATAGGACCATAAGTGGAAGTGCCCTAGGCTCTGTTGCTTTGTTTTTTAGATGTTTCAGGAAACACCATACACTTCTCCCGAGTGTCTGTTGGCAATTTACATCCCGCCCATCAGCATAACAAGGCTCCCAGTTCTCCATGGCCTGTCCTGCCTTTCTGGATTTTACACTTTTTTCAGATGGCCCTTTTGACCGGGGGGAAGTGAGACTTCATTGTAGTGCAGATTTCCTTTGCAAGCTTGCTTGGTTGGCCAAAAAGGGCGTATGCGTTTTTTCCTGAATATATTCAGGAAAAAACGCATACGCCCTTTTTGGCCAAGTGCATCATTGTGGACGTTCTGCCTCTTTTCCTATGCTTTCAATGCAATTCCAGTCTACCTCCTGAAATCGGTTTCCTGCAATTCTGCCCCGCTTTCAAGTCCTCTTGGCAGCCTTACTTCAGTATATTTTTGGACGATAGCTGTCATTTATAACTCTGCAGGTTTGTGAATTACAGTGCCCCTGAGCTCCTTTCTTCAACTCGCTTTCTTTTGAGCTGGCCGCAACACCGCAGGATGGCTTCAGGCCCTAATCTGGTTCCGGCACGGCACGCTGAGCCTTTGGTTAATTCCTCTTCCTGGTGGGAAATGAGAGTTAAATTTGCCCGTCCAGACACCTCCAGCTAGTCTCTCATTGGTTCTCGCTATTCCTGTTCATCTTCCGCAGAAATTGCAAACTGGGCCAAACAGGAGGTTAAAGGGACTGACTCTCCAAGTCGGGAGGGTGTTAGTAAAGCGTCTGGAATGTTGCACCCGAGTACCAGGGTACGAAAACTGAGACATATTTGAACACGTCTCCCGATCACATGGTTGATCATACTCTAGGTTCCACATGCATGTTTTAGCTGAAGGAAGAATACCTTAAACCTGGGTAGTTGAAACCCGTGGAATGGGTACCATGCAATATGACTTCAAAGGGTCTTCATTTGCTCACCGAACCTCTCCAATCCTATCACTGCTGCGTTTATGCCCCTGTACACATGCTTGATTCTCTTTCGGAGACATAGCAATCCATAGGTTTTAAGATACTTACTAGTCAGGTACATTCTTAGGCGTTTAATATGCGGTGTTGAGTCCATTTCGTTGAGCAAGGAGTAGCTCTTGTCTATTCCATATTTGGCTTAAGGAACTTTATCTGTGCTCATTTCAATCTCTGGTTTTATGCAGCACCCCAACTCCCCTTTCCCCTTAAGCAAGCATAAGTTGGTTTTCTAAATTTGAGACCCTGTTCTGTTGTGTAATTCAGTTCCTGTGTAGCCAAGTTTACATTCCGTGTATTACTGATATCTTATGATGTTTCTTCTTCTGTGTGACTTATTTCAGTTAGAATCATCATACCTGAATCCACTCATTGTGCTGCTAAGGGCCTGATGACATAGATTTCATTGCTGAGTGATATTGCTTTGTAAGTAAATACCACAACTTCTTTATCCATTTTTCACTTTCTGCGATGTTGAACTTGTACTGTAAACGAGGTTCTTGTAAACAGAGGCGTCCCAAACTTTGGGGTGGCTGTGTCTTTTTGATTTTAATTTCCCTAAGCTATAGGACCATAAGTGGAAGTGCCCTAGGCTCTGTTGCTTTGTTTTTTAGATGTTTCAGGAAACACCATACACTTCTCCCGAGTGTCTGTTGGCAATTTACATCCCGCCCATCAGCATAACAAGGCTCCCAGTTCTCCATGGCCTGTCCTGCCTTTCTGGATTTTACACTTTTTTCAGATGGCCCTTTTGACCGGGGGGAAGTGAGACTTCATTGTAGTGCAGATTTCCTTTGCAAGCTTGCTTGGTTGGCCAAAAAGGGCGTATGCGTTTTTTCCTGAATATATTCAGGAAAAAACGCATACGCCCTTTTTGGCCAAGTGCATCATTGTGGACGTTCTGCCTCTTTTCCTATGCTTTCACTGCAATTCCAGTCTGCCTCCTGAAATCGGTTTCCTGCAATTCTGCCCCGCTTTCAAGTCCTCTTGGCAGCCTTACTTCAGTATATTTTTGGACGATAGCTGTCATTTATAACTCTGCAGGTTTGTGAATTACAGTGCCCCTGAGCTCCTTTCTTCAACTCGCTTTCTTGTGACCTGGCCGCAACACCGCAGGATGGCTTCAGGCCCTAATCTGGTTCCGGCACGGCACGCTGAGCCTTTGGTTAATTCCTCTTCCTGGTGGGAAATGAGAGTTAAATTTGCCCGTCCAGACACCTCCAGCTAGTCTCTCATTGGTTCTCGCTATTCCTGTTCATCTTCCGCAGAAATTGCAAACTGGGCCAAACAGGAGGTTAAAGGGACTGACTCTCCAAGTCGGGAGGGTGTTAGTAAAGCGTCTGGAATGTTGCACCCGAGTACCAGGGTACGAAAACTGAGACATATTTGAACACGTCTCCCGATCACATGGTTGATCATACTCTAGGTTCCACATGCATGTTTTAGCTGAAGGAAGAATACCTTAAACCTGGGTAGTTGAAACCCGTGGAATGGGTACCATGCAATATGACTTCAAAGGGTCTTCATTTGCTCACCGAACCTCTCCAATCCTATCACTGCTGCGTTTATGCCCCTGTACACATGCTTGATTCTCTTTCGGAGACATAGCAATCCATAGGTTTTAAGATACTTACTAGTCAGGTACATTCTTAGGCGTTTAATATGCGGTGTTGAGTCCATTTTGTTGAGCAAGGAGTAGCTCTTGTCTATTCCATATTTGGCTTAAGGAACTTTATCTGTGCTCATTTCAATCTCTGGTTTTATGCAGCACCCCAACTCACCTTTACCCTTAAGCAAGCATAAGTTGGTTTTCTAAATTTGAGACCCTGTTCTGTTCTGTAATTCAGTTCCTGTGTAGCCAAGTTTACATTCCGTGTATTACTGATATCTTATGATGTTTCTTTTTCTGTGTGACTTATTTCAGTTAGAATCATCATACCTGAATCCACTCATTGTGCTGCTAAGGGCCTGATGACATAGATTTCATTGCTGAGTGATATTGCTTTGTAAGTAAATACCACAACTTCTTTATCCATTTTTCACTTTCTGCGATGTTGAACTTGTACGCTAAACGAGGTTCTTGTAAACAGAGGCGTCCCAAACTTTGGGGTGGCTGTGTCTTTTTGATTTTAATTTCCCTAAGCTATAGGACCATAAGTGGAAGTGCCCTAGGCTCTGTTGCTTTGTTTTTTAGATGTTTCAGGAAACACCATACACTTCTCCCGAGTGTCTGTTGGCAATTTACATCCCGCCCATCAGCATAACAAGGCTCCCAGTTCTCCATGGCCTGTCCTGCCTTTCTGGATTTTACACTTTTTTCAGATGGCCCTTTTGACCGGGGGGAAGTGAGACTTCATTGTAGTGCAGATTTCCTTTGCAAGCTTGCTTGGTTGGCCAAAAAGGGCGTATGCGTTTTTTCCTGAATATATTCAGGAAAAAACGCATACGCCCTTTTTGGCCAAGTGCATCATTGTGGACGTTCTGCCTCTTTTCCTATGCTTTCACTGCAATTCCAGTCTGCCTCCTGAAATCGGTTTCCTGCAATTCTGCCCCGCTTTCAAGTCCTCTTGGCAGCCTTACTTCAGTATATTTTTGGACGATAGCTGTCATTTATAACTCTGCAGGTTTGTGAATTACAGTGCCCCTGAGCTCCTTTCTTCAACTCGCTTTCTTTTGAGCTGGCCGCAACACCGCAGGATGGCTTCAGGCCCTAATCTGGTTCCGGCACGGCACGCTGAGCCTTTGGTTAATTCCTCTTCCTGGTGGGAAATGAGAGTTAAATTTGCCCGTCCAGACACCTCCAGCTAGTCTCTCATTGGTTCTCGCTATTCCTGTTCATCTTCCGCAGAAATTGCAAACTGGGCCAAACAGGAGGTTAAAGGGACTGACTCTCCAAGTCGGGAGGGTGTTAGTAAAGCGTCTGGAATGTTGCACCCGAGTACCAGGGTACGAAAACTGAGACATATTTGAACACGTCTCCCGATCACATGGTTGATCATACTCTAGGTTCCACATGCATGTTTTAGCTGAAGGAAGAATACCTTAAACCTGGGTAGTTGAAACCCGTGGAATGGGTACCATGCAATATGACTTCAAAGGGTCTTCATTTGCTCACCGAACCTCTCCAATCCTATCACTGCTGCGTTTATGCCCCTGTACACATGCTTGATTCTCTTTCGGAGACATAGCAATCCATAGGTTTTAAGATACTTACTAGTCAGGTACATTCTTAGGCGTTTAATATGCGGTGTTGAGTCCATTTCGTTGAGCAAGGAGTAGCTCTTGTCTATTCCATATTTGGCTTAAGGAACTTTATCTGTGCTCATTTCAATCTCTGGTTTTATGCAGCACCCCAACTCACCTTTACCCTTAAGCAAGCATAAGTTGGTTTTCTAAATTTGAGACCCTGTTCTGTTCTGTAATTCAGTTCCTGTGTAGCCAAGTTTACATTCCGTGTATTACTGATATCTTATGATGTTTCTTTTTCTGTGTGACTTATTTCAGTTAGAATCATCATACCTGAATCCACTCATTGTGCTGCTAAGGGCCTGATGACATAGATTTCATTGCTGAGTGATATTGCTTTGTAAGTAAATACCACAACTTCTTTATCCATTTTTCACTTTCTGCGATGTTGAACTTGTACGCTAAACGAGGTTCTTGTAAACAGAGGCGTCCCAAACTTTGGGGTGGCTGTGTCTTTTTGATTTTAATTTCCCTAAGCTATAGGACCATAAGTGGAAGTGCCCTAGGCTCTGTTGCTTTGTTTTTTAGATGTTTCAGGAAACACCATACACTTCTCCCGAGTGTCTGTTGGCAATTTACATCCCGCCCATCAGCATAACAAGGCTCCCAGTTCTCCATGGCCTGTCCTGCCTTTCTGGATTTTACACTTTTTTCAGATGGCCCTTTTGACCGGGGGGAAGTGAGACTTCATTGTAGTGCAGATTTCCTTTGCAAGCTTGCTTGGTTGGCCAAAAAGGGCGTATGCGTTTTTTCCTGAATATATTCAGGAAAAAACGCATACGCCCTTTTTGGCCAAGTGCATCATTGTGGACGTTCTGCCTCTTTTCCTATGCTTTCAATGCAATTCCAGTCTGCCTCCTGAAATCGGTTTCCTGCAATTCTGCCCCGCTTTCAAGTCCTCTTGGCAGCCTTACTTCAGTATATTTTTGGACGATAGCTGTCATTTATAACTCTGCAGGTTTGTGAATTACAGTGCCCCTGAGCTCCTTTCTTCAACTCGCTTTCTTTTGAGCTGGCCGCAACACCGCAGGATGGCTTCAGGCCCTAATCTGGTTCTGGCACGGCACGCTGAGCCTTTGGTTAATTCCTCTTCCTGGTGGGTTATGAGAGTTAAATTTGCCCGTCCAGACACCTCCAGCTAGTCTCTCATTGGTTCTCGCTATTCCTGTTCATCTTCCGCAGAAATTGCAAACTGGGCCAAACAGGAGGTTAAAGGGACTGACTCTCCAAGTCGGGAGGGTGTTAGTAAAGCGTCTGGAATGTTGCACCCGAGTACCAGGGTACGAAAACTGAGACATATTTGAACACGTCTCCCGATCACATGGTTGATCATACTCTAGGTTCCACATGCATGTTTTAGCTGAAGGAAGAATACCTTAAACCTGGGTAGTTGAAACCCGTGGAATGGGTACCATGCAATATGACTTCAAAGGGTCTTCATTTGCTCACCGAACCTCTCCAATCCTATCACTGCTGCGTTTATGCCCCTGTACACATGCTTGATTCTCTTTCGGAGACATAGCAATCCATAGGTTTTAAGATACTTACTAGTCAGGTACATTCTTAGGCGTTTAATATGCGGTGTTGAGTCCATTTCGTTGAGCAAGGAGTAGCTCTTGTCTATTCCATATTTGGCTTAAGGAACTTTATCTGTGCTCATTTCAATCTCTGGTTTTATGCAGCACCCCAACTCCCCTTTCCCCTTAAGCAAGCATAAGTTGGTTTTCTAAATTTGAGACCCTGTTCTGTTCTGTAATTCAGTTCCTGTGTAGCCAAGTTTACATTCCGTGTATTACTGATATCTTATGATGTTTCTTTTTCTGTGTGACTTATTTCAGTTAGAATCATCATACCTGAATCCACTCATTGTGCTGCTAAGGGCCTGATGACATAGATTTCATTGCTGAGTGATATTGCTTTGTAAGTAAATACCACAACTTCTTTATCCATTTTTCACTTTCTGCGATGTTGAACTTGTACTGTAAACGAGGTTCTTGTAAACAGAGGCGTCCCAAACTTTGGGGTGGCTGTGTCTTTTTGATTTTAATTTCCCTAAGCTATAGGACCATAAGTGGAAGTGCCCTAGGCTCTGTTGCTTTGTTTTTTAGATGTTTCAGGAAACACCATACACTTCTCCCGAGTGTCTGTTGGCAATTTACATCCCGCCCATCAGCATAACAAGGCTCCCAGTTCTCCATGGCCTGTCCTGCCTTTCTGGATTTTACACTTTTTTCAGATGGCCCTTTTGACCGGGGGGAAGTGAGACTTCATTGTAGTGCAGATTTCCTTTGCAAGCTTGCTTGGTTGGCCAAAAAGGGCGTATGCGTTTTTTCCTGAATATATTCAGGAAAAAAGGCATACGCCCTTTTTGGCCAAGTGCATCATTGTGGACGTTCTGCCTCTTTTCCTATGCTTTCACTGCAATTCCAGTCTACCTCCTGAAATCGGTTTCCTGCAATTCTGCCCCGCTTTCAAGTCCTCTTGGCAGCCTTACTTCAGTATATTTTTGGACGATAGCTGTCATTTATAACTCTGCAGGTTTGTGAATTACAGTGCCCCTGAGCTCCTTTCTTCAACTCGCTTTCTTTTGAGCTGGCCGCAACACCGCAGGATGGCTTCAGGCCCTAATCTGGTTCCGGCACGGCATGCTGAGCCTTTGGTTAATTCCTCTTCCTGGTGGGAAATGAGAGTTAAATTTGCCCGTCCAGACACCTCCAGCTAGTCTCTCATTGGTTCTCGCTATTCCTGTTCATCTTCCGCAGAAATTGCAAACTGGGCCAAACAGGAGGTTAAAGGGACTGACTCTCCAAGTCGGGAGGGTGTTAGTAAAGCGTCTGGAATGTTGCACCCGAGTACCAGGGTACGAAAACTGAGACATATTTGAACACGTCTCCCGATCACATGGTTGATCATACTCTAGGTTCCACATGCATGTTTTAGCTGAAGGAAGAATACCTTAAACCTGGGTAGTTGAAACCCGTGGAATGGGTACCATGCAATATGACTTCAAAGGGTCTTCATTTGCTCACCGAACCTCTCCAATCCTATCACTGCTGCGTTTATGCCCCTGTACACATGCTTGATTCTCTTTCGGAGACATAGCAATCCATAGGTTTTAAGATACTTACTAGTCAGGTACATTCTTAGGCGTTTAATAGGCGGTGTTGAGTCCATTTCGTTGAGCAAGGAGTAGCTCATGTCTATTCCATATTTGGCTTAAGGAACTTTATCTGTGCTCATTTCAATCTATGGTTTTATGCAGCACCCCAACTCACCTTTAGCCTTAAGCAAGCATAAGTTGGTTTTCTAAATTTGAGACCCTGTTCTGTTCTGTAATTCAGTTCTTGTGTAGCCAAGTTTACATTCCGTGTATTACTGATATCTTATGATGTTTCTTCTTCTGTGTGACTTATTTCAGTTAGAATCATCATACCTGAATCCACTCATTGTGCTGCTAAGGGCCTGATGACATAGATTTCATTGCTGAGTGATATTGCTTTGTAAGTAAATACCACAACTTCTTTATCCATTTTTCACTTTCTGTGATATTGAACTTGTACGGTTAACGAGGTTCTTGTAAACAGAGGCGTCCCAAATTTTGGGGTAGCTGTGTCTTTTTGATTTTAATTTCCCTAAGCTATAGGACCATAAGTGGAAGTGCCCTAGGCTCTGTTGCTTTGTTTTTTAGATGTTTCAGGAAACACCATACACAGCCCGCCCATCAGCATAACAAGGCTCCCAGTTCTCCATGGCCTGTCCTGCCTTTCTGGATTTTACACTTTTTTCAGATGGCCCTTTTGACCGGGGGGAAGTGAGACTTCATTGTAGTGCAGATTTCCTTTGCAAGCTTGCTTGGTTGGCCAAAAAGGGCGTATGCCTTTTTTTCTGAATAAATTCAGGAAAAAAGGCATACGCCCTTTTTGGCCAAGTGCATCATTGTGGACGTTCTGCCTCTTTTCCTATGCTTTAAATGCAATTCCCGTCTACCTCCTGAAATCGTTTTCCTGCAATTCTGCCTTGCTTTCAGTGCCTCTTCATAGCCTTACCTCAATATATTTTTTGAAAATAGTTGGCCTTTATAACTCTGCAAGTTTTTGAATTGCAGTGGCCCTTAGCTCCATTTTTCAGCTCTTATTTTTGTGATCTTGCCTCATAACCACAGGATTCCTTCAGGCCCTATTCTTCTTCTGGGGCACCTTGCTGTGCCTTTGGTTTATTCTTCTTACTGATGTGAATTTAGAGTGACATGTGCCCATTGAAACCGCTACAGCTAGTTTCTCACTGGTTCCCCCTATTCCCATTCATCCTCCGCACTAACTGCAGACTGTGCGATACCAGAACTTAAAGGCATTGACTCTCCATGTGGGGATATTTTTGGTAAAGCGGCTGGAATGTCGATCCGGAGCCCCAGGAGAGGAAAAATGAGGTGCGTTTTAGAAACCTTTCCCGATCATATGGTATACCAGTCGCTGGGTTTCCCAAGCATGGTTTAGCTGTAGGAAGATTCCCTTCAACCTGGAGTGTTGGGACCCTTGGAATGAGTAGCATGAAGTATTGCATTAAACTTTTGGCAGTTGCTCACCAAAGCTCATCAATCCTCTCAGCCCCAAGTGTCCAGCCTTATGTCTTATCCAGCTGTGGGTTTATATGTGGTCAATCCAGGTTGCATCACAGCCCCTGAGCGAATTTTGTAAGAATTTTTCTCTCTTTCATTGTTTCTGCGTTTTGTTTTTAAAATTTATTTCTATAATGGGGTTTAGCTCATTTTCACTGCTGTGTTTGTGCCACTCTGCACACACTTGATTCCCTTATGGAGATATATCAATACATGGGTTTTAAGATTCTTATTACTCAGATATATTTCTCTGCGGTGTATAGGGTGTGTTGAGGCCAGTTCATTGAGCAAGGTGTAGATCTTGGCTAATATCTATTTGGTTTATTGAACGGTATCTGTGCTAATTTCAAACTCTGGTTTTATGCATCACCCCACCTCTCCTTTCCCCTTAAGCTGAAATAAGTGTGTTTTCTAAATGTGAGACACTGTTCTGTTCTGTAATTCATTTCTTGTGCAGCCATATTTACCCTCCCTCTATAAGTGATATCTTATGATATGTTTCTTTTTCTGTTTGACTTATTTCAAGTAGTATTATCGGACCTAAATCCACTCTTTATCCTTCTACTAGCCTTATTACATTGATTTCATGGTGAAGAGATATTCCATTGTACATAAGTACCACATCTTCTTTATCCATTGTTCTCTTTCCTGGGATATTTAAGGTATACTGAAGTTGAGGTTCTTGTAAACAGAGTAGCCCTAAACTGTGGTGTGCTTGTGTCTTGTTAATTTTTAGATTTCCCTAGATATACTCCCATGATTGGAAGTGTCCTATGCTCTGTAGCTCTGTTTTTTAGATGATTTAGGAACCACCATACACTTCTCCAGAGTGGCTCTCGGCAGTTCACACACTGCCCATCAGCGTATAAAGGCTCCCTGTTCTCCATGGCCTGTCCTGCATTTCTGGTTTTTACAATTTTTTAGGATGGCCCTTTTGACCAGTGGGAAATGAGACTTCTTTGTTGTGCACATTTGCATTGCTTGCTTGCTTCGTTGCCCATAAAGTGCGTATGCGTTTTTTCCTGGATATAATCAGGAAAAAACGCATACGCCCTTTTGGGCCAACTGCATCATTGTCGAAATTCTGCCGCTTTTCATGTGCTTTAAAGACGAGTCCAATCTATCTCTTGAAATCTGTTTCTTGCAATTCTGTCTTGCATTCAGATCCTCTTCTTTGCCTTACCTCAACATATTTTTGGACGTTAGTTTTCATTTATAACTCTGCAGGTTTGTGAATTGCAGTGACCCTGAGCTCCATTTTTTAAGTTGCTCTTTTGTGAGCTGGCCTCAAACCCGCAGGATTGCTTCAGGCCCTATTTTGGCTCGGGCGAGGCGGGCTGAGCCTTTTTTCAATTCTTATTCTTAATGGGAAATTAGAGTGATATGTGCCCGTCCAAACCCCTACAACTATTCTCTCATTGGTTCCCCGTTCATCCTCCTCACAATTTGCAAAATGTGTGAAACAGAAGTTGAAATGTGCTGATTCTCCAAGTGGGGAGATTCTAAGTAACGTGGCTGGAATGGTGAACAGGAGCACCAGGAGAGGATAAATGAGCTGCATTTTAGACACATCTCCCGATCACATGGTGTACAGTCCTCTGGGTTTTCCATGCATGTTTTAGCTGTAGGAAGATCCCTTGAACCTGCATATTTGGGACCCATTGAATGGGTACCAGGTAGTATTACTTTAAAGGGTGTGCATTTCCTCACCCAACCTCACATTTCTCTTAGCGCAAACAGTTTCCAGCCTTATGTCTCATCCTGCTGTGGGTCTAGATGTGTTCAATCCATGTTGCATCACCGGCCCTGAGGAAAAGTTGTAAGAGGTTTTCTCTGTCTCTCTGTCGTTTATTTTTTTCAATTTATTACTATATTGGTTACAGCTGATTTTCAAAGCTCTGTTTCTTGCTGCTGTACATCCACTTGATTCACGTACAGAGAGACATCAGTAAATTCTTTTTCAGATTCTTACCAGTCGTATATATTCTTTTCCGGTGACTTGAGTGTGCTGAGTGCAGTTCTTTTAGCTACCGTGTAGGCCTTGTTGATTATCAGTTTGGTATTTGGAATGATATCTTTGCTAATTTCAACCTCCTGGGTGATGCCTCACCCCTCCCCACCTTTCCCGTTTAGCAGCCTTATGCGTGTTTTCTACATATTTGACTATGTTTTTGTTTTGTAATTTATTTCATGTGTAGCCATTTTGGATTCCACCTTTAAGTGATATCTTATGATATGTGTCTTTTTCTTTTTGAATTCTGTCACTTAGAAAGATCATACATAACTCCTCCGGAGTTGTTACAACTGGCCATATTTCATTGATTTCCAGGCTGAATAATATTCCACTCTACCTAAGTACCACATCTCTACCCATTTTTTCCCTCCAGGGACACTTAAGTTATATCCTAGTTGAGGATCTTTTAAACAGAGAGGGGGTAAACATTGGGGTGCCTGTGTCCTCTCGATTTTTGTTTTTCTCAAGATATACGCCCATGAGTGCAAGTGCCCTATGCTCTGTAGCTCATTTTTTAGATGCTTTAGTAAACACAATACACTTCTCCAGAATGGCCGTTGGCAATATACATTTCCACTATAAGTCTCACAGGGCTCCCTCTTCTCCTTGCCCTGTCCTGCATTTCTGTTGTTTACGCTTTATGAGGATGGCTCTTCTGACTGATGCGAAGTGATATCTTTTGTAGTATTGACTTCCAGTGCCCACCTGTTTGGTTGGCTAAAAAAGTGTATGCCCTTTTCTTGAATATATACAGAAAAAAACGCATACACCCTTTTTGGCCAACTGCAATGTTGGCAATGTTCAGCTCCTTTTCTTGTGCTTAATGGCGAGTCCTTTCTACCTCCTCAAATCCCTTTCCTGCCATTCTCCCTTGCTTACAAGTCCTTTTCTCTGACTTTCCTCAAGACATTTTTCAGTGATGGATATTTTCAACTCTGCAGTTTTGTGAATTTTACTGCCCCTGAGTTCCATTGTTCAACTTGTGTTTATGGGAACTGGCCACAAAGCAGCGGGATTTCCTCAAGCCCTATACTGTTTCCATGGGCAACCCTAGCCTTTGGTCAATTCGTCTTCCTGATTGGAAATTAGAGTGACATGTGCCTGTCTGAACACCTAGGACTTGTCTCTCATTGTTCCTCATCCTTCCGCTTCATCCTCTGGACAAATTCCAAACTGTACGCAACAGGATGTTGACAGTGCTGACATCTCCAAGTGGGGAGACTGTTAGTAAAGACGCTGGAGGGGTGAACCCGAGCACCAGGAGATGAGGAGAGGAGATGCCTTTTCCAAACTCTTCCCGATCAGACGGTATACCATCCTCTGGGTGTGACAGACATGTTTTAGCAGTAGGAAGAGTTCCATTCATGTAAGGAGAACACCAGGGCTTTTTCAAAATCAGTGTCTCCCCGAAACCCAAACTGGGGAATTTTTTAAGCTACGGCTACACATATGTTCATTAAGGGCCTTGGGAAGTAGGCAGAGTCCAAACTTTAGATGATTGAAGTCTTCAGGGTCAGAAGCACTCACCACCAGCTTCCCTTAGGTTACACTTTAACTGTCATTGATAGATGATGTCAATAAAAATATCTATTCTTTTTCAGATTATTTCCCCTTATAGGTTATTGCAAAATGTTGAGTGTAGTTCCCTGTGCTATACAGTAGTTCCTTGTTGATGATCTATTTTATACATAGCAGTGTGTATGTGTTAATCCCAAACTGTTAATTTATCCCTCCTCCCACCTTTCCCCTTTGGTAATAATAAATTATAAGATTTTATACTTCTCAGAAATGGGGGAGCTGAAAGAGAGGTATCATTTTCAATGGAAAAGCATTTAAAACAAGATTGAAGCTTTAACCAAGATTATTAGATGTACATCCTTGGAAAGAAATCACTTCGTTTCTCTAATATTGACCTGACAAATAAGACAAACCTTTTCACTGAACTTGCTTATAATAAAGTGATGGAAATATCAAATGGAAGTGTTAGAAACATCTTATTTTACCCGAGCCTTATACACTGTTCTATGTTAACTACAGTTTGGCTCACACATCTGTTCATTGAGGTTACAATAGTCTCAATTTCTGTTACTGATCCTCCAGAGTGGACCCCAACAAGTGTCCCCCTGCCCAGTGTCATTGGGGCCAACAGATCGAGACTGAGTTTGGTTCACAAGCAAAGGAAACTTTATATTTTGATCAGAGAATGGAGAGGTGAGAGCATGCACTACCCCGTGGGCTGTGGGCTGGGCTGCTGTGTAGAGATCCTGTCAGAGTCAGTGGGAGGGAGGGGGCGGAGCTCTCGAGGGCCAGGTTGGCTGCAGCTCAGGCTCTATATCGCGGAGTCTGCACTGGGCCCCAGGAGCTGAGGTGTCGACCCAGCCATTCTGCACTAGGAAATCTGGTCTGAAGTGCCGGGTGTGGAACCTCTGCATGCGGGACCCTAGGAGCACGTGAAATTAGACAAAGCACAAAGGATAAAAAAGGTTAGACTTGACTTTATTGCCCAGATTCTATTTTTATCTCCCAGGGATTTTTAATGGGCTTTGCTGGGGACAAACCCCTCCTCTGTCTTTTGTCCCGTTCCTCATTCTTGGAGTGCTGAGGGTGCAGACACTTCTTCTGTAACTGCTGAGTGCTGAGTTGGGAGCCCTAATACCCGGGGGCGAGGGTCAGAGCTTCTCCCCAGCAACCTCCAGGTGACGTTGATTGTCCCCAGGCCCCCTGCCTCCCTGCTCGTCCACCTGAGCACCAGCATTGGAAGTGTTATAGATTCTAATGACCTTTAAGGGTCCAGGAAAGAGATGTGCAGAGACGCTGTGGGGGCCGGTTTCACCCCGCCCCACATTTGTTCGGCCACCTTAGGCTGACCGTTTCTGCCAGCCTAGATGCTCTGACCAGTAGTCTGCGCTTTCTTCAATTAGGCCCCTGAATTAACGTACAAACAGCACCAGGTGTCAGAGCCCTGCCCGCTCAACTCCCAGACAGTCCAGGGTCAGTGGTGATCAAGGACCATGATGACCACTGAGTCAACAGCCTTTTGAAGTAAACAGGAGTCCAGCCGGTCTTATTGGCCACCATCATCACGGTGTCTGTAGGCTTTTCTATGGTGACAGTGTGATATACGGTTCCCCCGCCAAGATTATTAGCTCCCCTCTGGGTGCAGTAAGTCCTGCAAGCAGTAGTCTACTCTTTTGGGACACACTCTTATTGTTTTATGAGAGAAACTCCAGGTCAAGTGATGTTCACACGAGTCGTCATGGTGCCCTGTTGCCCCCGGTTATCTCTCTGGATGTTGGAGTTGGAGGGCCTCCTCACTCGAGGTCGGTGTGCCCACGGAGCGAACCCTGCAACTTCAGGGCATCGTTGGTGGTTAGGATCACCACGTGGGGTCCTTTTCCCTTAGGAAGGAGGTGGCCTTTTGGGCTGCTGATTTCCAGGTTTTTAGATACCGCCAGTATCTTGGCCAGATGCGGCAGTGGGCCAAGCCCCTTGGTGACCGTAGTTTATCCTACCTGGATGGCATTCTTGCATTGTTCCATTTCAAGTGGTCCCAGTTTTTGCACTAATTCTCCAATGGCGATTCACCTTTCACCGGGAATGTAAAGGTCAAAGGGTTTAGCTAAATTAGGGAGTTCCAGGGCAAGGGTCTGAATTGACTGCTCTTTCCATTCTTGAAAGGCCACTTCTGGATTCTATTCAAAAGGATCATCATCTTTTCCTTTCAGTGTTTCATATAGAGGCCCAGCTAGTAGACTGTAGTTAGGGATCCAGAAGCAGCAAACCCTGGCCTCCCCAGGAACCCCTAAGCTGTCTTCTAGTTTTAGAAAGGGGTAAGGCTGCAAATGGTTTCTTCCCTTTCCTGAGATGGGCTTCTCCGACCTTCTGTGAGAATGAAGCCCAGGCAGGTCACCGCAGTCTGTGATATTTGAGCTTTTTCTTGGACAACTTCTATCCTTTATTGGCTTGGTAGTTCAGAGGCCTCCTTAGTAGGGCTGGCGATCAGAATGTCGTCTGCGTACTGAAGGAGGGTTTCCTTTTCCAGAGGTAGAACTTTTAGGTCTTTAGCTAAGCTTTCCCCAAAGATGGTGTGGGAATTTTTGCACCCTTGGGGCAAGACGGCCCGGAAGTATTGTTTTAGTTGTATGTTGAGTCCTGCCACTCACAAGCCAAAATTTCTTGTGACTCTGGGACTAATGGAATACAAAAGAAGGCATCATTGAAGACTAATACAGAATACCATGTCCTGGTGGTTGGTAGAATGACCAGCAGGGTGTAGGAATTAGGAGCAACTGGAGGTATATCCTCGGTGGCTTCACTGACTGTCCTGACATCCTTTACCAGGTCCCCAGCAGCCCATGGGGCTCTCGTGGTCAGACCAATCCCAGAATATGGAGCTCACCTGGGCAGGTACCCCACCCCCACCCCAGCCCACGGGGCTCTCGTGGTCAGGCCCTTCCCAGGATACAGAGCTACCCTTGCAGGTACCATGGCAGGGCTGGGCACACAGGAACCGTGCACATAGCCCTCATTGCAGAGCACCCCCAGCTCACCTGTCGCTCAGAGCTGGCACAGAGCACCTCAGAGCAGGACTTGAACTAACAAACAGCAGCTGCGACAGGTCTGTGACCCTGGGCATCACTCTGTGCGGCCTCCCTCCACCTGGTCTTCCAGAGACTTCCACTGCACCCGGGGCACCAGGCCTCTGTCTCCAACCACCACCCACCCCTCCTCTCCCTGACTCCTGGGTTCCTCTCATAAGGAGAGGGTTTTCTTGAAGTTGTCTCCCACTCATGGGCCAGATAAAATGATTAGAAAACAAGCCAAAGCTGCAGCCCCTTGTCTATCCTGACTCTCAGGAGCCCACACCTGTTCCTTGGACCTGGCCGGTTCAGCAAGTTCCATTTTCTGCAACTGTGAGCCCCTGAGGGGTGATGATTGGCTGACCTGGGCAGCCTTACCGTGCGGGCCAGCCCTCCCCAGGTGTGCCTGGGTTGAGATCAATATAAATACCACTCCAGGCAGCAAGAGCCCCTGCAGCCGTGCCTGACGCCATTTTCTCTGCCCTGTCAGCAGTCTCGGGGCTGGGCTGGTGGGAGGGAGTGAGAGGCCACGGCTTTGTGGGTGGCCCAGTGTGAGTGGGGCTCTGCTGGACTTTCTGCAGCAGTTGCCAGGCTGCCACCTGCTAAAGAAGAGGATGTGTCACCCATACCTGCTGCTGGAATTTCTCCCTGGGCAGAGGTGAGGAAGGAAAAAAGCAGTGGGGGCAGGGACAGGACGGGTATCTCAGTCAGGGAAATGGAAATCTTCCAGAAGAGCACCCAGGGCCAGGACCATCCTGGCTGGCCTGCAGGCACCAAGTCGGCCGGCATGCTGTCACTCGTGTGGCTCTATGGCCCTTCCTCTAGGCTTTCAAGTCCTTGTATATATTCAGGTGTTTTACCTGGGACGGGTGGGAATAGTTCAGCAGCAACTGGCCTGGGGCTCAGCTCACGTTTACTCACAGATGCCTCGGCACGGTGCCCCAGCTTTGCAATGAGGACGCTTGTTGCGTGGGGGCTGCTGGCTGAATGGGAGACGATTCCCCACCACTGGCCAACTTCAGAATTGTTTACAACTGGAGCAAGTGCCCTGATACGGTTTTCCTCTGTGGAACTGGTGGGTTCTGTGTTTTTTTTCTCTTTTTCGTTTTTGGTTCAAGGTAGATTTTATTCCTCTTTTTTGTATTTACAGATATAAGCATGGAAATAATTTATTCATATAAATACATGTATGTGAAGGGAATAATTGTTTTTTCTGTTTTATTTTTTAAATTTTATTTCTTTTTAATTTTGAATTTTATTTTATATTTTTATACAGCAGGTTCTTATTGGTTATCTATTTTATACATATAAATGTATACATGCCAATCCCAGTCTCTCAACTCCTCCCACCACCACCCCCCCAACAGCTTTCCCCCCTTGTTGTCCATACATTTGTTGTCTACATCTGTTGCTCTATTTATGCCTTGCAAAATGGTTAATCTGTACAGTTTTTCTAGGTTCCACATATATGCATGAATATACAAGATTTGTTTTTGTCTTTCTGACTTACTTCACTCTGTATGACAGTCTCTAGATCCATCGACGTCTCTACAAATGACCCAATTTCATTCCTTTTCATGGCTTAGTAATATTCCATTTTATATATGTACCACAGCTTTATGCATTCGTCTGTCTGTGGGCATTTAGGTTGCTTCCATTACCTCGATATTGTAAATAGTGATGCAATGAACATTGCGGTGAATGTCTCGTTTTGATTTATGGTTTTGTCTGGGTATATGTCCAGTACTGGGATTGCTGTATCATATGGTAATTCTATTGTTAGTTTCTTAAGAAACTCCATATTGTTCTCCGTAGTGACTGTATCAATTTATATTCCCAACAATAGTGGAAGGGGGTTCCTTTTCTCCACACCCTTTCCAGCATTTTTGTTTGTAGATTTTCTCATGATGCCCATTCTATCAGGTGTGAGGTGATACCTCATTGTTGAGTCCATTTTGTTGAGCAAGGGGTAGGTCTTGTCTATTACATATTTGGCTTATTGAATGGTATCTGTGCTAATTTCAAACTCTGGTTTTATGCAGCACCCCAACTCACTTTCCCCCTTAAGGAAGCATAAGTTGGTTTTCTAAACTTGAGACCCTGTTCTGTTTTGTAATTCAGTTCATGTGTAGCCAAGTTCACATTCCATGTATTAGTGATATCTTATGATGTTTCTTTTTCTGTGTGACATATTTCAGTTAGAATCATCATACCTGAATCCACTCATTATGCTGCTACGGGCCTGATGACATAGATTTCATGGCTGAGTGATTTTGCATTGTACATAAGTACCACAACTTCTTTATCCATTTTTCACTTTCTGCGATATTGAACTTGTACCGTAAACGAGGTTCTTGTAAACAGAGCTGTCCCAAACTGTGGGGTGGCTGTGTCTTTTTGATTTTAATTTCCCTAAGCTATAGGACCATAAGTGGAAGTGCCCTAGGCTCTGTTGCTTTGTATTTTAGATGTTTCAGGAAACACCATACACTTCTCCCGAGTGGCTGTTGGCAATTTACATCCCGCCCATCAGCATAACAAGGCTCCCAGTTCTCCATGGCCTGTCCTGCCTTTCTGGATTTTACACTTTTCTCAGATGGCCCTTCTGACCGGGGGGAAGTGAGACTTCATTGTAGTGCAGATTTCCTTTGCAAGCTTGCTTGGTTGGCCAAAAAGTGCGTATGCGTTTTTTCCTGATTCAGGAAAAAACGCATACGCCCTTTTTGGCCAAGTGCATCATTGTGGACGTTCTGCCTCTTTTCCTATGCTTAAAATGCAATTCCAGTCTACCTCCTGAAATCGGTTTCCTGCAATTCTGCCCCGCTTTCAAGTCCTCTTGGCAGCCTTACTTCAGTATATTTTTGGACGATTGCTGTCATTTATAACTCTGCAGGTTTGTGAATTCCTGTGCCCCTGAGCTCCGTTCTTCATCTCGCTTTCTTGTGAGCTGGCCGCAACACCGCAGGATTGCTTCAGGCCCTAATCTGGTTCCAGCACGGCACGCTGAGCCTTTGGTTAATTCCTGTCCTTGGTGGGAAATGAGAGTTAAATTTGCCCGTCCAGAAACCTCCAGCTTGTCTCTCATTGGTTCTCCCTATTCCTGTTCATCTTCCACTGAAATTGAAAACAGGGCCAAACAGGAGGTTAAAGGGACTGACTCTCCAAGTCGGGAGAGTGTTAGTAAAGCGTCTGGAATGTTGCACCCGAGTACCAGGGGACGAAAACTGAGACATATTTGAACACGTCTCCCATTCACATGGTTGATCATACTCTGGGTTCCACATGCATGTTTTAGCTGAAGGAAGAATCCCTGAAACCTGGAGAGTTGAGACCCGTGGAATGAGTACCATGCAATATGATTTCAAAGGGTCTTCATTTGCTCACCAAACCTCTCCAATCCTATCACTGCTGCATTTATGCCCCTGTACACACGCTTGATTCCCTTTCAGAGACATAGCAATCCATAGGTTTTAAGATAATTACTAGTCAGGTACATTCTTAGGCATTTAATATGGGGTGTTGAGTCCATTTCGTTGAGCTAGGAGTAGCTCTTGTCTATTCCATATTTGGCTTAAGCAACTTTATCTGTGCTCATTTCAATCTCTGGTTTTATGCAGCACCCCAACTCACCTTTCCCATTAAGCAAGCATAAGTTGGTTTTCTAAATTTGAGACCCTGTTCTGTTTTGTAATTCAGTTCCTGTGTAGCCAAGTTTACATTCCGTGTATTAGTGATATCTTATGATGTTTCTTTTTCTGTGTGACTTATTTCAGTTAGAATCATCATACCTGAATCCACTCATTGTGCTGCTAAGGGCCTGATGACATAGATTTCATTGCTGAGTGATATTGCTTTGTAAGTAAATACCACAACTTCTTTATCCATTTTTCACTTTCTGCGATGTTGAACTTGTACGGTAAACGAGGTTCTTGTAAACAGAGGCGTCCCAAACTTTGGGGTGGCTGTGTCTTTTTGATTTTAATTTCCCTAAGCTATAGGACCATAAGTGGAAGTGCCCTAGGCTCTGTTGCTTTGTTTTTTAGATGTTTCAGGAAACACCATACACTTCTCCCGAGTGTCTGTTGGCAATTTACATCCCGCCCATCAGCATAACAAGGCTCCCAGTTCTCCATGGCCTGTCCTGCCTTTCTGGATTTTACACTTTTTTCAGATGGCCCTTTTGACCGGGGGGAAGTGAGACTTCATTGTAGTGCAGATTTCCTTTGCAAGCTTGCTTGGTTGGCCAAAAAGGGCGTATGCGTTTTTTCTGAATATATTCAGGAAAAAACGCATACGCCCTTTTTGGCCAAGTGCATCATTGTGGACGTTCTGCCTCTTTTCCTATGCTTTCAATGCAATTCCAGTCTACCTCCTGAAATCGGTTTCCTGCAATTCTGCCCCGCTTTCAAGTCCTCTTGGCAGCCTTACTTCAGTATATTTTTGGACGATAGCTGTCATTTATAACTCTGCAGGTTTGTGAATTACAGTGCCCCTGAGCTCCTTTCTTCAACTCGCTTTCTTGTGAGCTGGCCGCAACACCGCAGGATGGCTTCAGGCCCTAATCTGGTTCCGGCCCGGCATGCTGAGCCTTTGGTTATTTCCTCTTCCTGGTGGGAAATGAGAGTTAAATTTGCCCGTCCAGACACCTCCAGCTAGTCTCTCATTGGTTCTCCCTATTTCTGTTCATCTTCCGCAGAAATTGCAAACTGGGCCAAACAGGAGGTTAAAGGCGCTGACTCTCCAAGTGGGGAGAGTGTTAGTAAAGCGTCTGGAATGTTGCACCCGAGTACCAGGAGAGGAAAACTGAGACATATTTGAACATGTCTCCCGTTCACACGGTTGATCATACTCTGGGTTCCACATGCATGTTTTAGCTGAAGGAAGAATTCCTTAAACCTGGAGAGTTGAGGCCCGTGGAATTGGTACCATGCAATATGACTTCAAAGGGTCTTCATTTGCTCACTGAACCTCTCCAATCCTATCACTGCTGCGTTTATGCCCCTGTACACATGCTTGATTCTCTTTTGGAGACATAGCAATCCATAGGTTTTAAGATACTTACTAGTCAGGTACATTCTTAGTCGTTTAATATGGGGTGTTGAGTCCATTTCGTTGAGCAAGGAGTAGCTCTTGTCTATTCCATATTTGGCTTAAGGAACTTTATCTGTGTTCATTTCAATCTCTGGTTTTATGCAGCACCCCAACTCACCTTTCCCCTTAAGCAAGCATAAGTTGGTTTTCTAAATTTGAGACCCTGTTCTGTTCTGTAATTCAGTTCCTGTGGAGCCAAGTTTACATTCCGTGTATTAGTGATATCTTATGATGTTTCTTTTTCTGTGTGTCTTATTTCAGTTAGAATCATCGTACCTGAATCCACTCATTATGCTGCTACGGGCCTGATGACATAGATTTCATTGCTGAGTGATACTGCATTGTACGTAAGTACCACAAGTTCTTTATCCATTTTTCACTTTCTGTGATATTGAACTTGTACGGTTAATGAGGTTCTTGTAAACAGAGGCGTCCCAAATTTTGGGGTAGCTGTGTCTTTTTGATTTTAATTTCCCTAAGCTATAGGACCATAAGTGGAAGTGCCCTAGGCTCTGTTGCTTTGTTTTTTAGATGTTTCAGGAAACACCATACACATCCCGCCCATCAGCATAACAAGGCTCCCAGTTCTCCATGGCCTGTCCTGCCTTTCTGGATTTTACACTTTTTTCAGATGGCCCTTTTGACCGGGGGGAAGTGAGACTTCATTGTAGTGCAGATTTCCTTTGCAAGCTTGCTTGGTTGGCCAAAAAGGGCGTATGCCTTTTTTCCTGAATAAATTCAGGAAAAAAGGCATACGCCCTTTTTGGCCAAGTGAATCATTGTGGACGTTCTGCCTCTTTTCCTATGCTTTAAATGCAATTCCAGTCTACCTCCTGAAATCGTTTTCCTGCAATTCTGCCTTGCTTTCAATGCCTCTTCATAGCCTTATCTCAATATATTTTTTGAAAATAGTTGGCCTTTATAACTCTGCAGGTTTTTGAATTGCAGTGGCCCTTAGCTCCATTTTTCAGCTCTTATTTTTGTGATCTTGCCTCATAACCACAGGATTCCTTCAGGCCCTATTCTTCTTCTGGGGCACCTTGCTGTGCCTTTGGTTTATTCTTCTTACTGATGTGAATTTAGAGTGACATGTGCCCATTGAATCCGCTACAGCTAGATTCTCACTGGTTCCCCCTATTCCCATTCATCCTCCGCACTAACTGCAGACTGTGCGATACCAGAACTTAAAGGCATTGACTCTCCATGTGGGGATATTTTTGGTAAAGCGGCTGGAATGTCGATCCGGAGCCCCAGGAGAGGAAAAATGAGGTGCGTTTTAGAAACCTTTCCCGATCATATGGTATACCAGTCGCTGGGTTTCCCAAGCATGGTTTAGCTGTAGGAAGATTCCCTTCAACCTGGAGTGTTGGGACCCTTGGAATGAGTAGCATGAAGTATTGCATTAAACTTTTGGCAGTTGCTCACCAAAGCTCATCAATCCTCTCAGCCCCAAGTGTCCAGCCTTATGTCTTATCCAGCTGTGGGTTTATATGTGGTCAATCCAGGTTGCATCACAGCCCCTGAGCGAATTTTGTAAGAATTTTTCTCTCTTTCATTGTTTCTGCGTTTTGTTTTTAAAATTTATTTCTATAATGGGGTTTAGCTCATTTTCACTGCTGTGTTTGTGCCACTCTGCACACACTTGATTCCCTTATGGAGATATATCAATACATGGGTTTTAAGATTCTTATTACTCAGATATATTTCTCTGCGGTGTATAGGGTGTGTTGAGGCCAGTTCATTGAGCAAGGTGTAGATCTTGTCTAATATCTATTTGGTTTATTGAACGGTATCTGTGCTAATTTCAAACTCTGGTTTTATGCATCACCCCACCTCTCCTTTCCCCTTAAGCTGAAATAAGTGTGTTTTCTAAATGTGAGACACTGTTCTGTTCTGTAATTCATTTCTTGTGCAGCCATATTTACCCTCCCTCTATAAGTGATATCTTATGATATGTTTCTTTTTCTGTTTGACTTATTTCAAGTAGTATTATCGGACCTAAATCCACTCTTTATCCTTCTACTAGCCTTATTACATTGATTTCATGGTGAAGAGATATTCCATTGTACATAAGTACCACATCTTCTTTATCCATTGTTCTCTTTCCTGGGATATTTAAGGTATACTGAAGTTGAGGTTCTTGTAAACAGAGTAGCCCTAAACTGTGGTGTGCTTGTGTCTTGTTAATTTTTAGATTTCCCTAGATATACTCCCATGATTGGAAGTGTCCTATGCTCTGTAGCTCTGTTTTTTAGATGATTTAGGAACCACCATACACTTCTCCAGAGTGGCTCTCGGCAGTTCACACACTGCCCATCAGCGTATAAAGGCTCCCTGTTCTCCATGGCCTGTCCTGCATTTCTGGTTTTTACAATTTTTTAGGATGGCCCTTTTGACCAGTGGGAAATGAGACTTCTTTGTTGTGCACATTTGCATTGCTTGCTTGCTTCGTTGCCCATAAAGTGCGTATGCGTTTTTTCCTGGATATAATCAGGAAAAAACGCATACGCCCTTTTGGGCCAACTGCATCATTGTCGAAATTCTGCCGCTTTTCATGTGCTTTAAAGACGAGTCCAATCTATCTCTTGAAATCTGTTTCTTGCAATTCTGTCTTGCATTCAGATCCTCTTCTTTGCCTTACCTCAACATATTTTTGGACGTTAGTTTTCATTTATAACTCTGCAGGTTTGTGAATTGCAGTGACCCTGAGCTCCATTTTTTAAGTTGCTCTTTTGTGAGCTGGCCTCAAACCCGCAGGATTGCTTCAGGCCCTATTTTGGCTCGGGCGAGGCGGGCTGAGCCTTTTTTCAATTCTTATTCTTAATGGGAAATTAGAGTGATATGTGCCCGTCCAAACCCCTACAACTATTCTCTCATTGGTTCCCCGTTCATCCTCCTCACAATTTGCAAAATGTGTGAAACAGAAGTTGAAATGTGCTGATTCTCCAAGTGGGGAGATTCTAAGTAACGTGGCTGGAATGGTGAACAGGAGCACCAGGAGAGGATAAATGAGCTGCATTTTAGACACATCTCCCGATCACATGGTGTACAGTCCTCTGGGTTTTCCATGCATGTTTTAGCTGTAGGAAGATCCCTTGAACCTGCATATTTGGGACCCATTGAATGGGTACCAGGTAGTATTACTTTAAAGGGTGTGCATTTCCTCACCCAACCTCACATTTCTCTTAGCGCAAACAGTTTCCAGCCTTATGTCTCATCCTGCTGTGGGTCTAGATGTGTTCAATCCATGTTGCATCACCGGCCCTGAGGAAAAGTTGTAAGAGGTTTTCTCTGTCTCTCTGTCGTTTATTTTTTTCAATTTATTACTATATTGGTTACAGCTGATTTTCAAAGCTCTGTTTCTTGCTGCTGTACATCCACTTGATTCACGTACAGAGAGACATCAGTAAATTCTTTTTCAGATTCTTACCAGTCGTATATATTCTTTTCTGGTGACTTGAGTGTGCTGAGTGCAGTTCTTTTAGCTACCGTGTAGGCCTTGTTGATTATCAGTTTGGTATTTGGAATGGTATCTTTGCTAATTTCAACCTCCTGGGTGATGCCTCACCCCTCCCCACCTTTCCCGTTTAGCAGCCTTATGCGTGTTTTCTACATATTTGACTATGTTTTTGTTTTGTAATTTATTTCATGTGTAGCCATTTTGGATTCCACCTTTAAGTGATATCTTATGATATGTGTCCTTTTCTTTTTGAATTCTGTCACTTAGAAAGATCATACGTAACTCCTCCGGAGTTGTTACAACTGGCCATATTTCATTGATTTCCAGGCTGAATAATATTCCACTCTACCTAAGTACCACATCTCTACCCATTTTTTCCCTCCAGAGACATTTAAGTTATATCCTAGTTGAGGATCTTTTAAACAGAGAGGGGGTAAACATTGGGGTGCCTGTGTCCTCTCGATTTTTGTTTTTCTCAAGATATACGCCCATGAGTGCAAGTGCCCTATGCTCTGTAGCTCATTTTTTAGATGCTTTAGTAAACACAATACACTTCTCCAGAATGGCCGTTGGCAATATACATTTCCACTATAAGTCTCACAGGGCTCCCTCTTCTCCTTGCCCTGTCCTGCATTTCTGTTGTTTACGCTTTATGAGGATGGCTCTTCTGACTGATGCGAAGTGATATCTTTTGTAGTATTGACTTCCAGTGCCCACCTGTTTGGTTGGCTAAAAAAGTGTATGCCCTTTTCTTGAATATATACAGAAAAAAACGCATACACCCTTTTTGGCCAACTGCAATGTTGGCAATGTTCAGCTCCTTTTCTTGTGCTTAATGGCGAGTCCTTTCTACCTCCTCAAATCCCTTTCCTGCCATTCTCCCTTGCTTACAAGTCCTTTTCTCTGACTTTCCTCAAGACATTTTTCAGTGATGGATATTTTCAACTCTGCAGTTTCGTGAATTTTACTGCCCCTGAGTTCCATTGTTCAACTTGTGTTTATGGGAACTGGCCACAAAGCAGCGAGATTTCCTCAAGCCCTATACTGTTTCCATGGGCAACCCTAGCCTTTGGTCAATTCGTCTTCCTGATTGGAAATTAGAGTGACATGTGCCTGTCTGAACACCTAGGACTTGTCTCTCATTGTTCCTCATCCTTCCGCTTCATCCTCTGGACAAATTCCAAACTGTACGCAACAGGATGTTGACAGTGCTGACATCTCCAAGTGGGGAGACTGTTAGTAAAGATGCTGGAGGGGTGAACCCGAGCACCAGGAGATGAGGAGATGAGATGCCTTTTCCAAACTCTTCCCGATCAGACGGTATACCATCCTCTGGGTGTGACAGACATGTTTTAGCAGTAGGAAGAGTCCCATTCATGTAAGGAGAACACCAGGGCTTTTTCAAAATCAGTGTCTCCCCGAAACCCAAACTGGGGAATTTTTTAAGCTACGGCTACACATATGTTCATTAAGGGCCTTGGGAAGTAGGCAGAGTCCAAACTTTAGATGATTGAAGTCTTCAGGGTCAGAAGCACTCACCACCAGCTTCCCTTAGGTTACACTTTAACTGTCATTGATAGATGATGTCAATAAAAATATCTATTCTTTTTCAGATTATTTCCCCTTATAGGTTATTGCAAAATGTTGAGTGTAGTTCCCTGTGCTATACAGTAGTTCCTTGTTGATGATCTATTTTATACATAGCAGTGTGTATGTGTTAATCCCAAACTGTTAATTTATCCCTCCTCCCACCTTTCCCCTTTGGTAATAATAAATTATAAGATTTTATACTTCTCAGAAATGGGGGAGCTGAAAGAGAGGTATCATTTTCAATGGAAAAGCATTTAAAACAAGATTGAAGCTTTAACCAAGATTATTAGATGTACATCCTTGGAAAGAAATCACTTCGTTTCTCTAATATTGACCTGACAAATAAGACAAACCTTTTCACTGAACTTGCTTATAATAAAGTGATGGAAATATCAAATGGAAGTGTTAGAAACATCTTATTTTACCCGAGCCTTATACACTGTTCTATGTTAACTACAGTTTGGCTCACACATCTGTTCATTGAGGTTACAATAGTCTCAATTTCTGTTACTGATTCTCCAGAGTGGACCCCAACAAGTGTCCCCCTGCCCAGTGTCATTGGGGCCAACAGATCGAGACTGAGTTTGGTTCACAAGCAAAGGAAACTTTATATTTTGATCAGAGAATGGAGAGGTGAGAGCATACACTACCCCGTGGGCTGTGGGCTGGGCTGCTGTGTAGAGATCCTGTCAGAGTCAGTGGGAGGGAGGGGGCGGAGCTCTCGAGGGCCAGGTTGGCTGCAGCTCAGGCTCTATATCGCGGAGTCTGCACTGGGCCCCAGGAGCTGAGGTGTCGACCCAGCCATTCTGCACTAGGAAATCTGGTCTGAAGTGCCGGGTGTGGAACCTCTGCATGCGGGACCCTAGGAGCACGTGAAATTAGACAAAGCACAAAGGATAAAAAAGGTTAGACTTGACTTTATTGCCCAGATTCTATTTTTATCTCCCAGGGATTTTTAATGGGCTTTGCTGGGGACAAACCCCTCCTCTGCCTTTTGTCCCGTTCCTCATTCTTGGAGTGCTGAGGGTGCAGACACTTCTTCTGTAACTGCTGAGTGCTGAGTTGGGAGCCCTAATACCCGGGGGCGAGGGTCAGAGCTTCTCCCCAGCAGCCTCCAGGTGACGTTGATTGTCCCCAGGCCCCCTGCCTCCCTGCTCGTCCACCTGAGCACCAGCATTGGAAGTGTTATAGATTCTAATGACCTTTAAGGGTCCAGGAAAGAGATGTGCAGAGACGCTGTGGGGGCCGGTTTCACCCCGCCCCACATTTGTTCGGCCACCTTAGGCTGACCGTTTCTGCCAGCCTAGATGCTCTGACCAGTAGTCTGCGCTTTCTTCAATTAGGCCCCTGAATTAACGTACAAACAGCACCACGTGTCAGAGCCCTGCCCGCTCAACTCCCAGACAGTCCAGGGTCAGTGGTGATCAAGGACCATGATGACCACTGAGTCAACAGCCTTTTGAAGTAAACAGGAGTCCAGCCGGTCTTATTGGCCACCATCATCACGGTGTCTGTAGGCTTTTCTATGGTGACAGTGTGATATACGGTTCCCCCGCCAAGATTATTAGCTCCCCTCTGGGTGCAGTAAGTCCTGCAAGCAGTAGTCTACTCTTTTGGGACACACTCTTATTGTTTTATGAGAGAAACTCCAGGTCAAGTGATGTTCACACGAGTCGTCATGGTGCCCTGTTGCCCCCGGTTATCTCTCTGGATGTTGGAGTTGGAGGGCCTCCTCACTCGAGGTCGGTGTGCCCACGGAGCGAACCCTGCAACTTCAGGGCATCGTTGGTGGTTAGGATCACCACGTGGGGTCCTTTTCCCTTAGGAAGGAGGTGGCCTTTTGGGCTGCTGATTTCCAGGTTTTTAGATACCGCCAGTATCTTGGCCAGATGCGGCAGTGGGCCAAGCCCCTTGGTGACCGTAGTTTATCCTACCTGGATGGCATTCTTGCATTGTTCCATTTCAAGTGGTCCCAGTTTTTGCACTAATTCTCCAATGGCGATTCACCTTTCACCGGGAATGTAAAGGTCAAAGGGTTTAGCTAAATTAGGGAGTTCCAGGGCAAGGGTCTGAATTGACTGCTCTTTCCATTCTTGAAAGGCCACTTCTGGATTCTATTCAAAAGGATCATCATCTTTTCCTTTCAGTGTTTCATATAGAGGCCCAGCTAGTAGACTGTAGTTAGGGATCCAGAAGCAGCAAACCCTGGCCTCCCCAGGAACCCCTAAGCTGTCTTCTAGTTTTAGAAAGGGGTAAGGCTGCAAATGGTTTCTTCCCTTTCCTGGGATGGGCTTCTCCGACCTTCTGTGAGAATGAAGCCCAGGCAGGTCACCGCAGTCTGTGATATTTGAGCTTTTTCTTGGACAACTTCTATCCTTTATTGGCTTGGTAGTTCAGAGGCCTCCTTAGTAGGGCTGGCGATCAGAATGTCGTCTGCGTACTGAAGGAGGGTTTCCTTTTCCAGAGGTAGAACTTTTAGGTCTTTAGCTAAGCTTTCCCCAAAGATGGTGTGGGAATTTTTGCACCCTTGGGGCAAGACGGCCCGGAAGTATTGTTTTAGTTGTATGTTGAGTCCTGCCACTCACAAGCCAAAATTTCTTGTGACTCTGGGACTAATGGAATACAAAAGAAGGCATCATTGAAGACTAATACAGAATACCATGTCCTGGTGGTTGGTAGAATGACCAGCAGGGTGTAGGAATTAGGAGCAACTGGAGGTATATCCTCGGTGGCTTCACTGACTGTCCTGACATCCTTTACCAGGTCCCCAGCAGCCCATGGGGCTCTCGTGGTCAGACCAATCCCAGAATATGGAGCTCACCTGGGCAGGTACCCCACCCCCACCCCAGCCCACGGGGCTCTCGTGGTCAGGCCCTTCCCAGGATACAGAGCTACCCTTGCAGGTACCATGGCAGGGCTGGGCACACAGGAACCGTGCACATAGCCCTCATTGCAGAGCACCCCCAGCTCACCTGTCGCTCAGAGCTGGCACAGAGCACCTCAGAGCAGGACTTGAACTAACAAACAGCAGCTGCGACAGGTCTGTGACCCTGGGCGTCACTCTGTGCGGCCTCCCTCCACCTGGTCTTCCAGAGACTTCCACTGCACCCGGGGCACCAGGCCTCTGTCTCCAACCACCACCCACCCCTCCTCTCCCTGACTCCTGGGTTCCTCTCATAAGGAGAGGGTTTTCTTGAAGTTGTCTCCCACTCATGGGCCAGATAAAATGATTAGAAAACAAGCCAAAGCTGCAGCCCCTTGTCTATCCTGACTCTCAGGAGCCCACACCTGTTCCTTGGACCTGGCCGGTTCAGCAAGTTCCATTTTCTGCAACTGTGAGCCCCTGAGGGGTGATGATTGGCTGACCTGGGCAGCCTTACCGTGCGGGCCAGCCCTCCCCAGGTGTGCCTGGGTTGAGATCAATATAAATACCACTCCAGGCAGCAAGAGCCCCTGCAGCCGTGCCTGACGCCATTTTCTCTGCCCTGTCAGCAGTCTCGGGGCTGGGCTGGTGGGAGGGAGTGAGAGGCCATGGCTTTGTGGGTGGCCCAGTGTGAGTGGGGCTCTGCTGGACTTTCTGCAGCAGTTGCCAGGCTGCCACCTGCTAAAGAAGAGGATGTGTCACCCATACCTGCTGCTGGAATTTCTCCCTGGGCAGAGGTGAGGAAGGAAAAAAGCAGTGGGGGCAGGGACAGGACGGGTATCTCAGTCAGGGAAATGGAAATCTTCCAGAAGAGCACCCAGGGCCAGGACCATCCTGGCTGGCCTGCAGGCACCAAGTCGGCCGGCATGCTGTCACTCGTGTGGCTCTATGGCCCTTCCTCTAGGCTTTCAAGTCCTTGTATATATTCAGGTGTTTTACCTGGGACGGGTGGGAATAGTTCAGCAGCAACTGGCCTGGGGCTCAGCTCACGTTTACTCACAGATGCCTCGGCACGGTGCCCCAGCTTTGCAATGAGGACGCTTGTTGCGTGGGGGCTGCTGGCTGAATGGGAGACGATTCCCCACCACTGGCCAACTTCAGAATTGTTTACAACTGGAGCAAGTGCCCTGATACGGTTTTCCTCTGTGGAACTGGTGGGTTCTGTGTTTTTTTTCTCTTTTTCGTTTTTGGTTCAAGGTAGATTTTATTCCTCTTTTTTGTATTTACAGATATAAGCATGGAAATAATTTATTCATATAAATACATGTATGTGAAGGGAATAATTGTTTTTTCTGTTTTATTTTTTAAATTTTATTTCTTTTTAATTTTGAATTTTATTTTATATTTTTATACAGCAGGTTCTTATTGGTTATCTATTTTATACATATAAATGTATACATGCCAATCCCAGTCTCTCAACTCCTCCCACCACCACCACCCCACCAACAGCTTTCCCCCCTTGTTGTCCATACATTTGTTGTCTACATCTGTTGCTCTATTTATGCCTTGCAAAATGGTTAATCTGTACAGTTTTTCTAGGTTCCACATATATGCATGAATATACAAGATTTGTTTTTGTCTTTCTGACTTACTTCACTCTGTATGACAGTCTCTAGATCCATCGACGTCTCTACAAATGACCCAATTTCATTCCTTTTCATGGCTTAGTAATATTCCATTTTATATATGTACCACAGCTTTATGCATTCGTCTGTCTGTGGGCATTTAGGTTGCTTCCATTACCTCGATATTGTAAATAGTGATGCAATGAACATTGCGGTGAATGTCTCGTTTTGATTTATGGTTTTGTCTGGGTATATGTCCAGTACTGGGATTGCTGTATCATATGGTAATTCTATTGTTAGTTTCTTAAGAAACTCCATATTGTTCTCCGTAGTGACTGTATCAATTTATATTCCCAACAATAGTGGAAGAGGGTTCCTTTTCTCCACACCCTTTCCAGCATTTTTGTTTGTAGATTTTCTCATGATGCCCATTCTATCAGGTGTGAGGTGATACCTCATTGTTGAGTCCATTTTGTTGAGCAAGGGGTAGGTCTTGTCTATTACATATTTGGCTTATTGAATGGTATCTGTGCTAATTTCAAACTCTGGTTTTATGCAGCACCCCAACTCACTTTCCCCCTTAAGGAAGCATAAGTTGGTTTTCTAAACTTGAGACCCTGTTCTGTTTTGTAATTCAGTTCATGTGTAGCCAAGTTCACATTCTATGTATTAGTGATATCTTATGATGTTTCTTTTTCTGTGTGACATATTTCAGTTAGAATCATCATACCTGAATCCACTCATTATGCTGCTACGGGCCTGATGACATAGATTTCATGGCTGAGTGATTTTGCATTGTACATAAGTACCACAACTTCTTTATCCATTTTTCACTTTCTGCGATATTGAACTTGTACCGTAAACGAGGTTCTTGTAAACAGAGCTGTCCCAAACTGTGGGGTGGCTGTGTCTTTTTGATTTTAATTTCCCTAAGCTATAGGACCATAAGTGGAAGTGCCCTAGGCTCTGTTGCTTTGTTTTTTAGATGTTTCAGGAAACACCATACACTTCTCCCGAGTGGCTGTTGGCAATTTACATCCCGCCCATCAGCATAACAAGGCTCCCAGTTCTCCATGGCCTGTCCTGCCTTTCTGGATTTTACACTTTTTTCAGATGGCCCTTCTGACCGGGGGGAAGTGAGACTTCATTGTATTGCAGATTTCCTTTGCAAGCTTGCTTGGTTGGCCAAAAAGTGCGTATGCGTTTTTTCCTGATTCAGGAAAAAACGCATACGCACTTTTTGGCCAAGTGCATCATTGTGGACGTTCTGCCTCTTTTCCTATGCTTAAAATGCAATTCCAGTCTACCTCCTGAAATCGGTTTCCTGCAATTCTGTCCCGCTTTCAAGTCCTCTTGGCAGCCTTACTTCAGTATATTTTTGGACGATTGCTGTCATTTATAACTCTGCAGGTTTGTGAATTCCTGTGCCCCTGAGCTCCGTTCTTCATCTCGCTTTCTTGTGAGCTGGCCGCAACACCGCAGGATTGCTTCAGGCCCTAATCTGGTTCCAGCACGGCACGCTGAGCCTTTGGTTAATTCCTGTCCTTGGTGGGAAATGAGAGTTAAATTTGCCCGTCCAGAAACCTCCAGCTTGTCTCTCATTGGTTCTCCCTATTCCTGTTCATCTTCCACTGAAATTGAAAACAGGGCCAAACAGGAGGTTAAAGGCACTGACTCTCCAAGTCGGGAGAGTGTTAGTAAAGCGTCTGGAATGCTGCACCCGAGTACCAGGGGACGAAAACTGAGACATATTTGAACACGTCTCCCATTCACATGGTTGATCATACTCTGGGTTCCACATGCATGTTTTAGCTGAAGGAAGAATCCCTGAAACCTGGAGAGTTGAGACCCGTGGAATGAGTACCATGCAATATGATTTCAAAGGGTCTTCATTTGCTCACCAAACCTCTCCAATCCTATCACTGCTGCATTTATGCCCCTGTACACACGCTTGATTCCCTTTCGGAGACATAGCAATCCATAGGTGTTAAGATAATTACTAGTCAGGTACATTCTTAGGCATTTAATATGGGGTGTTGAGTCCATTTCGTTGAGCTAGGAGTAGCTCTTGTCTATTCCATATTTGGCTTAAGCAACTTTATCTGTGCTCATTTCAATCTCTGGTTTTATGCAGCACCCCAACTCACCTTTCCCATTAAGCAAGCATAAGTTGGTTTTCTAAATTTGAGACCCTGTTCTGTTCTGTAATTCAGTTTCTGTGTAGCCAAGTTTACATTCTGTGTATTAGTGATATCTTATGATGTTTCTTTTTCTGTGTGACTTATTTCAGTTAGAATCATCATACCTGAATCCACTCATTGTGCTGCTAAGGGCCTGATGACATAGATTTCATTGCTGAGTGATATTGCTTTGTAAGTAAATACCACAACTTCTTTATCCATTTTTCACTTTCTGCGATGTTGAACTTGTACGGTAAACGAGGTTCTTGTAAACAGAGGCGTCCCAAACTTTGGGGTGGCTGTGTCTTTTTGATTTTAATTTCCCTAAGCTATAGGACCATAAGTGGAAGTGCCCTAGGCTCTGTTGCTTTGTTTTTTAGATGTTTCAGGAAACACCATACACTTCTCCCGAGTGTCTGTTGGCAATTTACATCCCGCCCATCAGCATAACAAGGCTCCCAGTTCTCCATGGCCTGTCCTGCCTTTCTGGATTTTACACTTTTTTCAGATGGCCCTTTTGACCGGGGGGAAGTGAGACTTCATTGTAGTGCAGATTTCCTTTGCAAGCTTGCTTGGTTGGCCAAAAAGGGCGTATGCGTTTTTTCCTGAATATATTCAGGAAAAAACGCATACGCCCTTTTTGGCCAAGTGCATCATTGTGGACGTTCTGCCTCTTTTCCTATGCTTTCAATGCAATTCCAGTCTACCTCCTGAAATCGGTTTCCTGCAATTCTGCCCCGCTTTCAAGTCCTCTTGGCAGCCTTACTTCAGTATATTTTTGGATGATAGCTGTTATTTATAACTCTGCAGGTTTGTGAATTACAGTGCCCCTGAGCTCCTTTCTTCAACTCGCTTTCTTTTGAGCTGGCCGCAACACCGCAGGATGGCTTCAGGCCCTAATCTGGTTCCGTCACGGCATGCTGAGCCTTTGGTTATTTCCTCTTCCTGGTGGGAAATGAGAGTTAAATTTGCCCGTCCAGACACCTCCAGCTAGTCTCTCATTGGTTCTCGCTATTCCTGTTCATCTTCCGCAGAAATTGCAAACTGGGCCAAACAGGAGGTTAAAGGCGCTGACTCTCCAAGTGGGGAGAGTGTTAGTAAAGCGTCTGGAATGTTGCACCCGAGTACCAGGGGAGGAAAACTGAGACATATTTGAACATGTTTCCCGTTCACACGGTTGATCATACTCTGGGTTCCACATGCATGTTTTAGCTGAAGGAAGAATACCTTAAACCTGGAGAGTTGAGACCCGTGGAATTGGTACCATGCAATATGACTTCAAAGGGTCTTCATTTGCTCACTGAACCTCTCCAATCCTATCACTGCTGCGTTTATGCCCCTGTACACATGCTTGATTCTCTTTTGGAGACATAGCAATCCATAGGTTTTAAGATACTTACTAGTCAGGTACATTCTTAGGCGTTTAATATGGGGTGTTGTGTCCATTTCGTTGAGCAAGGAGTAGCTCTTGTCTATTCCATATTTGCCTTAAGGAACTTTATCTGTGTTCATTTCAATCTCTGGTTTTATGCAGCACCCCAACTCACCTTTCCCCTTAAGCAAGCATAAGTTGGTTTTCTAAATTTGAGACCCTGTTCTGTTCTGTAATTCAGTTCCTGTGTAGCCAAGTTTACATTCCGTGTATTAGTGATATCTTATGATGTTTCTTTTTCTGTGTGTCTTATTTCAGTTAGAATCATCGTACCTGAATCCACTCATTATGCTGCTACGGGCCTGATGACATAGATTTCATTGCTGAGTGATACTGCATTGTACGTAAGTACCACAAGTTCTTTATCCATTTTTCACTTTCTGTGATATTGAACTTGTACGGTTAATGAGGTTCTTGTAAACAGAGGCGTCCCAAATTTTGGGGTGGCTGTGTCTTTTTGATTTTAATTTCCCTAAGCTATAGGACCATAAGTGGAAGTGCCCTAGGCTCTGTTGCTTTGTTTTTTAGATGTTTCAGGAAACACCATACACATCCCGCCCATCAGCATAACAAGGCTCCCAGTTCTCCATGGCCTGTCCTGCCTTTCTGGATTTTACACTTTTTTCAGATGGCCCTTTTGACCAGGGGGAAGTGAGACTTCATTGTAGTGCAGATTTCCTTTGCAAGCTTGCTTGGTTGGCCAAAAAGGGCGTATGCCTTTTTTCCTGAATAAATTCAGGAAAAAAGGCATACGCCCTTTTTGGCCAAGTGAATCATTGTGGACGTTCTGCCTCTTTTCCTATGCTTTAAATGCAATTCCAGTCTACCTCCTGAAATCGTTTTCCTGCAATTCTGCCTTGCTTTCAATGCCTCTTCATAGCCTTACCTCAATATATTTTTTGAAAATAGTTGGCCTTTATAACTCTGCAGGTTTTTGAATTGCAGTGGCCCTTAGCTCCATTTTTCAGCTCTTATTTTTGTGATCTTGCCTCATAACCACAGGATTCCTTCAGGCCCTATTCTTCTTCTGGGGCACCTTGCTGTGCCTTTGGTTTATTCTTCTTACTGATGTGAATTTAGAGTGACATGTGCCCATTGAAACCGCTACAGCTAGATTCTCACTGGTTCCCCCTATTCCCATTCATCCTCCGCACTAACTGCAGACTGTGCGATACCAGAACTTAAAGGCATTGACTCTCCATGTGGGGATATTTTTGGTAAAGCGGCTGGAATGTCGATCTGGAGCCCCAGGAGAGGAAAAATGAGGTGCGTTTTAGAAACCTTTCCCGATCATATGGTATACCAGTCGCTGGGTTTCCCAAGCATGGTTTAGCTGTAGGAAGATTCCCTTCAACCTGGAGTGTTGGGACCCTTGGAATGAGTAGCATGAAGTATTGCATTAAACTTTTGGCAGTTGCTCACCAAAGCTCATCAATCCTCTCAGCCCCAAGTGTCCAGCCTTATGTCTTATCCAGCTGTGGGTTTATATGTGGTCAATCCAGGTTGCATCACAGCCCCTGAGCGAATTTTGTAAGAATTTTTCTCTCTTTCATTGTTTCTGCGTTTTGTTTTTAAAATTTATTTCTATAATGGGGTTTAGCTCATTTTCACTGCTGTGTTTGTGCCACTCTGCACACACTTGATTCCCTTATGGAGATATATCAATACATGGGTTTTAAGATTCTTATTACTCAGATATATTTCTCTGCGGTGTATAGGGTGTGTTGAGGCCAGTTCATTGAGCAAGGTGTAGATCTTGGCTAATATCTATTTGGTTTATTGAACGGTATCTGTGCTAATTTCAAACTCTGGTTTTATGCATCACCCCACCTCTCCTTTCCCCTTAAGCTGAAATAAGTGTGTTTTCTAAATGTGAGACACTGTTCTGTTCTGTAATTCATTTCTTGTGCAGCCATATTTACCCTCCCTCTATAAGTGATATCTTATGATATGTTTCTTTTTCTGTTTGACTTATTTCAAGTAGTATTATCGGACCTAAATCCACTCTTTATCCTTCTACTAGCCTTATTACATTGATTTCATGGTGAAGAGATATTCCATTGTACATAAGTACCACATCTTCTTTATCCATTGTTCTCTTTCCTGGGATATTTAAGGTATACTGAAGTTGAGGTTCTTGTAAACAGAGTAGCCCTAAACTGTGGTGTGCTTGTGTCTTGTTAATTTTTAGATTTCCCTAGATATACTCCCATGATTGGAAGTGTCCTATGCTCTGTAGCTCTGTTTTTTAGATGATTTAGGAACCACCATACACTTCTCCAGAGTGGCTCTCGGCAGTTCACACACTGCCCATCAGCGTATAAAGGCTCCCTGTTCTCCATGGCCTGTCCTGCATTTCTGGTTTTTACAATTTTTTAGGATGGCCCTTTTGACCAGTGGGAAATGAGACTTCTTTGTTGTGCACATTTGCATTGCTTGCTTGCTTCGTTGCCCATAAAGTGCGTATGCGTTTTTTCCTGGATATAATCAGGAAAAAACGCATACGCCCTTTTGGGCCAACTGCATCATTGTCGAAATTCTGCCGCTTTTCATGTGCTTTAAAGACGAGTCCAATCTATCTCTTGAAATCTGTTTCTTGCAATTCTGTCTTGCATTCAGATCCTCTTCTTTGCCTTACCTCAACATATTTTTGGACGTTAGTTTTCATTTATAACTCTGCAGGTTTGTGAATTGCAGTGACCCTGAGCTCCATTTTTTAAGTTGCTCTTTTGTGAGCTGGCCTCAAACCCGCAGGATTGCTTCAGGCCCTATTTTGGCTCGGGCGAGGCGGGCTGAGCCTTTTTTCAATTCTTATTCTTAATGGGAAATTAGAGTGATATGTGCCCGTCCAAACCCCACAACTATTCTCTCATTGGTTCCCCGTTCATCCTCCTCACAATTTGCAAAATGTGTGAAACAGAAGTTGAAATGTGCTGATTCTCCAAGTGGGGAGATTCTAAGTAACGTGGCTGGAATGGTGAACAGGAGCACCAGGAGAGGATAAATGAGCTGCATTTTAGACACATCTCCCGATCACATGGTGTACAGTCCTCTGGGTTTTCCATGCATGTTTTAGCTGTAGGAAGATCCCTTGAACCTGCATATTTGGGACCCATTGAATGGGTACCAGGTAGTATTACTTTAAAGGGTGTGCATTTCCTCACCCAACCTCACATTTCTCTTAGCGCAGTTTCCAGCCTTATGTCTCATCCTGCTGTGGGTCTAGATGTGTTCAATCCATGTTGCATCACCGGCCCTGAGGAAAAGTTGTAAGAGGTTTTCTCTGTCTCTCTGTCGTTTATTTTTTTCAATTTATTACTATATTGGTTACAGCTGATTTTCAAAGCTCTGTTTCTTGCTGCTGTACATCCACTTGATTCACGTACAGAGAGACATCAGTAAATTCTTTTTCAGATTCTTACCAGTCGTATATATTCTTTTCCGGTGACTTGAGTGTGCTGAGTGCAGTTCTTTTAGCTACCGTGTAGGCCTTGTTGATTATCAGTTTGGTATTTGGAATGGTATCTTTGCTAATTTCAACCTCCTGGGTGATGCCTCACCCCTCCCCACCTTTCCCGTTTAGCAGCCTTATGCGTGTTTTCTACATATTTGACTATGTTTTTGTTTTGTAATTTATTTCATGTGTAGCCATTTTGGATTCCACCTTTAAGTGATATCTTATGATATGTGTCTTTTTCTTTTTGAATTATGTCACTTAGAAAGATCATACGTAACTCCTCCGGAGTTGTTACAACTGGCCATATTTCATTGATTTCCAGGCTGAATAATATTCCACTCTACCTAAGTACCACATCTCTACCCATTTTTTCCCTCCAGAGACATTTAAGTTATATCCTAGTTGAGGATCTTTTAAACAGAGAGGGGGTAAACATTGGGGTGCCTGTGTCCTCTCGATTTTTGTTTTTCTCAAGATATACGCCCATGAGTGCAAGTGCCCTATGCTCTGTAGCTCATTTTTTAGATGCTTTAGTAAACACAATACACTTCTCCAGAATGGCCGTTGGCAATATACATTTCCACTATAAGTCTCACAGGGCTCCCTCTTCTCCTTGCCCTGTCCTGCATTTCTGTTGTTTACGCTTTATGAGGATGGCTCTTCTGACTGATGCGAAGTGATATCTTTTGTAGTATTGACTTCCAGTGCCCACCTGTTTGGTTGGCTAAAAAAGTGTATGCCCTTTTCTTGAATATATACAGAAAAAAACGCATACACCCTTTTTGGCCAACTGCAATGTTGGCAATGTTCAGCTCCTTTTCTTGTGCTTAATGGCGAGTCCTTTCTACCTCCTCAAATCCCTTTCCTGCCATTCTCCCTTGCTTACAAGTCCTTTTCTCTGACTTTCCTCAAGACATTTTTCAGTGATGGATATTTTCAACTCTGCAGTTTTGTGAATTTTACTGCCCCTGAGTTCCATTGTTCAACTTGTGTTTATGGGAACTGGCCACAAAGCAGCGGGATTTCCTCAAGCCCTATACTGTTTCCATGGGCAACCCTAGCCTTTGGTCAATTCGTCTTCCTGATTGGAAATTAGAGTGACATGTGCCTGTCTGAACACCTAGGACTTGTCTCTCATTGTTCCTCATCCTTCCGCTTCATCCTCTGGACAAATTCCAAACTGTACGCAACAGGATGTTGACAGTGCTGACATCTCCAAGTGGGGAGACTGTTAGTAAAGATGCTGGAGGGGTGAACCCGAGCACCAGGAGATGAGGAGATGAGATGCCTTTTCCAAACTCTTCCCGATCAGACGGTATACCATCCTCTGGGTGTGACAGACATGTTTTAGCAGTAGGAAGAGTCCCATTCATGTAAGGAGAACACCAGGGCTTTTTCAAAGTCAGTGTCTCCCCGAAACCCAAACTGGGGAATTTTTTAAGCTACGGCTACACATATGTTCATTAAGGGCCTTGGGAAGTAGGCAGAGTCCAAACTTTAGATGATTGAAGTCTTCAGGGTCAGAAGCACTCACCACCAGCTTCCCTTAGGTTACACTTTAACTGTCATTGATAGATGATGTCAATAAAAATATCTATTCTTTTTCAGATTATTTCCTCTTATAGGTTATTGCAAAATGTTGAGTGTAGTTCCCTGTGCTATACAGTAGTTCCTTGTTGATGATCTATTTTATACATAGCAGTGTGTATGTGTTAATCCCAAACTGTTAATTTATCCCTCCTCCCACCTTTCCCCTTTGGTAATAATAAATTATAAGATTTTATACTTCTCAGAAATGGGGGAGCTGAAAGAGAGGTATCATTTTCAATGGAAAAGCATTTAAAACAAGATTGAAGCTTTAACCAAGATTATTAGATGTACATCCTTGGAAAGAAATCACTTCGTTTCTCTAATATTGACCTGACAAATAAGACAAACCTTTTCACTGAACTTGCTTATAATAAAGTGATGGAAATATCAAATGGAAGTGTTAGAAACATCTTATTTTACCCGAGCCTTATACACTGTTCTATGTTAACTACAGTTTGGCTCACACATCTGTTCATTGAGGTTACAATAGTCTCAATTTCTGTTACTGATCCTCCAGAGTGGACCCCAACAAGTGTCCCCCTGCCCAGTGTCATTGGGGCCAACAGATCGAGACTGAGTTTGGTTCACAAGCAAAGGAAACTTTATATTTTGATCAGAGAATGGAGAGGTGAGAGCATGCACTACCCCGTGGGCTGTGGGCTGGGCTGCTGTGTAGAGATCCTGTCAGAGTCAGTGGGAGGGAGGGGGCGGAGCTCTCGAGGGCCAGGTTGGCTGCAGCTCAGGCTCTATATCGCGGAGTCTGCACTGGGCCCCAGGAGCTGAGGTGTCGACCCAGCCATTCTGCACTAGGAAATCTGGTCTGAAGTGCCGGGTGTGGAACCTCTGCATGCGGGACCCTAGGAGCACGTGAAATTAGACAAAGCACAAAGGATAAAAAAGGTTAGACTTGACTTTATTGCCCAGATTCTATTTTTATCTCCCAGGGATTTTTAATGGGCTTTGCTGGGGACAAACCCCTCCTCTGCCTTTTGTCCCGTTCCTCATTCTTGGAGTGCTGAGGGTGCAGACACTTCTTCTGTAACTGCTGAGTGCTGAGTTGGGAGCCCTAATACCCGGGGGCGAGGGTCAGAACTTCTCCCCAGCAGCCTCCAGGTGACGTTGATTGTCCCCAGGCCCCCTGCCTCCCTGCTCGTCCACCTGAGCAACAGCATTGGAAGTGTTATAGATTCTAATGACCTTTAAGGGTCCAGGAAAGAGATGTGCAGAGACGCTGTGGGGGCCGGTTTCACCCCGCCCCACATTTGTTCGGCCACCTTAGGCTGACCATTTCTGCCAGCCTAGATGCTCTGACCAGTAGTCTGCGCTTTCTTCAATTAGGCCCCTGAATTAACGTACAAACAGCACCAGGTGTCAGAGCCCTGCCCGCTCAACTCCCAGACAGTCCAGGGTCAGTGGTGATCAAGGACCATGATGACCACTGAGTCAACAGCCTTTTGAAGTAAACAGGAGTCCAGCCGGTCTTATTGGCCACCATCATCACGGTGTCTGTAGGCTTTTCTATGGTGACAGTGTGATATACGGTTCCCCCGCCAAGATTATTAGCTCCCCTCTGGGTGCAGTAAGTCCTGCAAGCAGTAGTCTACTCTTTTGGGACACACTCTTATTGTTTTATGAGAGAAACTCCAGGTCAAGTGATGTTCACACGAGTCGTCATGGTGCCCTGTTGCCCCCGGTTATCTCTCTGGATGTTGGAGTTGGAGGGCCTCCTCACTCGAGGTCGGTGTGCCCACGGAGCGAACCCTGCAACTTCAGGGCATCGTTGGTGGTTAGGATCACCACGTGGGGTCCTTTTCCCTTAGGAAGGAGGTGGCCTTTTGGGCTGCTGATTTCCAGGTTTTTAGATACCGCCAGTATCTTGGCCAGATGCGGCAGTGGGCCAAGCCCCTTGGTGACCGTAGTTTATCCTACCTGGATGGCATTCTTGCATTGTTCCATTTCAAGTGGTCCCAGTTTTTGCACTAATTCTCCAATGGCGATTCACCTTTCACCGGGAATGTAAAGGTCAAAGGGTTTAGCTAAATTAGGGAGTTCCAGGGCAAGGGTCTGAATTGACTGCTCTTTCCATTCTTGAAAGGCCACTTCTGGATTCTATTCAAAAGGATCATCATCTTTTCCTTTCAGTGTTTCATATAGAGGCCCAGCTAGTAGACTGTAGTTAGGGATCCAGAAGCAGCAAACCCTGGCCTCCCCAGGAACCCCTAAGCTGTCTTCTAGTTTTAGAAAGGGGTAAGGCTGCAAATGGTTTCTTCCCTTTCCTGGGATGGGCTTCTCCGACCTTCTGTGAGAATGAAGCCCAGGCAGGTCACCGCAGTCTGTGATATTTGAGCTTTTTCTTGGACAACTTCTATCCTTTATTGGCTTGGTAGTTCAGAGGCCTCCTTAGTAGGGCTGGCGATCAGAATGTCGTCTGCGTACTGAAGGAGGGTTTCCTTTTCCAGAGGTAGAACTTTTAGGTCTTTAGCTAAGCTTTCCCCAAAGATGGTGTGGGAATTTTTGCACCCTTGGGGCAAGACGGCCCGGAAGTATTGTTTTAGTTGTATGTTGAGTCCTGCCACTCACAAGCCAAAATTTCTTGTGACTCTGGGACTAATGGAATACAAAAGAAGGCATCATTGAAGACTAATACAGAATACCATGTCCTGGTGGTTGGTAGAATGACCAGCAGGGTGTAGGAATTAGGAGCAACTGGAGGTATATCCTCGGTGGCTTCACTGACTGTCCTGACATCCTTTACCAGGTCCCCAGCAGCCCATGGGGCTCTCGTGGTCAGACCAATCCCAGAATATGGAGCTCACCTGGGCAGGTACCCCACCCCCACCCCAGCCCACGGGGCTCTCGTGGTCAGGCCCTTCCCAGGATACAGAGCTACCCTTGCAGGTACCATGGCAGGGCTGGGCACACAGGAACTGTGCACATAGCCCTCATTGCAGAGCACCCCCAGCTCACCTGTCGCTCAGAGCTGGCACAGAGCACCTCAGAGCAGGACTTGAACTAACAAACAGCAGCTGCGACAGGTCTGTGACCCTGGGCGTCACTCTGTGCGGCCTCCCTCCACCTGGTCTTCCAGAGACTTCCACTGCACCCGGGGCACCAGGCCTCTGTCTCCAACCACCACCCACCCCTCCTCTCCCTGACTCCTGGGTTCCTCTCATAAGGAGAGGGTTTTCTTGAAGTTGTCTCCCACTCATGGGCCAGATAAAATGATTAGAAAACAAGCCAAAGCTGCAGCCCCTTGTCTATCCTGACTCTCAGGAGCCCACACCTGTTCCTTGGACCTGGCCGGTTCAGCAAGTTCCATTTTCTGCAACTGTGAGCCCCTGAGGGGTGATGATTGGCTGACCTGGGCAGCCTTACCGTGCGGGCCAGCCCTCCCCAGGTGTGCCTGGGTTGAGATCAATATAAATACCACTCCAGGCAGCAAGAGCCCCTGCAGCCGTGCCTGACGCCATTTTCTCTGCCCTGTCAGCAGTCTCGGGGCTGGGCTGGTGGGAGGGAGTGAGAGGCCACGGCTTTGTGGGTGGCCCAGTGTGAGTGGGGCTCTGCTGGACTTTCTGCAGCAGTTGCCAGGCTGCCACCTGCTAAAGAAGAGGATGTGTCACCCATACCTGCTGCTGGAATTTCTCCCTGGGCAGAGGTGAGGAAGGAAAAAAGCAGTGGGGGCAGGGACAGGACGGGTATCTCAGTCAGGGAAATGGAAATCTTCCAGAAGAGCACCCAGGGCCAGGACCATCCTGGCTGGCCTGCAGGCACCAAGTCGGCCGGCATGCTGTCACTCGTGTGGCTCTATGGCCCTTCCTCTAGGCTTTCAAGTCCTTGTATATATTCAGGTGTTTTACCTGGGACGGGTGGGAATAGTTCAGCAGCAACTGGCCTGGGGCTCAGCTCACGTTTACTCACAGATGCCTCGGCACGGTGCCCCAGCTTTGCAATGAGGACGCTTGTTGCGTGGGGGCTGCTGGCTGAATGGGAGACGATTCCCCACCACTGGCCAACTTCAGAATTGTTTACAACTGGAGCAAGTGCCCTGATACGGTTTTCCTCTGTGGAACTGGTGGGTTCTGTGTTTTTTTTTCTCTTTTTCGTTTTTGGTTCAAGGTAGATTTTATTCCTCTTTTTTGTATTTACAGATATAAGCATGGAAATAATTTATTCATATAAATACATGTATGTGAAGGGAATAATTGTTTTTTCTGTTTTATTTTCTAAATTTTATTTCTTTTTAATTTTGAATTTTATTTTATATTTTTATACAGCAGGTTCTTATTGGTTATCTATTTTATACATATAAATGTATACATGCCAATCCCAGTCTCTCAACTCCTCCCACCACCACCCCCCCAACAGCTTTCCCCCCTTGTTGTCCATACATTTGTTGTCTACATCTGTTGCTCTATTTATGCCTTGCAAAATGGTTAATCTGTACAGTTTTTCTAGGTTCCACATATATGCATGAATATACAAGATTTGTTTTTGTCTTTCTGACTTACTTCACTCTGTATGACAGTCTCTAGATCCATCGACGTCTCTACAAATGACCCAATTTCATTCCTTTTCATGGCTTAGTAATATTCCATTTTATATATGTACCACAGCTTTATGCATTCGTCTGTCTGTGGGCATTTAGGTTGCTTCCATTACCTCGATATTGTAAATAGTGATGCAATGAACATTGCGGTGAATGTCTCGTTTTGATTTATGGTTTTGTCTGGGTATATGTCCAGTACTGGGATTGCTGTATCATATGGTAATTCTATTGTTAGTTTCTTAAGAAACTCCATATTGTTCTCCGTAGTGACTGTATCAATTTATATTCCCAACAATAGTGGAAGAGGGTTCCTTTTCTCCACACCCTTTCCAGCATTTTTGTTTGTAGATTTTCTCATGATGCCCATTCTATCAGGTGTGAGGTGATACCTCATTGTTGAGTCCATTTTGTTGAGCAAGGGGTAGGTCTTGTCTATTACATATTTGGCTTATTGAATGGTATCTGTGCTAATTTCAAACTCTGGTTTTATGCAGCACCCCAACTCACTTTCCCCCTTAAGGAAGCATAAGTTGGTTTTCTAAACTTGAGACCCTGTTCTGTTTTGTAATTCAGTTCATGTGTAGCAAAGTTCACATTCCGTGTATTAGTGATATCTTATGATGTTTCTTTTTCTGTGTGACATATTTCAGTTAGAATCATCATACCTGAATCCACTCATTATGCTGCTACGGGCCTGATGACATAGATTTCATGGCTGAGTGAGTTTGCATTGTACATAAGTACCACAACTTCTTTATCCATTTTTCACTTTCTGCGATATTGAACTTGTACCGTAAACGAGGTTCTTGTAAACAGAGCTGTCCCAAACTGTGGGGTGGCTGTGTCTTTTTGATTTTAATTTCCCTAAGCTATAGGACCATAAGTGGAAGTGCCCTAGGCTCTGTTGCTTTGTTTTTTAGATGTTTCAGGAAACACCATACACTTCTCCCGAGTGGCTGTTGGCAATTTACATCCCGCCCATCAGCATAACAAGGCTCCCAGTTCTCCATGGCCTGTCCTGCCTTTCTGGATTTTACACTTTTCTCAGATGGCCCTTTTGACCGGGGGGAAGTGAGACTTCATTGTAGTGCAGATTTCCTTTGCAAGCTTGCTTGGTTGGCCAAAAAGTGCGTATGAGTTTTTTCCTGATTCAGGAAAAAACGCATACGCACTTTTTGGCTAAGTGCATCATTGTGGACGTTCTGCCTCTTTTCCTATGCTTAAAATGCAATTCCAGTCTACCTCCTGAAATCGGTTTCCTGCAATTCTGCCCCGCTTTCAAGTCCTCTTGGCAGCCTTCCTTCAGTATATTTTTGGACGATAGCTGTCATTTATAACTCTGCAGGTTTGTGAATTCCTGTGCCCCTGAGCTCCGTTCTTCATCTCGCTTTCTTGTGAGCTGGCCGCAACACCGCAGGATTGCTTCAGGCCCTAATCTGGTTCCAGCACGGCACGCTGAGCCTTTGGTTAATTCCTGTCCTTGGTGGGAAATGAGATTTAAATTTGCCCGTCCAGAAACCTCCAGCTTGTCTCTCATTGGTTCTCCCTATTCCTGTTCATCTTCCACAGAAATTGCAAACTGGGCCAAACAGGAGAATAAAGATACTGACTCTCCAAGTCGGGAGAGTGTTAGTAAAGCGTCTGGAATGTTGCACCCGAGTACCAGGGTACGAAAACTGAGACATATTTGAACACGTCTCCCGATCACATGGTTGATCATACTCTGGGTTCCACATGCATGTTTTAGCTGAAGGAAGAATCCCTTAAACCTGGAGAGTTGAGACCCGTGGAATGGGTACCATGCAATGTGACTTCAAAGGGTCTTCATTTGCTCACCGAACCTCTCCAATCCTATCACTGCTGCGTTTATGCCCCTCTACACACACTTGATTCCCTTTCAGAGACATAGCAATCCATAGATTTTAAGATACTTGCTAGTCAGGTACATTCTTAGGCGTTTAATATGGGGTGTTGAGTCCATTTCGTTGAGCAAGGAGTAGCTCTTGTCTATTACATATTTGATTAAGGAACTTTATCTGTGCTCATTTCAATCTCTGGTTTTATGCAGCACCCCAACTCACCTTTCCCCTTAAGCAAGCATAAGTTGGTTTTCTAAATTTGAGACCCTGTTCTGTTTTGGAATTCAGTTCCTGTGTAGCCAAGTTTACATTCCATGTATTACTGATATCTTATGATGTTTCTTTTTCTGTGTGACTTATTTCAGATAAAATCATCATACCTGAATCCACTCATTATGCTTCTACGTGTCTGAAGAAAGAGATTTAATTGCTGAGTGATATTGCATTGTACGTAAGTACCACAACTTCTTTATCCATTTTTCACTTTCTGCGATGTTGAACTTGTACTGTAAACGAGGTTCTTGTAAACAGAGGCGTCCCAAACTTTGGGGTGGCTGTGTCTTTTTGATTTTAATTTCCCTAAGCTATAGGACCATAAGTGGAAGTGCCCTAGGCTCTGTTGCTTTGTTTTTTAGATGTTTCAGGAAACACCATACACTTCTCCCGAGTGGCTGTTGGCAATTTACATCCCGCCCATCAGCATAACAAGGCTCCCAGTTCTCCATGGCCTGTCCTGCCTTTCTGGATTTTACACTTTTTTCAGATGGCCCTTTTGACCGGGGGGAAGTGAGACTTCATTGTAGTGCAGATTTCCTTTGCAAGCTTGCTTGGTTGGCCAAAAAGGGCGTATGCGTTTTTTCCTGAATATGTTCAGGAAAAAACGCCTACGCCCTTTTTGGCCAAGTGCATCATTGTGGACGTTCTGCCTCTTTTCCTATCCTTTCAATGCAATTCCAGTCTACCTCCTGAAATCGGTTTCCTGCAATTCTGCCCCGCTTTCAAGTCCTCTTGGCAGCCTTACTTCAGTATATTTTTGGACGATAGCTGTCATTTATAAGTCTGCAGGTTTGTGAATTACAGTGCCCCTGAGCTCCTTTCTTCAACTCGCTTTCTTTTGAGCTGGCCGCAACACCGCAGGATGGCTTCAGGCCCTAATCTGGTTCCGGCACGGCACGCTGAGCCTTTGGTTATTTCCTCTTCCTGGTGGGAAATGAGAGTTAAATTTGCCCGTCCAGACACCTCCAGCTAGTCTCTCATTGGTTCTCGCTATTCCTGTTCATCTTCCGCAGAAATTGCAAACTGGGCCAAACAGGAGGTTAAAGGGATTGACTCCCCAAGTCGGGCGAGTGTTAGTAAAGCATCTGGAATGTTGCACCCGAGTACCAGAGGAGGAAAACTGAGACATATTTGAACACGTCTCCCGTTCACACGGTTGATCATACTCTGGGTTCCACATGCATGTTTTAGCTGAAGGAAGAATACCTTAAACCTGGAGAGTTGAGACCCGTGTAATGGGTACCATGCAATATGACTTCAAAGGGTCTTCATTTGCTCACCGAACCTCTCCAATCCTATCACTGCTGCGTTTATGCGCCTGTACACACGCTTGATTCTCTTTTGGAGACATAGCAATCCATAGGTTTTAAGATACTTACTAGTCAGGTACATTCTTAGGCGTTTAATATTGGGTGTTGAGTCCATTTCGTTGAGCAAGGAGTAGCTCTTGTCTATTCCATATTTGGCTTAAGGAACTTTATCTGTGCTCATTTCAATGTCTGGTTTTATGCAGCACCCCAACTCACCTTTACCCTTAAGCAAGCATAAGTTGGTTTTCTAAATTTGAGACCCTGTTCTGTTCTGTAATTCAGTTCCTGTGTAGCCAAGTTTACATTCCGTGTATTAGTGATATCTTATGATGTTTCTTTTTCTGTGTGACTTATTTCAGTTACAATCATCGTACCTGAATCCACTCATTATGCTGCTACGGGCCTGATGACATAGATTTCATTGCTGAGTGATACTGCATTGTACGTAAGTACCACAAGTTCTGTATCAATTTTTCACTTTCTGTGATATTGAACTTGTACGGTAAACGAGGTTCTTGTAAACAGAGGCGTCCCAAACTTTGGGGTGGCTGTGTCTTTTTGATTTTAATTTCCCTAAGCTATAGGACCATAAGTGGAAGTGCCCTAGGCTCTGTTGCTTAGTTTTTTAGTTGTTTCAGGAAACACCATACACTTCTCCCGAGTGTCTGTTGGCAATTTACATCCCGCCCATCAGCATAACAAGGCTCCCAGTTCTCCATGGCCTGTCCTGCCTTTCTGGATTTTACACTTTTTTCAGATGGCCCTTTTGACCGGGGGGAAGTGAGACTTCATTGTAGTGCAGATTTCCTTTGCAAGCTTGCTTGGTTGGCCAAAAAGGGCGTATGCGTTTTTTCCTGAATATATTCAGGAAAAAACGCATACGCCCTTTTTGGCCAAGTGCATCATTGTGGACGTTCTGCCTCTTTTCCTATGCTTTCAATGCAATTCCAGTCTACCTCCTGAAATCGGTTTCCTGCAATTCTGCCCCGCTTTCAAGTCCTCTTGGCAGCCTTACTTCAGTATATTTTTGGACGATAGCTGTCATTTATAACTCTGCAGGTTTGTGAATTACAGTGCCCCTGAGCTCCTTTCTTCAACTCGCTTTCTTGTGACCTGTCCGCAACACTGCAGTATGGCTTCAGGCCCTAATCTGGTTCCGGCACTGTAAGCTGAGCCTTTGGTTAATTCCTCTTCCTGGTGGGAAATGAGAGTTAAATTTGCCCGTCCAGACACCTCCAGCTAGTCTCTCATTGGTTCTCGCTATTCCTGTTCATCTTCCGCAGAAATTGCAAACTGGGCCAAACAGGAGGTTAAAGGGACTGACTCTCCAAGTCGGGAGAGTGTTAGTAAAGCGTCTGGAATGTTGCACCCGAGTACCAGGGTACGAAAACTGAGACATATTTGAACACGTCTCCCGATCACATGGTTGATCATACTCTAGGTTCCACATGCATGTTTTAGCTGAAGGAAGAATACCTTAAACCTGGGTAGTTGAAACCCGTGGAATGGGTACCATGCAATATGACTTCAAAGGGTCTTCATTTGCTCACCGAACCTCTCCAATCCTATCACTGCTGCGTTTATGCCCCTGTACACATGCTTGATTCTCTTTCGGAGACATAGCAATCCATAGGTTTTAAGATACTTACTAGTCAGGTACATTCTTAGGCATTTAATATGCGGTGTTGAGTCCATTTCGTTGAGCAAGGAGTAGCTCTTGTCTATTCCATATTTGGCTTAAGGAACTTTATCTGTGCTCATTTCAATCTCTGGTTTTATGCAGCACCCCAACTCACCTTTACCCTTAAGCAAGCATAAGTTGGTTTTCTAAATTTGAGACCCTGTTCTGTTCTGTAATTCAGTTCCTGTGTAGCCAAGTTTACATTCCGTGTATTACTGATATCTTATGATGTTTCTTTTTCTGTGTGACTTATTTCAGTTAGAATCATCATACCTGAATCCACTCATTGTTCTGCTAAGGGCCTGATGACATAGATTTCATTGCTGAGTGATATTGCTTTGTAAGTAAATACCACAACTTCTTTATCCATTTTTCACTTTCTGCGATGTTGAACTTGTACTGTAAACGAGGTTCTTGTAAACAGAGGCGTTCCAAACTTTGGGGTGGCTGTGTCTTTTTGATTTTAATTTCCCTAAGCTATAGGACCATAAGTGGAAGTGCCCTAGGCTCTGTTGCTTTGTTTTTTAGATGTTTCAGGAAACACCATACCCTTCTCCGGAGTGTCTGTTTGGCAATTTACATCCCGCCCATCAGCATAACAAGGCTCCCAGTTCTCCATGGCCTGTCCTGCCTTTCTGGATTTTACACTTTTTTCAGATGGCCCTTTTGACCGGGGGGAAGTGAGACTTCATTGTAGTGCAGATTTCCTTTGCAAGCTTGCTTGGTTGGCCAAAAAGGGCGTATGCGTTTTTTCCTGAATATATTCAGGAAAAAACGCATACACCCTTTTTGGCCAAGTGCATCATTGTGGACGTTCTGCCTCTTTTCCTATGCTTTCAATGCAATTCCAGTCTACCTCCTGAAATCGGTTTCCTGCAATTCTGCCCCGCTTTCAAGTCCTCTTGGCAGCCTTACTTCAGTATATTTTTGGACGATTGCTGTCATTTATAACTCTGCAGGTTTGTGAATTACAGTGCCCCTGAGCTCCTTTCTTCAACTCGCTTTCTTTTGAGCTGGCCGCAACACCGCAGGATGGCTTCAGGCCCTAATCTGGTTCCGGCACGGCACGCTGAGCCTTTGGTTAATTCCTCTTCCTCGTGGGAAATGAGAGTTAAATTTGCCCGTCCAGACACCTCCAGCTAGTCTCTCATTGGTTCTCGCTATTCCTGTTCATCTTCCGCAGAAATTGCAAACTGGGCCAAACAGGAGGTTAAAGGGACTGACTCTCCAAGTCGGGAGGGTGTTAGTAAAGCGTCTGGAATGTTGCACCCGAGTACCAGGGTACGAAAACTGAGACATATTTGAACACGTCTCCCGATCACATGGTTGATCATACTCTAGGTTCCACATGCATGTTTTAGCTGAAGGAAGAATACCTTAAACCTGGGTAGTTGAAACCCGTGGAATGGGTACCATGCAATATGACTTCAAAGGGTCTTCATTTGCTCACCGAACCTCTCCAATCCTATCACTGCTGCGTTTATGCCCCTGTACACATGCTTGATTCTCTTTCGGAGACATAGCAATCCATAGGTTTTAAGATACTTACTAGTCAGGTACATTCTTAGGCGCTTAATATGGGGTGTTGAGTCCATTTAGTTGAGCAAGGAGTAGCTCTTGTCTATTCCATATTTGGCTTAAGGAACTTTATCTGTGCTCATTTCAATCTCTGGTTTTATGCAGCACCCCAACTCACCTTTACCCTTAAGCAAGCATAAGTTGGTTTTCTAAATTTGAGACCCTGTTCTGTTCTGTAATTCAGTTCCTGTGTAGCCAAGTTTACATTCCGTGTATTACTGATATCTTATGATGTTTCTTTTTCTGTGTGCCTTATTTCAGTTAGAATCATCATACCTGAATCCACTCATTGTGCTGCTAAGGGCCTGATGACACAGATTTCATTGCTGAGTGATATTGCTTTGTAAGTAAATACCACAACTACTTTATCCATTTTTCACTTTCTGCAATGTTGAACTTGTACTGTAAACGAGCTTCTTGTAAACAGAGGCGTCCCAAACTTTGGGGTGGCTGTGTCTTTTTGATTTTAATTTCCCTAAGCTATAGGACCATAAGTGGAAGTGCCCTAGGCTCTGTTGCTTTGTTTTTTAGATGTTTCAGGAAACACCATACCCTTCTCCCGAGTGTCTGTTGGCAATTTACATCCCGCCCATCAGCATAACAAGGCTCCCAGTTCTCCATGGCCTGTCCTGCCTTTCTGGATTTTACACTTTTTTCAGATGGCCCTTTTGACCGGGGGGAAGTGAGACTTCATTGTAGTGCAGATTTCCTTTGCAAGCTTGCTTGGTTGGCCAAAAAGGGCGTATGCGTTTTTTCCTGAATATATTCAGGAAAAAACGCATACGCCCTTTTTGGCCAAGTGCATCATTGTGGACGTTCTGCCTCTTTTCCTATGCTTTCAATGCAATTCCAGTCTACCTCCTGAAATCGGTTTCCTGCAATTCTGCCCCGCTTTCAAGTCCTCTTGGCAGCCTTACTTCAGTATATTTTTGGACGATTGCTGTCATTTATAACTCTGCAGGTTTGTGAATTACAGTGCCCCTGAGCTCCTTTCTTCAACTCGCTTTCTTTTGAGCTGGCCGCAACACCGCAGGATGGCTTCAGGCCCTAATCTTGTTCCGGCACGGCACGCTGAGCCTTTGGTTAATTCCTCTTCCTGGTGGGAAATGAGAGTAAAATTTTCCCGTCCAGACACCTCCAGCTAGTCTCTCATTGGTTCTCGCTATTCCTGTTCATCTTCCGCAGAAATTGCAAACTGGGCCAAACAGGAGGTTAAAGGGACTGACTCTCCAAGTCGGGAGGGTGTTAGTAAAGCGTCTGGAATGTTGCACCCGAGTACCAGGGTACGAAAACTGAGACATATTTGAACACGTCTCCCGATCACATGGTTGATCATACTCTAGGTTCCACATGCATGTTTTAGCTGAAGGAAGAATACCTTAAACCTGGGTAGTTGAAACCCGTGGAATGGGTACCATGCAATATGACTTCAAAGGGTCTTCATTTGCTCACCGAACCTCTCCAATCCTATCACTGCTGCGTTTATGCCCCTGTACACATGCTTGATTCTCTTTCGGAGACATAGCAATCCATAGGTTTTAAGATACTTACTAGTCAGGTACATTCTTAGGCTTTTAATATGCAGTGTTGAGTCCATTTCGTTGAGCAAGGAGTAGCTCTTGTCTATTCCATATTTGGCTTAAGGAACTTTATCTGTGCTCATTTCAATCTCTGGTTTTATGCAGCACCCCAACTCACCTTTACCCTTAAGCAAGCATAAGTTGGTTTTCTAAATTTGAGACCCTGTTCTGTTTTGGAATTCAGTTCCTGTGTAGCCAAGTTTACATTCCGTGTATTACTGATATCTTATGATGTTTCTTTTTCTGTGTGACTTATTTCAGTTAGAATCATCATACCTGAATCCACTCATTGTGCTGCTAAGGGCCTGATGACATAGATTTCATTGCTGAGTGATATTGCTTTGTAAGTAAATACCACAACTTCTTTATCCATTTTTCACTTTCTGCGATGTTGAACTTGTACTGTAAACGAGGTTCTTGTAAACAGAGGTGTCCCAAACTTTGGGGTGGCTGTGTCTTTTTGATTTTAATTTCCCTAAGCTATAGGACCATAAGTGGAAGTGCCCTAGGCTCTGTTGCTTTGTTTTTTAGATGTTTCAGGAAACACCATACACTTCTCCCGAGTGTCTGTTGGCAATTTACATCCCGCCCATCAGCATAACAAGGCTCCCAGTTCTCCATGGCCTGTCCTGCCTTTCTGGATTTTACACTTTTTTCAGATGGCCCTTTTGACCGGGGGGAAGTGAGACTTCATTGTAGTGCAGATTTCCTTTGCAAGCTTGCTTGGTTGGCCAAAAAGGGCGTATGCGTTTTTTCCTGAATATATTCAGGAAAAAACGCATACGCCCTTTTTGGCCAAGTGCATCATTGTGGACGTTCTGCCTCTTTTCCTATGCTTTCAATGCAATTCCAGTCTACCTCCTGAAATCGGTTTCCTGCAATTCTGCCCCGCTTTCAAGTCCTCTTGGCAGCCTTACTTCAGTATATTTTTGGACGATTGCTGTCATTTATAACTCTGCAAGTTTGTGAATTACAGTGCCCCTGAGCTCCTTTCTTCAACTCGCTTTCTTTTGAGCTGGCCGCAACACCGCAGGATGGCTTCAGGCCCTAATCTGGTTCCGTCACGGCACGCTGAGCCTTTGGTTAATTCCTCTTCCTGGTGGGAAATGAGAGTTAAATTTGCCCGTCCAGACACCTCCAGCTAGTCTCTCATTGGTTCTCGCTATTCCTGTTCATCTTCCGCAGAAATTGCAAACTGGGCCAAACAGGAGGTTAAAGGGACTGACTCTCCAAGTCGGGAGGGTGTTAGTAAAGCGTCTGGAATGTTGCACCCGAGTACCAGGGTACGAAAACTGAGACATATTTGAACACGTCTCCCGATCACATGGTTGATCATACTCTAGGTTCCACATGCATGTTTTAGCTGAAGGAAGAATACCTTAAACCTGGGTAGTTGAAACCCGTGGAATGGGTACCATGCAATATGACTTCAAAGGGTCTTCATTTGCTCACCGAACCTCTCCAATCCTATCACTGCTGCGTTTATGCCCCTGTACACATGCTTGATTCTCTTTCGGAGACATAGCAATCCATAGGTTTTAAGATACTTACTAGTCAGGTACATTCTTAGGCGCTTAATATGGGGTGTTGAGTCCATTTCGTTGAGCAAGGAGTAGCTCTTGTCTATTCCATATTTGGCTTAAGGAACTTTATCTGTGCTCATTTCAATCTCTGGTTTTATGCAGCACCCCAACTCACCTTTACCCTTAAGCAAGCATAAGTTGCTTTTCTAAATTTGAGACCCTGTTCTGTTCTGTAATTCAGTTCCTGTGTAGCCAAGTTTACATTCCGTGTATTACTGATATCTTATGATGTTTCTTTTTCTGTGTGCCTTATTTCAGTTAGAATCATCATACCTGAATCCACTCATTGTGCTCCTAAGGGCCTGATGACACAGATTTCATTGCTGAGTGATATTGCTTTGTAAGTAAATACCACAACTACTTTATCCATTTTTCACTTTCTGCAATGTTGAACTTGTACTGTAAACGAGCTTCTTGTAAACAGAGGCGTCCCAAACTTTGGGGTGGCTGTGTCTTTTTGATTTTAATTTCCCTAAGCTATAGGACCATAAGTGGAAGTGCCCTAGGCTCTGTTGCTTTGTTTTTTAGATGTTTCAGGAAACACCATACCCTTCTCCCGAGTGTCTGTTGGCAATTTACATCCCGCCCATCAGCATAACAAGGCTCCCAGTTCTCCATGGCCTGTCCTGCCTTTCTGGATTTTACACTTTTTTCAGATGGCCCTTTTGACCGGGGGGAAGTGAGACTTCATTGTAGTGCAGATTTCCTTTGCAAGCTTGCTTGGTTGGCCAAAAAGGGCGTATGCGTTTTTTCCTGAATATATTCAGGAAAAAACGCATACGCCCTTTTTGGCCAAGTGCATCATTGTGGACGTTCTGCCTCTTTTCCTATGCTTTCAATGCAATTCCAGTCTACCTCCTGAAATCGGTTTCCTGCAATTCTGCCCCGCTTTCAAGTCCTCTTGGCAGCCTTACTTCAGTATATTTTTGGACGATTGCTGTCATTTATAACTCTGCAGGTTTGTGAATTACAGTGCCCCTGAGCTCCTTTCTTCAACTCACTTTCTTTTGAGCTGGCCGCAACACCGCAGGATGGCTTCAGGCCCTAATCTTGTTCCGGCACGGCACGCTGAGCCTTTGGTTAATTCCTCTTCCTCGTGGGAAATGAGAGTATAATTTTCCCGTCCAGACACCTCCAGCTAGTCTCTCATTGGTTCTCGCTATTCCTGTTCATCTTCCGCAGAAATTGCAAACTGGGCCAAACAGGAGGTTAAAGGGACTGACTCTCCAAGTCGGGAGGGTGTTAGTAAAGCGTCTGGAATGTTGCACCCGAGTACCAGGGTACGAAAACTGAGACATATTTGAACACGTCTCCCGATCACATGGTTGATCATACTCTAGGTTCCACATGCATGTTTTAGCTGAAGGAAGAATACCTTAAACCTGGGTAGTTGAAACCCGTGGAATGGGTACCATGCAATATGACTTCAAAGGGTCTTCATTTGCTCACCGAACCTCTCCAATCCTATCACTGCTGCGTTTATGTCCCTGTACACATGCTTGATTCTCTTTCGGAGACATAGCAATCCATAGGTTTTAAGATACTTACTAGTCAGGTACATTCTTAGGCTTTTAATATGCAGTGTTGAGTCCATTTCGTTGAGCAAGGAGTAGCTCTTGTCTATTCCATATTTGGCTTAAGGAACTTTATCTGTGCTCATTTCAATCTCTGGTTTTATGCAGCACCCCAACTCACCTTTACCCTTAAGCAAGCATAAGTTGGTTTTCTAAATTTGAGACCCTGTTCTGTTTTGGAATTCAGTTCCTGTGTAGCCAAGTTTACATTCCGTGTATTACTGATATCTTATGATGTTTCTTTTTCTGTGTGACTTATTTCAGTTAGAATCATCATACCTGAATCCACTCATTGTGCTGCTAAGGGCCTGATGACATAGATTTCATTGCTGAGTGATATTGCTTTGTAAGTAAATACCACAACTTCTTTATCCATTTTTCACTTTCTGCGATGTTGAACTTGTACTGTAAACGAGGTTCTTGTAAACAGAGGCGTCCCAAACTTTGGGGTGGCTGTGTCTTTTTGATTTTAATTTCCCTAAGCTATAGGACCATAAGTGGAAGTGCCCTAGGCTCTGTTGCTTTGTTTTTTAGATGTTTCAGGAAACACCATACACTTCTCCCGAGTGTCTGTTGGCAATTTACATCCCGCCCATCAGCATAACAAGGCTCCCAGTTCTCCATGGCCTGTCCTGCCTTTCTGGATTTTACACTTTTTTCAGATGGCCCTTTTGACCGGGGGGAAGTGAGACTTCATTGTAGTGCAGATTTCCTTTGCAAGTTTGCTTGGTTGGCCAAAAAGGGCATGTGCGTTTTTTCCTGAATATATTCAGGAAAAAACGCATACGCCCTTTTTGGCCAAGTGCATCATTGTGGACGTTCTGCCTCTTTTCCTATGCTTTCAATGCAATTCCAGTCTACCTCCTGAAATCGGTTTCCTGCAATTCTGCCCCGCTTTCAAGTCCTCTTGGCAGCCTTACTTCAGTATATTTTTGGACGATAGCTGTCATTTATATCTCTGCAGGTTTGTGAATTACAGTGCCCCTGAGCTCCTTTCTTCAACTCGCTTTCTTTTGAGCTGGCCGCAACACCGCAGGATGGCTTCAGGCCCTAATCTGGTTCCGGCACGGCACGCTGAGCCTTTGGTTAATTCCTCTTCCTGGTGGGAAATGAGAGTTAAATTTGCCCGTCCAGACACCTCCAGTTAGTCTCTCATTGGTTCTCGCTATTCCTTTTCATCTTCCGCAGAAATTGCAAACTGGGCCAAACAGGAGGTTAAAGGGACTGACTCTCCAAGTCGGGAGGATGTTAGTAAAGCGTCTGGAATGTTGCAACCGAGTACCAGGGTACGAAAACTGAGACATATTTGAACACGTCTCCCGATCACATGGTTGATCATACTCTAGGTTCCACATGCATGTTTTAGCTGAAGGAAGAATACCTTAAACCTGGGTAGTTGAAACCCGTGGAATGGGTACCATGCAATATGACTTCAAAGGGTCTTCATTTGCTCACCGAACCTCTCCAATCCTATCACTGCTGCGTTTATGCCCCTGTACACATGCTTGATTCTCTTTCGGAGATATAGCAATCCATAGGTTTTAAGATACTTACTAGTCAGGTACATTCTTATGCGTTTAATATGCGGTGTTGAGTCCATTTCGTTGAGCAAGGAGTAGATCTTGTCTATTCCATATTTGGCTTAAGGAACTTTATCTGTGCTCATTTCAATCTCTGGTTTTATGCAGCACCCCAACTCACCTTTACCCTTAAGCAAGCATAAGTTGGTTTTCTAAATTTGAGACCCTGTTCTGTTCTGTAATTCAGTTCCTGTGTAGCCAAGTTTACATTCCGTGTATTACTGATATCTTATGATGTTTCTTTTTCTGTGTGACTTATTTCAGTTAGAATCATCATACCTGAATCCACTCATTGTGCTGCTAAGGGCCTGATGACATAGATTTCATTGCTGAGTGATATTGCTTTGTAAGTAAATACCACAACTTCTTTATTCATTTTTCACTTTCTGTGATATTGAACTTGTACGGTAAACGAGGTTCTTGTAAACAGAGGCGTCCCAAACTTTGGGGTGGCTGTGTCTTTTTGATTTTATTTTCCCTAAGCTATAGGACCATAAGTGGAAGTGCCCTAGGCTCTGTTGCTTTGTTTTTTAGATGTTTCAGGAAACACCATACACTTCTCCCGAGTGTCTGTTGGCAATTTACATCCCGCCCATCAGCATAACAAGGCTCCCAGTTCTCCATGGCCTGTCCTGCCTTTCTGGATTTTACACTTTTTTCAGATGGCCCTTTTGACCGGGGGAAAGTGAGACTTCATTGTAGTGCAGATTTCCTTTGCAAGTTTGCTTGGTTGGTCAAAAAGGGCGTATGCGTTTTTTCCTGAATATATTCAGGAAAAAACGCATACGCCCTTTTTGGCCAAGTGCATCATTGTGGACGTTCTGCCTCTTTTCCTATGCTTTCAATGCAATTCCAGTCTACCTCCTGAAATCGGATTCCTGCAATTCTGCCCCGCTTTCAAGTCCTCTTGGCAGCCTTACTTCAGTATATTTTTGGACGATAGCTGTCATTTATAACTCTGCAGGTTTGTGAATTACAGTGCCCCTGAGCTCCTTTCTTCAACTCGCTTTCTTTTGAGCTGGCCGCAACACCGCACAATGGCTTCAGGCCCTAATCTGGTTCCGGCACGGCACGCTGAGCCTTTGGTTAATTCCTCTTCCTGGTGGGAAATGAGAGTTAAATTTGCCCGTCCAGACACCTCCAGCTAGTCTCTCATTGGTTCTCGCTATTCCTGTTCATCTTCCGCAGAAATTGCAAACTGGGCCAAACAGGAGGTTAAAGGGACTGACTCTCCAAGTCGGGAGGGTGTTAGTAAAGTGTCTGGAATGTTGCACCCGAGTACCAGGGTACGAAAACTGAGACATATTTGAACACGTCTCCCGATCACATGGTTGATCATACTCTAGGTTCCACATGCATGTTTTAGCTGAAGGAAGAATACCTTAAACCTGGGTAGTTGAAACCCGTGGAATGGGTACCATGCAATATGACTTCAAAGGGTCTTCATTTGCTCACCGAACCTCTCCAATCCTATCACTGCTGCGTTTATGCCCCTGTACACATGCTTGATTCTCTTTCGGAGACATAGCAATCCATAGGTTTTAAGATACTTACTAGTCAGGTACATTCTTAGGCGCTTAATATGGGGTGTTGAGTCCATTTCGTTGAGCAAGGAGTAGCTCTTGTCTATTCCATATTTGGCTTAAGGAACTTTATCTGTGCTCATTTCAATCTCTGGTTTTATGCAGCACCCCAACTCACCTTTACCCTTAAGCAAGCATAAGTTGGTTTTCTAAATTTGAGACCCTGTTCTGTTCTGTAATTCAGTTCCTGTGTAGCCAAGTTTACATTCCGTGTATTACTGATATCTTATGATGTTTCTTTTTCTGTGTGCCTTATTTCAGTTAGAATCATCATACCTGAATCCACTCATTGTGCTCCTAAGGGCCTGATGACACAGATTTCATTGCTGAGTGATATTGCTTTGTAAGTAAATACCACAACTACTTTATCCATTTTTCACTTTCTGCAATGTTGAACTTGTACTGTAAACGAGCTTCTTGTAAACAGAGGCGTCCCAAACTTTGGGGTGGCTGTGTCTTTTTGATTTTAATTTCCCTAAGCTATAGGACCATAAGTGGAAGTGCCCTAGGCTCTGTTGCTTTGTTTTTTAGATGTTTCAGGAAACACCATACCCTTCTCCCGAGTGGCTGTTGGCAATTTACATCCCGCCCATCAGCATAACAAGGCTCCCAGTTCTCCATGGCCTGTCCTGCCTTTCTGGATTTTACACTTTTTTCAGATGGCCCTTTTGACCGGGGGGAAGTGAGACTTCATTGTAGTGCAGATTTCCTTTGCAAGCTTGCTTGGTTGGCCAAAAAGGGCGTATGCGTTTTTTCCTGAATATATTCAGGAAAAAACGCATACGCCCTTTTTGGCCAAGTGCATCATTGTGGACGTTCTGCCTCTTTTCCTATGCTTTCAATGCAATTCCAGTCTACCTCCTGAAATCGGTTTCCTGCAATTCTGCCCCGCTTTCAAGTCCTCTTGGCAGCCTTACTTCAGTATATTTTTGGACGATTGCTGTCATTTATAACTCTGCAGGTTTGTGAATTACAGTGCCCCTGAGCTCCTTTCTTCAACTCACTTTCTTTTGAGCTGGCCGCAACACCGCAGGATGGCTTCAGGCCCTAATCTTGTTCCGGCACGGCACGCTGAGCCTTTGGTTAATTCCTCTTCCTCGTGGGAAATGAGAGTATAATTTTCCCGTCCAGACACCTCCAGCTAGTCTCTCATTGGTTCTCGCTATTCCTGTTCATCTTCCGCAGAAATTGCAAACTGGGCCAAACAGGAGGTTAAAGGGACTGACTCTCCAAGTCGGGAGGGTGTTAGTAAAGCGTCTGGAATGTTGCACCCGAGTACCAGGGTACGAAAACTGAGACATATTTGAACACGTCTCCCGATCACATGGTTGATCATACTCTAGGTTCCACATGCATGTTTTAGCTGAAGGAAGAATACCTTAAACCTGGGTAGTTGAAACCCGTGGAATGGGTACCATGCAATATGACTTCAAAGGGTCTTCATTTGCTCACCGAACCTCTCCAATCCTATCACTGCTGCGTTTATGTCCCTGTACACATGCTTGATTCTCTTTCGGAGACATAGCAATCCATAGGTTTTAAGATACTTACTAGTCAGGTACATTCTTAGGCTTTTAATATGCAGTGTTGAGTCCATTTCGTTGAGCAAGGAGTAGCTCTTGTCTATTCCATATTTGGCTTAAGGAACTTTATCTGTGCTCATTTCAATCTCTGGTTTTATGCAGCACCCCAACTCACCTTTCCCCTTAAGCAAGCATAAGTTGGTTTTCTAAATTTGAGACCCTGTTCTGTTTTGGAATTCAGTTCCTGTGTAGCCAAGTTTACATTCCGTGTATTACTGATATCTTATGATGTTTCTTTTTCTGTGTGACTTATTTCAGTTAGAATCATCATACCTGAATCCACTCATTGTGCTGCTAAGGGCCTGATGACATAGATTTCATTGCTGAGTGATATTGCTTTGTAAGTAAATACCACAACTTCTTTATCCATTTTTCACTTTCTGCGATGTTGAACTTGTACTGTAAACGAGGTTCTTGTAAACAGAGGCGTCCCAAACTTTGGGGTGGCTGTGTCTTTTTGATTTTAATTTCCCTAAGCTATAGGACCATAAGTGGAAGTGCCCTAGGCTCTGTTGCTTTGTTTTTTAGATGTTTCAGGAAACACCATACACTTCTCCCGAGTGTCTGTTGGCAATTTACATCCCGCCCATCAGCATAACAAGGCTCCCAGTTCTCCATGGCCTGTCCTGCCTTTCTGGATTTTACACTTTTTTCAGATGGCCCTTTTAACCGGGGGGAAGTGAGACTTCATTGTAGTGCAGATTTCCTTTGCAAGTTTGCTTGGTTGGCCAAAAAGGGCATGTGCGTTTTTTCCTGAATATATTCAGGAAAAAACGCATACGCCCTTTTTGGCCAAGTGCATCATTGTGGACGTTCTGCCTCTTTTCCTATGCTTTCAATGCAATTCCAGTCTACCTCCTGAAATCGGTTTCCTGCAATTCTGCCCCGCTTTCAAGTCCTCTTGGCAGCCTTACTTCAGTATATTTTTGGACGATAGCTGTCATTTATATCTCTGCAGGTTTGTGAATTACAGTGCCCCTGAGCTCCTTTCTTCAACTCGCTTTCTTTTGAGCTGGCCGCAACACCGCAGGATGGCTTCAGGCCCTAATCTGGTTCCGGCACGGCACGCTGAGCCTTTGGTTAATTCCTCTTCCTGGTGGGAAATGAGAGTTAAATTTGCCCGTCCAGACACCTCCAGCTAGTCTCTCATTGGTTCTCGCTATTCCTGTTCATCTTCCGCAGAAATTGCAAACTGGGCCAAACAGGAGGTTAAAGGGACTGACTCTCCAAGTCGGGAGGATGTTAGTAAAGCGTCTGGAATGTTGCAACCGAGTACCAGGGTACGAAAACTGAGACATATTTGAACACGTCTCCCGATCACATGGTTGATCATACTCTAGGTTCCACATGCATGTTTTAGCTGAAGGAAGAATACCTTAAACCTGGGTAGTTGAAACCCGTGGAATGGGTACCATGCAATATGACTTCAAAGGGTCTTCATTTGCTCACCGAACCTCTCCAATCCTATCACTGCTGCGTTTATGCCCCTGTACACATGCTTGATTCTCTTTCGGAGATATAGCAATCCATAGGTTTTAAGATACTTACTAGTCAGGTACATTCTTATGCGTTTAATATGCGGTGTTGAGTCCATTTCGTTGAGCAAGGAGTAGATCTTGTCTATTCCATATTTGGCTTAAGGAACTTTATCTGTGCTCATTTCAATCTCTGGTTTTATGCAGCACCCCAACTCACCTTTACCCTTAAGCAAGCATAAGTTGGTTTTCTAAATTTGAGACCCTGTTCTGTTCTGTAATTCAGTTCCTGTGTAGCCAAGTTTACATTCCGTGTATTACTGATATCTTATGATGTTTCTTTTTCTGTGTGACTTATTTCAGTTAGAATCATCATACCTGAATCCACTCATTGTGCTGCTAAGGGCCTGATGACATAGATTTCATTGCTGAGTGATATTGCTTTGTAAGTAAATACCACAACTTCTTTATTCATTTTTCACTTTCTGTGATATTGAACTTGTACGGTAAACGAGGTTCTTGTAAACAGAGGCGTCCCAAACTTTGGGGTGGCTGTGTCTTTTTGATTTTATTTTCCCTAAGCTATAGGACCATAAGTGGAAGTGCCCTAGGCTCTGTTGCTTTGTTTTTTAGATGTTTCAGGAAACACCATACACTTCTCCCGAGTGTCTGTTGGCAATTTACATCCCGCCCATCAGCATAACAAGGCTCCCAGTTCTCCATGGCCTGTCCTGCCTTTCTGGATTTTACACTTTTTTCAGATGGCCCTTTTGACCGGGGGAAAGTGAGACTTCATTGTAGTGCAGATTTCCTTTGCAAGTTTGCTTGGTTGGTCAAAAAGGGCGTATGCGTTTTTTCCTGAATATATTCAGGAAAAAACGCATACGCCCTTTTTGGCCAAGTGCATCATTGTGGACGTTCTGCCTCTTTTCCTATTCTTTCAATGCAATTCCAGTCTACCTCCTGAAATCGGATTCCTGCAATTCTGCCCCGCTTTCAAATCCTCTTGGCAGCCTTACTTCAGTATATTTTTGGACGATAGCTGTCATTTATAACTCTGCAGGTTTGTGAATTACAGTGCCCCTGAGCTCCTTTCTTCAACTCGCTTTCTTTTGAGCTGGCCGCAACACCGCACAATGGCTTCAGGCCCTAATCTGGTTCCGGCACGGCACGCTGAGCCTTTGGTTAATTCCTCTTCCTGGTGGGAAATGAGAGTTAAATTTGCCCGTCCAGACACCTCCAGCTAGTCTCTCATTGGTTCTCGCTATTCCTGTTCATCTTCCGCAGAAATTGCAAACTGGGCCAAACAGGAGGTTAAAGGGACTGACTCTCCAAGTCGGGAGGGTGTTAGTAAAGTGTCTGGAATGTTGCACCCGAGTACCAGGGTACGAAAACTGAGACATATTTGAACACGTCTCCCGATCACATGGTTGATCATACTCTAGGTTCCACATGCATGTTTTACCTGAAGGAAGAATACCTTAAACCTGGGTAGTTGAAACCCGTGGAATGGGTACCATGCAATATGACTTCAAAGGGTCTTCATTTGCTCACCGAACCTCTCCAATCCTATCACTGCTGCGTTTATGCCCCTGTACACATGCTTGATTCTCTTTCGGAGACATAGCAATCCATAGGTTTTAAGATACTTACTAGTCAGGTACATTCTTAGGCGCTTAATATGGGGTGTTGAGTCCATTTCGTTGAGCAAGGAGTAGCTCTTGTCTATTCCATATTTGGCTTAAGGAACTTTATCTGTGCTCATTTCAATCTCTGGTTTTATGCAGCACCCCAACTCACCTTTACCCTTAAGCAAGCATAAGTTGGTTTTCTAAATTTGAGACCCTGTTCTGTTCTGTAATTCAGTTCCTGTGGAGCCAAGTTTACATTCCGTGTATTACTGATATCTTATGATGTTTCTTTTTCTGTGTGACATATTTCAGTTAGAATCATCATACCTGAATCCACTCATTGTGCTGCTAAGGGCCTGATGACATAGATTTCATTGCTGAGTGATATTGCTTTGTAATTAAATACCACAACTTCTTTATCCATTTTTCACTTTCTGCGATGTTGAACTTGTACTGTAAACGAGGTTCTTGTAAACAGAGGCGTTCCAAACTTTGGGGTGGCTGTGTCTTTTTGATTTTAATTTCCCTAAGCTATAGGACCATAAGTGGAAGTGCCCTAGGCTCTGTTGCTTTGTTTTTTAGATGTTTCAGGAAACACCATACACTTCTCCCGAGTGTCTGTTGGCAATTTACATCCCGCCCATCAGCATAACAAGGTTCCCAGTTCTCCATGGCCTGTCCTGCCTTTCTGGATTTTACACTTTTTTCAG